>NC_060278.1:97295281-97989683 GCF_021613505.1 Equus quagga
GTGTGTGTGTGTGTGTGTGTGTGTGTGTGTGTGTGTGTGTGTGTGTGGTGGAGCAGGAGAGCATTGGGGAACGTATTCAATGAGATTTTCAAAATGTCTAGCACACCCAGTAAATAAAAATAATAGCCACCACCTACCAATATAACATTAGGGTAGGCGGCAGGCACTGTTTTAAGGATTTTACTTTAATTTTATTACTCCTAGGGACTTTGCATACTGCATCTAGTTTAACCTTCACCCCAACCCTCTGAAGTAGGCATTATTGTTGTTACTCCCATTACTCTTTTTCACAAGAGGAACTTGAAGCACAGAGAGGTTAAGTCATTTGCTAAACGGCGACTAAGCGGCAGGTCTGGGACTTGAACAAGTGGACTCCAACCTTCGTATCCACGCTCTGAAAACCACTAAATGGCCATTCTTCATGTCTGGAGCGCCCCCAGCAAGTCACTTAATAAAGAGGTCACTTAACGAAGAGCCACAGCAATGGCTCAGTAATTTCTTAGAAAATAGCAAGCACGCTAGGATCTGGTGTGAGTTGTCTGCTTTCTGTACTCACGTGGTGGTGGGGTTGTAGACGCCTCTGGGCAGCTGCTCTTACAGCCCACTATTCTGTCTGAACAACGGGAGATAAGCCCGCAGCCAGCACTGAGATCGGCCCCCTGGATCTGCTTCTCCAGCAGGAAGATCTTGGTGACAACAGAAGCAGAGAACTAAATAACAATGTAAAATAGTTAGTGACCATTGAGGCACGAGGGCTGATAGATGAGAACGGACAGCTCCTGGAGAAGATTCCTAGAGGATGTCTCTGTCCCTCCCCCACCCCATATGTTCAGGGCTCTAACTCGTTAGTTACTGGAATGTGGGGATGTGAAGGGGTGAGAGGTGGGTGGAAAGAGGCTGGGGATGTGGGGAAAGTGCTCAGCGGATCGAGGCAGCTACTATTTACCAACTAATACTGGATAATTTCAGTCCTTTAACAACTGAGAATGGCTGTGCTGAATATAACCGCCCGTACTCTGAGTCCTGGGGCAATTTGCTTGATCTCTCTGAAATTCACTATAATAGTAGACGCTGACTCATAGGGGCTGGTGAGGGAGTTATGTGAGGTAAAACAAGTAAAAATCCTGCCTGGAGAAGGCATTTAGGGGGTTGTTATAAATGGCCAAACAGACGTGTGTGTGTGTGTGTCTGCACACGCATGCGCGCGCACATGGCTGTTGGGTTGGGGAGAGTGAGGCAGTCTTGCCGACCCTGGTCCCTTTGTCTCACCATCCTTGCCTTCATCCCTCCACTGTAAGCCCTGTCTTACAGACATCAGAGCCTGGGTGGGGGCGGGTGGGGGTTTCTTTATTGATGGATGCTTCCTTTGCCCCAGTAGACACCTCCACAAGTTTTATTGAACTGACTTGGTTTGTCCAGAGTCACTGCCCATTTGTAGAGAAGCTGGGGTGGCCATGATAGAGGAAATGAAGGCCCACTCTTGCCAGGAGGCCTGGCCTTGGAGCTCTGGCTGGGGAAGTTGACCATGTGGAGGCTCCTGTTTATCGTAGGAAGACCCCTCACTTGAGAGTTTATCTGTTCTTCCCACAAACATTTGCTAAGAGCTCAATGTATGCAGCCACTGGTCAGATAGTGGTGAGCAAGACATGGTCCCTGTCCTCAGATCATTCTCAGCCCCACAGGGGAGATAAACAGCAAAGAAATAAACAAACAAATCAAACGTTATTATAAACTCTGATAAATGCTATTGGAGAATGATTAGATTCACCCCCCAGATTCCAGCAACTAAAGCCAGAGGATTGCACAGTCATGGAGGTCCTCTCTGAGGAGGTGATAATTATACTGAGACTTGGCAGATGAATAGGAGTTTTCCAGTGAAGGGTAAGGTGTTCCAGGCGGAAGGAATAGTGTTGTGGGATGATCTGGAGGTAAGAAAGATCCTGAGTTGAACGAGGTGGTGGGATCATAAAAGCCAAGAAAAGACAAGAGTATGGAGAAGCCAGCGAATGCAGCCTCGTCAGCTCTGCTGTGTTGAGCCAAGTTTTGCTGTCTGTGCAGTGGGAATCCATTAGAGGGTTGTAAGCAGGAGGGTGACACAATGTGAGTTGAATTTTGAAAAAAGATCTCCTTGATTGCTGTGATCAGATTGTGTTAAGAATGGCTAGTAGAATACAAAGAAGGAAGCAGGAGAGCAGGTGGGATGTGAATATTAACAAGCCTGCATACTCCTAGGGAAAGACTGATTCTTCTATAGCCCTAGCAAGAAGGAACCCCCGTCTGATCTGGTCTTAAACCTAATAGGTCAATGGCAACTCACCTCACTGATCCTGCCTCTGAAACCAACCAATCAGTGACAGCACATTCACCGCACTGTCCGTGCTTCTAAGGCTGGTGTCCACTCACTCCTGCCTTTGGAACCAATTGCTCCCAAACAAACTCTTCCCCAAACCTGTGTGAGATCAACAGCTCGCTGAGCTCCCCAGCCTGCGCCTGTACTTAAGGAAGCAACAAATTCAGCTGGTTGCAGATACTGAGTGGTGGTCTCATCCTCCAACAGAGCTCTTTACTGTCCCCCAGGCTGTGGATGACTATGGTTTGTCCTCTTGTCACTGCTGAGGATGTCCTGCGGGGTTTGTGCTGCTGACTCTCGCTGATCCAGGCTTCTGTGACTGACCAACCCTCTTTTGAAGGACACGCTCTTCCTCAGAAGACTTTTTATCTTCATTTAGGTGTATGGCCTCTTCCTGTCCTGGGGGAGGGTCTACCCCTTCAAGGGGATGTGTCGGTCAGGGTCTAGTCAAGAGTTGGAAACCACACCAGTTCTTTGAAAGAGATACATTAGTATAAAGAATTGTTAACTAGATATAAAGTTGTTAAGAAGGTTCCTAAAAATGGATCCAAAGAACTCTAAGGTCTTCTGGAGGTAGTGACTGCAGGAAGCATCTGCCATCTTTAAGGCTGAAGGAGCAAAGGGAAGATGTTGGCATTATTAAAATTTAGAGATGGTTCCTAAAACTCAGACCTCTGAGAGGGGTCACGGGCCAGCTTGGGCTGTGAGGGGCCTCGAGGCTGGGACTCAGACCTCTGAGGAGGGGTTGCTGACGTCCGCAGGAGCAGAAGACGGCTGGGCTGCAAGTGTGGAAAACATTGCAAACTGGGTTCACCCGGTGTCACAGGAGGAGACGCGCCACTGGCAAGGAGAGGAGGTGGTGCTGGGGTGCTGCTCATAGGAATCCCACAGGAAGAAAACAGGAAGGAGCAAGTCCTTTTCCTCTTCCAGGCTTGCAGCTTCCTGCGAGTGCCCCCCTTAGCAGGGCCTCGGAGGGAGCTGCTGGCAAAGCCGAAAGCAGTTCTCAGAATCCCAGCTCCGGCATCACAAAGCGGATCATGGAAAGATGGGTTTGAAGCTGAGATACAACAGCTTGCTAACCCCACAGGTCACATTCCTTTTTTTTTTTTAAAGGTTGGCACCTGAGCTAACAACTGTTGCCAATCTTCTTCTTCTTCTTTTTTAAATTTTTCTCCCCAAAGCCCCCAGTACATAGCTGCATATTCCAGTTGTGAGCACCTCTGGTTGTGCTATGTGGGACGCCGCCTCAGCATGGCTTGATGAGCGGTACCATGTCTGCGCCCAGGATCCGAACCAGCGAAACACTGGGCAGCCGAAGTGGAGTGCGCAAACTTAACCACTCGGCCCTGGGGCCGGCCCCCCACACAGGTAACATTCTTTATCTCTGTTTCCATCCTATTTTTTTGGTTTGTCTTTAATTATCAGAGAGCAGCCTTATGCCTAAGATTCTGGGAAGTCACCTCATCGCTGCCTCATGTACAATCATGAGTTGCTTAATGACGGGGACACATTCTGAGAAATGCGTCATTAGGCAATTGTGTCATTGTGCGAATATCATACAGTGTACTTACACAAACCTAGATGGTATAGCCTACTAAACCCCTTGGCTACATGGTATATGGGGTCTGTCATTGATCAAGATGTCGTTATGCGATATGACCATACTTCTCTCAAGTTGATCTCTCTCTGGTGGTGGGGGCAGACGCACACACAATTAGCCAATTCCCAGCGAAGTGTGATGCCTTTGGCTAATGGAGGAGCAGAGGAAGTGGTAGAATGTACTGAAAGTTCAGCCTGAATGGTTCAAATGCTTGGAAGTGGCCACAGTGCCTTTGTACTGGCATTGAAAGATGAGTGATGAGTAGAATTCCAACAGAGATGACAGAAGAGGCACTGTATGTCCCATTTTACAGAAGAAGAAACTGAGGCTCAGCGAGTCCATTTCTTGAGTCAGAAAGAACCCCCTCTGTCTGCCTGCCTAGCCCAGATTGCTAAACAACTGCCCGGTGGCTGGAGCTTGTAACTCCTTCAGATCTATTCTCCTCTAAAACTGGGCTAATGACATCTGCCGTTCAGAGTGGTGGAGACGGTTAACTGGCTTCACATATTAAATAAAAGCATAAAGCCATTTTGGGAGACATGCTGGGCACGTTCCCACTCCCACCCACCAGCCTTGCAACTTGCAGCTCAAATTCGTGCCTCAGGGGAGTTATAAAGTGGCCCGTGTCACAGGTCTCGGGGTGGGAGGGGTCGTGTGTTCTCACATGATTGAAACCAAGAAAGTAAAATCCTTGAATGTCATTGTCTCAGCGAACATAGTCATGAGGATAATAGTAATATACTTTCATCTAATGAATGCTACTATGTATGTGCCAGGTATTTTACATATATTAGTTTGCTTTGTCTATTCATCAAATAGATATTTAGCGCACTATATGCCAGGCAGTATGTTATGTTACCTCTAATTATCACAATGAAACTGAGAGGTAGGAATTATTATTCCTGCTTAGCAGATGATGAAACTGAGTTAAGAGAGCAAATGGAACAAGACTATAGAATGAGCATCATTAAGACCTTGGACAAATGAAAGAGCCTGTTGCATCAATTTTTTTTAAAAGCACCCAACAATTTTATAAATTAAAAAGTTTGATTCTTTTAAAAATAAAAATAATAATTCTTTTTAAAATAAAAATCTCAATAGATGGCTTGAATAGCAAAATGGATTGAAGACTGTATTAGTAAACCAGAAGATCAAGCTAAGGGATTCTCCCAGTATGCAGTGCAAAAAGATAAATAGATGGAAAGTATGAACAAAGTATTGAGAGACATGAAGGACAAACGCCAAAGTTCCACCGTCTGCTGAATGTGGGTTACAGAATGAGAGAAGAAAAAGAGGAAGGAGAGTCCCCAAAGCAAGGTAATAATTCAAGACATTTTCTTTTTTTGTTTTTCTGCTTTGTCTCCCCAAATCCCCCCTGGTACATAGTTGTATATCTTAGTTGCAGGTCCTTCTAGTTGTCAAGACATTTTTTTAGAACTCAAGAAATACATGAGCTCTTATATCGAGAGGATCTAGTTACAGGTCCTCTGTAACTTACAGAAATTACTTCTTGTAATTTACAGGAAGAGTGTAAAAAGACCTACCGTGAAGCACATCATGATGAGATTTCAGGACACTAAGGATAAAAAGGAAATCCGAATGTTTCCAGAGTGAAAAAAATTACCCAGGATGGAAGGAGAATAAGGTTGATGTCTGTCTTCACATCTGCAACTTTGTGAGAAAGAAAACAACAGAATGGTACCTTCAAAGTTCTCTGGTAATACTTGTGAATCTAGGACTCTTCACCCAACCAAGCTATCAAGCAAATGCGAGGGCATCATAAAGACATTTTAAGACACGAATGGACTAAAATAGTTTACAACTCTCAGTTCACATAGAACAGCATTTCTCAGCAGGGTACCGTTGGCATTGTGGGTGGAAAAATTCTTCGTTGTATGAGATGGATCCACACACTGCAGGCTGCTTGGTGTCTTTCACCACCATCTACCAGATGCCGGTAGCATTCCACTCAGTCTCTGTGGTAACACAAAACACCCCACGCTGGGAAAGGGTGCGGTGTACCCTCTGCTTGAGAACCCACTGGTGTAGAAGATACATTCCAACAAAGAGAAAAGGAATCCAGGAAGAAAACATGGAACATGAGAAGCACGGTAAGCAAGGAAACCAATACGGTTTCTTTTTAGGTTTAAATAAATATCTACACTTACAATAATTAATTAAAATCTGAGATGATAACATGGAATGGAGAAGCATAAGGTCAGAAAAGGAGGCAGGAGAGAGAAATGAAAGCATGCTAAGATTCTCATTTTATTTAATAGGAAGATATAGACATTAACTCTAGATTTTGATTAAGAATATGCTTAGCTATGTGTATAAAAAGTGTAAAGATAATAGAAACAGAAATATATATTTTCTGACTCAGAAGAAGAAAAATTAATTTGGAACAAATAAAATACTATCAACTAACCAAAAAGCAGGGATGAAAAAGAAACACGAAAGCAGCATAAATAATAGAAAACCCATGGTAACGTGATAGAAAATGTGCAAATAAATCAATAACCACAGTAAATGTGAATATATCAAGTTCACTGTTAAAAGACAGAGGCTAGAACTAAGCAAAAAAGGTCAAACTGCATGCTCTTTTATAAGACAGCAAGAACAGAGTAACACAGAAAGATTGAAGATACCAAGATGGCAGACGGTATACGACGCAAATAGCAGCAAAAGGAGAGCAAGTGGTTCCAGCAATCTTATCATGAAGCTAAATGGATTTCAAGGCAAAAATAATCAGTATTATTTGAAATGAAAAACATATATATATTGATAAAATATTCAATCTGTCAATAAGTTTAGCCCTTATGTCTGCATGTGCCTTGTAAGATAGAACTGAGATATCTAATACTAAAACTGATGGAATTCCAAGGAGAAAACAACCAATCCATAGCTTTGTGGGAAACTTCAATATACCTGTTAGAAATCTGCAGAGCAAGTGATCAAAAAATCAAGTAAGGAACGTAGTGGGTTTGAATACCATGATCAACAAGCTTTATCGAGTAGTTGTATGTGGAGATCAATGTTTGCCTTTTTCAAATATGCGTAATTTTACAATTGTCCTTATTTGAAATGACATGACTTCTTTTAACCTCCCTTCTCACTTTTCTCCTCTTCTCATATTTTTCTTTCCTCCCCTTCCTGTTTTTCTCTCTGTCTGTGCCACCTGCTTCTTCTCCTAGGTAACCTTGCTAGCAGGTTGATTATATCCTTCTGTATCTTTCTTTATGCTCATAAAATCAGATATAAACATACACACACCCATGTAGATTTCTCTCCCTGTCTTTCCAAAAATGGGACCATAGTTTATACGTTGCTCTGCATCTTACAGAAGTGGAAGATGGAAGTCCCCTCAAGTCAGTAGACAGAGGTTTCAGAAATTATTATTATTTTTTTTAAGGTTGGCCCTGAGCTAACATCTGTTGCCAATCTTTTTTTTCTTATTCTTCTCCTCAAAGCCCTCCAGTACATAGTTGTATTTTCTAGTTGTAGATCCTTCTGGCTCTGCTATGTGGGATGACACCTCAGCATGGCTTGATGAGCAGTGCCAGGTCCGCACCCAGGACCTGAAGCGGTGAAAACCTGGGCTGCGGAAGTGGAGTGCACTAACTTAACCACTTGGCCATGGGGCCGGCCCCAAGAAATTCTCTTTTAATGGTTGCATAACCCACCATGCTATATATGTGCCACAATCGATTCAACCATTCCTCTGCCTATGGGCATACACTTTGTTTTAGGGTTTTATTGCAATCCTGATCTCTGTTGATGTGAGCATCCACATCCACATATATTCTGGTGCTTTTATTTCTATGGGTTGGATTCCCAGGTGTGGGATTGCTGGGTCAAAGAATATGTGGAGTTGTTTTATTTTGATATACGTTGCCGGATTGCTCTCCAACAAGGTTGTAGCTACTGTGATGTGGTAAAGAGTGTCCTTCGCAGCCTGGAGTAGGTGTTTTCATGCTCCTGGTTTGCTAGTCTGCTGTGAGGAAAGTGGTATCTCATTGTTATTTAATTTGCATTTTCCTGACTCCTGTGGAGGCTGAGCATCTTTTTACGTTTATTCCACATTTGAATTTGTTCTTCTATGAAGTGTCTAATGGTAGCTTCTGACCATTTTTATTCTGATACTAATTCACAAGAAAGCTCTTTGTACGTATAGACAATAACCCTTTATCTGCCACCTGCATTGCAGATGGCTAGAAAGATCTTATCAAGTGCTAGGTAACTATAGGGTCATATGGTTTCTTCTTGGATTTTAATGGTATTATTTCTTAGATTTAAGTCTTTAATTCACCTGGAATTTATTTTTGTTTAAATGATGTGAAATAGGGCTCTGATTTTATTTCTCCTGTCTCTACCCTATCCAATATAGTAGCCACCAGCCACAGGTGGCTATTGAGGACTTGAAATATGACTGGTCTGAAATGAAATGGGCCATGAGTATAAAAAATGCACAGATTTCCAAGACTTAATACAAAAAAAAAAAGAATGTAATGTGTCTTTTAATAACTTTTATATTAATTACATGTTAAAATCATAATATTTTGGATATATTGGATTAAATAAAATATTCAAATTAACTTCATATATTTCCTTTTTACTCTTTTTAATGTAGCTGCAAGAAAAATTTTAATTACATACACAACTTATATTATATTTCTACTGGACGGCACTATTCCAGATAACTGGTTGTGCCAGAACTATTTCTTAAACTTATCTTTTATGTGCCTCACGAGGGGTGTATCTGTTTTAGTGCTTATAGTCGACATCTGTCTTACTCATCACTCCCCATTATCTTTGGAACAGCTCTTTGCTATTTGGAGAAATTCACCAGAACTCAAATTCCCAGCCTCCCTCCTCATTCGGATGTGTGTATCTGACTTTCGTGGAATGGATCGGAAGGGAGCTTCAAGGGGAATCAAGTTCTGCCTAGAGCTTCCATCTCCATAAGCCCAGGTGGCACTAGAAATGAGCTTTGATGGCGGCGGTCCCAACAGTGGTTTCAAAGTCAAGGTCCTGGCATTGGGAGGGGTGGGGGTGACAGTAGTGGCAGTTTCTTCATCAGGTAGCACTGGGTATAGTTTGGGGCATTGCTTAACCTTGAGTCTGGCTTTTCAGCCCTCACAATATTGTGAGCTACTCAATATCTCTTTTTAAAACTTGCTTTCTGCTTAATTCTCAGAATCAGCTTCGATTGCTTGCAACATAGAACCCTGACTGATACACTGGGAGTTTTTTCCTCAAAGAAAGGCATTTGGGATTTAATTTTTCCTACTATTTCTAAAATATCATCTTCTATCTTCTATGTCTGAAGGGAACTGTTGTCTTTGCCTGGGTTTCCCAGAAAACGGAGCCTGCTGCAAAAATTCACATGCTAACACTTCACTGGGAGGTTGCAACCCCAGAGAAACCAGCCGGAGGAAAAAAGTAAGGCAGGAAAGGAGGAGAACAAAGGCAAGGGGTGCATCACAGAGAGGACCGCAGTTTGTAACTATTTGTAACTGGGGTAGCCAGTGGCTCAGGCTCACAGTCCATCTTCAGAGCGGTTGTAGGAACTGCTTTGTCTTGGAACCTCCCTCCAGAGGAGAAGGTGAGCAGAATTTATCCGCTGGCCTCTTCTTGTCCCCCATTGCCTATGGTTCAATGTCTGCACCACAGCGCATTCACCTGGCACATCCAGGCTGTGTTACTTGGCCCCTGGGGAAGCCAGAGCATCCTGGACCAATCCAGCCAGTGCACATAGTGGTCTGTCTCTCCCTGTCTGTCAGTGCTACCGTGGGGCTCCTCAGTCTGTAGTGTAGTCAACGGCAGAGGCAATGACCTGGCTTCATGACCGCGGAATAGCTTGCTGTTCCCTGTAGAGCCCCTCTGTCTAGGAATCAAGGCAAGCGATTAAGGCGAGAGGTTGGTGAGTGGGGGGCTGGGGGGAGAAGGCTACAGAGATCTGTGGGGTGCATAAACCAAGTCTAGCACATTCCATCCCTTGCACCCATCAGATCCACTTTCACCTCCTGTAATATCTGGAGCACATATAATGACAAGATGCCCTCATTTCTTCCCCAAGAGGAGGGATGCAAGTCAGTCCTTCAAGGTGGTAGACAGTCGCAGTTCCTGAAAAAGTTTTAAGAGCATCAGCAAACCAACATACGGTTCTGCAGCTGTAGCTCCCTCCAGGGTAGAAATTTACATTCATCCTCTCTTCTCTGCTACCCATTCTAGATTTTCCTCCCCCGTGGCCATGACTTCAACTGATGCGTGTTGCTAGCCTGGTGGGGTGACCCAGACCTTCTTTCTCAAGAGGTCTGAGCCCTTACTCGCCTTGCCCTAGTCTACCTGTGGTTGCTGCAATTACCCACTGGCCTAGAAGCCCTAAGAGATGCCCAGTGATTCCCTGGGTTCCAGACATATACTGGCTCCCACTGTGTGGCAGCTGCCCCAGCTCCTTATGCTACAGGGTGGATTCTCCCAGCCAGTAGAGTCATTCCTTTCTTTGCCTGCTAATCCACTGGCTCGAGGACCCCCAAATGGCCAGAAGGTAATGAGAGAGGTTAGTCTTACCTCTTCCACTCCTTTGCTCCTGGAGACACCACACCGTATATAGGCCGTTGGTTTGGTGCATATACCATTTTCTGGACGACAGTACCCTAACCTCAAAAGGTATTGTCTCCAAGCTGATGCCTTAACTCAACCGCGGACAGGCTGTTCCTCCATTCTGTTGGGCTGATTGCTTTTGGGTGGTGGTGTATATCCTTGCCACTGAAAGTGTGTGCGTGTGGAGGGGACCAGCAGCATTGCATCACCTGGGAGCTTGTTGGAAATGCAGACTCTCAGGCCCTAACCCAGAAAGAGAATGTGCATTTTTAACGAGAGTCTTGGGTGATTTGTATGCACATTAAAGTTTAAGAAGAATTGCTGTGCATAGTAATACCAGCAAATCATGTTCACAGGGCAATGCCTGAGGACAGAGGTGTGGTAGAAGAGCGGGGTGTGGGGCGGGCTATGGATCTGGAGCAATACTTAAACTAATCACAGACAAGGGTTAAGTTCTTTTCATTTATTGGAAAAATTACTTAAGGCTACAAAATTTCCTTTGAGTATAACTTTTTCTGTCTCCAGTAAGTTTTCCAATGAAGAGGTTTCCTTTTCATTGTTTTCTAGATAACTTGTAGTTTCACGTTTGTTTTCTTTGATCCACGGGTTACCAAACAATGTGTTTCTTATTAATTTCCAAGTAGTTAGCGTATTTTGGTAATTTTTAAAATTATTGACTTCTATTTTTATTGAATGATGAGCAGAGAAGATAGTCTATAAAATATCTAATGTATTGAATTTTTCAAGATTTTCTTTATGATCAAGTAGATGATAAATTTTGGTAAATGCCCATGTATTATAAAAAAGTATATTCTGTATTTGAATAAATATTTATTTGTTTGAGTTTGTGGATTATATTTTTAATTCTTCTATGTGCCTATTTTTCCCTATCAGAGCTACCGATTTTGAGAGAGAGATTGAAGTCTCCTTTTGAAGTTGTACTTTCATGAGATTCTACTTGTATTTCTGATAATTCTTGCTTTCTCTATTTACTTGCTAGGTTGTTCGGTACAGAATGTTTTCTGCTCATTAAGTTCTTGTTACTGTACAGAAAGGGGGTTCTCTGCCCGATGCACAAAATAAGTCAATAATTATGGCCCAGGCTTTTGAGAAAAGAAAAGGCTTCATTGCAAGATTGCCCAGCAAGGAGACAGGAGGCAAAAGCTCTCAACTCACCCCGATCTAGGGTCTGGGGCAAAATTTAGGGGGTTGGGGGAACAGGCTGATACGCGGTAGTGCTGGCGGGCAGCTTTCCATTGGAGGACTTTAAGCATTTGTGGTAAGGTGTGGAAGGGGCTGTGACACCAGATGCTCCTGGGCATGAGAACCTTTGCTTCTGATAATGTCCGACTTCCAAGTTCCAGTCTTGTCCTGGTCCTTTGGTTTCGTGGGGGGAAGAATTTTTGATTCCAGGTGTTATTTCAGGTGAAGATTTTCTCCTCTGCGCATGACTGACTTGCATTTTTTTGGTTCACTGCCCCTGAAAAACAGCTCTTAACACTCTGTTGATGAGATGGGGTCCGTTTGAACAGGTCCTGTGGTTACCTTCTCTTCATAAATTGTGTAGTAATAATGTCCTTCTTTATCTGACTTGGAATTTTAATCTTAAAATCCAACTTTTCTAGTGTGAATATTGCTACTCTCACTCTTTTGTTGGTTTCCAGACCAAAACCAATTTTGGATCCCAAATGCATTGACTGAGCAAGAGTACCAGCACGGCCCAGAGACCAGCTGCACTGGCAGGGGTGTGGTGTGTCCCTTTAACCTTCCTCTTATGAGTTTCCTCCAGGAAAGCTGCCCATTGGGATCCTGGAGGAGTGGCTCCTAGAACTTAAATGAAGAAGTGGCACTGAGTGGCAAAGGGGTGGACTGTAGTGGACACTGGGTGCACTGCCCACGTCCCCCTCCAAGAGTGAGGGACTTATTCCCATGGCCGCTAGAAGTGCTGCCAGCAAATAGTCTTCAGTTGTCGACACTCCTCAGGAAGTGCCTGGGCTGAAGAGGACTGCCTCACCCAAGGTCATGCCCTTTCCCAGCGCAGCCCATGTCCAGTTACTGGTTGACACGGGAACATAATGTTCCCAGCCCCCCTCACACTGACATGAGACAACTCTGAAGTGCCATTATAGCTTCAAAGCTCCTCAAGATGCCGGCTGACGCTGTTATTGAATTGTATCACAGCCCAGTTCTTCACTCTGCCAAACCTTCCTCATCTTTCAAAGATGTTGGTTCCAAGAGCACTCCTTAATAAGCCTTCTTCCTTCCCCTGCACAGACGTTGATCCCAAGAGCACTTCACACACGAATCTTTGTTTCAGAGTCTTTCTTCTAGGAAAGCCAGCTATGACAATAGGTGATTGTCCTTATTCTTAAGGGATGCGTGCTAAAGAGTGAAGTGTCATAATATTTTCAAAGGATTCCGAAATAAATGTGTGTGTGTATGTATGTATAAAAGAAAGACAGAGAGATAAGGCAAATGTGGCAAAATCATAACAATTGGTAAATCTAGATGATTCATACGGAAATGTTTGTTGTAGCATTCTTCTGCTTTTTCTGGAGATTTAAAACTTTACAAATTATAAAGGTGAAAATAAAACCCCTTTACTCTGTTCATAATAGGTGTCTCAGTGGGAGCAAAATTAGACTTGAATGTTCAATCTGCTATCTGGGACCTCTTCATCATTTTAATTTTTTTGTTTGTCTTTCTAATACAGTTATTTAAATCTAGATGTCACCCCTTGAATTCTCCTTTCGTCACGTGTCATCGATTTTTATACTTTGTGCTCTCCTTGTTATTCATGAGAAATAATTTATAATTTCTATTTTGATTTTCTCTTTAGCCCAATAAATAGTTAAAGGAGTGAATTTTGGATATTTGTGTCTATAGGAGTTTTGTCGGTGGTGAGGTTTTTCTTTGTTTTTTCATTTGCCTATTCTGGTTGATCATTTCTAGTTTTATTGCATGTGATCTGTGAAACGGCCTATAGCATTTCTGCCTTTTGGAATATAGGGAAATTTCCTCTCAGAATTCTGGGGCACTGGTTGCTTGAATACATCCTTGCTGCCCTCATTCTTCAATTTAAAACCAGCTACTGAACCTTTTCTGAGGCAAGCAGCTCCTGAGGTTTAGGGTAGAAGCAAGATCTAGGGCATCTCGGGTCCAGAAGAAGGAAGCTGGCAGAGAAACTTTATGCCTCTGGGCCCAGTGAGAGCCGGGGGCACTAGAGGCACAGAGCCCAGGAGTGATGGTCAGAAGGAAAGCGGTAAAATCTGGGAGGACCCAGCTTATGGGAATCCAAGGACCACCGAGGGAGAAGCCGCACCTGCCCGTGGGAGTTTCTTTGGGCTCATCGCTCCAGTGCTCGAAGAGCCGCGGAGGAACAAACAAGGGTCCAAATCCTCTATTCTTTGAGAAAATGCCAGCTGAAGAGATGAGAGAGCAGAGAGAGTCTTTCTGGGACCAGTAACTTGCCAGCTGGAACACCGCTGATCCAGAAGGGCCAAGATGGCTGGGCCATCCATTACCAGAGAAACTGACCCTGCTGCAGATCCTCCGCAGCTGAGCACACACCCCAGTGAGCCAGCAAAGGAAAATACCAACACATCTACGGGGGTCTAGAGTGAGCAAGAGAAAGAACTGGCATGTCACAGAGAACAGCAAGTACAAACCGACTGGAGGAGAGAGAGGATAACCTGGAAAAAATCGATGATGAAAACAACACCCAAGGAGCTACCAACACTGTGTGATACACTCACTCACACTCACGCGCATGTTCTGGATCAAAGGAAAATCTCACGTTCAGACTAGAAGTCTCAGGAGATGAATGAAAGGAGGGGATGGTCACTGTTGAAACCTGACCTAGAATGCCAAATGGAGAAATAAAATGCAAATCAAAAAATTCAAAGAGGTGGAAATTATGAGAGGTGTAATAAAAGAGGTTCGAGAGAATGTTGCAGGCAAGCAAATACTAGGATATTGGGATGATTAAATATTGGAATTATTATTGGAATAATGGAAATTCATAAAATGGAGGAAATGGAAGACAGGCAATAATAAAACAAAATAACAGAGGAAATTTTCCCTGACATTTTTCCAATGAAGATCTGATCCAAAGATCTGAAGGATTCACTGAATTCCAAACAGAACTTACAAAAAATAATACTCACCTCTAGGCATGTCCTGGAACGACGACTGAACTCCATGTATAAATATAAAGCTTACCAGCTTCCGGAGAGGAAAAATAAGTAACTTCCAAAGAAAAACAGTGAGACTGGCATTGGCCTTCTTGCTTGCAACACTGGAGGCAAATGATAATGTAATAATACCTACAGAGTAAGAGAAAAGGAATCCTAAGGGAAAGGCTAATAATAATCAAAGACTCTAAATACTGAGGGGTCTCAGGCTGTATTTGGGGGCAGGGTGAGGGGCAGATGGAGACGGAGAATAAAAGCATTTAAATCTTTTCGGGGGCTGGGGAACACGGATGTGAAAGTATTACAAATAAGTCACCTTAATCTGGAGAAATAGATGGTATTTTTTCATATAATGGAAGATTATGTAATTCTAATTACGTGTTTTATTCTGAATGTTAAAAAGATAAAAGATAATAAATGATCATGTTATTAAGGCAGCAAAAACAAGAAAAAGGAAGAGAAGAGAGAAATAACAAAGTAAAATAAACAGTAAACTTGAATTAAAATGGAAGGAGTAAAATAAAGTATATCCATTTTTACACTAATCTCAAATGGGCTGAATTGTCCTATTAAAACCCAAAGTCTGCTAAACAGTTTTAAACAACAAAATCCAAGCATGTGCTATTGTTGTGAATACCGCATAGTCAGAATTGCACGTAACAGAAACCTGAATCACGTCATTAAACGTGCGAGAAATTTATTATTCCTTGTATAATTTCCTTGTGCATTTTTCCTTGTATGCATTTTTCCTGTGTGACACGAGGTAGGTATGTAAGTGGTGCGGAGCTGGGCCAGCTGCTCAGAAAACCTCTAGTCTCTGCTGTTAATTCTAGAGTCCCCTTGCCCTTAGCATCTCTACTGGACACGGTGGCTTACCTGGTGGTGGGACCCCAACCCTCATTCCTAAGGGATCTGAGCCCTCCCTGGTCACCACGGCATTCTTAGTATGAGGCCATGATGGATGCACGTGTCCGTTTACCATCAAAATTGGACAACTCCTGGGGCCGGCCCCGTGGCCGAGTGGTTAAGTTCGTGCGCTCCGCAGCAGGCAGCCCAGTGTTTCGTCAGTTCGAATCCTGGGCGCAGACATGGCACTGCTCGTCGAGCCATGCTGAGGTGGCGTCCCATATGCCACAACTAGAAGGACCCACAACTAAAAATATACAACTACGTACCGGGGAGCTTTGGGGAGAAAAAGGAAAAAAATAAAATCTTTAAAATTGGATGACTCCTCCATATACCAAGCTCAGGCTTCTTCCTCCTCTGTCTCCTGGTCAGAGGGGACCCATCTCCCCCACTGTTCAGCTGTAGGTGTGTAAGCCGAGGGAGGGGCAAACAGGTGGATGAAATGGGGGTCTGGGGTGCTTGCTCATGCAGCATCTTGTGCCATCTGGCCCTGCTCTGCTCAACCCCAGATGTACCACTTCCATCCTGGCCTGCTGCTGGGCCCACCCAATCTTATGACTTGGTTGATGTGACAGAATTCAACTCATTGCGGATAGTTCTGGCTGCATGGTCATTTGCTTTCCCATGGCCAGGTACTCCATCCCTACCTGGGCCAAGCAGCATGCCAGCAGCTGCCGATGACATGGCCTGGCTCCAGAACCCAGGGATCTGAATTGTGATTTCGCTGTTGAGATTTGCCGTAAACTCCACTCAGCATCTTCTCCCACTACCGATACCTCTAATCCACAGGGCCTGCTAGGTTATATGGCCCAAGCTTTGGGGCCACTTGTGTTGCAGCCTGGACCTGCTGCAGAGCTCTTTCCTGCTCTAGATCCCTCTCAAAGGTGGCAGCCTTTCATTTCACCCAGTATTTGGATCTGTGCAGTATTCCTAGGTTTGGAAAATGCTGCTTCCAGAACCCAAAGTAGTCTACCTGGCCTGGCCCTTCCTTCTTTGTAGTGGAAGATGAAAGATGCAAGAGTTTTCCCCTGACTCTGGAGGGGATGTTCCAGGATGTTTCAGAACATTGGAACCCTACAAATGTTATTTATTTGGCAGGCCCTGCATCTTTGAAGAGTTTATCTCACTCCCTCTGGAGGGCTAGTGTCTTATCAAGGCTTTCACACTCTAGCCACTTCACCCAGTCCAATCAGCATATGTCATCGATAGTGTGATGTTCTGTGGATGTCCAGCCAGTCCTGGTCTCTTTAGACTATGGCACAAAAGAGGGCTGAAGAGTTAACAAAGCCCTGGGGCAAGACGTGTGTACTGTTACCCATTCCACCTGGACGTGAACTGCCTCTGATCCTCTTTTTTGGTAGAAATGAAAAAGAACACATTAGCCGGATCAGTGGCTACAGACCACTGACCTGAGACTAATCTGCTGTCACAGAGACACCACATCTGGCACAGCAGCTGCATTGAGGCTCCTGTTTGGTTGAGTTTGCATCAGTCCGTTGTCATCCTCCAGGACATGTCTGATTTTTGCAGGGGCCAGACTGACGATCTAAACAAGATACAATGGGAACTACCACTTCAGCATCATTTAGGTTTTTAAGGGTGGCACTAGTTTCCGCCACTCCTCCCAGGACGTGATATTGTTCTGATGGACTCTCTTGGCTGGGTTGGGAGGGGGCTGTTTGAGAGGTTTCCGCTGGCCTTCCTCACTATGATAGCTCATACCCCGCAGGCCAAGGGATCAATGTGGGAGTCATGCCAACCACCAATATGTCTATTCCAAACGCTACTGGGGAAATGACCACAGGGTTGGCCAGTGGACGCACTGCAAGCTGGACTTGGGCCAGGACTTTGTTTCCTGCTCCTGATATGGCCCCAATTTAAAAGGTAATCATGATGATGCTTTGCATCTCTGGGATCAAAGCCATCTTGGACCCTGCACCAATAGTTCTTGAAATGTTTGCGTGTTGTCCTTTCCCCAGCATATGGTTATCTGTCACGGTCTTTCAGAGTCCTTCCAGGGATCCAGCCTCTCCTTCAGCTGATGCATTGGGAATCCTAACACTGGCTCAGGTCTGGAAACAGAGTGAGAGATTATGATTTTTTTAGAGTCACCAACCACCTGATCAGGAAAACTAAATTGTGAAAAGTATGTATCTTAGTGTAGAAGAGACACGGGGTCACACATTTCTGTGTATAACATGCGTAGGAAAAAGACTAGAAGGAAACACAGCAGACTATTAGCCATCCTTAGCTCTCAGTGGCAGTATTGTGGATGGTTTTAATTTTCTTTTCACTTTTCTGTATTTTCCACATTTTTGTACTATAGCAGCTGTACTCTGTATAC
The DNA here is from genome assembly GCF_021613505.1 of Equus quagga. Lineage (NCBI taxonomy): Eukaryota > Metazoa > Chordata > Mammalia > Perissodactyla > Equidae > Equus > Equus quagga. The sequence continues at coordinate 97,313,281 of NC_060278.1, forward strand.
ACGTATTTTCTCTCTTCTGCAGAGAGGTTCCAGAAAATCATCTTGGCATAGTGAAAGGGTGGGTGTGGATATCTGGCATCACTTAAGAAGTCTTCCCAGGAAAGACTCCTTTTGAATCAATGCATGTGTCCTCTCCCAGAGGAGTGGGAAAGGGGGCTCACTGCCTGGGGAAAGGGACATTCATCAGACCTTTTGTTATAAAGCTAAACATCACTTGCCACACAACCCAGTGATTTTACTCTTGGGTATTTACTCCAGAGAAATCAAAACCTATGTGCCTACAAAGACTTGCATATGAGTGCTCATGGCAGCTTTATTCATGAAAGCCTCAAACCAGACACAACCCAAATATCCATCCACAAGTGAATGAATGAACAAATTGTGATATAGCCTGACAGTGGAATAGTAGTCAGCAAGAAAAAGGAATGGACTGTTAATACACCCAACAACAAGGACGAATCTCAAAATAATTGTACTGAGTGAAAGAAGCCAGAAAAGAAAGAGTACATAGAAGTGGATTCCATTTATCTAAAATGCAAACAAACTGCAGTGACATAAGGCAGACCAGCGGTTGTTTGGGGATGGGGGATGGGTAACGGGAGCAAGGGAGTAAATATAAAGGTGCGCAGGGAAACTTGTGAGGATGGTTAGACGGGACACTGGGATTGAAGTTTTATGGGGGAGGGGGACATTCTGAGCAACAACATCTCCAGCCGGGAACCGTTGAGGCTGGAGGGCATCACGGCGTTCCCCAAATTCCAGGAGAAAGAATTGTCCTATGTATCCCCAACTTCAGATGTGGGACAATGATGGCATCTTCTCTTGATTCATCTCCCCTTATTCCAGTGTTTCTCAACCTTTATTTTTTAAGTTGTAACTCTCCAAGGAGAACTTTTTGATATTTTTTTCCTAATTGTCCCCTCCTCATGAAATTTTAATATCACAGATATACTGTATATCTGTTTATGTACTATGGTCCTTTGAGGGCTACAAACCATTGTAATATCTAAGTTTTTTTGGATCCTGAAAACCAATTTTCACCCCCTTGGGGGGAATATTGCCCTTGTTGAGAATGTATGCCTATTCCCATAAGAAAAAAATAGGCAAAAAGTGGTATTATAATTAAAAGGATCTGATTTGTTTCTTTGGGGGAAGCCTAGTGATCCACATAACTGGGAAAAATGTTTCCCCTGCACTCTGCATTAACGTGGGTTCATGAAAATGGGCGGCTGGAACGAGGAGGGGGCGTTTGGAAAGCAGCTTTCAAACGAGCAGACAAGCGGTCTTTCATGTGCGACTAGCGCCCTCTGCTGGCCATTTCGGGAACCTACCCCAGTAAATTAAATGTGGTCCATTCACTTACCTCCTCTTTTTCCAGCATCCATAACTGTCTTTGATGAGCACTAGGCCTGGGTTTGAGGCTCAGCAAGGTTTAATAACCAGCTCAGAACCACAGAGTGGTAAGTGGCAAAACTGGCATTCAAAGTTGGCTTTGTCCAAATCTAAAGCCCATAGTCTCCTCCTCTGGAGGTCGGGGTTCATGTATTCACCTGCGGATGTTCAACATAGATGTCCATCTGCTCCAGCATCATTTGTTGAAAAGCCTATCCTTCCTCCTTTTCTACCTTTATAAAAAATCAGTTTGGCATATTTGTATGGTCTATTTCTGGTTCTCTATTATGTTCCATCGATCTATATGTCTATCCACCCACCCTACCACACAGTCTTGATTACTGTATAATAAATCTTCAAATCAGTCGACTGATCCTTCCATTTTATTACTTTTTCAAAATTGTTTTAGCTATTCTAGTTCGTTTATCTTTCCATATAAAGTTTAGAATAATCTTGCCTATATCTATAAAAAAATTCCTGCTGCGATTTTGATAGGAATTGCATTAAACCTATGTATCAACATGGGGAGAACTGACATCTTTACTGTGTTGAGTTTTCCCATCCACGAACAAGGTATGTTTATCCTTTTCTTTAGATCGTCTTTGGTCAGTATTTTGTAGTTTTCTGTACAGCACACAAGTTCTGTACGTTTTGATATATTTATACCTAACTATGTAATTTTTTTTGAGCAATTTATAAAAGAATCACCAATGAAAAGACACTCGTGCTGGAAAGGCCCTTCCCTTCTCTGCCCTTTCCAGCGATTCCCGTGGCTTCTCTGACTGTTAAGGATGAAATCATTAGTTTAAGACAGAAAAGCAGCATCAACTGAACATATTTTCTTACCAATGGGCATTTCCCCACAAGATCATTTTTGATGACAGCCTGAAGAACCTACTGGTTTAGAGCACAGGTGGGTTGAATGGTGGAACCACAGGACCTGCCCTTAGGTAACTACACTTTAGTAGATGAATGTTAAAAACAAACAAACATGTTTTGCCCATCTCTTAACTTTCAAATTTGCTTTGTCATTTGTTTTTGCAAACCACACATAGTTGGATTTAGTTTTTTAACTACTATTAAATTCCTCTGCCTTTGATGTGTGAATTCAATTTGTTCATATCTGTGATAATTTTTATGGTTTCCTTTTTATTTATGTTTACTCTCCTTTGGTTTTGTTTCTTTTCCACTTTCTTTACTTCTTCTATCTTGGTCGATGTTCATATAATTCTTTTTAAAAATTAAGGAGAAATTTTACTAGGAAACAAAGGGAAAATACGATCAAGAAAGCCTTGAGAGAATTACGCTAAGCGGATAAGTCAGACGGAGAAAGACAGTTACTGTGTGACTTCACGCATGTATGGAAGGTAAACACACACACAGATACAGAGATGAGATTGGTGGTTACCAGAGGGCAAGGGGTGGGGGGAGAGGAAAAGGGGTAAAGAGGGCATTTGTCCAGTGGCAGATAAAAACTAGACTTTTGGTAGTGAACACAATGCAGCCAATACAGAAGCCGAATATAATGATGTACACCTAAAAGCTGTATGATGTTATAAACCAATGTGAACTCAATAAGATGAAGAATCAAGAAGGCTGAGCCCAAATGATTAGTGGTCTAGACAACTGAAAGAGTCATTATGGAGATTTTGGATACAGAAAAATAGATGAAAGAAAAAACCTTAACTATGATCATTACACCAAGACATCACTTGTGCTAACATTCTAAAGCACTTACTTAAGCTTGCTTCCTGAATAGTTTATAAACAGAAATGTATGTGAATATATATGCATATTTATGACACAAAGAAAAATAATAAAATGGGTGTACTCATGACCCATTTAAGAAACAGGAAACCTGGGGTCCAGCCCCATAGCCGAGTGGTTAAGTTGGTACACTCCACTTCGGCGGCCCAGGGTTTTGCCAGTTCGGATCCTGGGCGCAGACCAGGCACTGCTCATCAGGCCATGCTGAGGCGGCGTCCCGCATAGCACAGCCAGAAGGACATACAACTAGAATACACAACCATGTATTGGGGGGCTTTGGGGAGAAAAAGAAGAAGGAAAAAAAGGAAGATTGGCAACAGATGTTAGCTCAGGTGCCAATCTTTAAAAAGAAAAAAAAACAGGAAGCTTACTATCTCTTCCTAAATGGAAGCCTTTCCTTCTCCCACAGATGTAACTGCCATCCTAGATTTTGTGTTAATCATCCACTTGCTTTCCTCTGTAGTTTTGGTTCTCATAAATGCATCCTTAAGCCAGCCCTAGGGGTCTAGTGGTTAAGATTCAGCGCTCTCACTCCTGCAGCCTGGGTTCGTTTCCTGCTCAGGGAACCACACCACTCACCTATTGATTGTCACAATGTGGCGGCTGCGTGTTGCTGTGATGCTGAAAACTATGCCACGGGTATTTCAAACACCAGCAGGGTCACCCATGGTGGACAGGTCTCAGTGGAGCTTCCACACCAAGACAGACTAGGAAGAAGGACCTGACCACCCACTTCCGAAAAAATTGTCCATGAGAGCCCTGTGAACAGCAGTGGAGCACCGTCCAATATAGTACTGGAAGGTGAGAGGATGGCACAGAAGGACGCGGCAAGGTTCTGCTCTGCTGTGCACAGGGTAGCTAGGAGCTGGGATCAACTCAAGGGCGCTAACAACAGCAAATGTATTCCTAAACAAGGCACTGCTGAATTCTTTGTTTCTGAACTTTATATAAAGGCAATAACATGGTATCTATATTTTTCTTTTTTTCATTCAACATTGTTTAAAGAGATCATAATCTTGATCTGTTTCACTAAGGATAATTCATGTTCGTTGATGTATATTGTTCCCATTGTATGGCCAGACCAACATTTACTTATCTAGTCTATCATTAATGGACATTTGTTACTTTCTGTTTTTTTACATTGTTATTATAAAAATTATTGCAATGTTGCAACGCACACTCCTGTAATGCCTGAGGGTGCAGATGTGGGAGTTTCTCTAGGGCAGTGTTTTTCTGTGATGGAGCTACTGGCTTTCTGGAGGAACCTCTTCTTCCTGGCCTTTCACTGACACATTGCAGCGCGTTTGGCATCTTCGGTCCTCCAACCTGCTTAACACCCGTAGCACCCTCAGTCATAGGACCACCAAAACATCCCAGTATTTCCAAACACCCTTTAGGATGCCCAGCTGAGAACTAGTGTTTTAGGGTACGCATCTAGAAGTGGAATTGTTGGGCCACAGGTTATGTGACTGCTCAGTTTTTACTTACAATGTATCCTGCCTTGTTAGATTCAGAGACAGTGGTGGGTTCCCATGTGCAAACCTAACACACACATAATTCATGTTCTGTCACACACTCACGTACTGTATACCTATATATAGCCCAATACACCTCGGACAGTCTTCACATACATATTTAATGCTGTTGTGTCAATGAGAAATTCATGCTTTTACAAAAGCTCCACATTTCACATTCTATTAAGAACAGAATATTTTCTACCTTTTCTGTAGTAGGTTTGGCGTCACATCTGAAATATGACTTCTGGTTAAACAATATTTCTACAAGAACATTTTAATCCATATTCCTTAAAATGACATATTTCCCCTCAATATCTTTGAATACCCATTGACAGCTTTCACATGTTCAAAGCATTCATAGGGTTTCAGTCCTATATTAGTTCTCTAATTCCAATTAGCTATCACCTATCAATAAAGATGTTCCTATATGTGTTGACATCTTAGCATTTCTGCCCTGAGATTTTGCTGACGTTCAGTGAGTCTGACTTGTCGATGCAGGCTTATGCATGTGGAGAGTGTTGACGAGAGTTTTCTTCTTGTGTGTTTTTCCTTGATCTTTGTTGAGAACTTATCTCTGGCTGAAGGTTTTTCCACATTGGTACATTCATAGGGTTTTCTCCTGTGTGAATTCTCTGATGTTTTGTGATTGCTGACTTTTCATAGAAAGTTTTCCCACATTCAGGACATCGGTAGGATTTCTCTCCCATATGAGTTCTCTGATGCACGAAAGGTTGGACTTCCCACAGAAAGATCTCCAGCATTCATTACATTATAGGGTTTCTCTCCTGTGTGGGTTCTCTGATGCACCGTGGGGGCTGACTTCTGGCAGAAGGCCTTTCCACATCCGTTACATTCATAGGGTTTTTCCCCTGTGTGCGTGCTCTGAAGTTGAGTAAGGTTTATTTCCTTATGGAAGTTTTCCCCACATTTACTACAGTCACAGGTTTTCTTTCCTTTGGGAGCTCTCAGATGTTGAGTGATGTGTGACTTCTTCCTTAAGGCCCTCCCACTTTCATTACACTCATGGGTCCTTTTCTTCAAGTGCATTTTCTGATGTTGAGTGAGTTTCGACTTCTCGCAGGAGGATTTCTCACATTTACCACCTTTACAGCTTTCTTCTCTACCTGTTAATTCTCTGATTTAGAGTGAGGGGTGACTCCTTATTTATGGTTCTCTCATTAACATTACACTCACTGCGTTTTTTTGTTGTGTGAGTTCTCTGATGTTGAATAAGGCGTGACTTTTCATGGAAGGATTTCCCACATTTATTACAGTCATACGTTTTCTCTCCTGTGTGAGTTCTCTCATTTTGAGAGTGGTATGACTTCTGCAAGGCTTCCCCACTTTCATTACACTCATCAGTGTGCATTCTTCTGTGCATTCTTCAATGTTGAGTAAGGCTTGACTTCTTGCTAAAGGATTTCCCCAATTTATTACATTCATAGTGTGTCTCCCCTATGTGAGTTCTCTGATGTGCACGTTTTGACTTTATGCATGAGGATTTCCCATTTTCACCGGATTCATGTGGCTTCCTTTCCCTAGGGGCTCTCAGAGGAGCATTGAGCTCTAACTTTTGTATGAAGGCTCTTGCGTATTCATTACCCTCAGAGGGTTTCTGTCCTGTGTGAGCAGTCTTATGCATAATGAAAGCTATTTTATTGTGAAAGGCTTCCCACAATTATTATATTCAAGAAGTTGCTCCAAAGCTGAATTCTTCTGATGTTGAGTAAAGTCCTCATTATGACTGTGGGATTTCTTCCTTTGATCATTTTTACAGCATTTTTTCCCTGTATGAGTTTTCTTTTATTTATTTATTTTTTATTTTTCCCTTTTTCTCCTGAAAGCCCCCGGTACATAGTTGTATATTCTTCATTGTGGGTCCTTCTAATTGTGGCATGTGGGATGCTGCCTCAGTGTGGTTTGATGAGCAGTGCCATGTCTGCGCCCAGGATTCGAACCAACGAAACACTGGGCCGCCTGCAGCGGAGCACACGAACTTAACCACTCGGCCGGGGGGCCAGCCCTGTATGAGTTTTCTCATGTGTAGTATCCATTGAACTCATCAGACTTTTTTCTTACATGGCTTCTATTACTATAGCAGTTAAGTTTGCATGTTCTGCTTCAGCGGCCTCGGGTTTGCTGGTTTGGATCCCAGGTGTGGACCTATGCACTGCTTATCAAGCCGTGCTGTGGCAGGTGTCCCACATAAGAAAAATGGAGGAAGATGGGCATGAATGTTAGCTCAGGACCAATCTTCCTCAGCAAGAGGAGGATTGGTGATGGATGTTAGCTCAGGGCTAATCTTCCTTTAAAAAAAGCTGCTCTTCATTTTCTTGGCTTCTCTCTTTCATGTTATTGGCTTTCTGGGCTTCTAGAAATATGAAAATTAACATACATTATAAATCTTAACACATTTTTAAGGAATGGGGTTGTACGCAAGTGCCATATGTTGAGTTGATTCTTAGGTTTCAGACAGTCTCTTGGGATGAAAGAACTCCTAAGCAAATATTTATTCTGATCACTTAGTTTGGTAATAGGACAACAAAGACAAAACACATACTGTAGTAGAAAAAGAGAGAGAAAGCTGCAAATTAATACAAGTAGCTTTGGCTTGTCACAAATATGAGCTAAAAAAATGGATAGAGATCTTGAAATAAAACATGAGAAATGGTGGACTGAGTACAAAGGATGTCAGGAAAACAATTGGCCCAAGGATGGAGGACAGTCAAATGGCATGAAGAGAAGGGACACTGAGTAGGGAGGTGAGGAAGACTGAGCGCGATCGAGGGAAGTATCAGAGGAAAGGATAGGTCTGGAGGCAAATGAGAGACTAGAACCTCATCCTCCTCTCCCCCTTAATTACTGCAGTAGGATCCTTACTCCACTCTAAAGGTTCCAATCTCTTCCTCTGCTTTTCCATTCTGCACCCCAACTCCCAATTAGATTAATGAAATCACTAATTTCCTCTGGTCTAAAGGTCAGTCCTAACGGTCAGTCCCCTTCTCTCCGTATAGCTGTGATATGGAAAACAGTGACCAAAGAGAACGTTAAAGTATATGAGAGGATACGCTTCTTGCGACAGGATCCAGTTCACCTCCGCATTCTCATTGGTGGTGCCATCATTTGATGCTACCAGGGCTGATCGAGAGTAAACTGTCCCGAGTGACAACCTCACTTTCCCCTCTTCCCTGCTGACTTATTTCTTTCTTTTTTTTTTTTTTTTTTTAAAGATTTTATTTTTTCCTTTTTCTCCCCAAAGCCCCCCGGTACATAGTTGTGTATTCTTCGTTGTGGGTTCCTCTAGTTGTGGCATGTGGGACGCTGCCTCAGCGTGGTCTGACGAGCAGTGCCATGTCCGCGCCCAGGATTCGAACCGACGAAACACTGGGCCGCCTGCAGCGGAGCGCGCGAACTTAACCACTCGGCCACGGGGCCAGCCCCCCTGCTGACTTATTTCTTCAACTGACTGTGTCCTGTCACAATACTAGTTTTTAATTCCACTTTTATATCGCGTTTTCTTCTTCTCTGATTTCTCTTTTCTGTGAGAACTCAAGCACCAGCTATTCAACTTGGTCCTAAGACCTTATTAATCCTTGTCTTTATTTGTCTTAAAAAATTTTGGCTACAGGTGATTACTATCATCCTCTGCTATTCTCACTTTATGCAATGACATCAATGTGTGCTTAAAAAGTTGTGACTTTTCTGTAGCAGATAAAACCAACAGAAGACAATATGCTAGCAAGGAAAATGTAATAGTGGATTTTTATCTTTAGAGTTTATACTATATTCTTACACCTTAATTCACAATACATGTTCAAGTGGTCCATCCCACAAGTCTCCAATATCGTCAGCTGCTATCAGACCAGGCCATTTAATTCCATCAACTGTGCATTTCCAACCACAAACCCACTCTCATGTTCTTCACTGAGCACATATTCCGTCCTCAGCTCTACTCCGAACCTACAAATCCTGCAGGGCAATGCTCCTATCCTACTGTTTAAAACAAAATCTGCTCACCACTCCACTGGGGTAAAATGTGTGAGTAAACACGAGCTGTACAATATGTTCTAACACGAATTCCACGGCACTGGTTTGTATAGTGCTTTCTCTCTACTTCTACTTCCATGATCAACCCTGATTTTCATTGCTTTTGGCAGTTTTCCACTTTTTTTTTTTTAAGTTTGGGATTTCAGCTGCCTCCAACCTGCAATAAAAATGGAGTTGACATTTTCTTTTTTATTTTCCTTGTGGCCTTTGGATAATTTGCAGGAAAAGAAGGGCAATGCTGACTTTACATTTCTTTCTTTATTTTTTTAAGTTTACTTTACTCTTTTTTTTTAAAGATTGGCACCTGAGCTAACATCTGTTGCCAATCTTCTTTTTTTTTCTTCTTCTTCTTCTTCTTCTCCCCAAAGCCCCCCAGTACATAGTTGTATATTCTAGTTGTAGGACCTTCTGGCTGTGGTATGTGGGACGCCGCCTCAGCATGGCTTGATGAGCGGTGCCATGTCTGCACCCCGGATGTGAACTGGCGAAATCCTGGGTTGCCAAAGTGGAGCACGTGAACTGAACCACTCGGCCATGGGGCTGGCCCCTACACTTGCTTCTGAATATTGGAATTCACTCCTTCCCTCTGAGAACACTTTGTTCATGTGGCTTCTGGGACACCCCTCCCCCACGTCTCCTGGTTCTCGCTCTGCTGGACTGGGGGCTCCTTCTCAGTCTCTCTCGCTAGAGTCCTGCGTCTTCCTGACCGGCAAATGTAGTGGTTGAGGGTGCGGTCCTTGACGTCCTCTCACCCATTATCTCACTCAGAGTGAAATTAGATCTTACCAGGCCAGGAAGCTTTGCCCCTAGCTAACTCTCTGACATCCTCTGCTACTTTCTCCTCACTGAACCCCTCTGGTCCCACTGACTTCCCTGCTGTTCCCTGATTACGCCAAGCACACGCCTGTCTCAGAGGCTTGGCACCTGCCGTTCCCTCGATCTGGAAATCTCTCAGATCACCCATGGCTCCGTCCATCCCTTCAATCCAGACTCCATTCCTCTGTTCCTGTTCAAATGTTCACGTCCTCAGAGAGGCCTTCCCTGACTTCCCTTCCAAACACGGCGCTCCCTGTCAGTCTCCGTCCCTTCATCTGACTTTAATTTTTTCAGAGTGTTGATTACTACCAGACATACTACATATTTATTTGCTAATTGGATCTATTTATAGGAGTATAGACTTTGCTTCGTATCCCCTGTGCTTAGAGCATGACTGGTGTGTAGCAGGTGCTTAATAAATATTTGTTGGATAAAAGAACACATCAATAAATGCATATTTACAGAGTGTTTGGCACAGGAGGGAAGGTGAACTATGGACATTACTGAACAGAGAGAAAAACAGAGAAATAAAGATGTAGGATGAGGAAGGCAGCAATTGGATTCTACAAAAACCAAGCAAATCTCTCTCTATAAAAGTCAAACAGAAAAATGAAGAACATTTAAATGTGAGAGTGATAGTTGGTTTGATATCTAAGGTATGGTGTTCATCTGTCTTTAGTCACTTATAAAAGTCTGGAGCTTCTAAAAGAGATTTGTAAAACATACTTCAAAGATACCAACCCCTGAACTGTCCACTTGAGATCCAGTTTCCACCAGGTGCCTTCTGTGTGGCCTCGTTAACTCACCTGGGTGACTCTGACTTCGGAGTCCTCTCTTCATCATCCATGGTTCTTCTCCTTGCTCCAACTTGAATATCAGCTCAGTTTGGTAACACAGTGCCCTGTCATGGGAAGTGACATCAGACTTGGCAACATTGCTTAGGGTTCAAGCCCTTTGAAGAATTCCAAGGAAGAAGTATTAAAGGTGTACAATGATGGGGCCCTCATCAGAGAAGACCCTTTCACTAGAGAGGCGAGAATCCAACATCCTTTGAAATTCCCTAAATGGTCTTTGAATCCAAAAATCTCAAGCCTAAACTCATGACACTCTACCATGATCCGGTTCCTAAGATGGGAAACGGATGCTGTTGGGAGTTGCTTGGGAAGCTGTGTTTACCCTGTAGCAACAGGTGCCTGTAGTTCTGCAGCATCACATCCCTGTGCAGGAGCCTCTGAGCGACGTCCAGCAGCCGCCGCTCCTTCTGGGCGAAGTCCACAGGTCCTTCCTCGAGCGACACCAATCCCTGTGATGCTCCAATCCTGCTCAATCTGAAAGGCTCAAGGCCAGATGGCATGGAAATACGTATGGGAACTAATTCCTACCGTGCTCACCAGAAAATGTTACAAAGGATGTCTACCGTGTACCTTCCTTCGTGTTACACTTTGTGGGAGAAACAGAAATCGTAATAGAAATACTCTGCCTCTACATTTATTTATTAATCTATAAAACAATTTGAGTTCCTCTCCATGCCTAGAATTGTTCTAATTGTGGAAGATGCTCAGGTGAGTGAGACCCTGGTCCTGTTTCTAAGGAGTTTGCAGACCGACAAGGAGACTTGCTACATAAACATAGACATACACTAATGGATTATGGGAACCATGAAAAAATGTGCATACAAGGTCGAGTGAGGTCACAAAGGGGGGGGGCATTAAATCTCTTTGTTTTCTCAGGTTATGTTTCATTGGGGAGATAAAGACTTGATTGCACACCCACAGTGAGTTTGTGTGAACAGGGGGCCACAGGATAAGCAAAGGCATAGAAACACTAAAAGCACACATCAAATGAAGGGAATTGCAAGTAGAACAAGGCTGGGGCTCTGATGAGAGTTCCTGAGCACCCCTCAAGGTATTTATTTGTAAGTTTTGTATGTATACGACTCTCCAGCCACGCACCCAAAGGAAAGCTTAACTTTCTTGATTTTTTTAGATACAAAAGAAACATAGAAGGGCCTCCTAACGCTTTCTCTACAGACCATCCACTCCTTGATCATGCAGTTCTCTGGGGTGGTGGTCACCTCTACTTTGGGGATTAGTTCCACGGACAATGGGGTCGTGTAAATAAGTGACATGATGAGATTTATATTTTGAAAGTCATGTTCTAGAAGCAGAGTGGAGAGTGTTTTAAAGCCGTGCTTCTCATCAGACATGATTTTGCCTGCCAGGGGGCATTTGGCAATGTGGAGACATATTTGGTTGTCACGACTGAGGAAAGGTTGCTACCAGTACACAGTGGGTAGAGTCCTGAGATGCTGCTAGCCATCCTAGAATGCACAGGACAGCCTCAACAACAAAGAGCTATCTGGCCCAAAATGTCGATAATGTGGAGGTTGAGAAAGCCTGCTTCAAAGGGAAGTCAGATAGGAAGATAATAGACTATTATGAGAGATGACCGTCTATTTTAATATAGTAGCCATTTAGAAGTGGGAGCTGATTCTAAATGGAATTATTCAGGAATTGGTTATGGAATGAGGGACAAATGGAGCATTACTCTCAGGTTATCTGCAAGAGCAGCTGGGTCAATGCTGGCGGCATAGACTGACACTGACAAAACTGGAGACAGAATAGGTTGGGCAGAAGGAGAGAGGGGAAATTTGGACATGTTATACTTAAGATGTCCATGACACATACAGGTGGAGATGTCCAGTTGACAGCTGGCTATCAGGTCTTAGAGCTCAGGAGAGAGGTCCAGGATTACGATAAATCTTTGGAAGTCAGGGGTATCTCAGTGATAGCTGAAGCCATCAGAATAGGGAACTTGCTCACAAAGGACATGGAGCCTAAGGACACAGACCCTGAGGGACAGCAGAGGAAGAAAAGTAGGTCCTGGAGACCAAGAAGGAACCAGAACCAGGAGTTAGCAGCTGTATCTGCAGCATCTAGAACAGTCCTGGTCCACAGCAGTGCTCAACGAGCAGCTGCCGAATGAATGAAGGCTGTCTCAGGAGCCACTAGAGGTGACAATTTCAAGACTAAGAGACGCTCCTAACTTGATGCAATGGGCTGGACACACACATTAATCTCCTCTGCCTCCAAACTACAGCAGAGAGAGACATCCAGACACCAGCGCCTTTCTCAGAGCAGAGGAGTATCAGGAAAGGGGCTGTTAGCAGGTGAGAAATTCCGACTAGTTTCTGGACGATACAGAGTAGGAGGCAGATACTGGAGGCATTGTGTTCACCCCTTAGGACAAACACAGAACGTGCAAAAGTCTCCGGTTCTGTTCAGAGTCCGGTGAAACACCCCTCCCCCGCCAGGTCAGAGGCAGCCGCAGCCGGAAGTGAATAGAGCTCTGGGCTGCAAAACAGGGAGCGTGAGTAACAGGCCGCCACATTCCTGGGGCAGTTCCTCACCCCACAGCGGGTGGCTGGGGGGAACATTCAGGAGGATGTCCCCCATAAAAAGCAGGGAACTGCCGCCAGGAGTCTGCGTGAACTTTGCAACTCAAGAAAGCAACAGAGTACCTTGCTCAGTCCCCTGATACAGTCACAGCTTTTGTCTTAAGGCAGCTGTGGGCAAATAGACTAACACACTCTGCCATCAGGTAAGGCACTGCCTCCTTTGGCGGGGAGAGTAGGGGTCCCCTCGAGCTTTGCCTCCCCGGACGGACTAAAGAGAAGCTTGTCTGTACACATCGCCCAATAATTCACATAAAAGGCTCCAAGTCAGTCCTTTCATTCAAGGGAAATCCTGCCAAGGAAACAGACCTCTGGGCTGCCAAATAAACACACATCAGCTGCCTATACTCGTCTAATGAGGTCTTCACCTCTCTATTCACACAGAAAACAAAAAAGGGCCGAGATGCTGGAGGAAAAACAACAATCAGGAAAATCAGCATCAAGAAGAACAAACTTGAAGATGGCTAAACAAATTTAATCCAAATAAAAACCAACAGTCTACAAGATAAGCACCAAATGAACAGATTGAAGACGATGAAAACAAACGTAGTTAAGACATTAAAGAGAATAATTTCTAAGTATTCAAATTGGTGTCCCTGAACGGATGTAAGAGAGTCTAATTTCCACAAGAGGAGAAAAGTTGGCTATGAAGAAAGAAAAAGCACACAGATCTTAAATATTTCATTGCTGACTTAGGACAACAGAAAAAAAAAAACTCTCAAGAGAAAGCTTGAAAACAAAATGACATGGATGACAAAAATGAGCAAGCTCAGAATGCATAGAACAAGCACAGAAAAATGGAAATGATGACAGAAAATTAAAGAAACAGAGAGAGCCAACCGAGGAGGCACCGACAGCCTCATGGGATTTCTGGGCGGGAAGGACGAGAGGATGGAGGGAAGGCAAGAGTCCCAGAGATTACTGGGAACATCGCTGAACACGTCCTGAGTCTTCATCTCAACAGGACCCGTCCAATTACCAAGCAGGCAGCCCGGAAAAAGAACAAACAGCCAGACACTGCCTGGTGAAATGTTTGAAACCCAAGGATAAAGGAAAACTCGCAAGAAGAAAAAATCAAACAGGTCCCCTATAAAAGAGGGAGATTCAAATCGCTGCATGACTTCTCCTCAGTCTCTCCAAATGCGAGGAGATAATGGTGAGGGTTTCTTAGAATACTCTGAAGGAAGAGGATTTCAAACCAAAATGCTGTAGCCAGTCAATCATTCACGTAATGAGGCAGAATAAAGGCGCGTTCAGATACCCAGACTCAGAAGGCATATAACCACACAGTCATTCTGGAAAATACTCCAGAGGCGTCTATCCCCGCTCAGCAGAACCTGAGAACATACGACACGTGGAAATCGTGGGGGACAGATGGAAGAGAGCTGCAAGACCTGGTCCCTGGTAAAGCCAGAGAGGGCTGTCCGTGGGTGTGTGAGAGACTGTGAAAGGGAAGAGAGCTCGGGGCTAATATCTCAGGAAACTCTTAAAAAAAGTTCTTTATAAAGAGAATGTAGGAAAATTTTTACATTTTTTGACAAAGTTACATATTGTGGGTATCAAGTCGGAGAATTCCTGAAAGTTTGGAAGAGATGACGCTACAGTGATTGACCATGCCAGTTCAGCAATAGGGAGCTGGAACAAGGTAATCAAATCAGCCACTAAAGATGGAGAATGGGGGGCCGGCCTCGTGGCTGAGTGGTTAGGTTCGCGTGCTCCACTTCAGCGGCCCAGGGTTTCGTGGGTTCGGATCCTGGGTGCAGACATGGCACTGTTCATCAGGCCATGCTGAGGCGGCATCCCACATGGCACAGCCAGAGGCACTCACAATTAGAATATACAACTATGTACTGGGGGGCTTTGGGGAGAACAATAATAATAATAAAAAAAATTGGCAACAGTTGTTAGCTCAGGTGCCAATCTTTAAAATAAAAAAAAGATGGAGAACGGTTGGGCCTCTGGATGAGGCAGGACTACCAGAGCTAATGGTCATCAGAGGGCACCTCACACCCTCTTTCTACCTAAGTAGGGTTCCCAGATTGAGTACATAAAAATACAGGGCACCCAGTTAAACTTGAACTTCAGATAAACAATAAGTTTTTAGTGTATGTCCCATGCAAGATGTACTTTGGTTTATATGCTCTGTGTCTTATCTGGCAACTCTATGCCTAAGAGATCTCCCATTCCAAGTTCTTGGGCAGGTTGGAACACAGCAGATTGTTACTCCCAACAAGAGGTGGGAGGCTTGCATTGGACCGGAACTCCAGGTCTCCATCTGGCCAAATTTCTAACGGTGTATCTTTAGAACTCTTCTAGCTACAAGCTCTTGAGAAGTTACCTAAATCTGTGACTTATTCTTTCAGTAAAAAGGGTAAATAAAGTACCTACTTCACAATCTTGTCAGAATTCTATGAGCTAATCCAGGCAAGGAATTTCACAGTGACTGGAATGCAATACGCAGCCCAAAATTGTAGTTAAAATTCTAACCAACTATCATGATTTTGTCACTTTATCTTCAAACTTGGGACAGCGAACATCACCTGGAAATGTATATTAAAATTGAAATAATGATTGTTCACGTAACTGGAAGGTATGATACGATTGCTAACAAAGAATCCCCAAATAATATTTATCATGAAAAGGGAAAATGAAAGAAGAGATGGACTTAGAGGATTTCCACGAAACCTGAGATAAAGGAGGAGGTCATCTTATTTAGATGACTCTGTGGATGAAAACAATTCCAGATGTTCATAGAAAAAGATGTTTACGTGTGTTAAACACATCACAGTTAATCAATAACAGAATAAATAAAATGGAGCCCTTCTAAATCACTGGAAGACGAGAAAAGGAAAGTAGAATATCACAGGAAAATTCAGGAAATGAAAAAAATGAAGAAAAACAGTTGACAAAAAAGCATGGTTCCTAAAAATGCAAAGTAACTCTTAGATTTCACTGAGAAAACCGAGTCATAAGTAAACGACTCACCTGGGATGAGTTCATTTTCTCCTGCTCCTGGAAAAGTTTAGAGATATGTGAAGGCAGAGCTGGAGGAAAGTGAAGGAGCAAAGAAACCATAAGAAATACGACCTGCCTTGAAGGTCCTCATAGCACTTGCCTAGAAATACGCAAGGATTAGCTGACAAACGGCCACACGGGGAGGGTGCCTCTGACCCTTCCGAGAGGCCAGGTGTGTCGAGGGGACTCTTGTACCCCTGGTATAATCATGAGGAGATAAGAGAAGCAGGCTTTTCACTGGGGAGAGTGAATATCGCTTTCTTGTTCATCTCTTACAATTTAGAGCCTTCTTTGATTTAATAGCAGACAAATAGAAAAGGAGACAAAGTCCAACTGAGGAAGACCTGGCTAAATGAATCATCCCACAGAGAGGATGACATGCCGGGCCTTCCGTCCACTATCAAACAGGTTACATTCTGAACTCTTTGACGTCTGGGATTTACTTTAAAATAATCTGGGAGAGAAAGGTGGATGGGGGAAAGTATACGTGTGTGTGTGTGTGTGTGTGTGTGTGTATTTTGGGTGGGGCACAGATGAAACCAAATGGTCCATGTGTTGATCATTGCTGGAGCTGTGTCAAGTAAACGGGAGTCCTTATATTATTTTACTTACTTCTGTATGTTGATAGAAATGCAAGTTCTTGGGCCTCTCCCGAGACCTGCTGAACCAGAAACTCCAGAGGCGAGGCCCAGCGAGCTGCTAAGTTCTAACAAGCCCTCCCCGTGATTCTAACGCATGCTTGTTTGAGAACCACTGCCAGAAAATCTGGCTTGGGCATCTGTAAACTGCTGAGGGTACAGGACAGACGGACAATGAAGGAAGAGTCTAGAAGCCTCAGTTATGCGGTAACCCGAGGGTTCTGAACAGATACCAAGACACCTCCAAGAGCCTCTAGAGGAGACTCAGTCCTTACACTGCAGGTTCTTCCCTGTGGCTCTGGGGACGTGCCACACAGCTAAGTGCCCTGAAGGATGCGCTTCTGGACAAAACCCAGCACGGAATTTGGAAACAAAACAGCGTGGGGTTTGCAGCCCAGCTCCTTCAACTACTGTCCAGGAGACTTCACCTCCAGAGTCTTGGTTTTCTTGTTGGTTAAAACGGGATTGTTAATACTGACTTTACAGGCAGTCTTTGAGAACAAATGATATATTTAAGGAAAAGAACGGTGATAAAGGCAATTAACATTCCCCAGGTGCTTGGTGAAGGCCGGGGCCTGTGCTGAGAGCTTTGCAGGTGCCATCTGGTTCAGTCCTCAGAACAACCTTGAGACGGGTTTTAGGAATAATTTCGTTTTACAAACGGGGAAACTGAGTCTTAGAGGCTCATCATTTTGCCCACAGAGGCTCAGTGGCAGAGCTAGAATTTGAACTCATCTTAATGCAAACTCTGGCTCTTAAATTAGCCTGCTATACTTCAGACCCACCACCTGCCCTGAGCCTGTGGGCATATAGTAAATGTAAGAATTCATTCTCATCCCCACTGGTGTCTTGGATTTGACTCACTAATGAACGGGTGGCCAGGGTACATGCAAATTCGAGGAGCTTCTAGAAACAGCTCTTTGACATTTGGATGTTTTTTCTCAGCACACTTTATTCTGACCAAGAAACCCACGCCCTTATCCTCCTCGTGGAACCTCCAGGTCCGCAGCCGAGCTGCTCTCTTCCTTGGCTTTCTTTAGGGGCAAATGCTATGGGGTCTCAGCGCGCGTGGGATTCGCTCAAGTTTCTGCCTCCACCAGGTGTGGGCACAAACCTTCCCCAAGCCCGGCAAAGCAACCCTCCAAACTAAGGTCTCACTGGTAGTGCGCATCCTTCGTGCAGGACGCGGTCACTGAGCGGCGCGTAGACCCAGACGCTGCGTGACTGTCTGCCCCGCAAACGCGGACACAAGGGAGCCGGAGAACAGTGAGGAAGAACTGCACATGCGCAGAGGGAGCTGAGCGGGACTATTCCCTAGGCTCTGCTCCTGGTAGTCGCCAAATTCGGGACTCCGCTTCCTATAAGTCTCCGCACCCCTTTCTTTGGGGAATGTCCGAAGACTTCCTGCCTTATTTGGCGAGTTATTTGTCCAAAATCATCTCTACTTTTGTTTAGAATCCTGGTTCCTCCGTAACCTCCAGGTATAGGGATCTGAGCGTGTCTCCACCTAAACGTGTCCCTTTAGACTCAAAGCTGCCTTGAGAAGGAAAGGTGTGTGTCAACGGCACACATGAAAACATAAACATTTAACTAAAGTTCTAGAAATAAAGTCCAGCAATATAGTAAAAGATTAATACCCACCACTAGCAAGTTTTCCCCCAGGGGCCCAAACGCCATCTTCATCCAAAACTGGGTTTCAAAGTAATTCACTAAAACTGTAGATAAAACGGCAGATACACATGAATCAAAGGTAGGTTTGATCAAGGAGCGCACGGACAATCTCCCTCCCAGAGAGGGTCACGTTAGGTGATGCTCTTCTTAAGATAGGACCCCAAAAGTTCAAAGTGTTATTTTGATATTTTCATTAAACATGTGGTTAATAATTTTCTTACTTTTTAACTCTTTATTTTGAAAATTTTCAAACTTAGAGAAAAGTTGCAGGAATGATTCATTCTGAAAGAACACTTGTAGGCTGTTTACTGAGATTCACCAACGGGTAACATCTTGCCACTTTTGCTCTCAGTTTCTCTCTCCCTCGCCTCATCCTCCTCACCGTTTGAGAATGAGTTGCAAACATGAACTGTCACCCCTAAAACTAGCACCTGTCTCCTAAGAACAAGGATATCCTTTGACATAGCCACCATACAATTATCAAATTCAAGAAACTGAACACACCTAATATTATCAAGTATATAGACCATACCCAAATTTCACTCTTTGTACAAATAATATCCTTTATAACATTTTTTTTTCTGCTCCAGGATCCAGTTCAGAGTGATCCATTACATCCAGTTGTCATATCATTTTGACTCCTTTAATCTAGTTCCTCGGCCTTTCTCTGTCTTTTATGACATTGGTAGTTTTGAAAAGAACAGACTGGTTCTTGTGTAGAATGATCCTTCATTTGGGTTTGTCTGAATGTTTCTTCACAATTACATTCAGGGTATGCGTTTCTTGGCAAGAATCCTATATAAGGGGTGTTTGTTCTTCTCAGGAAATCATACGAGATGACATGATGTCAGCTTGTCCCATTTTTGGGAATATTAACTTTGATCCCATGATTAAGATGACGTGCAGGTCAATATACTTTATATCAATTGTTTCTCTTATGCCAATGATCGTTCCAATCACAGTAGCATTCAGTACCTAGGCATAGGTTAACAAGAATTGGGCAGAACTTACGCAGAAGAAACTATTACACTCTACTCTGTGACATTAAAGATGTGAATGGAGACAGCGTATTGTTTCCTAGATGGGAAGACTCAACATTCTTTAACAAAATTCCAATCAAAATCTCAGTAAGTTGAATGATGTGGCGTCTTTATTTTTTGTTTTATTTTGTTTTACTTAGCAGAGCACATCCACATTTCAGACATGAATACATATAATATTAATATAATATTCAAAAGATCGCCTCTGGCTCCTTAGAAGGACAGGTACAAACCCAAGAGTTCATAAGAATTTAGAATATGATGAAGGTGGAATTTCTAAGTCAGGCGTTGTGAGGGGAGTGGAGAAATGAGGGGGTCCAGAAATCATGTCAGGAACCCAGAGGCGTGGGAGGAGAGGGCAGATTATGTCTCTAACACATACGCATTATAACACAAATTTCATATAGACTCTTGATTTAACATTGTAAGCCACCAATTACCTAGAGAAAATATAAACGAATTTTCTAATTTAATCTCCAGGTAGGGATGGCAAGCTGTCAAACCATAAAAGAAATGACTGACGAATTTTACTCTAAAAAAAAATTTAAAGCCTTTAAAAAAAAATCAAGTAAAAACACACTTGGAAAATAGATTTGTTAACTATATGAAAGAAATGGTTTATTGGCTTCATTTAATTATCTCTTACACATTTATAAGAAGATCATACTACCGTAAAAATGATCTATGGATATGAAGGGGAAAGTAATAAAAGGGAGAATGCAAATGAAGAATAAATATATGAAAGCAGCCCATAAACTACAAATAAAAAATGCAAATGTTTAAATACATGTTTTGGCTTTTACAGTTGGGAAAGATTATAAAGAAAAATGATATCCAGGGTGGGCATAATTTTGGAGAAATGTTCATTCTCATAAATTTCTAGTTGGAATATAATTTATAAAACCATTTGAAGGCCACTCTGTACCAAGATTTAAAAGGAGCACACACTTTAATGTAGCAATTCTGTTAATAGAAATATGCCATAAGGAAATAATTGTCCAAAGATACACGTATAAGTACATTTCTTACAATTTAAACAGTAACACATTGTCAAAAATCCAAAAGTAAAAAGAGAAAAGAAAAGAAAAATAGCTTGTAGGAATCCATAAGGTGGGGTATTGGTTACCATTAAAAATTATAATGCAGAGATATATCAATTGACAATATATTTATTGTCAATAAATATATACACAGTAAAAATACTTTTAAATGAAATGCTTTTTACACAAGAGTATAAGGCCTTGATCCATGATTTGTAAAAAATCATGCATATCTCCTAAGGGTATAAAAACAAATGTAAAAGCCAAATACAGGAAAAAATTGAACCAAAGAAAATAAAAATTTCTTCGCTCTCGTACATAACAATAGAGAAGTCTATGCAAGGATTTTGTTTATAAAGACCTGGAAAAATTCAAAAGCACATCGTTCAATACTAATATCCCAGTAGGAATAGATGCAGAATAGGAAGAATGCGTTCTCAGGGAGCGTAAATTTACGTCCACTGTGGCATGTATTTATGCTGCCGTTTTTATTTTCTCAGCATCAGCTCTGATGTTGTATTAGTGTTCTCCACTAAATTAACGGCACAGTTCATTATGGTGTTTGTTTAAGTGTCTTTGTAGTATATTATAACATCTAAGTTCCACTTCAAAGCAATTGGTCTTCATGAATTTTTAAGCCCCCTGAGAGCACTACTGTTTAATAAATATTTGCATGAGACTGGCGTAGTAATTAAGAGATTTTAAATTTTAGTAAGAGTGAATGTTAAAATAACCGCCGAAGTTACAAAATCATTCAGAATATTCTAAGACGTTGGTAACAGTGTGCTCACCAAGGACACTAACAATCCTTGGCTTGATTGTTAGATGGGTAAATTTTAGTTTATCTTCTAAAGTGGTAAAGCCAGATGTCAATCACATAAACAGAGTTCACAATTAGTGCTCTTTACTACTTATAAGTTATGTGGTTCTTTACAATTTTTGGAAACTTTGGAAGACTTGTAGTCTATTAAAATTTGCACCTAATATGAGACATTAGTACACTTGCTGTAGGTTTCTTGTAGATGCCCATTGTCAACTAGATTTAGGAAATTTCCCTGTTCCTAGTTTGCTAAGGATTTTTTAAATGATGAATTTTAAAAAGTATGAGTGGATTTTGAATTTTAATAAATGCATTTTCTATATTATTGATATGGCCTTTATCCTGATAATATAGTTCATATCATTGGTTAATTTTTTTGAGTTAAACAAACACTGCATTCCTGAACTAAATCCAAATTGGTTATGATATCTTATCTTTTAAAAATATTGCTTTTTTATGTATCTATATGAGATGACGGATGTTAACTAAATTTATCGTGGTAATCATTTCACAATTTTGAAAGTCAAATCATTATGCCGTATGCCTTAAACTTACGCAGTGCCGTATGTCAATTATATCTCAATAAAACTGGAAAACGTATTGCTCAATTTTATTTGCTAATACTTTCTTTAAACCTCTTGTTCATGAATGACATTAATGTTTAATATGTCATTCTTGTAATATCCTTGTTTGGTTTTGATATCAAGGTTATGTTGGCCAATAAAATAAGTTGGGGAATATTCCCTCTTTTTCTATTTCCTAGAACAATTTCTGAAAGATTCAGTTGCTTTTTCCTTATCTATTTGGTAGAATCAATCAGTGATGATATCTGGGCCCCTAAATTTTTAATTATGGATTCAATTTGTAAAACAATTTTAAATAAAGAATTATGTGGATTTTTCATTTCTTCTGTTGTCAGTTTTGGTAACCGACTTTTTCTAGAAATTCATCCATTTCATCTAAAAACACTGGCTCTCTCAAATTCTGGGATCCTCTCAAATTCTGGTCTTCATTTTGTCACTAAGAATATGTGTGATTGTAGGCAAGTCACTCACACCTTCTACCCGAATTTTATTGCTATTTTAAGCAAGGAGCAAGATTTAGGTATCTTGCAAAGTTCACTCCACTACTACCTTTCGTTGCTTCTACAGCTAAGAGGAAAAGCTTTCCTTCACCTTGGCCAGGATGGAGGCGAAAAAAATCAATCAGATGTGGCAATATATATGGTCTAGGACCAGCCCAAAATCTGGCAAGAGGAAGCAGGAAATAGAGTTGGTGGGCAGTTCAGGGACGAGTGGAGGTAAATTTCATCTGCTGGGGTTGGCGAGCTCTTATTCCAAGACCGACTCCACAAACGCCCTACGATAAAGCTGATTTCCCTGTAGAACCTGTCCCTTACCCATCCCCCTTTGCCCTGGCTTACCTCTCCCCTCTCAGATTTGCCCACAGCTTCCATTGTCACACAGTGTTTGATGGCCCACGGATGTGGTGACATCATCCCAGCTTTGCTCGCTATGAGCAGGAGAATCAAGAATCGCTTCAGGCCCAGCTCTCTGGGACCTACTCCTTCCGGGATTCATTCACTCCGCCCTTAGAGGGCTCAGGTTAGGGAGGGTGCTGTCCAAGGTGCTGCTGGAACATCTTCCTTCTCTCGTGTTCCTGTGGAGCTTGGACCTGGGCCTGGGGTCAAATGAACTTGAACCGGAACCTCTGACTTGGGCCCCCAACTAAACCTCAGACTGGGCTATAAACTCTAAACTGGGCTACTGGGGACAGAGCCAGACTAGAGAGTTTGGGAGAGGCTCAGATCCTCAGGGTCTGACCCTTTGAAATGCCATCACTATGTAGTCAGATTAATTCAATATTTTCTCCACAATTATTTGGCATGGGGGATACAGTGAGGTTAAGGATAAAATGATGTGTACATTTATTTTTTCCTTTATTTTAGGCACAAACATATATTGAAAAGACAATGAAATTTGGAGTAAAACATCTTTGAATCTCAGCAACTCCACCCACTAGCTACATGACCTTCACTTCACCTCTATGAGCCTCAGTTTACTTATTTATTAAAATGAGGATTTCAACCCTAACCTCATGATTTGTGAAGGCTGAGATAGTTAAGAATCTAAGTAAAGAGGTTTGTCATAACAGTACTACACTGATTACTCATGATTTGTGAAGGCTGAGATAGTTAGGAATCTAAGTAAAGAGGTTTGTCATAACAGTACTACACTGATTAGATGCCTATGTGCCTGTTATGTACTAGGCGATGTGCATAGAGTCCCTTGGGAACCTCGTTAAAATGCAGATTTGTCTTCAGCTGATGTGCGGGCCTGAGAGTCTATTTCTAACAAGCCCAGGTGATGCCTAGGGTGCTGGTCCCCCGCCACATGTTGAGCAGCAAGGTGCTAAAGCTTTTCCTTCGTAATCTCATTTAATCCTCATAATAACATCTTCATTTTTCAAAAGAGGAAACAGAATTGCACAGATTAAATAACTTGTTCAAGGTCAGACAGCATCTCAGTGGTAGGTCCGGGATTCGAAGCCAGGTGTGCTTGGTTCCAGGACGCACACAGACACTGCAGATCATCACTCTCCTGGCCCTTACCAGGGAAGCTCCAAGAGAGAAAAAGTCCATCATCTTCCCAGCTGCCTTCAAAGACTTCGCTATCAGGCACTCTGCACTTAGGCAATCAATTCTGGTACCTTTGTTTTTTCTTTACTTTATAAATTTGTGAAATATAATACACTTATGGAGAAGTGTGTAAAACAAATGTACAGCTGACCATATTACCGTGATAGGAAAACCGGTACAACCACACCCACGTCAAGAAATACAGGTCTTGTGCATTTCCATGGTCATAGCTAACCTACAGAGTACACTTTCTAAACAAGAAACACAGGCAAAGGGCGCCTGCCCCAGCTTCCTCCAGCCCCGGGACGCAGATCTCCGGCCGAGGTCTACCTCAGCCTGCTTTCCTCTGGGGAGCCATCAGGTGAGGCTAAGAAACAAAGAATTTGGGTCCTCACCGGCATGCGATGGTCTGGAAGTTTTGCCTCCAACCCACAGGGGCCAATCCTGCTGCCACTTTCTCCCGCAAACTGCCTTGGAAAGAAGAAAGAAAGGAAAGGAAGAAAAAACTAACATGAAGAAGCCACGTGAAGAAACCTGTACACTTTCGGAGAGAGATTTAAAAACTTAGGGAGGCTTTCCTACATAGGAAAGCTTATTATGCTTGAACACAACCCCAATCAAAATCTGATTATTTTTGCTTTGATGTTTTACTTGCCAGACATTTCTATAAGTTTGTCTGAAAGGAAGATAATTAGGAGACCAGGCAGGACTGGTTTTTTATTTTATTTATTTATTTTTTTGAAAAGCAGAATAATCCTTGTAATGATCAGAGTGGCTCAGGTCTGGCTCCAGAGAGTTGAAAGACAGGCAGAGGGGAGAGTTTGGACCCTGGGAATTCCTCACCCACCCCCCCCAAAGCAGGAAACAGAGGAGGAGCAGGGGCCGTTGGAGGGACTGAGGACACTCGGTTCCACAGAACTGTCACAGGGACCTGGAGTAGCGGTTGCATGAAGGAAAGGAGAGAAGAGAATGGATTTGAGAAATATTTTGGCAATCAAATGCAAAATCACTCTTAATTGGGTGTGAAGTGTCAAGTAGAAGAAATTTCTGGTGGCTTATTTACCATTATTAAGTTTGGGAAAGCCACGTATCTATATACATATTCTAACACAGCAAGATTCTCATGCATAATCTACATCCTTCAACAAAGGTCTTGACGTATCCACTCAATAGATTGTGCAAGGGCAGTCGTGAAATACACAGCACTTATTTATGCAGATACAGACACTTCCCATTCATTACAAAATGCAGATTCGCAGACACTATAAATGCGGTAGGCACACCTGACATAAAGAGAACGCAGTTGTACAAAAATCAAGTATATGATACATTCGCCCCCCAAACATTCCATTCATAATTTTCTATAATTACAGTGTGCATACAGAGACCTATTTCTCTTGTCTAGCCCAGCCTGAAGGGGCAGGATTGCTGACACTTCTTGTTCTCTTTCTTAGTGCTATTAAAACAATTCCTCAGAAATGTTTTTCTCCCAAACTAGCAAGAAAGATCAGCCAGCCAAATCAGAGTCTCCTGATAGGGACTTTTTAAAGAAAAAGGGGAGGGTTAGACGCTGTTAGACTGGATATAAGAATGAACGTCTGTTAAAGTTCATTTGACTCCTTTTGAAACTCAAGTTCTTCGGGAACCTTCTCCTGGGAATGACAGTGTATTCTGTTGTTCCAGCACCATTTGTTGAAAGACTTTCATTTCTGTATTGGACTGCTTTGACACTTTTGTATAAAACCAAATGACCATAGATGTATGAATCTATTTCTAGATTTTCTATTCTGTTGCACTGGTCTATTTGTCTCCCCTCGCACACTGCCTTGTTGACCATCACTTATAATAAATCTTGTTTGTTTTGGGTTTTTTTTGTGTGTGTGTGAGGAAGATTGGCCTTGAGCTAACATCTGTTGCCAATCTTCCTCTTTTCTTTTTTTTTTTCTCCCCCAAAGCCCCAGGAAATAGTTGTATATCCTGGTTGCAGGTCCTTCTAGTTCTTCTATGTGGGACGCCACCACAGCACGGCTGATGAGCAGTGTGTAGGTCTGTGCCCAGGATCTGAACCAGCAAATCCTGGGCTGCTGAAGTGGAGTGCTGCAAACTTAACCACTATGCCTCCTGGCCAGCCCCTAAATCTTGATATTTGGCAATGGAAATCCTCCAGGGTTGTAATTTTTCTTCAATTTGACCACGGCTATTATTGGACCTTTGCATTTTCATGTACATCTTAGAATCAACTTAACATGTTTAACACTAAAACCTGCTGGGGTTTTGAATGGGAACACATTAGATCTACAGATCAATTAGGGGAATCATAATCTTTATAATATTGGGTTGTCAAGTCGAAGAGCGTGCTATATTCTTCCTTTTATTCAGAACTTCTTTAATTTCTCTCCAGATATTTGTAGTTTGCAGCATTGAAGCCTTACACGTCTTTCATTTTCTTTATTCCTCTGTAGTCAATGATTTTGATACTAAGTGAATGATACTTCAAAATTTTCGTTTACTATGTGTTTGTTGTTAGCATACAGAAAAATCAATGACTTTTAAAAATATTTGTTTTTGTTGTCCGCAGCTGCAAAGGGCAAGGAACGACAGGTACCGCCAAGGCTACCTGGTTGTTTAAGCAATCGAAGTTTATTGATAAAGGGAAACAGAACAGGAGCAGGGATGGAGGGGAACAAGTCGGTCCTTACCACATCCACACCACAATCAGCTGGGGAAGTCCCAATAGTTTGTAGGGCAGGCAGGAGTGCCGATTGTCTGGGTCTGAGGCAAAGCGTCCTTTCCTCAGTGAGACTCCCAATTGTTCTATGCCCGTGACTCCCTTTTATCCTGGGTTTCTCCAGGTTCTGACTCAGGGTTTCAGACATTTGGATACTTTGAGTTATTTCTTCTTGTTCCCACGGATGGGGTGCTTCTATCTTACGTCCTGTCAGGTGCCCATCGGGGTGGCCAGCCCAGACAAGGAACATGACGCAGGACATATTCTTTGTAACTTGTGCCTTAGAGTCAGGGCCGAAGTGGCCATCTTTGGCCCCGAACTCAGACACCTTCCTTTGCGTAGGGCCCAAGCCCCTTGTCCTTGGAAGGCGGGGAGGTCAATGAATGCTGTACAGTTTTGTATCTTGGTACCTGCTACATTCACTCATTAACTCTAATACCTCATCTGTAGATTCTTTTAGATTTATTACGTACACAATCTTGTCATCTGTAAATAGAGTTTATTTCCAAACCTTAAATCTTTTCTTTCCTTTTGCACTAAGCTCATTACAACATTGACTAGAAGCGCTGACAGCAGGCAGCCTCTAACTCATTCCTGATCAAATTAAATTAAAACTCACCTTTCAGGCCCATTCACGGGGACAGCTTTTGATATCTGACCATTTCTTAATTAAGGAATTAATTTCATTTCACATTTCAAAAGTGATATTGAGGGTGTTCTTCCCTCAAGAGTTTTCCACTTCTCCCTTTTGGCCTCAGAATTTAGTCTCCGTGTGGGGTCTCCTGCTCGTGGGACAGGAAAGAGGTGTCTGGTCTGGGTGTCGCGTGCTGAGTCCTGCTGGCCTCTGTCAGGGTCATCTAATCCTGCTCGGTCTGTGCTTTTGGCTTCTGTTCTGCTGCATCTACTGCTGGTGTCACTTGTTCAGCCTGGCCTTTGGGTACGAGTGAATGGCTGGGTCCGTCATCTCCTTCCATGGCCTCTGGTCCAGGCATCCATACTCTGTGGCCACCTCATGCTCATCCAGGCCACTGTTCATCTCGGGCCCTCCCATCACTCTCAACCTTGCCCTGGGGCCAGCAGCGCATGTTGTCCCTGCTGCCACCACCTCGTTGCTGATGGCCCATGGAAGGAAGACATGCTATTTTACACCATCTCCCTGCCTAAAGGTGACAAGTTGCCTCTCCTCCTCCACTGCAGCTACCTTGTGGGGTTGAGGACCCCCCCGGTGAGACCCTCCCTTTCAAAGATTCAAGTGGGAAATGGGTCACAAGCCCCACTGGGTCTGTGTATTATGGACATCATAACTGAGGCACATAGTAGGCACTACAAAAGAATACTCATAATTTTTCAGCCTAAGCCTTGTTTATTTCTTAATCCACCAGCAGCGCTGGCCTCACCTGGGAACTTATTAGAAATGCAAATTCTTGGGCCCCTTCCCAGACCTATTGAATCATAAAGCCTGGGGGTGGGGCCCAGCAGTCGATGATTTCACAAGCCCTGCCAGCGATATTGGTACATGCTCCGGTTTGAGAATCACTGCCCTACTGTGTGCCCCTCACACCATGGGCCAGAAGAGTGGGGAGAAATGCAGGCAGGCGACTGGCCCTGATGGACAAACAGGGAGATCCTGGGCATGTTTATCAAGCTCCACATAAGCCGGTTTGGGTGCGGGCTGGGTTTGCCGTAGCAGTGGGATTTCCATCTCTGAGAAGCAGAGTTCACTCCTTGTCTGTTGGGTGCTGGGGGCGGTTTCATTTTTCAGAGTGGAGTTGGTGAGGATAATTTCAGACTCCAAATCCTTGGGGCAGCCTGTCCTACCCCACACGCTGGCTTCTGTAGCAACCACGTGGGGCCATCATGAGGACTGAGTGAAGAGGGGAATCAGAGGGTCAAAGTTGGGGAGGCTGCTGCCCAGCCTCAGTTTCCGCCTCTGGGTGCTGGGGAAGGGGCTGTGGAGCTCCTGGTCCCTCACGATTCTGGCTTCAATTCCAGTGTGTGGCTTCTCAGAGTTCTACTCTTCTCTATGAGGGCATTGAGAAGGCGGAGGATAAAACGACTCTCATTTTTAAAAATCATGTCCCAAGTCATGTCCCAGGTGAGTTATTCTTGTCTTCTTTTTGGAAATACCCATATTCAGCTCCTAACTTATTCATTTCTGGTTTCCTGGACTTTCATACTCTCTAAGGGGTCACATCTGTCTCTTCAGATGAAACTAGTCAGAAAGTAGGTTTCTTCCCTTGCCATCACCTTTCTTCCAGTATTCACATATTCATCCAACAAAGTACTCAAGGAGCTACTGATCAAGAGGCATCAGAAGATATATTACTAAGAACAGGGCCGGGGAATTTATTGGGAATTCCACTGTGGAGATGCAGTAGAAACCAGCTAAGTTGGGAGTAAAGATGGGCAGCAAGTATTTGCTACCAGACCCAAACACACCTGCCACACAGTAGGGCCAATCAAGCAAAAAATCTGAAACACCAGGCTTGAAGCAAGGAAAGAGGTTTAATATCAAAAGGCAGCCAGATAAGGAGATGGGAGTTAGAACTCAGATCCACCTCCTCGAAGGGAAAAAGGTAGGGGTGTTTATCTGGGGTTGTAGGGAGGGGAGGGGAGCATGTGCTTGGGTTTTAGGTAGGGGAGGGGAAGCACGTGGCCATGCTGGTTGGCGCCTTCCCACCAGCCTGTGTTTGTCTTTGAAGACTGAATTTCTTTTCCCTTGTCTGGACTTTTCCGGTTAGTTTTCATCTTCAGCCTGCATTTGACCTTGTGAGGCTGAATCTTGACGTCTGGACCTTGACTTCCTGGGAAAGACAGCTCACTCATATACTAAGGAGGGACAGAAAGACCCGGTTAGTTTTAAACAAAGTTGATTATTCTGAATATGCACAGCTGCAGTTAGCAACGCTTATCTCAAAGTTTTTTGCTCTCGGGAAGATTTTTTAACTTCTTTGTGCTCAGTTTTATATTGGTCAGCAACATCAGCATCACCTGGAAACTGGTTAGAAATGCAAAAACTTAAGCCTGTCCCCAGCCTGCTGAATCAGACACTCTGGAGTGAGGCTGAGCAGCCTGTGTGTTCACGAGCCGTCCAGATGATTCAGGTGCCTGCTAAGGTTTGAGAATCTTCGTCCTATGGCCTCTCTCGTAGTGTGATTCCAGCAGCATCACCAGGGAACTTATTAGAATTGTAAGAAGTTGTTAGAGTTGCAAATTCTCAGACCAGAGGGTTCATCTGTTGCTCTCAAACTTCCTGTTTATTTGGAGCAAAGAAAATGGTCAGTTAGGAGGGATGGAACGAACATGTCATAATGCTTGGGTACATCTGGATAAGGAAAGAAATTCAGGGATTACATGGACCACCAAATTATTTTATTAGGATCACCAAGGTATAACAATGAAAGGAATGTGAAATTGGCCTTAAAGTTGAGAGGTAAGTACAATAACAGTGAAAGTTCAGAAACAAATCAATGCAGGCAGATCAGGTAAATGACCAAAGATGCATTTAACATAAGAGGACAAAGTTAAGTCAATGCATGACACTAAAGAATTGAAAACAAACTGAACACCCACATGCAGAAGACAGGACTCCATTGAATCATACTTAATTGATTAAAATCTTCCTTAAAATGTTTAAGAGATTTTCATGAATATAATATACACGACATTATTGAGAGTATAGTGTGGCAGTGATTTGCCTGGGTCTTGAGAATCTGACAAAGCTAAATTGAATTTTGTGTTTGCCCTGGAATATCACACTTCTCTTTTTCTTTTTTAAAAATTATAAGAAACTTACAAATTAATTCTTGTATTAATGAAAAAAATGCAGGATAAAAAGTGAAATCATTCATTGATCCCTAACCCTATCTTATTCTCCCCAGAGTTTTATAGACTGTGCATTTTTAGGCATTTACATATATGCATATATAATTACCCATATAATTAGTAACATTTTCAGGTTTTTATATAAAAATGAGATAATCTATGTAATATCCTGTAAACTTTTTTTTTAACTTCAAAATATTCTAGAGAGATTTCTGTGTCTATCCATAGAGATTTCCCTAGTTCTTACAACTTCTGCATGCAATTCCACAGCGTGATTATTCTGTAGTTAAGCTATTCCTCAAATTATATCCCTATGTGGTATATCTGCAATATTTTACCATTGCAGTAATCTGCCAGAAATGTCCCGTGTGTGTTTGTGCATCAAAAGATATGCATAC
This sequence comes from Equus quagga, assembly GCF_021613505.1. Taxonomy (NCBI): domain Eukaryota; kingdom Metazoa; phylum Chordata; class Mammalia; order Perissodactyla; family Equidae; genus Equus; species Equus quagga. Next base: position 97,344,087 of record NC_060278.1, read on the forward strand.
TGGGGCCTGCCCGGTGGCCGTTGTGGTTCCGTTTGTGTGCTCCATTTCGGTGGCCTGGGCTTCGCTGGTTTGGATCCTGGGCACAGACCTACACACTGCTCATCAAGCCATGCTGTGGTGGTGTACCACATACAAAATAGAGGAAGATGGGCACAGATGTTAGCTGAGTGACAGTCTTCCTCAAGCAAAAAGAGGAAGATTGGCAACAGATGTTATCTCAGGGCCAATCTTCCTCACCAAAAAAGTTTTAAAAAACATATTGTTTTCAGCAGTGTTGCCGAGCTATACTTGGAAAAACATGGGCCAGTTTTTAAACCCATCCCCAGTCTTGGAGTGTTCTTGGCTCCCACAGGCTGACAACAGTAGACATTATCTATATTTAGGTATTATGACTTTCTTGCCAAGATATTACAGCTCATGGGTAATTTAATTGTATTTCCCTGATTTCTGTTGCATCTGACCCTTTACTGGCCCTTTGCATTTAAAAAATGAATTGTTCATGGAATCTCATTCATAAGTGAGCAGTTTCTCCTTTCTTAGTTATTAACCTGTGCACTTATTCTGAATATTAATTTTGGCTATATCCTATGCAAGTGTCTCCTGATCTGTGGCATGTCACTTTGCTCCTAGCAGATTTTCTCTCTTTAATGTAGTTGATTTTATGAGTCACATCCACTTTGTTTCCTGAAGCTTAAATTTTGCTTAGACCTCCCCTCCTCTGTGACTACAAGATGTTCCAATTTACTGGAAAGCTTTTTGTACTTTTCCCTGGTAGCCTCTCTCTCATCTGGGATTTATTTTTGTCAACGTCTCCAAAGAGGGACCTTTTTCTTCCTCCATTACAGGATGTTCCATTATCTTCTTGCTGCTCAGTGAACCGTTTTACACCGATATGCAGATTTCTGGGCATGCTCCTCTACTCCATTCATCTACTCACTCACTCCAATGCCAATTATTATTCTAGAATTGCTCTAATTACTATAACTTTCTATTATGCTGTGGGTATAGGAACCCCTTCCTTATTCTCTTCAAAAAGGTGGATTCATCTCCCACATCTTCCTCCATTTGAATTTTAATATGTATTTGTCAAGTTCCATTAAAAAAAACAGTGCTATTTTTTTTGGTTTGGTTTTCTTTTGAGGAAGATTAGCCCTGAGCTAACTGCTGCCAATCCTCCTCTTTTTTCTGAGGAAGACTGGCCCTGAGCTAACATCCATGCCCATCTTTCTCTGCTTCATACGTGGGATGCCTACCACAGCATGGCGTGCCAAGTGGTGCCATGTCCGCACCCGGGATCCGAACCAGCAAACCCTGGGCCGCCGAAGAGGAACGTGTGAACTTAACCGCTGTGCCACTGGGCCGGCCCCTGCCTCCATTTTCAAGACGAGCACATCACGGTTTGGTATCTACAGAAGCCCCCAGAGATGGTTAATATTAGGCAGCTTATCATGATTTCTCTGGAGAGTTTTTGCAACTGTCGAGATTGCCAACCCTGGATTCAAACGACTTTGGAATATATCCCATCAGGACCACAACTGTCTGGCCATGTCATCCCAGAAAAATAATCTCTTTGAATTTTCTACTCATTAAAATGAGACAGCAATTGAACCTCCCCCAATGATTTTTCAAGATAATGAAATAAAGTAGTTCATGCTAGTCCAGTGGATGGGAGGTAAGAGACTCTCAAAATAATGCCTCTTTTCTGGCATATTAAGTGCCAGATGCTGGAGCTAAAGGCTTTGTATAGGAAGAGATAAGGAGAACAGCGCCTGCTCCATCAACAAAGTCTAGGGAGAGAGAATAATACTTCTAAAAAGCATGCAGCATTAAGTGTGAGAAATAGGTAGGTGCAGAGAATTGGCGGTTGGCGAGCCTGGCTAGGCAGAGTGCGGCCCGGCGAGGGAGGGGCATGCTCAGGAATCTGCACTTCGCCGGGGATTATCATGCCCTCAAGGGTAGTGTCTAAATGCCTAGTCTGCGAGAGGCAGACAGACTGGAGGCTGAAGCCCGTGCTGCCCCTCACCGCTATGTGACCTTGGGCAAATTGCTTATTTCTCTAGTCCTCCCTTTCCTCATCTCCAAAATGAGAAGAATAGAATAGTTTCTTCAGAGGGCATCTGTGTCAGTAAATGAGAATACGTGTATGGAAGTGCTTGGCACCGCGAGGTTCTCAGTATCTTCCTGCAGCTAAAATAGCCATAGCACGTGCCACAGTGTCACCATCTGTACTTTCCGTAAAATTCAGCTGTACTCGCTCAGCCATAAAGGATGGCAGAACATGTATTCATACCACTCTAAGGTAATCTCGCATCTTCGTGTTAAAAACAGATTCTGCTGAAATTGCCGGTTGATTGAGAAATTAAATGCTCTGATTTCAGATTTCACAGGTGCTCCCAGGAAGTTCTCTCCTTTCAAGTGCTCCCTCCCTTCCCCCCCCCCCCCCCCCCCCTCCCCCGTTTTGCCGCAGAATTACATGTTTTCCTGCAAAGAAGCCTCGACAAGAAGCGCAGGAGTAGGGGGCTATGTCTCAGGTCAGGTGCCAGCTGCTGGGTCCCGCCGGTCTCTGCCTGGGCCTCTCACCCCGCTGGGGCTTTGGTTTTGGCATCTGACCTGCTGCAGCACTTGGTCGCCCTGGCCTTTGGGTGTGAGAGCACGTGGACCTGACGGCCCCCTTTGCGGCCTCTGGTCCAGACATCCACCCCCTCATCCATCATCCCAGCCCAGGCCATTCTCAGTCTCTGGCCTTCTGCATCGGTTTCCCGTTGCGGTTGTAACAAATTGTAAGCCACAAATACAGTGGCTTAAAACAACACCAATTTCCTCTCTCATAGTTCCGGCAGTCAGGAGTCCAAAACGGGTCTTATGGGGCTAAAAGCAAGGAATTGGCAAGACGTCATTCCTTCTGGAGGCTGGGGGGAGGACCCTTTCCTTTTGCCTTTTCCAGGCTCTAGAGGCTGCTCTTGGCCCCCCTTCATCACTTGGTGCTCCTGCCTCCTTCTTCCAAGGACCCTTTGGATTCTATCGGGTCCACCTGGACAATCCAGGCTCCTCTCCCCACCTCAGGACCCTTCACTTAATCACACCGACAAAGTTCCTTTGCCATATAAGGTAAGGTATTCAGAGGTTCCAGGAGTTAGGATGTGCACCTCTTTGGGGGGGTCATTATTCTGCCTACCGCATACTTCTATCGTTCCGAACCTGTCTGGGGCACATGCTGGATTCGTCCATGTCACTCATGGGCCACGGGAAAGTGGAGGTGCTATTTTACACCATCTCCTTGCCAAAAGCTCCTAACGGGCTCTCTTCCCCCATGCAGCTGCCTCAGATGGTGAGCGGTACCAGGTGAGGGCCCTCATCTCAAGATTCAAGTGGGAAGTGTGTCAGCAGCCCCCTGGGCTGTGCGCTACACGGCATTATGATTGGGGCAGGCAGTAGGCATGAATAAAGAGCACTTGGAAATTTGCAGCCTCAACTTGAGCAGACAGTCCTGCATTCCCTAATCCTTGCTCTTCCCACTCTGCTCAGGACCAAAAGGGCTGAGGGCCCCGCAGGCAGTGCCTGGCCTTGATTGGGAAATGAGAAGTTTCTGCGTGCGAGGATCTGGGCTCCGTATAAGCAGGCTCAGGCATGCGCTGGGCTCCCTGGCCGTGTTGGGGCTGACCTCTCTGAGAGGGCGCGTTCACGTGCGTTCCACGGAGAAGCAGAGGGAGTTTTGCTCAGGGTGGATCTCTGAAGTAGAGCCGCACCCTTCGGCACGTGGGGAGAGGCCCCACAACCTCGAAATCCCGGCTGCTGCAGCATCACGTGGCTCCTTGTTCAGCTCAGGAGAAGAAGGGAACCTGCAGGCCAAGGTGGGGAGGCTGCTATGTATTCCCAGTTTCCTCTGTGTGTGGCTGAGGTGGGGGGCTGGGCATCGGTCCCACATTCTTCTGCCCTCACTTTTAAGGTGTGACTTCCCAGGAGTCCGCTTTCCCCTGAGAACAGAAGGAGGAGGAGGAGAAAGATGGCCCTTTCATTTCTAAAGGTGATATCGCAGGCAAGTTGCTTACTTCTGATTTCCTTCCTAGAACACGAGTTTCCAGGACCTAAAAACATTTTGCTGTTTGGAGCTGTAAGGGAGAACCTGTCCAGGCCTCTGGCCCAGACTCTGGTGATTTGCTGGTAATCTTTGGCGTTCCTTGGCTTGTAGATGCCTCACCTGGGTCTCTGCCTTCGTCTTCACGTGGCATTTTCCCTGTGTGTCTTCACATAGTTGTCTCTCTGTGCACGTCTGTCTCTGTGTTCAAATTTACCCTTTATAGGTCATACTGGATCAGGGCTCACCTTGATCTCATTTTAACTTGATTACCTCTGTAAAAACCCTATTTTCAAGTAGTCACATTCTGAGGTACCAAGGGTTAGGAATTCAATGTATCTTTTTCCAGGGACCATTATGAATCTATAACAGTCTAATACAAAAGAATTATCAAAACTTATTTTTTCTCGCAGAGAAGTCTCCGTTTCTCTTGTGATCATTGGTCATTCCATTTTTCAAGTCCAAATTGATAAGTTTATAGCTGCCTTCATCTTTGAAGGTTATCTTCACTGGGTATAGAACTCTAGGTGTGTGGCCTCAACTATGTTTCTTTAGCTGTTCTTTTTCCCTGAGGATCGGTAATTTTGCCAGCCCACACGCTACAAGGACAAAGTATAATTCTTACAGTTTCCACTTTCCTTTATAGCTTTTGGCCACACATTCTAACATATCCTTATATCCTGTCTGCCTCCCTATTACGCCCGATTCGAAAGATATCTACCAAGGGCCACATGGAAACACGGTCACCTATGAAGCATGAACTGTTGTTTCAGGAGTCAGTGAGATTCAAAGATGTGGCTGTGGTCTTTTCTCTGGCCCAGTGGGCTCATCTGAGCCCCGAAGAGAGAACATTGTATCAGGATGTGATGCTGGACAACTGTGATTACCTCGTGTCTTTGGGTAAGATCGTTCCTTGTTAGTTCAAAACCGCCCATGGTGGAAGTTTTTCTTCTTTGTGAATAGCTGCAAAGCCCCTGAAAATGCTTCACTGAATTTCAGCTCGATATTCCTGGGTGAAGAACTGGAGCTGTGTGATGTTCCAAAAGGGCATTTTCATCTTGCGATGACTTAAGCTTCATATTCTCCATTGTCTTCCAATCATCACAGCTTCCTTAAAAACCACGCTTCTCGGGCTATTGTGTGCCGAAAACAGCTGGGGAATTGTTAAAAATGTAGATGGTCTTTTTTTAAAAACAAAGAGTGCTTTGGAGGTGCCTGAGAGACTTTTGAGGTGATAATGAGATTCATTATCGTCAAAAGTGTGGGTCTAAATTCTGTAATCACCACAGCATGGTCAAGGTCATTTATTTTTCTTAGGACACTGGACTTATAAGGCAGAAGTGATCTCCTCTTTGAAGCAAGGGAAGGAGCCCTGGCTGGTGGAGAGAGAGGTGACAAGTGCTCCATGCCCAGGTAACTGACAGGTGACCAACAGGTGGAAGCCATCACAGCTCACAGCCTAACTGGTCAGAGTAACCTGGACTTGGGAGGTGACAGGAAAGGAGCTCCCCCACTGGCTTACAAAGAAATCTTATTTTTACCCTACGTTCAGCACTCTCCCTGTTCTTCCTGTTATTGCTCCAGTCTCAGGACACTAAATGGTGCGCTTGTAAAATCTTGAAATTTAAATTATCACATGAAGGGATAAAAGTATCAACAGCTGAACTGGTCAAATGATTTATCAATGATTAGAACGAATGAATGGGTTAGCTCAGAAAAGCCTTTCCCTTTCCAAGAAAGAGTTATGGGGAGGGATTTTTTTCCCCTCTGGATTAGATTAAGTAGTAGGTTAATTAGACATAGAATAACAAACCAGAAAAACAATCGAATTTACCATTTAATTGGAGAGATGGCACGCCCACCATTAATAGAAAGTAGAAATTGCCAGAATGCAAGACCATAGAGGGATTTCGGAGAAACAAGTTTCAGTGCATGAGGGAGAAGGCAGCTCATTAACAGACTCCTGGACGTCAAGGGACAAAAAGTTAAAAAGTTGGGATAGATGATGATGATGTTGGCTTGGGGCATCATTACATCTGAAGAGCAGACTCAGACACCAAATCCATGTCAACTGTAGGCACTGTGGAAAGTGAGCCTGGAACCCAGGAAGAAATTCACAGGTTTTATAAGAATTGTTCACAGGAATAACTTGGGCCTTCTTATTCTTTAAAAACTTAATAACCTGGCCCAAACTCCTCCCCCACTAGGCCAGTTCATCTCTATGGATGAGTCGTCCTCTGAGTTTTCTCTCTTACTCCATTAATGTTGTGTCTTTCTTCCTTAGTCTTCCATTCTTTGTGCACTTCTGCATATTTTTCTATCAAGCTGTAGTCACTTTTATATTTACTACGATATTTTTCCCTATTCACTTCTTTGTGGTTTTAGAAAACGGATATGTTTGCTTTCTGTTTTGTTTCGTGTTCACCATTTCCCTCCCCCCCCCCACCCCGCCTCTGCCTATTTGAATAAAACAATTTAGCCTGTTTACAGCTGGCAATGTGGCGGTGGGAGGGCTGGAAATCAGGTATGGAAAATTGAGTCAATCGTTCAGTTTATGGCCAATTATCACGGAAGTTCTATTCGAGAACCCGCCATTATTTTGTGTTCCCTTCCACTTAACCTGTGATCTCCTTCTCCCTGCCCCACAACGGCCAGTCTAATATCTTTTCTATTGTTAAATGTGCACATATCATTTAGAAAGTATAAAATACGATGATAACATATCAGTTATAAAATAAAAAATTTATATATGAATGCATTTTAATTTAAATGGCATGCTGTAAAAAATCTCATTTCTCATCTTTGCATTTATCTCTGAGATCTTAACACGTCATATGTATGCGTTTTACCTGTAATATGCATGTATGTGGTGGATTTAGGAATCTTTTTCCCTAACTGTGGCTGAATCTCTACAACTCTTTTTGACCAAAATCTCACATGTCCCTTAAGAATCTGTGTAATAATTTCTCTGGGTTGCAGGGCATACTATAAACAGTTTCACAAGACATTCCCAATTTCTTTCCAGACACCTGGGAATTTTACACTCTACAAGGATTCTTTGTTCCTCTTTGCTTGCGTCTTACCAAGGCTTGTTAATATCTGTATTTTAATTGGTTCCATTTTGATAGCAAGGTGTTATCTCTTTGTTTTAATTCTAATTTCTCTAATAGTAAGATGAAGCTCCCATGATATTCTTGTTATCCACTCAGCTTTTCTCAATTGCCTCTTCATATTCTGTGCCCATTTCCTAACAAGTTTCTTTTTTTGTGGAATTGAAGAATTTCCTTTTACATTCTAGATAATTTTTGGGTTTAAGATGTATGAATACTTTTGCCAGTCTGTCATTGCCTGGTGATTCTGGTGTTTTTCTTGAGCAGAAATCCTTCATTTTGAAATAATCACATCTATCACATTTTTGACATATCATTTGCTTAATATCTTTTTGTTGTTGAAGAAGCTCATTCTCTCTTAGGTCATACATATATTCTCTTATTAGCTTTATAGGCTTAAAATGCATTTAGATCTTTAATCTCTGGGGTCTATATTTGTGTATAGACATAGTGTAAGAGAGCAAGCAGTCCCATTCTCTGGATAGTGAACCAGTTTTTACAATACCATCTACTAAATCATCCATCCTGTCCTCACTGACTTGTGATGACATGCTTACCATAATAAGGCATCTGTACAGAAAAGTCATCTCCTGGACTTTTATTCCATTAATGTATTTGTCATTCTGCATTAGTACCATATTCTTTCTGTGAGTTTGGTTTTCTAGTGAGTATTCACACTTGGGAGGTTACGACCATTGTTTCTTTCGTTCGAAATCAGTTACCTATCTATGGAATGTATTCTTCCACTGACGTTTGTAGTGTGTCTTAATACTTTTACTTTATCCTTAATACTTTAAAACGGAGCCTCTCCCTGCCTTGGTTCTTTTATTAAAACTGTATTTATTCAGAGTCTATATTTTTAAATAAATTTGAGACTGTTTGTTGCGTTTCAAAAAAATACAGCTGTAATTTTTATTAGGATGCCATTGAATGCATGGATTAATTTGGGAAGAAGTGCCATTCTGCATCCCATTAAGGGGTATTGCTCTATCTTTTCTTCAGATCTTGGTTTTACATCCATTAATATTTTTTGTTTTCTCAAATGTCTTAGTCATATTTTTAGATTTTATATATAACCCATTGATCTTGTCCATATTGTGAAATTTTAAGTATACAATACGGTATTAACTATAGTCACTATGCTGTACATTAGATCCTCAGAACTTATTCATGTTATAAGTGAAAGTTTGTACACTTGGACCAATACCTCCCCACGTCTCCCACCTGCAGCTGTACCTGGCAACAACCATTCTACTGTTTCTATGAGTTTGAATTGTTTTTTTTTTTTTTTAATATTCCACATACGCGCCAGGTTGTATGGTATTTGTCTTTGTCTGGCTTATTTCACATAGCGTAATGTCCTCCAGTTTCATCCATGTTGTTGCAAATGGCAGGATTTCCTTTTTTTATGGCTGGATAATATTCTACTGTGTGTATATATATATATATATATATATATATATTCACCACATTTTCTTTATCCTTTCATCCATTGTTGGACACAGGCTGTTTCCATATCTTGGCTACTGTGAATAATGCTGAAATGAACATGGGAGTGCACATCTCTTTGAAATGCTGATTGCATTTATTTTGGACATATGCCCCGAAGTGGGATTGCTCAATCATATGGTAGTTCTATTTTTAATTTTTTGAGTTTCCTCAATCCAGACTTTGCCAGTATTACTCCATTGTCTTCTTGCCAAAATTCTACCATTGAAAAGCTTAACATGAATTTGATTCTTAACATTATTTATGATCTCACCCCTTCTCTAGGAGCTTTTAGAATTTTCTTTTCCTTTTTGGTGTTCTTATAAGTCATTATATCTTTATATGGTGTGGGTTTTCCTTTTCTATCTTCTTTGGCACTTAATGAGGCTTTTCAATTTGCAATCTTCTCACTTTAATTCTGGGAAATTATCAGATTACTACTTTTGTTTTTTGAAACAGTTTTATTGAGGTATAACTGACTTTTAAAAATTGCACGTTTAAAGTGTACAATTTAAGTTTTGACATACCTATACACCTGTGAAGCCATCACCACAGTCAAGATCGTGAAATAGTCATCATCTCCAGAAGTTTCCTTGTGTCCCTTCTCAATCCTTCCCTTCTGACCTCCCCATGCCCTCCTCTCACCCCAAGCAATCACTGATCTGCTTTCTGTCCCTCTGGATAAACAGGATCGTGTGGTACACACTGTTTGTTTTGTCTGGCTTCTTTAACTCAGCATAATCATTTTGCGATTCACCCATGCTGTTGCGTATGTTGGCAGTTCATTCTTTCATATTGCTGAATAGTATTCCATTATATAGATATACAAAATTTGCTTGTCCATTCATCTTTTCATGAGCATTTGGATTGTTTCCAGTTTTGAGCTATTACAAATAAAGCTGCCATAAACATTTGTGAATAAGTCATGGACGTATTTCCTTTTCTTCTGGGGTCAATTCCCAGGAGTAGAATGACAGGATGATACAGTATGTGCTTAACATTTTAAGAAACTATCACATGGTTTTCCAAAGTGACTGTACAATTTTACATTCCCACTAACAGTGTATGAGAGTTGCACTCCCTCTTATCCTGGCTAAGACTCACATGTTCAGTCTTTTCAGTATAGCCATTCTAATAGGTGTGTAGTGGTCTCTCAGTGTGCTTTTAATTTGCATTTCCATAATAACGACTGACGAACATATTTTCACATATGTACTTGCCATCCATATACCTTCCTTGTTAAGTCTTTTCAAATCTTGTACCATTTTTTTAATGTTTGTTTTTTGAGTTTTTAAAGTTCTTTGTATATTCTAGATACAAATTCTTTACCAGATCTATGCTTTGCAATGATTTTTCTCTGTGCCTTGTCTTTTCATTCACTTAACATTGTCTTTTGAAGAGCAGAAATTTTAAATTTTGAAGTCCAGTTTGTCAATTTGTTATTTTATGGGTTGTGCTTTTGGTGTTGTGTCTATTAAATCTTTGCCTAACCCAAGATTACACAGAATTCTTCTCCTAGGTTTTCTTCTGGAAGCTTTATAGCTTTAAGCTTTACATTCAGATCTATGATCCATTTTTAGTTAATTTTTTAATATGGCCTGAGGTATGGATCCAGGTTCATTATTTTCAGATATGGATAGTGGATCTGGTACCATTTCTTGAAAAAGGTATCTTTTTCCCACTGCGTTGCCCTTGTATCTTTGTTTAAAAAAAATCAGTGGTCTACATAGAGGTTTATTTCTGGATCTCTATTCTGCTCTCTTGGTCTACTTGTCTATATTTACAGCAATACCACACTGTTTGACGACTATACCTTTATGACAATTCTTAAAATCAAGTAGTGTTAGCCTTCCAACTTGGTTCTTTTTCAGAGTTGTTTTGGCTGTTCTAAGTCCTTTGCATTTCCTTAGAATCAGTTTGTCAGTTTCTAGAAGAACGTCTGCTGGGGTTTTGATGGAGATCGCCCTGAATCTATAGATCAATTTGGAGAGAATTGATATCTTAACAACATTGAGTCTTCTGACCTGTGAACAAGATCTCTCTCTCCATTTATTCAGGTCATCTTTAATTTCTCTCAGCAATATTTTGTCATTTTCAGTGTAAGGTCTTTCACATAGTTTCTCAGATTTATCTCTGAGTATTTAATATTTTTGATGCTATTGTAAAGGGCATTTTTTTAACTTTTAAGATATGGAATTTATTTAAGTTCTTATTCAAAGAAAAGTATATATGTAAGTCAAAGAATCAGGCACTACTCTTAGGCTGATGATGAAACACAAGTCTTCTTCCTTTTCTCTCCCTAGATTTACTCTTTCTAGAGAAACCACTTAACTTCAATAAAAAATGGCTGTGTTACCTCCATTTTTTTGAATATATTTTTTCTTACGTATATCAGATATTGATTGACTCTCCCCCGTTACACACATACCCCTCTCCCACCCCCCAATATGCTATATAATGATTTCTTGTTGGTATTCAGTGTTTACACAATTACGATCAACTATATGACTAGTATTATTCACAGTTGGGGCATGCAGTATTGAACAACTTGTCATTTTTCCTGGGGTCCATAATTCCTTCAGCTGTTTTCTTCGCTTTTTATGAGACATCATTAGTTCACCCTCAGATCTCGGAAAAGCTAAAGATCTATCAGGTTAAATACATAGTTGCTCTAACAAGGTTTCTTCGTGAACCACCTTACCTGAACTCTCCATTTTTAGACACTTGGTTGACTTCATGCAATTCTCTGGCTCATCTCCCTCTTTAATACAGCTATATTACTGTTTAGCTGCTTTGTGGCCACTCTTTAAGTCACAAAACACCTTTTTCCCTCAGTGACAGATGTTATCTCTCAACTTGCCACTCTGTGAGGAAGGAAGTCACTGCCTCTCCGTTTGCCTTCCCCTCCTTTAACATTGCCCCTTGCTGAGTCTACTTTTGCATTATCAACCTTGATAACATTTGCTTTCTCTTCTGTAACAATAATGACCATATTCCCTTAAAAGGTGAAAACCACAAGCAGCATTTACATTCTTATGATGACGTGCTTAAACATTATTCCTTACTCATCGAAGAGCCTGTGCTGTGATTGAATTTCCTTGTCTTTGCCTCCAAAATTTTGATGCTTGCAATATTCGTAGGAAAACACTGAAATGAAGTCCACTTTAAATATTTAGATAGGGTCCACTTTCTTATACTTTCACCATCGATTCAAAATCCTGCAGCATTTTGTTTTGCATTTGGAGGATGCCTTTCTTGCACTTTTCATTATTATTCCTTTTCTCCTAGAATGAAAACACTGCCCTGCCTTTGCACCCGTGTCAAAAAATCAGCTGTCTATCTATCTGTTTACGATTCCCTCACTACCCTATTAATGGCTACAGAATCTGGAGTTACGTCACCTCTTTTATTCCTGACATTGGTACCTTGTGTTTTCTCTTTTTTCACTGATCAGTCTGGCTAGGTTTATCAATTTTATTGATCTTCTTAAAGAACCAGCTTTTCATTTTATTTTTTCTGTATTGATTTCTTGTTTTCTCTTTCATTGATTTCTGCTTTTTTTATTTTCTTCTGTTTACTTTGGTTTAATTGGCTCTTTTTCTTTTTAAATTTTCTTAAGGTGGAAGCTGAGGTCATTGATTTGAGACCTTTCTTCTTACTAATATAGACATTTAATGCTATGCATTTTACCCAAATACCGATGTAGTGACATCCCACAAATTCTTGTATATTGTGTTGTCCTTTTCATTCAGTTCAAATACTTTTAAATTTCTCTTTTCATTTCTTGTTCTGATTAGTTAGAAGTATTCACTTAGTCTGAAAGTATTTGGGGATTTTTCCAGAGAGTTTTCTGTTAAATTCTATTTTAATTCCATTGTGAGAGAATATACTTTATATGGCTTCAGTCTTTTCAAGTTTGTTGAGACCTGTTTTATGGCCAGAATGTGGTGCATCTTGGGAAATGTTCCCTATGCACTTGCGAAGAATGTGCATTCTGTTGAGCGGAGTGTTCCATAGATGGTAACCAGATCAGTTGGTTGATAGTGTTGTTCAAACCTATCACATTTGCTGATATTCTGCCCACTTCTTTAATTATTGAGAGAAGGGTATTGAAATCTCCGACTATAATTGTGAATTTATCTATTTCTCCTTGATATTCTCTTTGTGTCATATAGTTTGAAGCTCTGTGGGTACATAAACATTTAAGATTGTTATGCTTTTGATTGATTGACCTCTTTATCATCATGAAATGACCTTCTTTCTCCCTGGAAATATTCATTGCTCTGAGATCTACTTTGTCTGATATTGGATAGCCCTCTAGCTTTCTTTTGACTGGCAGCATGGTGTCCACACTTTCCATCCTTTTACTTTTATCCTAGTTCTGTCTTTAGATTCAAAGTGAGTTTCTTGTAGAGAATATGTGATTTGGTTTTGCTTTCTTATCCATTCTTGATAATCTCTACCTTTATTTGGGGTGTTTATACCAGTGGTTCTCAGTGGGAAGAGGAGAAGATTTTGTCCCCTCGGGGCATCTGACAATGTCTGGTGACATTTTTGGTGGTCACCAGTGGAGATGGGATTGTGCTACTGGCATCTAGGGGATAGAGACCAGAGATGCTGTTAACACATCCTACATGCACAAAACATCCCCCAAAACAAAGACTATCCAGTACCAAATGTCAATAATGGCCAGACTGAGAAACGTTGGTATATATACATTTAAAGTAATTATTGATATGGTTAGATTTAAACCTATCTTCTTGTTATTTGATTTGTTACATCTGTTCTTTGTTACCTTTTTTCCCCTTTATTGCCCTCTTTTGGATTGAGTGGTTTTTTTTTTTCTTTTAATAATTGCACATACACACATTTATATATTATGTAGTTTACATTTCTTTTTTTTTTTCCCCAAAGCCCCCCCGGTACATAGTTGTATATTCTTACTTGTGGTTGTATACTCTTACTTCCTTTTAGTTGTGGCATGTGAGACGCCGCCTCAGCGTGGCTCAATGAGTGGTGCCATGTCCTCATCCAAGATTCGAACCAACAAAACACTGGGCCGCCTGCAGCAGAGCGCGCAAACTTAACCTCTCGGCCACGGGCCAGCCCCAATTGAGTGGTTTTTTTAGGATTCCATTTTATCTCCTCTTGGCTTATTAGCTAAAATTCTTTGCTCTGTTATTTTGGTGGTTTTGCTATTTTGGTGGTTGTGTTAGGGTTTGGGTTTATAGTATCCATCTTTAACACTATAGGTTTTATACTATACTTCCATTTATCTCCACCCAGCCTTTATGCCGTTATTGTCATGAATTTTACTTTTACATATAAGCCCCACAATACATTGTTGCTATTTGCATTTAATCAGTCAATACTCTTTTAAAGAGACTTAAGACTGTTTAATACTCTTCTAACAAGACTAAGCAATAACTTTTAAAACCTTACATATTTTCTATGTAGTTACAATTTCTAATGTCCTTCATTCCTTGGTGTGGATCTAAATTTCCATCTGGTAGCCTTTTCCTTATGCCTTAAGGGACTTCATTTAAAATTACTGGCAGTGTGGGTCTGCTAGGAATGAATTCTTTCAGCTTTTGTATGTCTGAAAATGTCTTTTTGTGCGTGTGCCTTTGGTTTCCAAAGGTTTTTGCTGGGCGTCGAATTCTGGTTGATAGGGGTTTTTTTCTTTTAGTACATTAAAGGTTTGCTCCACTATCTTTTTGCTTACAGTGTTTCCAGTGAGAAATCTGACATCACTCTTATCTTTCTCAATGTACAGAATGTCTTGTTTCCTCTGGTTGATTTTAAGGTTTTCTCTTTGTAACTGATTTTGAGCAACTTGATTACAACGTGCCTTGGCGTAATTCTTAGTTTCTTGTGCTTGGAGTTTGTTGGGCTTCTTGGGTCTGAGTTTATAGTTTTCATTGTGCTTGGAAAATTTGGGGCCATTATTTCTTGAAATATTTCTTCCAGCCCTTCCTTCTCCCTTTCTGCTCTCTTTCCGAGATGCCAGTTGCTCTCTCATTAAGCCATTTGAAGTTGGTAAATCTAACCTTTCTTCTTCCTTTATAGGACTTACATTTAATGGACACTGACAGTTCTCTCTCAATCCTCTCACTGTCCTAACTTTTGAGTTATATATTCCATTTCTTCAGTCCCTTTTCCTTTGAGTTCTCCAAACAGGTTTTCCATGTTACTGTTTTGTCTTCGGCTGTATAATTTTGCTGTAACTGTGAACTATTAAGTTCCTTTAAACATTATATCTTCAAACCAATTATTTCCACTTTGCTCTTTTTTAATTACCACTTGAATCTGTCTTATGTTGCAATGTCTTATTTATCTTCTAGGAAATATTACTCATGTATATTTCAAACTATTCCTCTGCATCCATACATTTTCTAATCCTTTTAGTGGCATCTCAAGGTCTAGACTGATAAAGGTAACAGAAACCCACACTAGCTCTCCATCTTATCAATGGTAGGATATTTTTGTATTTATTAATCTATCTATAATATTTTGTATATTCTACAGAAATACTCAAAATTAAATGTTTCCTAGCAATTAACCAATTTTTATTTAGATTTCTTTATTACCAAAAGAATGAATACTAGACCTTTTGATCAACTATGGGGTCCTAAGTTTGATAGAGTCTAGGGTTATTGAGATACTAGAAAATGATGTCCTCATGCAATACAAGAACTTACTGGAGTGGGGTGTGCCTATATATCAAAAATAGAGACTTCCTTTCATTTCTAAGAATCTGTGACTAGAATGCATTTCAACAAATTAAGAAAGATGTATATATATATAAGATTATTCTTAGTGTTCTTAGCAATAACAAAAAGAAATACAATTCCGATATCCAAATAGAGCACTGGCCCAATCAATAATGACCCTGTCCTATAGTAAAATGTTAAATATTGGTGAAATTGATAAACCAGGTTTATATTTACTCAAAGATCCCTAATTTTGTTGTTTAAAGGAAAACATTGAAAGTATAATCACTTTCACAAATTGCTTTATCTATACAGCGATACTTAAAGGACCTTAATGAAAATAAAACTTTAATCCCTGCTTAGAATTCCATGGGATTCTTTTTAGAATCTTTAAGCTTTTCTGTTTTGGTAATTAAAATTTCAGCATCATTTTTTACAGTCACAAATATATGTACTTCAAAGGTTAAAGAAAGTTTTCATTGGCCACATGTGGATCACTGAAATTATTCCTATACTTGAACACTTTTGGCTCATTCCTCCGCCCCCATAAACACCTTTCTCATCCTACCCCTCTGAAGTCCGTAGTCACTGAGTCCTTCCCTCCCCCACCCCATTTACTAATTATCTTGGTGTTTGTTGCGATGCCTGGATTTAATTTTATTTTTCTCGTATTGTTTTCCTAATAGCATGTCAACCAACACTGGTGAATTATCATGCCCTTAATGAATCCGTGAATGCCTTCAGACAAAGCTCTCACCACACTCCATATCGCAAACGTAGCGCTTTTGTCCCGCGTTATGAATGCGACGACTGCAGCATGGTTTTTAGCCATATCTCACAACTGACTAGACATCAGAGAATTCACAAGGTGGAGAGAGCCCACAAATACAGTGGAAATGCAAAGGCCTTTAGGCATTGCTCATCGTTTACAATACTCCAAAGAATTTGTATTCTAGAGAAACACTTTGAATGTACCCAATGCGGCAAAACCTTTAACAAAGCTTCAAAGTTTATCCAACATCAGAGCACACACAGTGAACTGAAACCATACAAATGTAGTGTGTGCCAGAAGGCCTTTAGGTTTCTCTCATCCTTTAATACCCATCAGAGGTTTCATGTCGCCAAGAGACCAAACGTGACTCACCATCAAAAAATTCCTACTCAAAAGAAACTCTTTGTCTGTACGTTTTGTAGAAGGGCCTTTCACAGTTTCTCAGAAAAAATTCAACACCAAAAAATTCATATGAGAAAGAAACATTATATATGTAATTACTGCAAAAAGCACTTCAATCCATACTCACAATTTATCCTACATCAAAGAGTTCATACTGGAGAGAGACCTTACAAATGTAATGATTGTGAAAAATCCTTTAAGAGTAGCTCAAATCTTAATAAACATCAGAAAATTCATACTGGAGAGAAGCCCTTTTCATGTAAGGAATGTAAAAAGACCTTTACCCAGCTCATAGATCTTAATCGCCATCAACACATCCATACTGGAGAGAAACCTTACATATGTAGTAATTGTAAAAAGACCTTTGTCCGTTTCTCAGATCTAACCCGGCATCGAAGAACTCATACTGGAGAGAGACCCTACCAGTGTAACATTTGTGAAAAAACCTTTAAACATCAGTCAAACGTTATTAAACATCGGAAACTTCATTCTGAAGAGAGGCCCTTCGCATGTAACGAATGTGAGAAGACCTTTCGCTTTCGCTCAGACCTTAAACGACATGAAAAAATTCATACTAAAGAGAAACCCTATAAATGTGATGAATGTCAAAAGCTTTTTAACAATAACTCAAATCTTAATAAACACAAGAAAATCCATACTGGAGAGAAACCCTTTGTATGTAATCAATGTGGGAAAGCTTTTAGCCTAAAGTCAAAACTTGCTCGACATCAGAAAACTCATGATAAAAAGAAACCCTAAAAATACCGAAGTTACAGAAAGGCATTTAGAAATCATTTATCTTTTACTAGAAATTGGAAATTTAAACCAAAGGGACCAATGTGGAAAGGTTTTTAGACAAAGCCCAATTGTTCTGCATGAATTCATCCTGTATGGAATATTTTAGAGAGAGAAATAACACCAATGTTGAAGAAACAAGGAGATGTGATCAGAAGTGTACTTTCTATATTGCATCGACTTGATTCTTTGAGGAAAATGGCTAAACATGTTTAACCAAAACTTGACATAAGGTAGTTCCTGTGGCGAGAAGTAGACTAAGGGGCAGCTGGAAGGAGGTAGTGAACAGAACATTTTCCTTTGCTGTTTGCTCATAGTCTACCTTCACTGGATGAATAAAGTCATGTTTGGTAGAGGTGCCTCTCTAAAGGTGGGAACTCTCTAAAGATGTGAGGAGAAGATGCAACCCTCATCTAACCACAGGTGAGGAAAAGAAAAGCCAGCTCCTTGGGATTAGAACTATCAGAGAAGAAGAAACTTTGCCAGTGAACAATGAAAAGCAAAAAGCTGATCATGATTCGAAAAACTAAAGGATAAAGAGTTAAAAGAGTAGACACGAGAAATCCACAGGTCACAGGTTGGTGGGTGATAAGATGGTTTCCACCGCCTTGTCTAAATGGTATAATTCTGAGACACCAGCCTCCCTGAATAGTTCGCACCATTTGCACATGTTATCTAGAGAGCCAAGAAGTGATGGATAGATGGCAACGATTCTAGGACTTAATTTAGAAAATGGAGAATCCATTACTTACAGTGTTTTACTTGAAATAAGTTGATTTTCCATATGTTGTAATCAATAAATGCTAAGTTTTCTAGTATATGCTAACACTGGTGTGTAATGTTGAATATATTTGGGCCTTGTGTCAGAAATCGACACTTTCCTGACTCCGTCTCCATAATCATTGGTGGCAGCTTAGCCCTGATCAGCCAAGTCAGACAAGCCCGGTCTAACAAGTCTCTTTAGGACTGGCCTCGATCCATAGAAAGTGATGGGAAGACAACATTTGGTTTCTTCTTTGGGGTCAATCAGCTTCTTTCTCGGCTGTCCCGAATATTACAGTGGCTGACATGGAGCTAAATTGTTGTACAATCAACAGATGTGGTCCATCCTTGTCTGCTTCATTCCTTATGTGTTTTTATCCTTAAGAAAAGGTCACTTTTTGCAAATCACAGACACATTATAGTCTTATAGGTTTCAAGTTATATACAAGCTGAAAATGTAATTGAAATAAATTTTTTATTTTTAAAGATTGGCAACAGTTGTTAGCTCAGGTGCCAATCTTTTTTTTTTTTTTGGTTCTGTTTTTTCTCTCCAAATGCCCCCAATACATAGTTGTATATTTTAGTTGTGGGTCCTTCTAGTTGTGGCATGTGGGAGGCCACCTCAGCATGGCCTGATGAGCGGTGCCACGTCCGTGCCCAGGATCCGAACCGGCGAAACCCTGGGCCACTGAAGCGGAGCACGCGAATTTAACCACTCAGCCATGGGGCCGGCCCCTGAAATAAATTTAAAAATGAATACAAAAGAAAGACGTTATCAATACAACTCTGGAAATGGAAAAGGTTATTGGGATAAAGAGATAATTGTGCACTGGGCCCCTTACCTCTAATTTCTGTCCTTAAAATACTGGGTTAGAGTAAAATTAAACGAAGTCTTTTATGTTTCATATGTCTTAAGAATTTACAATATGGCCATCAGGATCAAACTACCAATTCTAAAGTCTATATTATAAAGAAAAGAGAAAAAAAAAACCTTAATAGGACAGACTAGAAGAGCTTGTTCTGAAATGTCAAGTATTCCAAATTTGCCATCAGTAGATTCCTTAGAAACCTAGATCCCAATGAAAATTTCCTAACATATATTCTCCTTTCTATATCTGTTGCCGTGTTTCCTAGGGGCTCTCACTCAGTCTAAGCCGTAAATCTCCAATTATATGAAAAAGAAACGATAGCAATTATGCAAAGTTAGGCTATTTAACACAATCCCATTGAAAAGTTTCAGAAGAAATTTTTTTCTATTTCCAATGAGATTTTAATATTAAAACCACATAAAATATTGACACTGTTTAAGCAAATAAGGGACTTATAGATGATATATAGAGAGAATTGTTTTAACCTTATTAAAGATTAAATTATCTCTGTGAAGACAATTCAACTTCCATAGAATACAAAATTGGAGAAAGCGCACAGCATACTGTAATCTATATACACCATGTAAACGAGCCTAGATATTTGCATGAAACCAGTGGCTGCCTATAGATTTATTGGTGAGGGGTCTAAAACAAAATTTGCATAGTTTTAAACTATATTACCGCGGGGCGCAAGAGCATTGACATACTCCCTCCACAGTCAGGGAACCTATTGGAGGACTCTGCCGGTTACTAATTCCGTCTCTACCACACATTCTAGGACTGAGGAAACGACCACAGGATGGGCCTGTGGTTCTACTGGCAGAACCAAGTCCTCCATGTGATGGACTCAGGCTCAGACTCCATCTGTCTCCTGACCTTCATAAATCCCCACTCTGCCCGTGGGCCGTGGCAGTATTTGTGCACTCTAAGAATTAGCATTCTATTGGAGCCAATATCTAATTACCCGTGGATGTGACTCTGAGTATCCCCTCTCCAGGGCACAGTTATGCTGGTGAACGAGCACAGCTCCCTCTGGGAAGGAGTGGAGGAGGATTCACGCTGCGCTCCGATGGCTACTTTGTAGGGCCTTTATTCAAAGGTCCTTCCTGAAGCCACTTTGGGCCTAAGAATTATGTCTGGAAACTGGGAAAAGTGCTGTGAACTCCTACTATGACCACTCAAGCCAGGCTTCTGTCCAGGAGACCCAGAAATTTTTCACTTATATGTCAAACTGTAGCTCAGAAGGCGGCCCATCTAATTTCATGCTAGAGTGTCCGTGATCAATTAGCCGTCACCACAGGCCAAAATGCCTCTGATTACCACACTGCCCTAAGGAGGGTTATGGTCATTGTGTCCACTTTGTCTCCAAAGTTTAATGCTGACACCTGGCCTCCACCAGGCCATGATCCTATTAGTTCCATTTTGTTTCCTGAGGCCACTTCTAGTACCAATTACAGAATCAGTCCTAGTAGGAAACAGTGCATTCAAGAGGAGAGAAAGGAAATTGAAGAGATTCTTTACAAAAGTGTGGGTAGGTTGGGGGAAACCAACAAGGGATGGTGGAACATTCAGGGCTAGCAATGGGGGAAGCCTTGACCATCCCTAGGCCTGAAGGGGAAATGGGAGTGTGGTGACCTTATAATGTGTCACCTTGGCTTGGCTGAGCCATGTTCCCCAGAATTCCTTTCCCTGTATGTTTCTAGTGAGGGTGGGTCACAAATGACATTTTTGTGTGAAACCTGGAGGGCGGAGGTGAAGCAGTTGTCTCAGTCCGTTTGGGCTGCTATAACAAAATATGACAGACTGGGTACCTTACAAAGCAGGAAACTTATGTCTCACAGTTCTGGAGGCTGGAAGTCCAAGATCACTGCATGAGCATGGTCACACTCTGGTGAAGCCTCGCTTCCTGGTTCAGAGCTGGCACCTTCCCACTGTGTCCTCACATAGAGGAAGGAGCGAGGGATCTCTGTGGGGTCTCTTATGAGAACACTAATTCCAAACCACCTCCCAAAGGCCCCACCTCCTGATACCACCACGTCTTGGGGGGTAGGATTCAACATATGAATTTGGGGGCTCACATTCAGACCACAGCAGCTTTCTGTTTTAACGCTCTGAAAGGCTGCTGTAACTCACACGTTGTTTCTGATCTGCCGGCTCTCCTGGCTGGCACGGTCAGTAGACAGTCTGCAGCCTCCCTACCTTCCCCAGGACACTTCTCCACAGAGCTACTCTGTCATGTCTCTCACCTTTAGCACAAGTGCT
This sequence comes from Equus quagga, assembly GCF_021613505.1. NCBI lineage: Eukaryota > Metazoa > Chordata > Mammalia > Perissodactyla > Equidae > Equus > Equus quagga. Next base: position 97,365,335 of record NC_060278.1, read on the forward strand.
TCAAAGAGCTCTTCCTATTTGCTGTTTCCAGCGTGCCTCCTCCCAGAGTTCTTGAAGCCACTCCATTTTTACTGTGGTTAACTATGGTAGCTGGCCTGAGACGGCCCCAGTAATCCCCACCTGCTGGTATTCGTGCCCTTGTGTGGTCCCCTCCCACACGGTGTCAAGGTTGGTCTGCGACCAATGCAATACAGGGACTGTGATAGTTAGGACTTCCAAAGCCAGGGTACGAGGGCTTCCGCTCTGCTCTCTCTCGGATCACTCACTGGCGGATGCCACTGCTATACTGAGGATACTAAAGAAGCCCTGTGGAGACGTCCCCATGATGTGGAACTGGGGTCTCCCGCTAACAGCCACGTGAGAGGGCCACTGTGCCAGTGGACCCCTCAGCCCCCATCAAGGCTTTAAATGACTGCGGCCTTGATCAACATCCTGACTGCAAACTCAGAAAGACTCGGAGCCAAAACCACCGAGCTAAGTCACTTCCAGACTCCTAACCAGAGGAACTGAGGTAATAAATGTTCACTGATGTCTTTAAGTTGCTAAGTTTGGGGGTAATGTGTCGCACAGCAATAACTAATACATTACCCTGTGTTACAGGTTAACTTGTGTCTCTCCGAAATTTAGGTTGAGGTCCTAACCCCCAGCACCTCAGGATGGGACCCTATTTGGAAATACATTGTTGCAGGTGTAATTAGTTGAGATGAGGTCGTGCTGGAGTAGAGTGAGCCCCTAATCCAATGAGTAGGATCTTTATAAAAAGGGGGAAATTGGACACAGACACGCACACAATGAGAACACCATGTGAAGACTGGAGCTACGCTGCCACGAGGCCCGGAGCTCCCAGACGGCAGGAGAGGCCAGGGGCAGATTCCTCCCTGGAGCCTTCACAGGGAGCACAGTCCTGCCACACCTTTTCCTGACTTCCAGCCTTCAGAACTGTGATACAAGAGATTTCTGTTGTTCTAAACTACCCACTTTGTGGTACTTTCTTACGCCAGCCGTAGAAAACTAATTCACCCTGATGTAATATCTTTTTTTTCCCTTTGGCTACTTTGAAGATTTTCTCTTGGTTAAATTGGTTTTCATTTTTAGGGGTCTTGAAATTTTATGTTGATGTGCCTTGTGGTTTTGTTTTTATCCTGCTTGGGGTTCACTGAATTTCCCGGATTTGTGGATTTACATTTTTCATCAGATTTGAAAAAAATTCTTCCCAACACATGGCTTTTCCATCTGTATAATATTACACAAAAACAATAAATAAAAACAATACAGTAACAGGCAGAATCCTGTTTTGCCACATAATCCAAAGCAAGCAGGCAAGCAGAAGGCACAGGGGACAGAGAGCTGCTGGGCAGACCTTTAGCACACAGAAGGAGTGGAGGAAAAAAGCAGTCCACCAGTTTCACTTATAATAAACGATGAATTTTACAAGAACAAGCAAAAAAGTAGTAAAGCTGAGGGATAAATGGAGACAAATTTGATACAAAAATTATTTTTTTAATTCCATCAATAAAGAGTCCAATTTTAAAGTGAAAGATGATAAAATATCATTCACAATAGCAACCAAACCTTTGAAGTGGCTATAAACAAGTTTCCCAGGAAAAAGAGCAAGACTGGTATACACTCACACACATATACATTCATACACGTGTGTATTCACATGTATAAGACATACACACTCACACATACATACATATGTATATCTATGCCAATTTTACCAATTACATAAGCCCACCTCATCTTCCTGGGGCAGAATGCTTAATGTGACAGAGAGGCTGGGAATGAGTTTAGGGGAAAAAAATCTCAGTCATGGAAATCAGGATCTGGAAGGCAATCCTGCCTAACCACATACACACCTATAATGTAATTCTGATTTGTATTACAGAGGCTTTTTTCCTCAGAATTTGATAAGTGAATTCTAAAGAACACTTCTATGAACATGTTTATTAGAAAATACAAAAAAATTTGCAGACTTATTAGTTGACACAATCAAACCACTGGTAGAACACGGGTGAGTGGAAGTGAGGGAACATGAATACCAAGGAGACAAACACGGTCCTGGATTCAAACACCGTCAGAATTCTCATTGCTTCTCTGCATTTTTTTTCCTATTGCAATTGCTGTTTTCTTGACCTGGCTGCTGGAAGCTTCAGCATCCCATATTAGCTATCCTGTCCATCTCCCAACACAAAGGTCTTAGGAAGGGCTTTCACTAGCTTCACTTTATCGAATGCTCATCTGTGGAATACCACTGTGGGACCAGGAGGATGGAGTCCATAGGTGGTCCTCTTAACTGCCACCTCCACAGACACAAGGACTGGAGGCTGTTACTAGAAGACTATGAAGACAGAGTTAAAAGAAAAAACCAACCTGTCTAGCCTGAGAGTTTCAAACACTATTAATTGGGAAATTGTAAATTACTAATTATTGTAGGAACAACTGGTGTTGATTTGGAATGAAATAAGGTTAGATCCTCACACCTGGTAACACAGACTCTCAAGTAACAACGTGGAGAGGAATCAATCAATTTCACTTAAATAATGTTTGTTCCATTATTTTAAAAGGGAGGCACACTTGACATGAATGAATTGTTGAATATTTTCACAGCTCACACTGAATGTTATACCACATTTACTAAACACACTATATTTCTCTCCTGTGTGAGTTCTCTGACGTTATGGTGAGGGTCAATTTATGGCAGGAATATTTCTCACATTAATTACATTTATAAGATTTCACTCCTCTGTGCATATTCATAGGATTTTAGCCTATGAAATTATTGTGTAAATTACTTGTGTAATTGTGTAAATTATTTGAATTGCTGCTTTCTTGGAAGTCACTCCTTATGAGTTTTCTGATGTAAAAGGAAGTTTGATTTGTGGTGAAATGTTTTCTTGCATTTGTTACATTCATAGGGTTTCTGCCCTGTGTGTATTTTCTGATGTTCAGTGAGAGTCCACAGCCGACGATAGGTTTTCCCACATTCTCTACTTTCATAGGGTTTCTCTCCTGTGGGAATTCTCCAGTGTACTCGGAAGGCTGACTTGTGGCAGGAGGATTTCCCACATTCATTACATTCATACGGTTTCTCCCCAGTGTGAGTTCACTGATGTTCGATGAAGGAGAATTTCTGGCAGAAGGTTTTCCCACATTCACCGCACTCATAGGGTCTCTTTCCTGTGTGCGTTCTCTGGTGGTGAGTGAGGGCTGACTTCCGGCAATAGGTTCTCCCACATTCGTTACATTCATATGGTTTCTCCCACATAGTTCTCTGATGTTCAACAAGGTGTGTGTTTTTGCTGTTGGCGTGCCCACATTCACTACACACATAAAGATTCTTTGTGTGCATTCTCTCACATTCATTGTGGTTTGACCTTACAAAGAATGGTCTACCACATTTCTTAAACACATGGTGTTTGGGTCCTGTGTGAGTTCTTTGATGTACAATGAGTGTTGACTTATGGCAGAAAAATTTCCCACATTCACCACACACATAAGATTTCTATCCTCTGTGAGTTATCTGATGTGCAATGAGGGCTGGTTTAGTACATAAAAAATTTTCACACTCACTGCATTCATAGGGTTTCTCTCCTGTATGAGTTCTCCGATGCACACTGAGGGCTGACTGACAGAAGAAGGTTTTCCCACATTCCTGACATTCATTTGGTTTCTCCTCTGTGAGTTCTCTGATGAACAGCAAGGTAAGATTTCTTGCTGGAGGCATTCCTACATTCCTTGCATTCCTAAGGTTTCTCCCCTGGGCGTGACCTGAAATGTTCAGTGAGGGCTGACTTCTGAAAGAAAGTCTTTCCACGTTCATTACACTCACAGGATTTCTCCCCTCTGTGAATATTCTGAAGTACAATGAGGGCTGATCTGACAGTGAAGGTTTTCCCTCATTCACTGCATTCATAGGGTCTCTCTCCAGCGTGAATTCTTTGGTGTCAAGTGAAGTTTGTCTTCACACAGAAGGTTTTCCTACAATCATTACATACGTAGGGTTTCTCCCCTGTATGAATTCTCTGATGTACAATGAGGGTGAACTTCTTAGAAAAGGTTTTCCTACACTCATTACATTCATTTGGCTTCCTCTTCTGTGTAATGAGGACTACCCTTTTGAAGAAGGTTTTCCCACATTTACTATAGTCAAGAGGTTGTTTCAAAGTCTGAATGTTCTGGTACAGCATAAGATCCTCATTTTGACTTCTGGCTTTCCTCATTGGATTATCCTTGTATTTTTTCACTCCAGAATGACTTTTCTCATCCTTAGAGTAGAGTAGTGTTTCCCACCTCCACTGTATTCATCAGGAACCTTTTAAAAATAGCTTTCCTTTGCAAGACTTACTTCTGAATGAGTTTTCAAACTGTTTCCAGGTGGATCATATTTGTAGCATATTTTTCCTGAGGGAACAATATTCAGGCCCTGATTAAATGTTTCCCCAAATACAACAGCTCTCTCTGTAATCAGTGTTCTACTTTTGGAGAAGACAGTGTGCCTCAAATGGCTACCTTGGATTTCCCTGTCCTTCTTTGAGGCACCACTGATGTCTAGGAAGAAGCACAATTAACAATAACCTGTGAGTCTTTACACATTTGCTATGAAATGAGAATTCCTTACAAATGCCTTGTTGTGGGGACTGGACTTCAGGTCCAGCCTCTCAGGATTAAGGACATGTCAAGTGCAAACCTCTCCTACTTGATTTGGGGGAAAACAAAAACCAAAAAATAAAAAGCAAGCTCACCCACACCAGCCTGTTTGACAGGGTGAAAAGAAGAGGAAACGAGAAAGAATACAAGTCCCTTTGACAGAGACAAAGTAAAACAGTCCTAGGGAAGAGTGAGCACAAAGTGTCCTGAAGTGTGGCTGACAGTAGAGAATAAGGGGGACAGGAGTCACGCAGGCCCTTAGAGGACGACAGTGAGACAGTGAGGCGAGGAGAAGGAGACTTCAGACGGACGGCCACCACTACAGAGGAACAAGAGCAGGGGTCAATCTGAAACTCTGGCAGTGTCATGGGAACTCTGGAATTTGCAAAAATCAAAAGGAGAATGTGGGCCGAGCAGGGTAGGGACTACGGTGAGGGTAGTATGACCTGTAGGGCATCTGCATGACCTTGAGAGTGACTGTCTCCTTAAGTTTTGTGCCCGAGGCACCTTGTTTGTGTCACCCTAGTCCCCACCCTAGTGGGGCTGAGAATGGAAAGTGAAACTGAGTGATTTCTCAGTTAAAGGATGGAGAGAAAAACAGAAGGTAACCAGACAGATCACGCAAATCAAGCAAGATTTATTTTTTTAAGATAGATCTATAAAGGTCTGAATATACAACAAGTGTATCATGACAGTGTGGGTGGCAGGTAGGCAACAGAGAATGCCACAGAAATAAAGTCCAAGGTGTGTGAAAGAGGGGCTGGATTCTGGGGACAGATAACTTAGGGGCAAAAATCTTTATAAATTTCAATCAAAGAAGGAGTACATTTATTTGGGAACAATATTTTAAGTATCTCTAGCATGACAGTTAATTGTCCTCAATTACTTCTGAAAGTTTGAAGCCTATAAAAAAAGAGATTCCTGAGAAACATTACACAGATGCCTGCCACAATCACTAACCACCCTGGAGCCCATTTTCTCTGGTTTCCACCTGCTCAGTGATCACTGACAGTTATCACTTACCTGAGTGGTTCCGCCTTGAGAACTCCTCCACTATCCATGGTTCTTCTCCTTGCTCCAATCTGAAGATCACATCTGGTTTGCTAATGTGATGCCCTGTTAATGGGAAGTGATGCAGAACTTGGACCAAGCTCTATGGACGTCAGGGACGCTGAAGCACAAAGAAAGTACAGCTTTAGAAGCTGCGTGATGAAGATGCCCAGCAACAGGTCAGTAAAGCTAGAACAGTGACAGGAACTACAGGGTGGGGGTGGGGGGGCAGTGAGTGTACACACACACACACATCCACTGCCTAAATCATCTTCCTCCCCTGACACTCAAGGTTAAATAATTAAATGCAACATGTGTTTGAGACACAGAGCAGACGCAAGCTCTTGGCAGCTGCCTGTAGTCCTCCAGCATCACATCCCTGTACGGGAGCCTCTGAGTCGGGTCCAGCTGCTGCCACTCGTTCTGGGTGAAGTCCACAGCCAGGTCCTTGAACGAAGGCGATCTCTGAAAGAACACGTTTAATCCAAGGTGAGCAGAAGCCCAGTGTATTCCTGGGGGGGGCACCTCTCCTCCACTCTGGGGACCACTCTGGTGAATAATGGAAATCCATGAAGAGATATTTGTTAGCAAGCACTGAAGTTCTGTAATCAAATGTGTATTTTAGAAGCAATGCTCTAGAGTATAAGGGTCACCAAACTGCAGCCCGTGGGCCACATCCAGCCCCCTGGGAGCCAAAGCTGGCCAGCCCATTCATTTACATATTATCCACACTGTTTTCACGCTATAGCAGCTGTGTTGAGTACATCTGACAGAGACCATATGGCCAGCAAAGCCACAAGTAGTTATTGTCTTGTCCTTTAAAGAAAACGTTTGCTGTCCCCAACTCTAGGAAAATGGGCAATGGTTTAAAGGTCAAATTAGAGGGGAAGGAAACTAGGACAGCACTGTGAGACATGAGCACAGGTGGTTCCAGAGCAGGTGGGAGGGAGGGAATCAATCCCACATGACGGGGAGTGAGAGGAGTTGGCACTGATTGGTCGTGCACAGCAGGTGTCATGTCCAGATTATTCTGCATTATCAGCTGGTAGGATCCTATACTGAGATTAGGAAAACAAAACAAAACAAAACAAGAACTGAGCATAGGAAGCTAACGCATTTCTCTTTATGATGCTGTGCTTGAGTCTGTGGAAGGTACAAGCAGAGACATCGAGCTTGCAGTTGGATATTTGGTTCTGAAGCTCAGAGGACAGAGAAGAGAGAGTGGTGGTCGAAAGTAGTATTGAAGGGGCTGAGTGGATAAGGTTCCACGCAGTCCGCTTCGGTGGCCTGGGGTTCACGGGTTTGAATCCTGGTGTGGACCTACTCTGCTCATCAGTCATGCTGTGGAGGCATCCTACATACAAAGTGGAGGAAGACTGGGAGGGATGTTAGCTCAGGGAGATCTTCCTCAAGCAAAAAAAAAGAAGAGGATTGGCAATGGATGTTAGCTCAGGGCAAATATTCCTCACCAAAAAAAAAAAAAAAGGCAGTATTTGAAGGCATAAATAATGAGGAAGATCTCTACGAACCAATAACCAATATGGAGTGATTTTCAGGCTATATTTAAGTGAAAAAAAGCAAAGTGCAGAAGAATACCTACAGTATGCCAGCTTTTATGGAGGAAAGAAGGGGATATAAGAAAATATGCATGCAACTGCTCATGTGTACAAAAAGAAATACACATAGGATAAACCAGAAACTAATGAAATCAGTGACTTTCAGGGGATAGCAGGGAACAGATGAAAGGATGGAGGATGGGAATCGAGTAGAAGGGCTGGGGGGAAGTGACACTCCTCTAAGTATATCTTTCTACATGGTCTGATTTTTATAACTACAGTAGTGTCACATAACCCCAAACAGACACTTAAAATAACCAGGATGTGGAAGTGGAACCCCAAACAGAATACAAACAGTAACAAACGAACCTAACGACATTAAATTAAACAACATAACTACAGTGAAGGGATGAGGAGGAAAAGCACTGACCCAAGTGCCTGTGGAGAAGAGGCTTCAGCCCACATTCTAAGGCTAACGACAAGAAGAGCTGCGCTCGATACTTGAGCCTGGAGAGTCCTCCTTCATGGGGCGTGTGGACCAGCGATTCTTAAACAACCTCATGTGTCTGCCCAGATGAGCAAAGTAAACACAATGTAGACCCCGAGAGCCTCGTCTCTCCCTGTCAGACGAAGGAGTGACAAAGGAGGAAAAGGGAAGGCCAGAAGGACCCCAACAAAGCAACTGGCCAGTAAAGTGTCAAGGTCACAAGAGACAAAGACAGACTGTTCCAGACCGCAGGAGCCAAGGAGACACGACAACCAATGCAATGTGGCACCCTGGGCGGGATCCCTGGACCAGAAAAGACATCAGTGGGACAATCGGCAAAATATTCCTGAGTAAGATGGATAATAGTATCGTATTAATGATAGTTCCCTGGTTTTGATCAATGTACTATGGTTTTCAAGGGCCAGGGTACGCATACTTTGCGTATGATTTTCCTAATTCTTTTGTAAGTCTACAACTATTTCAGCCTAAAGCAGCAAGAAAAGGAGTGACCTGCCCGCCTCTGCAGATACTTGGGTACCACACACGCCTCAGGACCCCAGATGCTCATCTTTCCTTTCTTCAACCCCCTATACATCTTTATACTGACACACGTTATCAGATAATTTAACCACATTCTTCCTTCTATCATCACTTAACTGTTTCCCACACATAAACTAGAAGTAGTCACATTATCCATATTATTTCCTCCATGAATTACTTCCTCCTAAGAAGCTGTGAGCTTTCTGATGATAAGCAGTTATCTTATAATTATAGGCATAACATTGGACATATCAGGTCTTAATGACTAGAAAGAATGACTGGCAAAAATCTTAGAAAGGGCCAGTGAGAGAGAGAGCCAGACAAGTGGAGCCCTTTACGCACTGAGGCAGACGCAGCCACACTTAATGGCAGAAGGTGCAAAACAAGAGCAGTGGATGTGTTCACTTTGTGAGGGACTGAATGGCGTTTGTAACAAAAGAAAAAGAAAGTCAATTCACCTGGTCACTCAAGGCGACTCTCTAAGCAACTTGGTAAGTGGGACGGTCATCCATTCAGAGCGGAGAATAGTGTCCAGATTCATGCACAAGACCACGCACAAATGACTGATGGGCACCACGAGCAGCACAGGGCAACACACAGCTCAACACAGGAGGTGCCCCCGCCCTTGAAGGCTCACAGTGCTATGTGTGAGGTGGACACGCAGATGACGCCCAGGCCCTTCATGGAACGCAGAGATGGAGACAGCCTGCAACGCTACGCGAGCATGCCGCCCAGCAAACAAAGGTAAAAGGGCAGGAAGATCAATGTGAAGATGAAAGGTGTAGAGTCAAGGGGCAATCAGTGAAAACAGGAGTGTAAAATGTGGGGCATGTTCAGGAAACGAAACGCAAATTACCATCCCCCTGCAGTGGATCTCGGCATGGGTGACACCTTCTGCGAGGGGCATTTTGCACACCTGTGGAGACATTTTTGGTTGTCAAAGTTCTATGGATGCTGTTGGCACTTGATGGAGGGAGAGGTAACAGGGGATGCAAGACATCCCGCAACATGCAGGACAGGCCCATATGGGAAATAGATGTCCCAAGTCTTGGATAGCTTTCTAGTACCCTAAATAGTCCTACAGATGAAAAATTCTGTTTACAATGATCTGAGCCTATTACCTTATTCCATTTTGCATTTTAACACATAGTATTTTTAGACATGTTCTTACGTACTCGAAGTTCTCCTGGGATGCAATATCAGGGACATCAAAGGAACACTGCATTGGGTTTGGATTGGAACTTTAGGGATTTTCACTCTTTTGAAAAATATCACTAATGGCAATGCTGCTCATGGTATTTGAATCATGAAACATCACACCTGTATCAGTGTAAATTCGTAAAAGCAAATTTGTAAAAATTTGTAAAATTTGTAAAACAAAGAGTTACAAGTTAAAACCACAAGGGGAATGAAAAAAAATCAGGCAGAATAATGGGCTAACAATGTAGGTGAGAGGATTCCATAAAAGATATAAAGAAGAAATGATTAGAGAGCTAAGAAGATCATGTGAGTGGTAACAGAAATTATCAGAGGTGCATTTCAAGGAGGTGGTCATACTGTCAAATGCAACAAAGAGGTTAGGAAAGCATGGCTGGTACCCCTTCCCTCCAAGCCACACCCTCACGAATCCTCCAACCCGGTGTCTTTTCCTGTCAAATGGGCACCCTGCCCATTCCCTTCAATTTCAGCTCACATCTTCCATCTGGAGGTTGAACTGAAACTTTGCTGAGCCACAATAATCACCGATCTCTGGAGATGGTGTTATTGCACAGACTTTGCTCACACTGGAGAGGAGCTGGAGAGGAACATTCTGGCCCAGGAACTCTTGGACATGTTCCTTTCAGGGATTTTGCTGCTTCCATGCTGAATTCTAGGGAGAGGGTTCAGTTCAGCAGCGTGCTCTTCCACGTGTGATTGTGATCCTGGGGCTTTTTAGTCCACTGCGAAGTCTCTGTTTCCACCTGGGCCAGGAGCCACACTTCCATTAGCAGAACCTGCACTTGGAGCCCAGGTTCAAGTGCCCGCCGAGCTGGACCTCTTCTAAAATCGGCTCAGGGGTGAGGAGTGAGCCAACAGTGCAGGATGCAGTAAGAGCCTACAAGCTTCCATTATGCCTTGTGATCTAAGGAAAAATAGGTCAAATGGTCTGAATGCCAAAATATATAGCATATTATATATGCTATAGGGCACACATAAGGCAAGTCATTGTGCCAGAGAAAATCCAAGGGGTGTGGGTAAAGGGGACGTATATTACAAAGATCATGAGACTAGGAGTAAAATACACCTCGTTTTAAAACTCAACTCATTCACCAGTGAGTAAATCACTTTAGTTCTCTGCAAATGAGGTTTTTAAATTGTGCTCCAACAAGGGTGGTAATGCCAACTTCACAGCCTGGGTGGGAGAACTGAGCAAGAGATCTAGAAATCGTTGTAACATTGAGAGCAGGGAGTACTTAACGAGGGCGTATTATATTCTGGGCTTGATCTTCAGAGCTATTTCGTTTCACCTCGGAACAACCTGATGAGGTAAATATTATTCCTATGCTCATTTTATAGATGAGGAAAGAGATGAGTCTAAGTAACATGGCCAGGGACGCAGTGCTGTTTCATGGCAGGACCTGAGCTGAATCCAAACATCAAGCTCTTAAAGCTTCATGCAACGCTGCAAACATCTCGGCACCGCGCCCGCCAAATCCTTCACTAAAATCTTTTCCAGTCAAATCTGCACCCTGGCCATTCCCTTCAACTGCAGTTCACATCATTCTTCTAAGTACTTTGCATAAAATAAACAGATGCTAATAATATTTAATTCTCATAATAAATATTTGTTCCCTTCCCTGCTGCCCCCTAGTACTTTTCAGTCCAGCCCGGCAGGTTGCAGATCCGAGCGCATCAGCGAAGCTTCTGGAATCAGATCCACTAGGATGCACAAACCTTTCAACCTCACAGAGCACCTTCTCGGGGCAAAAAGGGCCACGCAGAGAGCCCGCCCTGAGACCTGCAGGTCAGGAGCCCAGCCTTGCCTTCGGGACCATCGCCAACCCACTTCGGGGCTTCCCTCCTGCGGGATGCGGGGAGAGCCCGCGTCCACCCTCCGCGGGCCGAGGTCAGCTCCGCCCAGCCCCACCCCTCCCTCCGGCCCCCGAGGGCTAGGAGCTCCCTACCCGCGGTTCCTCCATCTTGTGGGTGCACCCGCGTCGCTTTCAGGTCACACCACGGGCAAAGGACGCCGAAGCGACACGACGCACAGGCTGCAGGACCCTCCCCCGGAAGGGCCTGGAGAACCGGAAACCGAGCACAGATAGAAAAGTAGGGATGGCACATGCGCAGAAGGGGCCGCGGAGTCGCCCTTCCCAGGATTCCCCGAGGGTCGGCGGATGCCTTTCCGGACTACATTCCCCATGAGGCACCGCGGCCGCGCCGTGAGCGGCGGGCTCTTTCCAAGAGCTTCTGCTTTGATCAGCGAGCTTGGTTCATTGCTTTCAACCATGAAAACAAAAAGAAAAGTTGCATATGAATTTCACCGAAGCCTAGGTTACAGGCCATGAAATGTCCACCAAAATGCTAATGATCCCCAAATCCTGATTTTCTCCTAGACTTCTCTTATGAACACCAGAGCCGTATATGTTACTCTTTCTGCTGATTTTCCCACTCGGTGTCAGAAAAAACAGCGCAGAACAATCCCTAGGAACGTTTTAAATGTGAGACAGCTTTCTGTGTATCTGAGATCTCATAAAGGAGCAATCCGAAGAACATAATCAATACAGTAAAGCTGAAGAACGTCATCAATACAGTAAAGCCTTCACCTGTTTTGGTGAATCCATATAAATATTTTGAATGTATGAAAGTGATGCAGGGTCGGCGAGCCGAAGAGTTGAAAGAAAGATTTCTTGGACTCTCAAGGTCTGGCAGCAGTGCTCTTTTATTTAGAGAATAGTGTGGAATAGCATGGGGACAGGACCCATGGGCAGTAAAGAGCTGCTGTGTGGGGACAGGACCCACAGGCAGGAGGAGATGCTGCTGCTGCTACAAACATGGGTTGAGGGTAGGGCTAAATTTAAGGCATAGGTATGTGAGTTATCTCTTTACAAGACAAGGGAAAGAATATGTAAAAAGAGTTGTTAAAATGGTATCAGTGCCGGTGGGGTCTGGTTATTGGGTGGTCCTATAACTTTTAGATAAGAATCAAACTGCCTTAAGTAAATGGCAGAAGCCACCACCTTAAATATTATCCTCAGCTAAAGACAAAGGAGGATGTTGGTGGTGGGGGGAGTCAGCTACGTGAGGTTACCAGACAAACACAATAAACAAGACTTAAGTCCTTGCCGTCCCCATTAAGAGTTTCTAGAGATGAGGTCATCCCTGCTTCCTCCTAGTGCAGAGAGGGAGACACCCCCCACAGATGGAGACTTCCTTCACAAATGCAAATGTCTCTCATCAAAGGGCAAGCAAATTCCACTCCTCAGAGCCTCCTTCTCATCTGCAGTTTTTAACAGTAACCAGCCTAAAATAATCCTCATCATAAACCCACCCCTGAACCCATTTGGCAGTAGAATTCAAATTTTATCCAAATGTTCCTGCTGAAAGGAAATATGTCAGTGGGGGACTTTGCGTGTCTTGCCCGGCTTATCAGTGGCTTGGAAGGAGCAGGATTGAAGGATTGGCTGGAAGCAAGAATAACCAAGGAAAAGACGTGTGGAAGAACTTATGAGAGTGGGCACATGTTGTGAAGATCTTTGTGTTCGTTTTCTATGACTATGTAACAGATTACCACAAACTTAGTGGCTTAAAACAACGAGAACGTAATTATCTGGTCACTTTTGTAGGTTAGAAGTCTGGGCATGGTGTGCTGGATTCTCTGCTCTGGGTTGAAATCAAGGTATCACCTGAGGCTGTGGTTCTCATCTGGCACTTGGGGTTCTTTTCCAAGCTCGTTGATTGTTGACAGAATTCATTTCCTTGTGGTTGTAGGACTGGGGCCCCCATTTTCCTGCTAGTATGTCAAGCAGGTTCCACTCTCACCTCCTTACTGCATGGCCCCTATGGACAGTGCATAACATGAATGTTGTTTCCTTCCAGGCAAGCAGGAGCATGTCTAACTTCCTTTTTAGTGACTAGTTGGAGAAAACTGCTTTTAAAGGATTAATGTGATTAGGTCAGGCCCATCAGGATAATCTCCCTGTCTTAAGGTCATTTTACTTGGGACCTTAATTATATCTGCAAAATCCCTTCACAGCAGGACCTAGATTAGTGTTTGACTGCATAACTGGAGCAAAGTGTGTGTAGACAGGGGCCAGGCCTCTTGAGGGACCACCTTAGCATTCTACCTCCCACAGTGCTTCATTTAAATGCTCATCAAAGAACATTGACCAGGGAGACAGAATTACTAGTCCATGGATGTCTTCCTCCACATCAGTGCTTGCACAAGAAGCCTATTTATTCACTGAGCAGCCATTATAACAAGGATAGAGGTAAATGCATGAGCCAGCAACATAGGTCACCTCTCATCAAGGCTGATCTAACTACTGTTGCTGCTGCTACTGAACGTCTGACTTGTCATCCCAGAGATCAGCACTGAGCCCTTGATAAGGTGCCATCCACTGAGAAGAGCAAACGGCCTCCTGGTGGAAAGTTGATCACCTCAGACCCCTTTAACCCTGGTTCAGGCAAGCATTCAACCTTGCCAAAAGTGACATGGGCTTTCGATGTGGATTTGCTTTCTTGACCACCATGGATCTGTGTCACTATTTGAGTACTTACAAAACACCCGATTTGCTGACATGAGCCTGCATAATAACACTTCAGACCAAGGGACCCATTTTATAGCACAGGAGGTGTGACAGTGGGCACATGACCCTGAGATCCGCTAGTTCTACCATATATGGCATCAGCCTGATAGACCTGTGATGTGGCTTATGAAAGGCTCAGCTAAGGCAGAAGTTTTTGAACAATACCCTGAGGGTTGTGGGTGCTGTCCGCCACGATGTGGCATATGCATGGAACCAATCGTGATACGTGATGATGTGTCCCCAGTAGTGAACAGGCGAAGCGATGAGGGTATGACTGGCCTCTCCCACCGTCACTCCCACTTGCAGAATCTATACTTCCCTTTTCCACAACTTTAGACTCTGTTGGGACAGAGATCTTGGGTCTTGGAGGGAATGGTGGACAGTTCCACCAGGAAACACAATGATAAATAAATGCCATAGCCTCCAGGCCTTCAGGAGAATTCTTCTACAGTGTTCTGTATGCGTTTCAGAGGTTCCCTGTTGTTTACATCAGTGGCCCTAATAACACTCCCTGACGCTGGCTCTCCTCCTTTCTCTCATTCTCTCCACACCCTCATTCTTACTTCCTGGCATCGCCTCCCAGATAAACTACTCGCACCCAAATCCTTGTTCAGGCTCTGCTTTTAGGCAAAGTGTTTATATAAATAAGTGTGTGCATGGCTCAGCTATTCCATAACCCGGGAACTATATGCATTTTTACATAACATGATACGGTCACATGGTATGTCGTGCCCTGTCCTCCCTTCCTGGCATTTCTTTCAACCAGAGAGGGAAGAGAACGAAGATTTGAATTGAAGATTGTAGAGTTGAAGTTATTGTCATTCATTCACTTTGAATGAAGATTATAGAGTTAATATGTAGGTCTTCGCAATCTAATTACTAAATAGATACTGTGTGTGTGGTAAGCAATTACAGGTCTGCCTATTCACCTAAGAGTAGGCATAAAACTCCTGGAGGCTGCTGAGATTTTATCCAGTGGGAGCTTTCTTGAAAATAAATGTAAAGAGTAGTGGAGGACTAAAATTTGCTCTTAAAGATTCTTTCTCAAGATGCGCTTTTCCGGCATACCAGTTACATTCACAAAGATGCTTATAGAAGGATATTCACTGCAGCGTGGTTTACAATAGAAAGAAAGGAAACAACCTAAATGAACACTGGTCAGGAATAACTAGGTAAGTGCTGGTGCATGCACACAATGGAATGCTGGGTGGGCCTAAGAATGAATAAGGTTGTTTATATTTTGTAATTTTAAAATGTCTGTGATAAACTCTTAAATGAAATAAACCAAAACGCAAACAAATATATAAAGCATAATTCTTTTACAGATACATGTTTGGATAAAGATATGCACATTTAAATAGATATGACTGTAACCATTTAGATAAAATTTAGAAGGATATGCTCCAAAATGTAACAAGGGTAATCCATGGGATATGAGAGTGTTTAGGAGGAAGATAGAGCTTTGCTTGTGCATCTGTATAATTTTTCTATGAAGAAGTAACAGTTTTTCCACTTTGTACATGAAAGATCCACACAATGAAAGAGGAATGTAAAGGCATTCTTAGCCTATTAATTGCATTTGAATTTCAAGTGTGTGTGTGTAAAGAGAGATATAGAATACACACACACATAAAGGTCCTCATTGAGATAAGCACTGAAGAAAAGACTAGAACAAAAACATCAAATATTTATCACTTATAGGTACAGGTTTACAGGTAAATTTTGTTTTTGATATTAAGTACTTTTCTTTTCAAAAATTTCCTTAGCATTGCAGTAACTCGTCTGTCCTCAAATCATTCCTGCCATCTTGCCATCTGTACTGGTTTGCCGGGGCTGCAGTACCAAGGTACCACAGACGGGGTGGTTTAGACAACAGAAATGCCTTGTCCCACTGTTCCGGAGGCCAGAAGTCTGAAATCAGGGTGTCAGCGGGGCTGGTTCTTTCCGAGGGCCGTGAGGGAGCTCTGTCCCGTGCCTCTCTCCCAGCTTCTCACAGCCTCAGCTTCCTTGGCTCGTAGATGGCCTTCTCCCGGCATCTTCACATCCTCTTCCCTCTGTACGTGTCTGTCTCCATGTCCAAATCCTCCCACACCCTTTTCCTGTAAGGACACAGTCATATTAGATTAAGGTCCACCCAAATGACCTCATCTTAACTGAATCATCTGCGATCCAAATAAGGTCACATCGACAGGTACCGGGGATTAAAAGTTCAATATCTTTGAGGGGGACATGACACCATCCAATGATTTTTCTGATAGCTCTATTGGGATGAAATTAATCATGACCTCATATTTACTTTGATGTGTGTATGGGCATCTGTCTTCAGAGTTACTTGGGTAATACGACATAAGTGGGTCTCAGAAGAGGAGAACGCCGTGCACTAAATCTATGGCAGAGTCAGTGGATCTCAGGCTGACTCCAGCACACAGGAGATGCTCCAATAAACATTTGTTGAATAAAAGGTTTAAAAAAGAAAGGAGAAAATAATGCAGGAATGAGGAAGAAAACAGGGAAAGAAACAGAGAGGGGGATGGGGTCTGAGTTCTACAGCTTCCCAGGTCCCCAGCTCTGGGGCTCAATCCTGGCCAGCACAGAGGTCAGGGACGACCAGTTCCCAGAGATGATGAATAAGTCAGGACAGTCTAGGGGAGGGGAGGAGAGGGGAGAAGAGAGGAGAGAAAGTGGGATGGAGGCACGGAGGAGGGGGAAGAGGCAGATATTGAAAAATGCAGTTTCCACTGTGACCACTAGGTGACAATATTAGCACGGGCCTGCAGCTGTCAACTGCCAGGATGAGCTTTGTCGCCCAACTGAAGGCTCCCGCTGCTATTAACCTAAGTGGACATCTGTTGGTTATTTTTGTTTGTTTTTTGGGTTTTTTTTTTTTTTGTCCTCCTGACATCCACACCACCTTTTTCTGATAACAAGCACTTCAATTTTCCTTTGGGGAACTATCTCACTCCCATTAAGGTCTGCCATATACACTCGCAGAGGCTGTGCACTGTACAACTCCAGCGGATCCATCCATTTGGACTGCTGAGTGATGCTCATGGGAATTGAGCAGTGCCCAACCTATAGAACTGTCAAGGGCAGCCATTGAACAATGGTCCAATAAGTCACCCATCTTACTCCTGGCCTGGGTGGAGCTGATTCATTCTGACACGGATGCCAGGAAGCAATTGCCCAGTAATTTCCTGCTATGGGGATCTTTGGAGCTATCCTGCTTCTGGTTCTTTCCAACTCCAGTGATTCTTTTCTGATTTAGTTAGTCAGAGATGCTTTCTTTTGCCAACAAAGAACCCCAACAAGCAACAATCTATACCTCGAACCTCCCTCAAACGGAAAGCCAGACCCCAGCAAAGGGTGTGGAGTACTGAGGTTAAAGCTGGTCTTTACTCATTATCCATTCATTTGTTCACACAGTAAATATGTGGGGTACCTGCTGGACACCAGGCTCTGTTCTAGGTTCTGGGATACAGCAGTGAAAAAGCCAGACGTGGGTCCTGCCTTCACGGGATCTGCCTACTCAGAACATGGTGAGGAAGACCACAGTGTATGGATAATCACAAATAGCTAGAGTTCCAATTGTGAGAAGTATTGTGAAGGAAAAGAATGGGATGCTATGTGGAAGATATTTCAAAATAAATAGCATTTATTTTAGCCTTGCTATGTAGAAGCACTTTCCGTGCCTTATAACAATCACCAGAACAATGCTGTGGGTTAAGCACTACTGCAGGTCTTGTCTCACAGATGCAAAAACAAAGCTTACATTAAATAGAAACATATATAATTAATAATTTACAAATATCAATATAAGTGGGGTTTCCCAGGATGCAGAACTTTCAATACTAAAACTGACGCAGTCCTGGGAAAATGGGGACAAGTTGTCACTGTAATCAATATCTTGGCTAAGGTCGCACTGTTAGGGAGTGATGGGGTGGGTGCTGACTCCAGATCTAGTTTGAGTCCAAAGCTCGCGTACACAGTGACCACCCCACGGGCACCTCAGATGGTGTGGGCCATCTTTGGAGAAATGGAAGCGAGCGGGAGAGGCTGAAGGCAGGAGGTCAGAAAGGAGGCTGAGGCACTGGTCCAGCAAGGGATGGGAGTGGAGGTGAAAGGATGGCTTTCACCGTTCAGTAACTGTTTGGGTGTGAAGGGTGAAGAGGGCAGAAGAACTGGGATGACTCAAGGGTTTTGGCTCAGAATGGGGTGGAAGTGGTCCACGGGGAAGAGGAAGAACTCAGATTGGCCATGTTGGGTTTGCCATCCTGATAGAAATGTTAGGAGGCAGTTGGAGAAGAATCTCAATTAGAGAATCCTGGTAGCTTGGCTTGTCAGAGCCCAGAGATGCGTTAGAGATTTATGCCTCAGGATCAGCCAGAGTTCCTGGTTGCAAACAACAGGCACTGACTTCTGATAAAATAAGCAAAAAGGGGACTTGTTAAGAAGGATATTGGGAGGCTCGTAGAACCAAGATAGAATACAAGAGGCAACCGAGGTAGGCTGGGTAGTAGGAATCAACCGCAGGACCCTCTGGTGGGGATGCCACTGCCACCACTGCCCCAGGACATTGGATGCCACGCTGCTGTCTCCGCTTCCACGGCCACTGAATAACGGCTACCAGTGCTGCTGTTGCGAGTGCAAATAAAACACTCTCCCTGTGCATTTGTATCAGTTGCAGAAGAGTCAAGTCCTGGGAAGAGGCATCTGATGAGCTGAGCCAGGTCACACGGCCCACGAGCCCGTGCCAGGGGACAGAGAGAGTGAGTCCCTGGCTTGTCAGGTTTCCTCGTGGGAGAAGGTGCCCTGCCTTCTAGCGATGTTCACACAGTGGATGATTTCCCATATACAAAAAGGATGTTCAGATGCCAGGTAGCCAAAACGAATAAATGAATGATAATAAAACGTCTAGTATGACTCCTGCAGCTCACAGATACACTCACGCCATTTTATAGAGGATGCTCAAAGAAAGCCCTGTGCTGCAATGAGCAGAGTGGTCCAGAAGTTCTCCCGGGGTTGCCCGGACACTGAGCCAGCTAAGTCATGCAGCGGGAAGCGCTTCCCTCTTACCTTCCTTGAGAGCAGGGTCCTTTCCTCAGCAGAGGGGGCTGTACCTTCCATGGTCCCCAACATCCTCAGAGCAGCTGGAGCCCCTAGGCAAACCCTGTGAACCACAGGCACCCCTCATCCACTCTGCCTGGGGCCCGGCTGTTAGTTGTGTCCCTTCCTGATGAGGTCGACCTCACATGCTCCCCACAAGAAGGGAGAGCAAAGAGGGGGATCCCTCCACTGAAGGCAACCTACCCTGCCTGTGAGTCCAGTCAAAACGGGGCCCTCATGCCTCCCTGTGCCATGATGGGAGAATGGGGGACTGTGCATTTTCCTCTCTCCCTGACCCTCAGTTTACTATTTACACGATAAATCCTCTTACCTTAACCCATGCTGTGAGATGTCTCTGAATTTTTCCTGAGCCCTATTGGACGACAAGTGGAGACCCCAGAGAGCCCCACCACGCAGAGCAATGCTTTGCCAACGTCCTACTGCAGACAAGGCCACGGAGCAAACCCCTTCTCCGCCCTACTCTAATTTCCCTTTCTGCCTCCTCTTCCCCCAATCAATGCCGCCTTCTTTGTCCTGGATCCCCTGGTACCCTAAATCCTTCTTTTTAGGGGAAAAGCTTTCAAGAACTTCATCCTCCACACTGAACCTTCAGGGACTCAGTTAACTCCGTCTCCCAAGGAGATGTGCACATTTGGGAAAGGCAATGCTTAACAGCTTCAAACGCACCAAGAGAGAGGTGGTGGCATCCACAGAGAAACCGGAAGTAGATTGTCTGGGGGGAGGGAATGTCCCAGGTTCCCCTAAATTAAAACATGGAGATCCTGCCTGTAAGTGAGGCTGGTTCCACTAGCCTTTCACTCTCCTCCTTCCTCACACTATCAAGTTGGGGAGTCGTAGAAGCCTGGACACAGGACAGAGGACACAGGACAGAGGACCAGAGGGCTCCGGCCTAGTTGAGGCAAGGCTGGTGCCCCCACGCTCCCACCTGGCTGCCTCCTCAGGCTGGTTGCCAGGATTCCAGCACCAGGCTGGACGTGTCCTGCCTCCTTCCCCTGTTAGACTGGGGGCTACCAAGAGCAGAGACCCTGTTGGCATCATTCTGTAGTGTTCGAAATGGCCAGCAGGCTACCCCAGATGTAGCAGGGCGTCAAGAAAGCCATGTGTCACCATTCAAAGGGCGGCAGCACTTGGTGCTTATCCTGGCAAAAAAAAGACCCGCTGAATTTTAGGAAGAGGTTCCCTCAATTCCCAGGAGACCCCTGGCAACTCCTCCCACCCTACCCAATCTCTGCTAATGTTCACCTGCCCAGGCTGCTATTAGGCCATAGAGTATTTTTGTGTAAATTATAAAAAGGTGTGCTTCCCTCTTAGATTCATATATTTATTAAACTGGGAAGTTGTTTTAATAAATATACAAATCACGGCCGCCTGTCAGGTGAACGGTGACCCCTCGGGTTGTGCAGTGCACAACCTGCCCACCTTTACCAAACAGCCCTGGACACCACTCTCTCCTCCAATAGCCATGCTTTCCCCAAGTGCACAGAGACCCTTTTGCCTCAGTAGGAATAAGGTGATGGGCCTTGCTCTGAGGCGCCAGGATCCCCTCCGTGTCTGGACATCATGCCCCCCGGTTTCTTCTAAGAGCCCAGTCTGTGTTGGGAACAGTCTTTGATGACACTGTAGTAAACAGAGGTGGCCTCCTGGGGCGGGAGCTCGGGCCAAGCCAGCGGGCACTGAAATGGCCCATGGAAGGCGTCCTGGAAGCGCTGGGACATGAGGGCGTAGACAATGGGGTTGACGGTGCTGTTCACGTAGGTGCAGAGGCGGCAGAAGAGCAGGAAGCCCAGGCTGAGGCAGGGCGGGCTCAGGCAGGAGTTCGCCACCACCGGGGTGCGGTAGGGCAGCCACAGCGGAGCGAAGAGGACCACCGCCACAGCCAGCATCTTGGTGACCTGCCAGGCAAGACAGGAAAGATGGACACATGGGCACCAAGGGAGAATTGCAAAGCCCCAGGTCTCTCCGCGAGCTTTCAAGAGGAGTGAGCCGAAGGAGCAGCCGGGCGTTTGCCAGGCTGTGCCCCCTGCACGCCCTCCCTTCAACTCCATCCGCACCGAGAAACCTTCTCTGCATCCTTCCACGCCCTGCTCGAGTCACTTTACTGGGAAACCTCCCGTGCTCCAATCCACCTGCGAAGCCCTGGATGGGCCACCCAGCAAATTCATTAATCCACCGAGCCACAGTCTCTTCCCTCAGAAGATGGAGACACGGCCCTGCCCTCCTCACAGGTGGACGTGAGGATGGAGGAGTGAGTGCAGGTAAAGGACCGAGAGCAGTGCCCGGCGGCGCGTAATAAATACCATGTGGGTGACTGCTGCTGCTGCTAACACAGCCTCTACTGCCCTGACCATCACAGTCGCATGGGGTCAGAGCTGGGCAGAGCGAGGCTGGAATCCTCGTCCCCCCACTCACCAGCTGTTGAGCCTTGGACATGCCTCTCTGTCCAGCCACACACCCACTTCTGGAACTTCCACTCCCACTGCTCCCCTCCTCCTGAGGCTCCTTCCTGCCTTTGCCCACGACTGCCTGTGACGCCCTCCCCCCCTCCTCTTCACATCCTGACTCTTCAGACCTCGGCCGCACTTCCCTGAAGCATCGACTAAGTAAAGCCTCCTGGAGGTGGTTCATGCTGGAAGGGGTTTCAAAAGATGCACAGTTTCTAAATTCCGGAATGAAAATGCCACAAGGGGGCATCTGCCAACGGGAGAGAGGGACATCCCGAATACAGAGAGGCCAGCGGGCACCCAGGCCTGCCCCTACCCTGGGTACTCACTGGCCTCTTCAGAGACCAAACCTTGGGTGATAAAAGTTCTCTTACTGGAGCTTAAATAGCTCAAACAGCCCTGGAACTGGACCTGGCCAGAAAACCCTGGCTACACCCGATCAGCCCTGAGGAATAGGGAGAGACAACTTTCTCATCAAGAAAGAAGTTAGCCTGGAATGTTCCAGCACACGATTGCTTCTCAGAGTCCATGAATTTGGCTCCCATGCGCCACCTCTCCAAAGAGACCTGGCCCTGAGTCAATAAACTTCAGTGCTAGAATACTCTCCAGGAACCGGAAACCTCAGGAATTCCTAGTCAGTCCTGACTCCTGGTTTTGCCAAATTCAGATTCAATTCCATCCCATTTTAGGTTCATTTGGGTGATAAATACTGGATGGCAGTGTGTGGGCTCTGGAGCCAGGTCCTGGGTTCAAATCTTAGTTCCGGCACTCACCAGTTCTGTAACCTTGGGCAACCCCTCTGTGACTCAGTTTCCTTACCTGTCAAGCTGAGACGGTAACAGTACATACATCACCGAGTTGTAAAAATTCATGAGGTTAACTTGTGACAAGTGCTTGGATCAATGCCTGACACACAGCTAATGCCCAATAAATGTTAGCCATTGTCATTATTATTATTACTAATATCATTATTATTATTTTCCACCTTGCACTCCTTGACATTCTGCTTTCATTTAATGCCTCTCCTCTGTTGCAATTGTACATTGCATTCTGCCAGGGCCCTCTTAGGCATCGAAGAAAGCTCAGTCCATAGACCTCACACTATCAAAAAAGAAATTAATGCTCCCACAGAACAATAATAACAGGTACCATATATTGAACACTTCCTACATGCCGGATTTATAACATTCACTACCATCCATTGAGGTAGATAGGCACTTCATTCTCATTTTACAGAGGAGGAAGTCACAGCTCAGAGAGGTGAAGTGACTTACCCAAAGTCACACAGCAAGACATTAGCAAAGTCAGGGGCTAGAACCCAGGTCTGGAATATTCTTTTCATCACCAGAAGTTTCACCTAAAGCATAGGTCAGGCTGGGGTTGGATCCCAGTCCTTCCAGTTTAAACAGAGTAGTAAATAAGCCGCTGGGAGGGAAGGAGGAGCTATTCGCTGGAGCCCAAGGTGGTGATGGGGCCAACGGCCAGAGATGAATATTTCAGACCTGCTCAGCCTGTGTCTCACCCCCTTTCCTCTAAACACCGCCTTGAGCTAAGGTGCCTGCAAGCAGGATGGACCAGAGGGGGTATCTGAGGCTCTGCAGGAGCCCCCAGCAGTGCACCCACCCTGGGAGGCAGGGAGATGGCTCAGAGGGTCCTTGCCTGGCTCAGGAGTGACTCGGCCAGAACGAGGTATCCTCCCCTTTCCCCCAAAAGCTGAGGGTGGGGCGGAAGGCTGAAGATAAAGACCAGCTGGGCCCTGAGAGCTCTCCTCCCCACCCCACCCCATTCCTAGGAAACCCTTGGGAGGCCACACTTGTGGGGGTGAAGGATATGAGGAGTCCCCACACTTGGGTTCCTGCCCCAGCTCCCTTGCTGTCACCTTCGTCACTCCCTGGTCCCTTCTGGGCCTGTTTCCTTGTCCGTAAACGTAGATATCAAACCTCCCCAACAGGGATGATATCAGGAAGGATCACAGAATCAGGCACACAGTAAGTGCTCAATAAATACTGGATCTCTCCTGACCTCACCACAACCCATGCCCCTCTTGGGGTCTCAGGCTCACCGGGTCCCTTGAGGCAACTTAAGTGTCAGATGGACACTTCGTTTTGCCGTCAGTAAAAGAGGAAAAAGGCTACTGTGTAGCTCCTCGTTGTGGAAGTTTAAAAACAAGCAACATTAACGGAGCATTTAGTTTGTGACATGCAGTGGGCTAAAGAATTTACCTGGTTAATCTCATTTCTCAGGACACTCCAACGTGGTCAGCTCTGCCATTCCGGAAACAACAGGAGAGGAAACCGAGGCTCAGAACGTTGATGGTCTCCATAGACACCTCTACTAAGTGGCACAATAGGGATTTGAACTGGAGGAGTTGACTGCAGAAGAGGAGCCCAAGCTTCCACCCATCAATCTGCGGGCTCAGCACAGGGGTCCCAGTGAGGACGGGGTCCCTACCTGCTTCCGGGAGTTGAAGGCGCCTCTCCCGCCCCGGGAGGAGAAGAGAACTTGACCAGAGGGGCCGCCCTGGTGCGCAGAGCCCGAGCGCCCCGGGTCGCCAGGAGGCAGCGGCCCGAGGAGGAGGACCGGGCTTTGAGCGCATGGAACACGACGGCCAGGCCCGGGGGCAGCGCGTGGGAGAGCGCGGAGGCCAGGAAACAGACGGGCCCGCAGAGGGAACGCGGTACTGTGCTGCACCCGCACCCGGTCGGCGTAGCGGTCTCGTGCGTGTCCACCAGGAAGAGCCAGAGCACGCAGTAGGCGCCGGTGCCCAGCCACCCCCACGCCGCGATGCGCTTGGCCCGCGCCGCGGTGCACAGAGCCCGGGCGCGCAGCGGACGGCAGATGGCGAGGTAGGGCTCCACGGAGAACGCGGTGATGGAGCCTGTGGACGCGCTGATGCCCAAGTACTGCAGGTAGGTGACGCCCGGTCAGCCTGCGTGACCCAAGACCCAAACCCGGGCCAACGCCGCCTCGGCCACAGTGGGCACTCCCGCCACAAGAGCACCAGCAGATCCGCCTCGGCCAGGTTCACCAGGTAACGGTTGATTGGTGGGTGTGACCAAGTGGCGGCTCCAGAACACCACCAGGACCACCATGGCGTTGCCTGCCACACCCACGGCACACACGAGGGGCACCAGGGTCAAAGTCGCCATCTGTACAGCCAGTGAAGGCCGGGGCATAGTGCCCAGGCCCGACGCATTCACGCGCTCAGAGCGTTCGGTGGGGTTCTCCATGCACCCCTGTCCGCGCTGACCCCCTAAGGCCTCGGGGAGTTGGCGAATTCCTCCCAGCTCCAAAGGTGTCCTCCGGGGATCTGGGGACGCTCTTCGTGCGGGAAGCTGGGGGTCCCGCGGCTGTCTTCAACTGAACTGGTTTCTCAGCTCCGTGCAGTGTCTCAAGCCGCTGCACGGGACGGTGGGGACTCCGAGGAATCAGGAGCCTGATTCGCTAACCTTTCTGTTCGCCCTCCTTTCCGCGACCACCCCTGGCCGGCTCCTCTGCCGGCGTAGCTGCTCTCTCGGATAGGGCTTGGCTGGTTCTGGTTGCCCCAGCACGGCGCCAGTTCTTTCCCACAGCTCCTGGCACCGCACCCTGGACACCCGGGGTCGGGTGGGGGGGTGCCGGGTGCCGTGGGGAAGGGATGCTAAAAGAGCAGAGGTTTCTGGTGCCCCACTCGCGCCCTTTGCCCTGGGCTTTCCCTCCCTCCCTTTCCCTCCCTCCCTCCCCCTCCCTCCCTTTCCAGAGTCTACACTGGGCAACCGGGGAGGAGCCCCGGGACACACTTCTGTAATTCTGTCCTGTCTTCACTGGCAGAAACCTCAGCCCTGCTGTTGAGGAATGGGGAACTGAGGCCCAGAGCTGCGGGGAAACGGAAGGAATTTGCCCATCTAGACTCGGATTGGTCCTGTCTCCTCCTAAACTTTTCACCTCCTTGTCACCTCATCACTTTCTCCTGCTTACCTTTCCCAGCCTTCTTTTCCTCCTCCTGAAGAGGATCTGCAAAGTCTTAGAGGACGGGCCCCACCCCCACAGGAACTTCTGCCATGTCTAAGACTGTGCCACTCACGAGGCACAAACCAGCTCGGGACATTTAGCTCTGTGCCTGCTACAGAAAAGGTGTGTGATGATAGTGGAATGACCGAAAGAACTTGTTTCTTCACTGGAGAAAGCTTCCTGAAGGTGGGGTCTCATTGACCCTCCTAGAAGGCATGAAGGCTGCTTTTCAGGGGGCCCCACTCTGGCCGCACGGGGCAGGTGCTGAGGGATTATTCACTGCGGATGATGCATCAGTTACGCTCTCTGAAAATTACTTCATCTGTGAAACGGAATAATAAGAACAGGATTCACCTCTGAGTGTCCTTGAGAGGCTCACCTGAGCCCTGTGGGGAAAACCCATGTAAAGTGCTAGAACTGTGCTGGTCTGTGGCAAAGGGTGAGTGCACTAGAGACTGCGGTTACTGTATCTATGTCTCTCTCCTCCCTCCTTAAGGTCGGAGCACAGTTTGGACCCCAAACTCACAGTCTACAGATCTGATAAGTGGGCGGGAAATGAATGAGCGGGATCTTGGCAGGAGAGTCTTTTGGGGGCACCAGTCAGGGTCCGGGACATCCCCCCTTGTCAGCCTTCATAACAAAGGATGACGTGTGTGTGAAGCACATGTTATCACCTGGCGATGCTGTGTGTGCTTTGCATGTGTTAATTCACTCTGTGCCTGCAACATCCTATGGGGAACGAATCATTAGATCCCCATTTTACAGACAAAGAAACTGAGGACCTGAGCAGTAACTTGCTCAAGGATACATAGATTAGTGTGTAGGGAGGTCTACTGGGATTTGAATTCAGTCGTTTGGTGGTGGAGTCCAAGTTCTTACCCACCACACTATACTTCCTCTCAGCATTACCCTCCACCCCAACCCTAGCTGTCCCTTACTCGGCTCTTCCCAAGTGGAAATGGACTAAGTGTGTCTAAAGTGGAACTCACTTTTCCGTATCCCACCTCATCCGTCTCTTGTCTTCCCCACGTCAGTGAAGTCATCTTGGCCAAGGCACCAGTTGCGGAAGCGTCTACCCAGTGGATAGAGTCAAATATTCAGGAAGTCTTATTTCTCCTTCACCCCTGACATCCAATGCTTAGCAAGTTCCTCAATTCTACCTCCAAAACACACCTCAGATTAATCCACTGTTCACTGCCACGTTGTCTACCAACACTTTTGTCGACCCATCCCCTCTTGTTTGGAAAATTGTAATTATTTCCCAGCGGGTCTCTCTGCTACATTTTTGCTCCTAACTCCACAGTTAATTCTTCACACAGAACCAAGTGATCTCTTAAAAATAGAAGGCACTTTTCTGCTTCCGCCCTTCGATGGCATCCTTCCACACTCAAACTGATCCACACTCTTTACCGAAGCCCCAGAATGCTCTGCGTGATGTGGCCCCTCCCTGCCTCTTCCTCTTGCTCCTGATGCTTCACTCATAGCCTCCATCTTTCTATTCAGCCCACATGCTGTAACGGGTTGAATAGCATCCCCCTAAAATTCGTGTCCACCCAGAGCCTCAGAATGTGACCTTATTTGGATGTAGGGTCTTTGCAGATGTGATTAGTTAAGATGAGGTCATACTGGATTAGGGCGGCCCTAAATCTAATGCATGATGTCTTTCTGAGAATGGAGAGGGAGATTCAGCCACAGAGACACAGAAGAGACATTCACAAGGAAGAGGGCCATGTGATGATGGAGGCAGAGATGGCAGTGACGCAGCTACAAGCCAAGGAATGCCACGGATGGCCAGCACCCACCAGAAGCTAGGAAGAGGCAAGAAAAGATCCTCCCCTGGAGCCTTCATGGGGAGCATGGCTCTGCAGACACCGTGACTTCTGACTTCTAGCCTCCGGAAACTGTAAGAGGATAACCTTCTGTTGCTTTAAGGCACTCAGTGTGGTAATTTGTTACCGGAGCCCTAGAAGGCGTAGAGCTCCTTCCTGCCTCAGAGCCTTTGCACTTGCTGTTCCCTCTACCTGGAATTCTCTCAGGCTACTCATCACCTGGCTGGTTCCGGCTCATCCCTCAGGTCGCCACTCAGATCTATCTCCTCAGAGATGCCTCCCTCAGCCACCCCAGCTAAGGTCACGCCCCCAAATTACTGTGAACCGTGACTCCTCGTTTAATTTTCCTCATAGCACTTACCACCCTGAAATTATTTTGTGGGTTTTTTTGAGGATTTATTTGTTATCTTTCTCATCGCAACAGAATGCAGGCTACATAAGAACCACAGCTTTATCTCCAGTACTCAGACAAGTACCGTGTCCATGGGAGGAACTCAGTAGATATTCGTTAAGCAAACCAATCAAGCAAAGGCTCAGAATGGTTGAAAAAGAAAACTTACTGAGTGTCCCACCGTCAGGCAGTGGCAGAGCTGTGCTTTAAACACAGGCTGTCTAACTCACCACCATTATAGTACATAGTACATGATAGAAATAAAGGACGGAATAAATAAACCCATGCAGGACAATACATGACTCTCACGCGCAGAATTCCTCAGGATTTATGTAGCTCCTCCTCCCTCGGGGGCGATAAGCAGAGTCACTGGATGGTGGTTCTGCTTGACTGCCCACCATCACTTCCATCTGGACAAGTAATTTAAGCCACGAGTTTCACTCTGTTTGCCCAATACCCACAAAAAATGCATTTTACAGAGCATCCCAGTGTTCACATACGTACATTCACACGCACAAACGTAGAGCTGAAACGAGTTTTACAAAATTACATTTATGCTTCCTATGAGCGATGTCTGCTGGTATTGTCTATTCTACTTCATTTTTTAGAAATACTGGTTACACTCTGCTAATTTGGTTCCTGATCCCCGGTGGTGACCCACCGTTTGACAAATGGCTCAGCCAGTGTTGGTCACCCCAATTCCCCTTACCAAGCGACGGGGCTGGGAATAAACAGGAGACTAATTCTAGTTAATGAGTCATGAAGGGGGGGGATTGCAGGAGGGCTTCTAGAAGGTTCTATTCTTATGTGGCCAGTTGAGAAGGAAGGAGAGGGAGAGACGGAAAGAGAGAGACAGAGAGATCCTGCGCACGCGTGCCTCGGAGAGGGCGTGCCTCCGTCCAGGAGCTCTAAAGGCCTTTCTCCCTGACCTTCCTCCCAGCCTTGATGGAGGAGAGATTGAGCAGTCATCCACGCCACTCTCCGGGGAGGGCTCCCACGGAGAGTCTGCTGCAAACACTCCAGATGAGGCTACAGAGGGAGCAGGTTGGGTGACTTTGCCCCTGGGCATCTGGGAGCTGGTGCTGGGTGCCTACCCTGTGACTGTCCCTGCGGCCTGCCTCCAAGGGTAGTCATTGGAGGTACACACAGGAGCCCCCCTGCAGCCAGATGGGGCTATCGCTGTTCCCAGGAGGGCAGCCGTTCCCTCTCACTCCTGTTTATTATTGCTCGAGGAAGCTCCTCCCAGCGTGGGGCATGGCCTGCTGGTTCTGCAGTTCCCGCCCCCTTGGCTTCCTTCAAATAAGCAGTGGAGGCAGAGTCCCTGAGAGGTAGTGAGATGCCTCAAAGCCACCTGCCCTCAGGGAGAGAGCTGGGGTTTGAATGCAGCTCTGGCTGACTCAAAATCACTTGGCCGTGCTCCACGGATTATTTCCATGCCTCCTTCCCTTCCTTCTGGAGCGGCATCTGGAGAATGCCATCAGAGCGGCAGCCTCTGCCAGCGGGTCCTTCCAGCGGAATTCAGAAAGGCTCCTGGTCTTTGAAAGCTGAAGGCATTGTCTGTCTCCACCGGCTGTGCGGCGGCAGACTGTATTTTTCAAGGAGTCTCCAAGGATGTGTCCCACATTCTCTTTTGCAAGCTGACCTTGCCACTCCCAGTCAAGAGGCGGAGTCTATTTCTCACTCCCTGAATTTGCATGAGCCCTGTGACTCCTTTGGTGGAAGCCATGCTGACCGGCTCTAGATACAGCCCTTAAGAGGCCTGGCAGCTTCTGGGCCCCAAGTTGCCATTTAAAACATTCAGGCTGCTCTGTCTGGGCCACGTGAGGAGGCACCGAGCCCCAGACACTGCGAGTGGAGGAGCCGTTGTGGACGGCCAGCCCAGTCAAGCCGTCAAATGACTCCAGCCCGTCACCCTCTCCCTTCACCTGTCTGAGGAACCCCACGTGAGGCCCGCCCAGCTGAGCCCAGTGAACCTGCACACTGTGAAAGACAATAATAGATTATTGTTTTAGGGCCCAACGTTTTGGGGCAGTTTGCTCCACAGCAGTAGATAACCAAGAACACCCACCCTACGACAAGATGAGTCTGTAATAGAAAAGGACCAGACCTCACGGATTCTGTCCCCCAGTTTAGGGATGTTTTGGTTTGTCTTCCTTCTCCTTAGTGGAGCCAAGGACAAGTCAGCCCTGGGACTTAGGCATCAGGACCCCCAGTTCACACCTGGGAAAGCTGAGAACCCACGCAGCTGAGGAAACTGTCGAGGTCACGGAACCAGCCAGTGCTAGAGTGGGGACTGGAACCCAGCACTTGAACTCATTTCCAGGGTCACCTCGGCATTTCTAGGTGGGCAGCGATGGGGGACGCAGCAGGGGACTTGGCCTTCTCCTTACCTGGGACCTTTCTTTCCTGGCGCTCATCCCGAGGAGGGTCCCGCGGCCGCCAGCAGAGGGCGTCCGATACTGTCAAGTTTCCAAGTCCTCGGGCAACTCACCATCTCTAACTGGGAGACCACAGGGCTCTCTCCACCACCTCAGTCAAGGGAAGTTAGCACCCCTCTTCCCACCTCACTTGTTTTGAAGTCGGGGAGTCTTTCTTGGGTAGGAGAAAGGTCAACATTACCTTTTATGACACAGGGGAAATCCCATAATCCTCTCTGAACCTCAGGTTTCTCATCTGTAAAATGGGTACCACAATGGTCCCTTTGCCTCCCTCAGAGGGCCCTTGGAACAGAAAGGGGAGCAGGTAGCACCACACGGAGGTTCCAGCCTGTGTTTTTCAAATTTTAGGCAAAGACTAAGAAGATCCTGAGCCTGAGCGTGGGATTGTCAGCAGGGCTGGAATTAGCCTCCACTTTTCTCTGTCCCTTTGGGCCTGGCAGCCAACCTGCAGCCTGGTGAGGGGCTCCTGAAAGGAGCTAGGGCTCAGACGAGCTATCTAACAACGTTTCCGTCCTCTCTTCTGTCCTTCAGCAGCATCAAACTTGTCCCCACCTCGATGCCTTTGCACTTGCCATCTCTCCTGCCTGGAATGTTCTTTCCCTTTCTCTTTGCGTGTCTGACTCCTACTCATCCTTCAGGTCTCAGCTGAAGGGACAGGTACTCAGAGAAGTCCTCCCTGGCCACCCCATCTGAGATTGCTCACACCACCTCCCCCTTTGTAACACTTCTCTCAACATGAAATTATCTTGTTTCTTTATTTTTTTTGACTTGCTTGTTGCCAGTGTCTCGTCTGGAGTGGAAGCTCCATGAGGAGCTCGGGTGCCCCTTTCACCACTGCACCCCCAGAGCCACGCACAGGGCTTGGCAGGTGGTAGGTGCTCAATAAATATTTGTTGAATGAATGAAGGAAATGTTGGTGAAAACCAAGCATGGGTAAGGGCTGTGCGAGAGCTTCCTCCCATCTTCTCTCCCCGGGATGTGAGGACGGTCTCTTATCTCATCGGCAGGAAAAGAATGAGGCTCAGGGAGACTCAGTGATGGATTCCACGTCACACAGCTTCTGAGCGGTGGAACCTGGACTTCAACACGGACCTGTCTGACTGCTAATCGTATGTTCTTTCCAGTATATACGGAGGAGAAGATGCTGTCAGAGCCTCACCCATGTCCCCTTGGCACCTGCTGTTCCCATACAGGCTGCTGGTGTCCAACTGTGAGCGCCTGGGACTGTAATGAAGTCCTTCTCGCTCAGTACAGGCAGAGGGCAGGCTGGAAGTGCCCGGAGAGTTACGTCCCCAGGAGCAGCCCTCAGCCAGCCAGGGCGAGAGTTTGAAGATAAATACCCAGACCTCCTTGCCCCACAGGGGGCAGCCGTGAGGCGTGTTCTTCACCGTCCCCCAGAAGTCCCCGAGGGACTGAGTCTCAATTGCCCACGCAGCCGTCTGCTCATTGATGCACCCTTGATCGGCTGCTTCTCCTTTCTTCTCTACCTCCCCATGCCCCTCCTGGTGCTTTCTGGAATCACCTCCCAGAGAAACTACTGCACTGACATCTTCATCTCTGGGCTGGCTTCTGGGGGATCCCAGCAGTATTGCTGCATAATAAATTACCACAAACGAAGTAGCTTAAAACAGCACACATTTCTTATCTCACAGTTTCTGAGGGTCAGGACTCTGGTTGTGGCTCGGCTGGGTCCTCAGCTTCAGGGTCTCCGACAGGCTGCAATCAAGACATCAGCCAGAGCGGGGGTCTCATCCGAAGACCCAGCTGGGGAAGGATCTGCTTCGAAGCTCACTTAGGCTGTTGGTGGAATTGGGGCCTGTCAGACTGAGGGTCTCAGTTCCTAGCTGGCTGTCACCACAGTCACTGTCGGGTCCTTCTATGTGGACCTCTGCAACATGGCAGCCTCTTCATCAAAGCATGCAAGCCGAGAAGAAGGCAATAGAGAGAGTCTGCTAGCAAGATGGAAGTTACGATCTTACATAGCCTGATCACAGAAATGACAGCTTATCCCTTTTACCATATTCTGTTAACTAGAAGAAGTTCAGGTCCTGCCTGTTCAAGGGGAGGGGATCACATCAGGGTGTGAATACCAGGGTGTCATTGGGGGTCACCTTGGATGTCTGTCTGTCACACCAGCTAACACGCGCCGAAAACCTAAAACCTCATGAGTAATTTAATAAGCAAATTCCATGTAATTTAGGAAGTTCTAGATCTGTTCTAAGGAAACCCTCTGATGTACACAAGGAAGCATGGGCAAAGATGTCCACTGCAGCATTGTTTCCAATAGCAAAATTTAGAAACCAGCTAAACACTTACCATCTAACGATGTATCTATCAATGCCATTCAACAATTAAAAGGAATGGGGTCGGGCCAGGACATACTGTTAAATGAAAAAATAAGCTGCAGAACTACACATATAGTATCATGTCATTTAAAACTCAACATGAAACCTTGTGTATTTCTATATTCTATTTGCATAAACATGCATGCATAGAAAAATATCTGAATGGTACCCACCCAACTGATAATAGTGGTTATGTCTGTGGGGGTAAGGAGGCAAAGAGATTTAAGTGTGGTGGTCAAAGAGGGCTTTACCCTTATTTGAGAAACCAGTTAAGATCGTGGGCTCTGGGAGCCAGACTGCCTGGGTGTAAATCCTGGCTCTGCAACTTATTAGCTGTGTGACTTTGAGCAAAATACTTAACCTCTCTGAATCTCAATTTCTTCATTCTAAAAGAAGGATAACAATAATATCATCCATCTCATATACCTTTGTGAGGTTTAAATAAAATTATATACATAAAGCTTTTCGCGGAGTTTCAGGCACAGCTAATGGTGTGCTGGAGCCCGCCCATGCCAGCTCGTGAGAGCCAATTGTGGGCATCTCTTCCCAAGCCCACTTCCAGTGACTTCGCGTGGGTCACTTGAAATCGCATGGTGGCAGTGTTTACACCATGGGAATCAGCCAACACTACAAACAAGGGCGTTTTTTTAGAATCGGTTGGATTCGACTGGAATGGAACAGAACCAGACATGATTAAATGGAATAGAATAGAATAAAACAGGATAGAAAATATCGAGGCGCATTGCACAAATTAAGAATAAGTGTTTTTCACTAAAGTTTTATTTCAGATACGTGCACGTGTGTGTGTGTGTCTACAGGGTTGCAGAGAAAAAGATATTTCACCTGCAGATGGAGGTCAAAAAAGTTTCAAAGTCATTATTTTGGCATGTCTCCCCAACTACGGAGGATGGAATACTAAAAACGACATCTCCAAGGATGCCTTGCAGCTGGGCGGTCCGTGCGGTTTAGGTTCCACCGATCAGACGCACCTGTGCGAGACTTGGATGCTGGAAGGAAGCAGAGGCACCATGTCCCCTGCTTCTCTTTCTGCAGCAAATAGAAATAGAGCCTCAGAGCCGGGTCACTGTGTGGGGTCATGCAGGCTGTAGGGGCGCCCTGCACATCGACTGGAGGCCGTGTTCCCATCACCTGTGATGTGAACAGCATCCCCAGCCGTATGATGCCGCAGCCCTGCTGGACGTGTCGGTGGACTGTATTAGTAGAGATCTCAGTGTCGCAGCTCTGGCTCTTTGGGGGGTCCAGAGGCCAAGCATGGGGCATCCACCTTTTGGTGGGATGAGTTTCGCACGTGCAGCCTGGTTCTGGTTGTGGTGGCTTCTTTCTCCTCGTGGACACAGGCCCAGGTGGTGCATTCTGAGAGCCGGCTGTTTGAGAGGTGGCCTTCTGATTTCTTAGCTTCCTGATTATAGCAGAGCTGAGCTCCCTGGTTGAGCTCATCCTGGGGCCTCCTTCCAACCATTTTGTAAGAACCCAATTCCCCGTGTTTAATCTCCTCTGGCTTAACATATCTAGAGCAATGTCTTTATCTGTAATTAAACCCTGACTGATGGGGCCCCCAATTCAGCTCACATTAGTGCTTTGTAAATTAGGTCAACTTAGAGTTTCATATTTCTTTTTGTTTCCTTATGTACCCATTACTCAGATTCTACACAAAGAAAGGCCTAGAAGCTGACCCAACAGGCAAGAAAACTTTCTTCTGGAAGTGTAGGGGTGATGATGAAAAGATCGCAAACTCTTATTCTATATATTTTCCTTATCTTTGTCACCAAAGAAACAACGAAAAAGACAACCTCGGGGGTTTACAATCATTATACAGGATTTGTGTCCTCCAGACCCACACTAGCCGGAATTTGAAGAGGAGCACAGGGCAACAGAGGAGGGAGAAGAAAAGTCTGGCCCAGAAGAACTCCACAGCCTCACCTGCTCCTACCCCCCTGCTGGCTCAGGAGGGGCTGCCCACATTCCTTGGGCCGTGGCGCCGTCCTCACAAGGACATCACCCCAGCTTCTGCTTCAGTCTTCATGTCTCCTTCTTCTGGCTTTGGCTCCCTTGTCTCCCTCTTATAAGGACACTTTCGATTACACTGGGCCCACCCAGATAATCCAGGAAAATCTCCCCATCTCAAGACCCTTAACTTAATCACAGCTGCAAATCCCTTTTGTCCCGGAAGGTGACATATTCACAGGTTCTGGGGACTACGGCACGGACAGCTCTGGGGACAGCTCTGATTCTGCCCACCATGCCTGTGGTCCCGAGGGTGCTGGCTTTGGGAGACGTGGAGCCGTTGTGCGGCCTGGGGCCTGACGTGATTCTCCCACGCGCACTGGCTGTTACACTGAAACACGTGACAGGGGATATAGTTCTCTCTGCTTTGTACCTTCCCCTTTGGCCATAAACTTGACCCAGAGCAGGCTGCTGCCAGTGCCCAGCGCTTCCTTTCTGCAAGCCCCAGATCTGGGCTCCATGAAGGAGCCAAGACCAGAGACAGCAAGTCTAGCTCCAGATAGCTGGCCATTCAGCTAACTTTCACTGAGCGCTCACTGTGCCCCAGGCGCAGCATGGGTGCTAGACATCCTGCAGAGGGCCAGACAGAGAGCACGGCGCATACATCCTCGTGGCGATGACATGAAACACACCTGCAAGTAAGCAAAGAGACAGCTGAAGGTATAAATGCAGATGGAAGATAATAATGGATATGAGCATGATAAAACCCGTAGAAGTGATAAAACCCTTTGAGATGATGGATCAGGGGTCAGCAAACATTTTATTTAAAGGGCTGGATATTTCAGGTTTTGTGGGTCTTGCAGTCTCTGCCTCAACTCCTCAAATCTGCCATCGTTGCAAAAGCAGCCGGAAACAACGCTTAAACTAAAGGGCGCGGCAGTGTTCCCCTGAAGCCCCACTCACACAAACAGGTGGCCTTTGGCCCACGGATTGTCACTTGTTGACTCCTGTGATCGAGTGAAGCAAGGTGGGATGGGACAATATTAGGCAGAGTGGTCAGGGAAGGCTTCTCTGAGGAGGTGGCATTTGAGCTAATACCCGAATGATGCAAAGAAACCGGCCATGCCAAGACTTGAAAGAAGCGTGTTCCAGGAAGTGGGAACATGAGGGTGCTGCCCTGAGGTGCAAACCGGCCTAGTGTGTCTGAGGAGCTTATTAAGCCCATGCGGCCAGGGCAGTGGAGGGAGGGAGAGGCTGGGTCCGTCAGGGCTTTAGTGACCCAAGGTGCCTCACTCAGGCGCCTGGCAGGAAGGTGATCATAGTCTCAAAGGGCTAACTAAAGGGAGTTTAATGAAGGTCAGAGGTGGGGACCTGGTTAAGGGAAGGATGCTGATGCCTCCAGAGGCTAGCAATGGTGGAAGCTGCACCCTTCTGGAACCCAGGGGGAGCTGTAGCCATGGGAGGGGGGCCATGGCCAGACACGCTGTGGCTGTGGGTGACAGAATGTGACGTCTGCCGAGTAAGAGCCCAGAGGGTTGCAGGAATAAGTGTGCCAACCCTCTCTGCCTCCCCAACCTGGGATCGCCCGCTGCAGCCTCCCACTGGCTGGGCCCAGCTAGAAGTCAGAGGGCGAGGGAGCCAAGGTGGCAGATTCACAGAGGTCAGACTCCTGGGAAGAGGGTAGGCAAGAGAAGGGCGGAGAATGATCTGGAGGGAAAACCAGGAAATGCCAAGCCCACAGGGCGGGGAGTTGCGATTTTATTGAATAACTTCCATAGGGTTAGATTTCCCAGATAAATTACGGGTTACCCAGTGGAATTTGCATTTCAGACAAACAACAAATATGGGTTTAGTATAAGTACATCCTTGGGACATACTTCTACTAAACCCTTATTTATCTGAAATTCAAATTGAACCAGATGTCCTGTATTTTTATTTGCTCAACCTGGCAATCCTAAATGGGGAAACTCTGAAGGAATTTGAATCAGAGGAGTAATACAATCTAATTTAGGATTTAATAAATACCTTTATTTATAAAATCAAGAAAATTTTAGCTTACTGTAAGTTCAGAGGATTCAGGGGCACAAAAATAAGATCCAGGAGCGTTTGGACGCGTTTGTGATGCGAAGTCTCTGTCTAGAGGTAAAGCAGCGGATGCGGACGCAAGCCTTGACCAAGCCCCCAGCGGCCTGGAGCCCCGGGAGCTGTCCCCGCACTTGCGTGTCTTCTCTGCATAGTTCTTCTCTCTTCATCGAGGCCTTTTGTGCCCAGTATTTCATTCCTCCCTCACCGTTCCCATGTGGAAAGTAGGTCTCATTGATTGTTATCATATAGTCATTATGCAGATATAGAAACCAAGGCTCAGAGAGGTGAAGCAACCTACCCAGGATCACACAGGGAGGCAGCAGAAGGACCAAGGTTACAACTCAGGTCTCTGCGGTCCAAAGCTCTTTCTGCTGTGCCCCCACTGCTCTCTGTTCTTCCAAGTGTCCAGTGTGCAGTAGGCCTGTCTCTCCAGGCTGGGTGCTCGCTGGCAGGCCCTGCTGTCCGGAGCATGAAGGAGTCCCCTGGGGCAGCTGCTGGCCTTGAAGCCTGTCATATCTCTGCTGCAGCCGGGCGTGAAGGTGGCGGATCCGCCTTGCCTCCTGGGTGGGGAAGAAGGAGGCAGCGATGGTGTGGCGCAGGCGGCGCGCGTAGGCCTGCAGGAGGACCGTGGAGCAAGCCCCGAGCTGCAGAAGGCCCGCGGCCAGGGGTGCGGCCAAGCCGGGGCGTCGGGCGGGCAGCAGCGGGCAGCTGGGGGCCGTGAAGCGGAGCTCCCAGTGGAAGGTCCTGTGGGCAGACAGGGAGGGGCTCTCCGGGGGCGGCTGGTTGAAGAGGAAGGAAATGAAGCCCAGGACGGTGTATGCAGCCTTCAAAGAGGAGAAAACGGCCACGTCAGCAGACAGACAGACACTCCAGCCATTCCCTGCCCGCCCCCACTTGCAGATGCTCACAGAGCTGGACCGGTCCAACTTTCCCCGCCTTCATCTGCAAAATGGGCACGGAAGCAACTCCTGCCTCCTGAGGTTTGAGGAGGATCAAATGAGATCAGGAGTCTGAAACAGGCTTTTTGCCAAATAAAAGGTGCCATACAAATGCTATTTTCATTATACTCTCTTTGAGCAGAATACTTCAGAGAAAACAAATGAATGCTCGCAGGCATCCACGCTTTGCTGAGCCCTCGGTGAACACGGTAGATGTTCTATTCCATCAAATAATCACAATCCTATGAGGCTCAGCCCAGCATGAGCCTCGTTGAAAAGATGCGGAACCTGAGGTCACACAGTGGGTTACGTGTGGCCAGCCCAGGGGTCGGTCCCTGCAGGGCCGGGTCTCGGTATCCTGCTCATAAGTATAAGCTCTACAATTTCCACGGGGTGCTCTGGAGCCAGGAAGAAGGGTGTCCAGAGAGGAGGGATGTCAGAGGTTAATCATCTGAACTTGGAGGCAGACTTATTAGGCTGGATCCTGGTTCCGCCCAGGTTCTGCCCGACTTCTCCGTTAGACACAGTGCTGGGGGCCCATGGTACCTTTAGGGACCTATGAAAATATTCTATTTTCTTTTAAAATCAGAATAAAAATGAGTTTTTAAGTTGAGGAATATGTTTCACTCTCTAATAGGAATATATTTGTCATTATCCCAATGCTGTCATTAATATTTTTTACGGAGAAAGGCGTCCATGTAAGTAAATGTGCCTGGGGCCCACAAAAGTCACAGCACAGCCCTGCCACCCAGGTTGGATGAGTTTGTGCAAGTCCCCTAACTTCTCTGACCCTCAGTATCTTCATCGGTACAATGGCAATGATAGTACTTTCTATCTTAGAGGATCGCAGTGACAATTAAATGAACTATCTTATTTCATCAGTTCTGGGATTCTTTTTTTTTTCACATTTTAATGTCTTTGAGATCAAGATGTGTCTTCATATCAATATGACTTGCAACCACTTTCCACAGTGGTGCCAATTCGTGCTTGCTGAGAGGGTCAGAGGGTGCCAGTATCAATGCTTGCGGGGTGGGTATCTGCAGCTTGCGAGAAAATGCTGGAAATGATAATGGGGCGTCACCAGTGCTCGAAAGGCACAGAGAACAGTATTGGGTGAAAAGCCACAGACACTGACAGCGCGGCCAGAGTCACTCAGAAGAGTCAGGCTGGATGGGAAGAAGTTTTAGGGAAATCTTCACCTAAGTATTTCACTATGTGTCTTGCTATCTGTACATGAGAAAGATATGTTACAATAAATCTATGTTAAATAATAAATGAGCTATTTTTTCTAATTCTAATTGATAAGAAGGCTAATTGATTTCTAATAAGAACTCTGACAGAACGCTAAATGATAAGAAGGCATCGTGTCATGGTTTAATTGGTAGCATTTTCTTTGCTAACGATACGTAAAATGAGGACATGAATTACAATCAGTGTCATCTAAGATTTGCTGAAATACAGCAAATCAGGGAAGACACTTGGGACATTGCCACATTTCTTCACTTTGCTCTACAGTAAGAAATGCATTTTACAGCCCCTTCCAAGCACAAATAATATTGTGATTGAAGAAAAATTTCATAAAACAATGCATACCCTTATCACCTATAATATACTCTAATAATAGTCTGTTCTATTTCACTGGGAAAAAAGAAAAGCTGACCATGGCCCCTAGATTGATTAAGTTGATTTCATGCCGTTTGAAAAACACTTTCCTAGTCTATAATAAGTACTCAATAAATATTAGCTATTAGTATTATTAGCTCAGAGTCTGACACTTTGGTATGTTTTATGCAATGGACTTTTGTGTGAAATCTCAGCATTTAAAATAAAAAAAATACAAAGATTTGTGGCCAAAGAAAAGATTGAAAACCACGAATCTTGATGAGATAGTAAATATGTCCAATAGTAAATAGATAGCAAGTATTTTATATATTACTGTTAAAATAGTAAATATTTTAGGCTTTGCAGGCCATACGTACCCGTCGTAACTATTCAACGTTGCTCTTGCAGAGCAGCCACGGACAACATGGAAACAAATGGCATGGCTGTGTTCCAGTAAAACTCAATTTACAAAATCAGGAAGCCCGCAGGATTTGGCCCGTGGGCCGCAGTTGGTGGCCTCCTGGTCTAGCCTTTTCCCAAGACCCCTCCAGTCTGATTTTCACAGATATGAGCTATTAATAATAGCCAGTATTTATGAGCCATCTCCTAGGTGGCCTGGAGCTTACCAGGTCGTTCTAGAAACCATCACATTTGAAGACTCACAATAACCTTGTAGGGTCAGCAGGATTGATCCAACTTGTGCAAGAGAGGACATGAGGCTAGAGCAGGCCGCCACTGTGAATGGAGGGACCTCGGGGGCGAGTTATTTTAATATCTCTGGGTATCAGTGTCCTCACCTACAACAGGGGGTGAAAAGAGAACCCCTGTGTCGGGCTGTTGTGGGAATTAAAGGAGGCCACCTGCCGATGCCCCGGGGTCCCACGGCTTATCCAAGGGCTACTACCAGCAGGCAAGTACAATCCAACTGCGAGTCAAGCGTTTAAGACCCCCTCCCACTTCCCTCAAGGAAAGGACTCTATGCCCGCCTCTCCAC
The DNA here is from genome assembly GCF_021613505.1 of Equus quagga. Classification (NCBI taxonomy): domain Eukaryota; kingdom Metazoa; phylum Chordata; class Mammalia; order Perissodactyla; family Equidae; genus Equus; species Equus quagga. The sequence goes on from NC_060278.1 coordinate 97,405,549, forward strand.
CACCACACTTACCTCGTACTTGACTGTGAGCGTGACGGGCATGGCAGGCAGCTTCTGAGCCCAGTCCACGGCTGCCTGCGCCAGGAGGAAGACCACATGGTCCGTGGCCACCGTCACAGCTGTGGCCACCAGGAGCAGGGCCAGCAGCCCCAGCCTGAGGAGACAACTCAGTAGCTCCCTTGGGGACAGCCTGGGCCGGGCTGCCCGGAGCAGCCAGGCTGGTGGGGAGGCCAACAAGTGTGTGGCCCGGGCCTCGGCCAGCTGCTGAGCTAGCTGCCGCGTGGCATAGATATTATCAAACCGCAGGTCAGTCAGGTAGCGATGGAGGTACCAGGTCGAGTCCACCAGGAGGCCCAGCATCAAGAGCCCTGTGACCACCCGCTGGGTCCCCAGCACTGCCGCCCGGGCCAGGGACTCCAGGCCAGAGAAGTCTTCCAGGACCTGCTGAGTGACCCTGAGCATGTGAAGCCGGAAGGCAGAGCCATTGCCCAGGGCCTGGAGCGTCAGCCCCTGGCTGGTGGGGCCCAGAGCCCCGGATGCCTCGTGCAGCTGGTGAGTGGTGTTGAGCAGACTCTCCAGGGAGCCCTCAGTGACACATCTCAGCACCTGCCCGGCTGCGCCCATGTTGGCCAGGACGTTGGGCACCACGGCTACGGCCAGGGTGGCAGCGCTCCAGGAGAGGAGCAGGCGGCGGCCCTGCTCCGTGCCCAGGGTAGGCACACTGAGTGCAAACAGGCAGCGAACTGGGGTCACCAGGCCCAGGCCCAGGAAGACCACCAGGCCACAGACAATGGCCACCAGGGCCGAGGACCCCAGAGGGTAAAGTAGCGAGGACACCAGCCAGTGGTGGGCCAGACCTGCGGCAGCAGTGGCCAGGGAGCCGCACAGGAGGAGCTGGGTCAGCAGCTGCCCGAGGCTGGCTGGGACAGGCCGAGAGAAGGCAACCCAGGCCACCTGCAGCGGGGTGAGGGCCTTGCAGATCCCCCAGTGCCAGCATCGCCACCTGCACACAAGGAAATTGGGGACCTCTATCAGGAGGGTGGGGGGTGGCTGTCTGCCCCATGCCCCCACCCCACACACCCGTCAGCGGCTAACAGGCTCCACCCCTTTAGCCACAGGGGTGGGCACTCTTCCCAGGTGGGCCAATCAGAGTAACCCACCTCAAACCCACATGACCCAAGCTGAACCAATCAGAGACTTCCCCAGGAATATCCTCACTGGAGTTGTCAGGGGAGAGCCCAGTTTCCACGCAGTTCAGGAGGACGTGAGGGTGGGTGTCTGGGCTGCGTGCGTCCATAATTCTAGTTTTGTGAAGGCAACTGGCCCAAAGGAGGGATGGAGTCTTAGAGAGGGAAACACAGAGGAAAGAGAGAGAATGAGAGAGAGCGAAATAGGAGAGACTCTATTTCACTTGAATTCAGAGTCTTGCTTGGCTCACTGTGTGACCCCGGACTTTCCTTCTTTCTCGACCTCAGTGTCTCCTCTGTAATTTGCAGGGGAGGAGGGAAAGGGAGACTGGATCAGTTGATCTCCGAAGACCTTTCCTACACTATTGTCCTTAGACTTATTCACTCAACAGATATTTACTAAGCAACTACTATGTGCTAGTCATTGGGGAAAGAGGAATGAATAAAACAGATGAGCATCCCCCCTCCTAGATTTTACACTAAGGAGTGGTAACAGGACAGCAGGATGAGGTTCCTCCAGACGGCGTGCTGATGGGGAGGAGAGAGCGCTGAGGACGGAGCCCCTGCTCTCCAGGGTGAACAGGTTGGGATATGAAGAGGGACCAGGGAAGGGGTCTGAGAACGCAGGCCGTGCAGAGCTTGGGAAGCGAAGTAGAGAAAATGCTTCAAGAGGAAGGGAGCGATCAGACATGTCAAATGCTGCTGGCGTGTCAGAAAGATGAGGACTGAGCAATGACCACTGGATTTAGTCACGTGGAGGTCACTGGTGTCCTGGACAAGGGTAGCTTGGTGGCACGTTGGGCCAAAACCTAACTAGAACGGGCCCAGGAGAGACCAGAGGGGAAGAACGTGAGACGTGAGTGCAGACAACCCCTTCAAGTCATCCGTGCAGTAAAGGAGCAGAGAAGTGCAGGGGCAGCTGATGGGGGAAACGGACCAGGAGAGTTCATTGAAGACGAGAGAACGCTCGCGGGTTCGCTGATGCGACATCCAGTCAGAAGGGGGGTACATAGAAAGCGGGGCTCGCTGGAGCCACGTCCTTCGGTGGGTGGCAGGAGGCAAGACCGAGGGCACAAAAGGTGGGGCTGGTCTTAGAATGAAGCAGGGGCTGTTCATCCTTAATAGCAGGTGGGAAGGCAGAGGAGATGGGCACAGAGGATCGCAAATGGACAAGCGAACTGTGGGCACTTATATATCACTACCCCATCTGATATAGAGAGCCATGGTTAAGGGCGTGACCTCCAGATGGGCTGGGTTCAAGTCCCCACTTCACCACTCACCATCTGTGCGACCTTGGTCAAGTTTCTTAATCTCTCTGTGCCTCAATTTTCTCATCTGTAAAATGGTGCAATGAAAGTGGTACCTCATAGGGTCATCTTGTGTCTGGCACATAGTAAGTACCATGTCAGCTCTTGTCTGTCACTAGAGCATCAACTCCCTGGGGCAGAGACTTGGTCCCTTGGATCACTGGCGTATCCCAAGTGCCTGGATTAGCATCTAACACGTAGTGGGCGCTCCATAAATATTTATGGACTGTAGTATGTTGGCGTCCGTTTGCTCCTGGTAGCAGGAAGTGAGGGCAGCCCTGAAGGTGAGGATGCTGGAGGAGGTGATAGAGGCTGGAAGATGAAGAAGGTATAAAATAGTTCTCTAGGAGAGCGGGAGAGTAAATGAACTAAGGAAATGGTACAGGCCCACAACTAGAAGGACCTGCAGCTAAGATATACAACTATGTATGGGGGGGGCGGGGGGGAGGTTTGGGAAATAAAAGCAGAGAAAAAAAAAGAGACAGGCAACAGTTGTTAGCCCAGGTGCCAATCTTAAAGAAAAAAAAAAAAAAGAAGTGCTACAGGTGCCAGGCAGCATTGAGGACCCACTGAGGTCAGAGATGATAAATTCAGGCCTCGTCATTGTCAGGAGACCAGCTGCCACGTATCGAGTGCTTGCTGTGAGGGGAGCGCAATAGCAAGCCCTCTGCAGGCATTTGCTCATTCAGCTCTCACAACAGCCTTGTAGACGTTATTATTCCTGTCATTCTACAGATGGGGAAACTGAGGCTCAAAGTGGCGTGGATTTACCCAAGGACACACAGCCGGGGAATGGCAGAGCTAGGCTCATATCATCGTGCCTGACCACTGACTGTTTGCTTGCCCGTGGCTCCCAGTGTCTGAAGTCCCCAGACCTACCCGGTGCTGACGAGGCTCTCGGCTGTCCCCCGAAGGGCTCTCATGCTCCCGGAATAGCGGCAGATTCGGGCAGACGGACTCAGGCGGCGATGGGAAGTGGAGAGGAAGTGTGGGCAATTGGGTCCTCTAGGACTCAGGAAACCCTGTCACTTCTGCTTTCCCACCCTTAATTAAGCCCTCCTGGTCACCTCGTCCCGCCCTGCCTGGGCCCACCTCCCCCACCTCCCTGGGGGTTGGGTGGGCTGCCACATTCTCTTCCGGGAGGGCAGGCAGGAGCGGGTGGAAGGTGGGGAGGAGAGAGAGAGAGCCTTTTCCAAGCACCGTCTCTAATCCTGAGAGCAGAAACTCGGGCCTACCTCCATTTTACAGAGGAGGAAACTGAGGCTCAGAGAAGTCACGCAGCTCATTAGCGGTAGCGCCAGGACTAGAACTCTGCTCGGCTGCCCCCTCCCCCCGCCCCCCACCACAGCAATGCACCCTGGAGGAGCCTGACCCCAGCTCTTCCGGGTGGGAACCCACAGGAGACCAGGGGACCTCTGTTGAGACTCTTTTCCAGCCGTGAGTGGCCCTGGTCTCCCTCCCAGCCCTGCCTGTCTTTAGCCTGACATGGACCTGGCTTCAAAGCACAGCTTTGTCCCTCCCTAGCTGTGTGACCTTGGGCAGGGGACCTCATCCCTCTCAGCTCAGTTTCCTCCTCTTACTAAAGATTAGTGCTAATGACAGTTAACACGCATTGAGCACTTGCTATGAATCGGGCATTCTTCTGAACAGTTTCTGTTCCAATTCACTGAGTCCATACTTCCAACGACCCTTTGTGGTAGGGACTGTTCCTAACTCCATTCTTCAGTTCAGAAAACTGAGACCCAGAGTGTTAAGTCCCTTAACCAAGCCGCTTAGCCAGTAAGAGGTAGAGCCATGATCGTACCCAACAGTCCCGCTCCAGAGCCCACTGGTCAGCCGCTGTGCTCTGCTGGTGCGGAGGGATGGATTCACAAGACTCATGGTGGCCTTGTGACGCCCTTGGCTCTGCAAATGGGAGGCACTCGATCAGTGTGACCCCCCCTCGTGCTGTGATGCAGGCCCACGTCCACATCCTTCTGAAAGCCAGGCCCTACCCGGAAGGCGCACACATCTCCCTCAGCCTCTCTGCGCCCCATCACGGCCAGCAGATTGCCTCCTCCAAGACGTCTCTCCTGGGCCGCCAGCCCCCAGCCTGCAGGATGGTCCTTTTGAGTGGGGTACCCCTGGGCCGTACTCCTGTCTCCCCGTCATTTTCCCTTATAAGGACGGATTGCTGGGGTCTCTTGCTCAGGCCTGAAGGAGTTATCCTGTGGCCCAGATGGGGGAAGTGACGTTCTCATAGTCACACAATTGGATGACACACCTGTGGCCCTCAGGGAGCCTAACACACTTCCCAGGCCCTGAGCCCCTCCAGGAAGCCAGGCCAGGCTCCACATCCGCCAAGAACTGGGCACACCGAGGAGACCAGGAGCAGGAAACGCACGAACCTGCTGGGGCGGGCCAGCCAGGGTAGGGAGCGAAGCTGGCCCCGTGGAAACAGCAGGGAGCTGCTGCATGTGGACCAATAAGGGCCGCTTCTGCTTCGCCCCAGCTGAGGGTCAAAACCCCTTGAAAACGAGGCTCAACATGACTAGATTTTCCAATTTTTCCAAAGCTGTCATTCCCATTTTTATGTAACAGTCTCTTAGTTTTTAAAGTCAGCATTTAAAAAAAATGAAAAACCATTGTGCAGGCCAATCTTTACAGGTCTGTGGGCCAAAGCCAGCAAGGGCCACCAATTTACAACCTCTGCAGAGGCCTCGGTAGGACTGATGCAAGGAATGCCTGGCTGTTCCTCTGAACCACAGGGGCCCTGGGCTGGAGGCAGCAGATCTGCACTTGAATGCCAGCTTTGCCACTTACTATGCTGTGTAACCTTAGGCAAGATACTGTCCCTCTCTGAACTTGTGTGTACTCTGCTATAATGAAGAGGACATTAGTACCTACTTCTTAGGGTTGTTTGAGGATTCAGGGAGATAATCTATGTAGATGCCCAGTAGACAATAGATGCATGCTCCTGCCCTGTGCCTCTGACCTGGGCTGACGGCTCTGCCTGAGTGACCCCAGGCTGCTCAGACCTGATTGTACAGGCCTCTGTGATGCCCACTGGACCAGATCCCCAGCCTGGGTCCCATCACATAGGAGACTCTAGGGCACTGTGCTGGTCAGAGGGGGGCGGTCCCCCGAAGACACCAGCATTTGCCCAGTTTCTGCTCCAGCCCCAGAACTGCTGGATTGGTTAAGATCTGATTGGTTAAGAATCATGTCGGGCATTTCCTGAAGGCTTCTGTGGCTGTGTAATGTTTGGGAAGATGGGGACATAGGCAGGCGAGGAGCAGAAGCTATTTCTGGCTTTCCTCAGAGCATGTATGCAGTCACTTCTGCCTATATAAGGCTGGCCTGTCTCCAAGGCCCACGCCCTCCGGAAGGGGCTTCTGAGTGACCTAAAATAGAACCAACTCTGCTGAGGGGAATTTCTGGAAGATTCAGAGCCATGAGACAGAACAGGAAGAGGAAGTGATAAATCTTCAGACCTAGAATCATAATCAGAGAGCCACAGAATGTTAGAGTCATGGAACTGTACCGCCTGTGGGTGTCGAACGTGGCCACCACCCAGTCAGTTGGAGAACGTGGAGACGTGGCTCGAGTCTTATCAGAGAGGCTACACTATCTAATGGACATGGCTTGTGAGCCATAGACGTATTTAAAATTTTCCAGTAGCCACATAAAAAAGTAAAATTAATTTTAATATTCTACTTAACCTAATATATCCAAAATATTATCCTTTCAACATGTCATCAATATAAAAAATTATTAATGGGATATTTTTACATTCATTTTTTTTTCTTAAAGATTGGCACCTGAGCTAACATCTGTTGCCAATCTTTTTTTTTTCTTCTCCCCAAAGCCCCCTGGTACATAGTTGTATATTCTGGTTGTAGGTCCCGCTGGTTGTGCTATGTGGGACGCCACCTCAGCATGGCGTGATGAGCGGTGCTAGGTCTGCGCCCAGGATTTGAACTGGTGAAGCCCTGGGCCGCTGAAGTGGAGCGCGCGAAGGTAACCACTCGGCTACGGGGCCAGCCCCTTTACATTCATGCTTTCCAATCTCAGTTTTTAAAATGTGGTGTATGTTTTATACTTAGGGCACATCTCAATTTGGACTGACCACATCTCAAGTATTCAACAGCTACACAGATCAAGTGGCTACTGTATTGGACAAGGCAGATACAGACCATTTCCATCATTACAGGAAGTTCTACTGTAGCCCTGCTCTAGGCCATTAGAAATGGACCTTCCAGATCGTGTAGCTTGGGAGTTATAGAATCAAATGCCTTCAGCGGCCAGGAAGGCAACAGAGTCAAATGAAGAGAGTCAGCATAAGACATTAAGGAGTGGTGGGGACTGTGACAAATAAGAACATTCACACTTCAGCTTTCGTTCTCCCACCACCACTGCTCAACTCCAAACACTTGTTTCCAGGTAGCAATGAGGGTCCCATATTGCCAGCTCTCCTGGTATTTTCTTTTCCAAGAGAAGCCTAAGTCCAGATTTTAATGTGAAATCTCCTGAATTTTAAATATTAGCAATCAATTAATAGTTTAAAACTCATGGGCGGGAAGCAAAAAAAAAAGCTGACTGTGGGCTGGATGCAGACCTGGGGACCACTAGGTGGCAAGCTCTGATTCGGTCTAAACCTTCCACGCCATGTTGTCTCAGTTAGCCTCTCCAGACCCAGTCTCTACCCTTCTCCTCCCTACCTTGAGCCCCCGGAGCTGGACGTGGGTGGACTGTGGCACAGGACTCCCTTGCATTCTGGCTTCTCTTGGTGTGATGGTTAATTTTATGCACCAACATGTCTGGGCCCAGATACTCAGTCAAACAATATTCTGGATGATTCTGTGAGGATATTTTTGAAGGAGATTCACATTTAGATTGGTGGAGTTTGAGTAAAGCAAATTGCCCTCCATAACGTGGTGGGCCTCATCTAATTGTTGAAGCCCTGGCTAGAACAAAGGACCGACTTCAGAGCAAGAGGGCCTTCTGTCAGCAGGCTGCCTGTGGATTCAAACACAACCCTTTCCGTGCACACACGTCCTGTTGGTTCTGATTCTCTGGAGAACCCTGACCAATACAGCTGGGTTTGGCCGGCGGGGAGCCCCAGCAGGAGGCGAAGGGAGGGAGGAGATGAAGACCCAGGGCCGCTCCCTCCCTAAGGAGTCGTCAAGGGCTGGACGTGTCCCAGCTCCCTGAGGCAGCTGTCCCTCGGACCTCGGGCCGGGACGTGCTCTCCATGACCCCTGGCCACCGGGGCCTGTGCTTTTCCTCGTGGTTTCCCCAGGTGACCCTCTGCCCACACCCTGTGACTAGACCCTTTCCTAAGCTTTCCTCAGATTAGCTAGTTTAGGTGCTGTCTCCCTCCTTTAGAGATCCTGACTATGCACTGCCATCTCTCAGATGCGGAAACCACAGTCCAAAGCAGTGAAGGACCTGCTTAAGGCGGTACAGCGTGTGAGGGGTGGAGCCGGGAGTCCAGGGGGCTTCCTGAACCCCTCGTCCACTGACGTTCATTCCACCTGTTTTTCCCGTTTACCGTCACCGCTTCCATTCCTCTGCCCACCCGGCTCGAGGTACTTCTGTCTGCCGTCCGTCCTGGAACGTGCGGTGTCTAGCCTGTCATTCTGTGCACCTGCTGTCTGTCACTTCTACACGTTGCTGTGTTTTCCACAGTGTGCTTCCTCTGTATTTTACTTAAGTACCCCCCACCCCCAGTAATGGTCACCTAGGTGGCCTCCAGCTCCTTGATACCTCAAACAACAGTGGCATGAATATCCTGCTACGTTGTCTCCTTAGGGACCCATGGGATCATTTGCTGGGCTATAAACCAGGAGCGGGATAGGGTCACAGGGAACCAGATAACGAATTCCCCGGGTTCCTGCCACAGTGCTCAGCAGGCTGATGGTAACAGTTTATCATCTCGCCAGCAGAACACGACTGTTTCTGCTTGCTCCCATTTCACCCTCACTCGTTGACCACTTTTCTAGTGTTTGCCAGTCTGATTGGCATATTGTTGAATCTTGGTTTAACTCGCATTTATCTGATGACAAGAGGGTTTGAGCATCTCTCTACAAACCTGCTGGCCACTTAGACATCCCTTTTCAGATCGGCGTGTTCATATCTCTCCCTCGATTTTCTCTTGGGTGTTATGGTAGAAGCCTTCCCAAGATGGCGGCCAACCATCCTCCGCCTGCGTGGATGCCACTCCTCCCATCCAGGAGGGGAGCCCATTTCCCTCCCCTTGACCCAGGCTAACCTTGTGGCCTGCTTTGACCAATAGAAGGGGCAGAATTGACATTCTTGGACTCCCTAGCCCAGGCCTCGAGGGCCTTGGAGCTTCTGCTTTTGCCTTCCTAGAAGCCCACTGTCACGTAAGGAGGTCCAGGCCGGACTCCTGGAGGAGCCACATGACCCTAGAGGGTCCACAGCCATCACGGACATTCCAGCTCCAGCCAAACTCGCAGCCAAGTGGCCCCGGCCACACTATGTAGAGTGGAGACAAAATGAAACGCAGAAACGTGAGCCAATAAATGGCTGTGTTTGAAGGCCCCGGGTTTTGGGGAGACTTATTCCACAGACACAGGTAACTACAACAGGTTTTTTGTTGTGTTTGCTTTTGTCTCTACCAGTTTTGGGGAGCTCCTCGTACATTCCAGACATGAGTCCCTGGTATATTTCCAATGACTCTGCCCCACCCCTGCCACCTACACCTCCCACATGGCTGACTCCTTCTGCTCTCATTTCAGTGCCGCCCCCTCAGAGAAGTCCTCCCTGACCAGCCCGGCTGAAGCAGCCTCTCAGTCAGTTGTCACATCAGCCAATTTCAGTTTTGTCCCAGCCCGCACAGGACGCAGAGTCACTTCACTTGTTTACCCGCCTACTTTGTCTCCTTGGCTAGAGTGTAATAGAGTGTAATTCCATGTGGGTGGGGACGGTGACCCAGCATACAATCAGGGTCTAACGAAATATTGTTGAACGAATAAATGGAAGAACGAATGAACAGAGAAATGAACCACACAGACTCCAGATCAGAGGGTGAGATTACTTCCTTGTAAATTCTGGCATCAATTCATTTATCAAATATTTCCTGAGCAATTACTATGTGCCAGAAACTGCTCTAGTACCAGAGTTACAGCCCTGAGCAAAATAAAGTGTGTATTCTCCTAAGTTTATATTCTAGAAGGAGAGAAAGTTAACAGATAAGAAAACAAACGATACAGTGTCCTGACTAAATACTAAGAAGAAAAATACAGCACTAAAAATACCAGATGCCCAGGGAAGCTCTCTGGGGAGATGACATTTGAGCAGAGACCTGAATGAAGTGAGGAGACAGGTATATATTTGGGAGCAAAGTGTTCTAGGCAGAGGAAACAGCCTGTGCAAAGGCCCTGAAGCAGGAGAGTTCGAGTGTGTGGCTGGAGTGGAGCAGAGGCGAAAGAGCAGCAAGGAGGAGAGGTCAGGGAGGACGATTCTGTGGAACCTTCAGCTCAGGAATTTGGGGCTTTGAAGCTCTTTTATGTCCAGAAAGGGAAATAATCTCCAGGCACAGTGTTGATTAACATTCTTTATTTTATAGCCTTTTCAATCAGAAGTATTTGAAATCATGATTCATCTGGTTACGAGTCCCACGGATTTCTCTGGGAATGAACTCCCCCCTCCCCCGTCCCACAGAGTGCGCCCCACCGCCACGGGCTGGACCTGTGACTAAAGCCGGAGTGCTCACGCGGGAAGCAGAGAAGGAGCTGCATCTCACGCTCAGCCTCGGAGCCTCTCCTCTCTCCTCCGTGATGCGTCGTGCTGTACAGAGGACAAGCCCAGGCCGGGGGTGCTGCCTTCCCAGGCTGCACTGCTCAGAGGCGGAGGGAGGGGAGACGGGAAGCTTCTGGGCCCCTCAGCTGGTGCCTTTTCCTAGGCTAGGCCAACGCTGGGCCACTGGTTCCACAACACTGCCTGAGCGCCCGCTGGGCCCAGAGCTGTGCAGTTCAGGTAATTCCGGATGCTTCTGCCTGACATGAGGAGGGGTATCACAACCCTCTCGGAGAGCCCCACCAGCCGCAGCTCCGAGGAAGTCGCAGCTGTCCCCACGCGTAGAAGAGGACATCTGCCCACTGGAGAGACTTCACCTGCAGGCCACGTGCAGGAGGGCCTGGCTGGAGGGGACATGGGTCACCCTCGAGAAGGCGGGGCCCAGGCTGGCCTGACCCCAGAATTACGGCCACAATGAGTCAGATGAAGCAGGAAAATCCTTGAAGGCTTGAACAGAGACGTGGGCTGGGGCTTGGAGAACTCCCCTGGTGTGCTCGGGAGCCCAGAGAGGGAGCAAGCAAGCTCGGCCCGGTCTCCACATCCTCAGGAGGTCATCGGTGTCCCCCACCCCCAGCCCAGTCTCCAGGGATTGAAAATAAGTCTGGCTGCTGGGTATCAGCGGGGGTAATATTCAGACAACTGGCAGAGAGTGGGCACCAACCAAGCAGACACACGTGGGCTGTGAACAGCTGGGACAACTGGACTGGAACACGGTCGCCCCCAAGGAAGATGATCCCTAAGGGCAAAGTGGTCTCTCCAGAGTGGAACCTAAAGCTGTGCCCATGGGGATTGAGGGCCTCCCATCCCAACTGTTCAAGACAAACGCCATTCCAGATGTGCTTATTGTTGCTGAAATTGGGCTCTCTTGCATACTAACTACATAACAGTTCAGAGATATAGGAGCTTGTTTCTCAGGCAGTAGATGTGAGAGATAACTGGGCCCTGAACTGCACAAGAGAGAAGGAGAAGATGTCCTAGATAAGGAACCTGTGGGCCCAAGTGGACCACTGCAGGTCACCCTTTCTTGCTGCATACTGGATCACAGAAAAGAATTGCTTGATCATCCTGAAGGGTCTTAGCAGCAGGTGATGGCAAAAGCCTTTTGGGAGGGCCCAGCCCAAAGAGAGTCCCTAAAGGGGACTCAGAGGGTCCGGAATGTGTCATTGGCCAAGGTGGATGGCAGTGCTGTGACATTGGCTGAGTGGATGTCGGCCCACTCCGGAAAGGTGCCCAGCTGGAAGATGGTCTGTGCCCAAGTGTTCATGGCCAAGCTGAGCAGCAGGACGCCCATCAGGTTCATCAGGAGGCCTGTTCGCACCTGAAATGGAGCCCAGATGGAGGGAGGGTCAGCTGGGGGCCCCTCAGACAGACGGGAAAACCCAGGCTCGGAATCAGGAAGTCACTCACCCAAGATCTCACAGCTGGGAAGTGATGGAGCCAGGACCCACACCCAGGTCCGCTGATGCCCCAGAGCCTCCCACCTTTACGCTGCCCAAAGAGCTGCCAATGTCCCCATTCACTGAGTGGTTTCGAGGTCCCAGGGATCATGCCACGCAGTTGTCATAGGATTATATCATTTAACCCCGAAAGCAACCCTACAAGGGTTATTAATATTATCCCCATTTTACAGAAGAGGAAACTGAGGTTCAGAGAAGTTGGCTTACCCAAGGTCACAGAACTTGAAAATAATCTGGTTTGGTCATTAAACACCATCCCCCCCGCCCACACACACACTCATACACGCTGCGTGTCCAGGTAAGGCTGTGCTCGCTTCTTGGGAAGGATTTTCCTGCTGGAGATGCCGACCTCTTTAAGGAGGTGGAAGGAGTGTGCCCTCTTGCTCCTGTCCCAGCCGACGTCTTGGACCACTCAGTCAACCTTGGACTGACGATCCCCGTCTCCTGCCCGGGTTCTCTGGTTGCCCCACGTTAGTGCTGCCCCGCCGTGAATCGCACGGGGAGAAAGTCACTCCCTTCTCCATTCCTCTTTGAATCTATTGCACAGAATGTCTCCCTTAGGTGCTGCCATGCCCTTAGCACTTTTCTCCTCCTTGACAATTGTACCTTTTTAACAAACAGGGGTTCAGAACCTTCTCCAGGTGACTGTTAGCAGGAGAATGTAATTATTTTGCTTTTTTTTGCATTTATTTTTAGACTTACCTTCTATGGCATGCAATACCAACCTTCCATTTAAACTTTTCTTTTTAAGTCAGAAAATTTTCTTTTTAAATATTTGTATTTAAGTTTTTAAAAGATGTAAGTTGACTAGTAAAATTGTTAAACAGATATTACCATGGATGGCTCATGGAAAGGGCATAAACCATGAAGGCACGATGCCAAATAATGAAGTCTGGGAACTGCATTGCGCTGTCCGGCCTCCCTTCTAGAGGGTCTTAAAGCCCCTGGCAACTTTGGAGGGAGAGAAGGAGACTGGCCAAAGCTTTCAGGGAGCTGGCAGGAGGGTTTGGTCTTCCTTTTCCAGGATCCTGGCTCACAATGCCTGCTTGGCCCCACATTAGTTACTTTAATTAACACCTGCGTCGTTACTCTCACAGGAGTAAAACCTACAGGTGGGCACGCCTGCTCTGACCAGCTGACTGCGGGGGGCTCGGCCATTCCTGCCTCTCTGGGCCTCCTCGTGCCCCTCTGCATCTTTCTGCCTTCCTCAGCACCTCTCAGCATGTCCCTCATTTCTCTCACTGTCTCTCTGTTCTCAGAATCTGCGCTATGTCTGCATTCCTGCCCCTCTTACTGTCTTACTGCCTCCCAGCTTCCACACCCGTCCCTCCCCACTCTGACAATCACTCCACTCAGCAGCCAATGCCATCTTTTAAAGGCAGAGGGTAGATCACATCATTGCCCCGCTTAAAGCCCTTTAAAGGCCTCCCGCTGTGGTTTGAATGACACCCCGAGCCTGTGCCCTGCATCGCCCCACCCTACTCCCTAACCTCGTCCTCCCGACTCTGCAGTCACACCAGCCTCCTTGCCCTGTGTTCCCAAAATGCACAGAGCTGGTCCTGGCCTCAGGGCCTTTGCACTGGCTACCCTCTGCTTGGGGTGCTCTCCCTTTTTCTATGCAAGGCTGGCTGCTTCCCATTATTCAGGTCTCGGCAGCTCCTACGTCACTTCCTCGGAGGGGCCTTACCTGCCTGTTCCACGTAATCTCCCCTCACCCATCCTCCTCTTCCAGCCCGCCATGTTTTATTTCCTTCATAGCACTTAGCAATATGGAAATTTACATCATTTAAAAAGATTGCTGTGCTTGTTTACTGTCTGTCTCCCTCAATAGAAGGCCACCCTCTTGGAGGTAGATGTTCTGTGACCCACTATCCAGAACACAATGCACTCAGCCGACACCCATGCAACAGAGGAGCTCATGCAACAGAGGACCGAACAAGTGAGTGAGCGTCTGTCTCCGACATCTCTGCTCTCTCTGGTGCCTGTGAGCTCTTTCTGCCTCTCACTCTTGTTCTCTCTCTCGCCCCGTTTATCCTGCGGGCATCTCTGAGTCTGGAGGGCCTGCATCGTGAATCAGTTAAGCAGGTCACTCTTCTCAGTGGCACCAGCTTAGGGTTTGCCTTTCCTGAGTGCCCCAGGCAGCTGGAGGATGGGAAGAGGTGCAGGAGGAGGGAGGGAGGAGCAGGACAGCAGGGGAGCAAAGGGGGAGCAGGAAGGCACTGCCCTGTGACTGAGCCCTGCTGAATGTCCCCACGCGCAGCCTGCGGCTTCCGCCCCCTCCCCAGCAGGCCAGGCACTGAGGCCACCCCGAATCACAGGGGGTGGTCCACTGCTCCTCTCTTCTAAAGATTCTGGGCACGGCGCAGCTGGCCACACAAGTGAGAGAGAGCGTTGCCCAGAGTGAGGGGGACGCCCCTTGTCCCAGAAGCCAACGGTGGAAGGCAGGCCCTGCGGCAGTGTTTCCTGAGGTTCTCTAAGTGGGAGAAGGACCCCAGAGTGTTTGCTAGAATGTGTCTTCCTGTCCCACTGAGAGCGACCTATGCAGAAATGGGGGGGACTCCTGCCTAGATGCCTTACCCACCACCCAGTGTCCACCCACCCCTCTGGGCCTCTGTCAGAAAACGCCCAGACTCACCATGTCCTTGACCAGCAAGTGTCCGGAGGCGAAGGCGATTGAGTTGGGGGGCGTCGAGACCGGGAGCATGAAGGCGTAGGAGCAGCCCACCGTGCCGGGGATCATCAAATACAGGGGATGCACTCTCAGGCGGATGGCCTGGGCCCGGAGGGGCGGGAGGACCGAGACAGAGACATACAGGGAAACCACAACAAGAGACAGAGACAGACGTAGAGACGAGAGACGAGAGACAGAGACACGTGGACGGTGATTGGCAGAGTGAGAGAGAACAATAGGAACAAATGAGAAGGCAGGTTGGTTTAGAGACACGCAATGAGAAATGCAGCCAGAAATACAAATACACAGAAAATAGAGATAGAAATACGCAGAAATAGAGATGGAGAAGAAGAGAACCAGACCAAGGGAGAGAAGGAGAGAACATTCCCAAGGTTAGTGCCATTCCGGGGCCACCCTGCAGGTTCATCAGGGAGGACGGGCTGGGGAGATCTGTCTAGACGCTCCTTGCCCACCAGTGCATGAGAATCACCTGGAGGGATTAAAACGCAGATTGCCGGCCCCGCTGCCCCGAGAGCTGCTGACTCCGCGGTTCTGGGGTGGCTCCAAGAACGTGCTTTTCTAACAAGTCCCGAGGTGATGCTGATGTGGCTGGTCCAGGGACCACGGCTCTAAAAGTCCCCTGCCTGGTCCTCCTCTCAGCGAGCCTGAACAGCTGGCCTCCGGCACGTTTTGTTGCAGACTCACCTGGTTTCAGAGCTACAGAGAGCTCACGATAGCGCCCGTTGGCAAGCATTTCCAAATTCGTAAGACTGTGCGGATCAAGCGAACATGTCTGTGGGCTGGCCTCAGTCAGTGGGCCACCAGTTTGTCACCACCCCCAAATGACATATGTATTCGCCTGCAATCCACGTTGATCAGTTCTCCAGCATTTTATTTAAGATAGGACATTTTTGGCCCCTCTGGGGAATTTTTGCAACTCAAAGCATATAAATTTTCTCAAAAAGAACTAAAATCACCCCCTTACATATCAAATGTTTTGATTTTGATTTTGATTTTTATGATGAGCAACATTTAGAAGAATGTGCCGTTTGCTCGCGTCTTCTCCAGCAAAAGTTGCCCCTGCAGACCCCGCTGGGTCTCTCCCTCCCCTCCCCATAGCACCCCATGGCACCCCATCTCTCTCGATTGCCGGGTCCCCCAGATTGTGGGGAGGATGTGATTGAATCCAACCACACTTAGCAAGGCAAGGGGACCCCGCCCCACCCTGCCGGCGGGACTGTAAAATGGCATGGCCACTTCGGAGGGCGATTTGCCCATGTCTGACAAAATTGTACATGCGCATGCTCTTTGATCCAGCGATCTCAGCTCCAGGAATTTACCTAGAAATAATAAAAGGTGCACAGACAGGGAAGGTCCAGGCAGCACTGCTGGATAGCAGCAGAGCTGGAAACAACCTAAATGTCCATCCGTAGAAGACTGCTTCAGAAAATCGACAACCATCCACCCATAATGGAATGCTCTCCAGTCAGTGAAGAAGTATACCTCTGTGTGCTAATACAGTGTGATTTCCCTTATAAATTGATGCATAACAAAGCAAACAAGAAAACAAAACCAGAGTGGTTCAGATAAGTGTGCCTGGTTTAACACTGTTTGCATGCAAAGCATATGCTTGCAACACTGAATTTCATTTTATCAATTTTGGATTCTATTGCAATCATCATATGGTTTGGCCTTCTTTAATCTATTTCAATATAAAACCATGCTGATAGTTTCTAATGCTAATCAGTCTGGAAATTCCCGGGATAGACTCTGCGTGCCCGTGACCTATGCTTCGTTTCACCCGATGCTGGATTCAGGTTGCTCTGCGTCTTTCTTTACCTGCGGGATCGGGGTCTGGCTTTCTTTCCTTTGCTCTCCTGTTTGGTTTCCGTGTCAGGGTTTTGCTAAGCCTGTACCTGGACTGAACGGCCTTCTCCATCTCTGTGCTCTGGAGTGCTCAGTAGGAGCTGTCTGTTCCCTGAATGCTGCTGGCTCTCACCTTCGCCAGTCCTCTGGGCCTGGTAGTTGTTAGAGCAGTGGTTCTCAACTGGGGACGATTTTGTTCCCCCAGGGGACCCTTGGCAGTGTTGAGAGACATTTTGGATTACCACCAGTTAGGGTGGTGCTTTTGGCATTCGAGGAGTCAGAGATCAGGGACGCTGCTAACCATCCTACAATGCACAGGACAGCCCCACAGAGCAGAGAATTCTCTGCCCCAGTGTCAGCAGGGCTGAGAACGCCTGCGCTAGAGCGGGCCGGGGCTTTGCCTGCCGTGTGAGATTCTCCTGTGGTTATTTGTCTATTCAGATTTTCTACTTCTTCTTAATCCAAATTTGGTAATTTGTATTTTCCTAGAAAACTTTCCATGTCACCAGGGGTTACTTTTCCCAAAGGAAGGAATTTGGTGCACTTTGAAAATATTTACCCTATTTATGCATTTCTTAAAGAAAGATAAAATAGTGTTTTTGAAAAAGTCATGGTTCTGACACTTTCACGCATTTTGGGAGAGAGCAGTGACCACTGTAGCCCCTGATGGAGCTCTGGGTGGCGGGGGAGCCTTTGTTGAACCTGTGTCCGGGGAAGGGTGTTCCTCCCCACCCCCCAGTTCCCCATAAGGACCCTCACCAGCTCCGCCAGGACGGGCAGGAAGATGATTATAGTGGCCGTGTTGCTGGCAAACTCGGTGAAGAAGGAGATGACCACGGTGATGAGCAGCACGGCCAACACGGGCGGCACGTTCTCCAGGGGGTGCAGCTGCCCGCCGATCCACGTGGACAGCCCCGACTCCTGCGGAGGGCAGGAGACAAGGTGCACCACTCCACTCCCCAGCCCACCCCCAGCTGCCACCCCTGAGGGCTGGGCCCAGGAGGGAGGGTTGGGGTCCTCACAGGGAGGACAACCGCATCCCTTCACACACAGGTCCACTGAGGTTCCCAGCGGGCAAGTGACCTGCCCAAGGTCACACATTTGACCCTGGACTTAAACCAGCTTGTCTGCTTCTTGAACTGCTCCCTGCTCCAGACTCTGCAGGCCTGGGGCTCAAACTATCCACTTGGTCCTAGCACCCCTAGCTCTAACTTGAGAGGGGAGAGGGGAACTGGCCCTCTCTGATAAATCTTCCTGTTCCTCCAACGATGGTTACTGATTACAAAAATACAATCATTTATACAAATATTAATCTTATAATTATATTATATATCAACACACATCAAGTGTATAATATATATACAAGATATACTATATATCAGATAATATAAAACATGTATCAGCTATATATCAACTACATTATCAATATGATTATGAATAATAAAGATATTTATGATCAATAATAAGGATGATTAGTACAATGATAACACAAATATTGCCATTATCGACACTGTGTTATTTATTATCCTAAGAATCGCCATTACTGAGGCTCTAGGGGTTGCGGGGCACCTGCATGCGTATCTCCTGACTCCTCTGAACCACCCCATAAGGCAGCCGTTCATCCCTGTGTTACAGAGGAGGAAACTGAGCCTGGCAAAGTTTTTGTGACTTGCCCGCGGTCCCCGAAAGTAATGACTGAGGTGTGTTCCACACTCGGGGCGGGTGCTCCTGTCAGCTGACGTGCTCCCGCAGAGCTCCCGTCCCCAGCACCTCCCTCTGGACACGCCGGTCTGTCACTGCCCCTCTTCATGAAGAGCAATGCCCAGAGCTGACCGTAGCCCCCAGGACAGGGAAAGGACCAATTAGGCTGTCCCCTCCCTGGCTGCAGACTCCCCCCTGCCATCGATGCTGCAGAATCACCTCCACGCTCTCTCTGCTGACTTCTCCAGGAGTTTCTCCACTCACGAGTATATGGCATGTATACTCTCCCCCACCACCGCCCCCATCCAGTGTGTCCTTAATGACCCAGAGTCCAACACACCCTTGTTATGACCCCAGAGCGGCAGAGCTGAAGATGTAAAACGGCGCTCAAGGCGGCCCCTTGGTGGTGCCATGCAGCAGGATTGCCATAAAGCTGCAAGGGGACATCCTGCAGGTCGTTCTCTTAACAAAGATAACAAAGCCATAGGCTTGATGCTGAGCCAGGGCAGAGGTGGGTTAGCCCCTAACATTGAGAGCCAAATGCATGTCTCCCCGAGCCCTTTCATCAACCTAGCATCCTCAGGGACCAGTACACTTCCGTTTATCAAAGAAACTTTCTACAGTTCTTTTCTGTTTGACAGAAAATTTACAGCTTATCCAGAACTTAAAATTCCATAGTGGATTCTAGAATACAGTGCATATTTTTACATAAATAAAATAATACACTTGTCCCTACAATTTGACTGAAAAGTTACCTTCCATGAACGAATAGTAAATGCTTAAAAATATATTTCCCTAGAAGAGAGCTTGTAAAATTACAGTGTTTCTTTTACATGTGCACTGTGAGTCTGATAGCCTAGAAACTGCGGCACGTGGCAGAGTCGAAGCCCCCGCCCAGGGAAGCCTGCAAGGAAAAATGGGGCCACTGGTTTTCTCAGAGGCCGCAGCTCTGGCAGAGGCCGACGCAGTGTGTGCAATTAAATGGAGAGGGGCTGGGGAGGACAAATATTAAAGCTGTGGATGAATGAGAAGCCCAGAGCTTCCCCGTGGCCGGGCCTCTGGGTGGCGGCCTTCCAGCCAACGTCCAAGCAGCCACTCGGGGCCTGGGCTCAGCTTCTGCAGGCGGAGGGAGTTCTGGCAGCTTCCTGAGACAGCGGAACCCCCAGCTGCCTGAGGTTCCCTTGGGGACTCGAAAGGGCTTCATCTGCACTTGCCCGTTCTCTTAGGAATCAGAAGCTCTGTTTCCTTGGAGGCAGACAACCCAGTAACGTCCCAGGACTCCAGGACCAGCAAAAGGCAAGGTCAGAGACGGCACGGCCAGAGGACAAGGAGAAAGAAAGGGCTTCGGAGTCACACTAAGCTTGTTCCCTGCTTTAATCCCTCCTGGCTGTGTCATCCTGGCCAAGAAACTTAACCTCTCTGTGACTCAGTTTCCTTATTTGTAAACCAGGATATAACAGTGCCCGTCCCAGAGGGTTATCATTGGGAGAAAAGGAACAAACCTATAAAGCACTTAGTAAGTGCCCAGTACATGCCACCAGCCTTTAGCAGCATTGAGTCGCAAGATGCCAAAGGTGGCGGAACACTCAGAAATCGTCCAGCGCCATGGTTGTCAAACTGTGTTCCTTGATGGCCCTCGAAGTTGCCAAGAGGTGCCGGGGGCCACCCTGCAGGATGGGAGGGGGAGGCTGAGCTGGAGGATGATGCCCTCCTCTCCCGGCTCCTTCCCCACTTCAAACGGGGCCTCTCTATCTGATCTCTCTGATTTATAGTAGGGTCGCATCTTACAAGGAGGGTGTTATGGTTTAAGCTCAATGTTTAAAGTTGAGATCTCAATAGAAGACGCCCTCAGACACCTCTTACAAGGCTCATAAAACACAGTCGGCTCAGCTGCGTGAGTACAGCTCTGTGTGACAGTTAAGTAGAAAGTTAGTGAATTTGATTAAAGGGAAGAAAAAAGAGAAGACTTCATGCACTTGCATGAACATTCCAACTGCTGTACGGTTTGCAAGCTGTGTGACCTTGGGCAAATTAATGAACGTCTCTGTTCCTTGATTTCTTCAAGGGGTTGCGGTAAGGATTAAATGAGTACACGTAAAAACAGTTCCTGTGCATAGTAAGCACCGAATATGGATTATTATTGTTTATTTAATTTAAAGAATGCTTAATATAGCACTTATTCTGTGCTGGGCGTTCTTCTAAGTACTTTGCTGACATCACCTTACTTAATCTTCGCAACACTCCATGAAGTAAGGAGTATAATTGTGTCCATTTTATGGTTGAAGAAACTGAGGCACAGACAGGTGGTGATTTGCCCAAATCAGTGAAATGACTTGCTCTAGGGTTGGAATATCAAGCTTCCACAACCTCAATCCATTTGTAGATAAGTTTGTCGTGGTGGAGATGAAATGAGACATACACAAAGGTGTCAGAATAAGACCAATTTCTCATCCACGAGAGAGTAAGGTTATAACAAGAGAAGCCGTGAGGTTGACAGCGGCTCTGGTCTAGCACCTGGTAGGGATCGGCCCTGGGCAGGACACTGTCCACCCATCACGTCATCAGTCCTCAAAACAGCCATCTCATGGGTTATATCCGACAAATATTTACTGAGCGAGCACGTTACGCTCCAGGACTCTTCCAGATGCCTGGAACAGTGGTGGGTAAGACAAATACGATCTTGCCCTCATGGGGCTTACATTCTTGTAAGAGAGACACAAATAAACAAACGAACAAGACAATGTGGGGGGTAGATGCAGCATGAGCTGGGTGATAAGAGGGAAAGCAACTGTGAAGAGGGACTATAGACATGGCGGCCGGGGAGAGCCTCTCGGCATTGGTGACTTTGGAGTTGAGACCTGAAGGGTGAGGACTCAGAGATCTCAGGGAAGAGCACTCCACAGAAAGAAAGCAGATGCAAAGGTCCTGGGGTGCGAATGAGTCTAGTGTGACTGAGGAACATTAAGGGGTCAGTGGGACTAGAGGGGAGTCAGCGAGGGGAGAGAGGTAGGAGCCGACATCAGGGAGGTAGGCAGGGGTCAGGCCGTGCTGGGCCTTGTACGGGCCAATGGAAGCCTTCAGGCTAGAGTCTAAATATATGGCAAGTCATGGGCAGTTTTGCAGCAGGAGAAAACCGCAGTGAGGACACTCACCAGGTTTAAGTGAGTTGCCCGAGCGCAGAGTAAGCACTGGGATCTGCTTCCAGCCCTTCAGAACCAGCATGGGGAGTCCAGGCATCCAGGCTCATGGTGGGCCCCTCGAGGACCCCTAAGCCCCAAGAGGCTGCTGGGGCCTGCTGAGGACACTGGGCAGGGGCTGGGGTGCAGGCTGTGCCGTGAGCATTCCGGTCCCTCCTGGGGCCGGCGGTGCTGCCCGGGGAGGGTGGTACCAGCAGGGGCTGGAGGAAGGGGCAGCTGCCACACAAAGCCCTTGTTGAATAGAAACCCCGGCTGGCTGCCCGGGGCCGGGCCAGGCGCCAGGCGGGCCTCCAGCACGCTCGGCAGGCCTGCGGCCCAGCCCCCCACGGCTGCAGCCCGCCAACCCCACTGAGGAACCGGACTTTGCCCACTCACCCTGAGCTCGGAGAAGCCACTAGGTGTGGGGTCAGCCCCTTCTGCCGTGCCCCTCAGGGTCAGGCTAGGTTCGTATCATCTCAGTAAATGGCACCACTTCCACCTAGCTGCTCCTCCTCGATTCTGACTGCTCCTTTTCCCCAACATCCAATTATAATCACCAGCTCCACCGGGCTATGTTCTAAGTTTTCCAGGTGAATCGACTCATTTAATAATTGTAACAACTCTACGAGATGGGCACCACTGTTGTTCCCATTTTACAGATGAGGAAACTGAGGCACACAGCTAAGAGGTGGAAGATCTGCGACTCCAGCCCAGATGGTCTGATTCCACAGCCCACGCTTTCTACTGCTGCATTGCATGGCCTCCTCAAGACCTGGGTAACGTGTCACTTCCTCTGGGAAGCCTTCCCTGATATATCCCCGGTAGGAGGCAGTAGGGAGAAGAGTCAGACAGAGGCGAGTTCAAATCCCAACTCTGCTACCTATGAGCTGTGTTACCCAGAATCAGTCCCTTAACCTTTCTGGCCCTTGGGGTTCCCAAAATGGAAATCAAAACTACCTTTGCTCATCTATCCTTTTGCTCCTTTTGAACTCTGTACCATCAGACGTGTTATTTATTGGAAAAAGGAATAAAATTAAAATCTATTTCATAAAAAAGAGTAGCTGTGTAGAGAACCTGAATGTGCCACCCAGACCCCCTCGGTGAGCTCCTCGCCCCAGGGCAGGGAGTAGGGCAGCAGATGACCTACACGGTCAGCCCCAGGGGCTGTCTCAGACCCTGGGGTCGTCTTGCCCAAGGTCGCACCCCTCCTGGGGCTCATACCCGCAGACTGACGGAGGGGCACACAAAGGCCCGGCATGCCACGTGGACCCACCAGAGTGTCTGCAGGCTGGCTCAGCTCGGCGCCCCCTGCAGAGGTGACAAAGTCTCTGTCCTCGTCCTCGCGGCTCCACCCCTCCCTCTCCCTCTCCTGCTTCCTTCCTCCTCCTTCCGCAGGGGGTGACCTCAAGGGCACAACCTAATGAGCCCCCATCGCTAATGCCCATCTCGGAGCGGCTTTCTGCAGCCAGACCTGCAGTCACCGTGGGGGAGGGTTAGAGAGAAGGCACAGCAGCTCACAGCACTTCCTATTTGCGTTAGTTATTATCTTCTTCAGTTACTTCCAACAACCTCCCAGAGTACGGACTTCCATCCTCAATTCGCGGGTGAGAACACTGGTGCCCAGAGAGGCGAAGGAACCTGCCCGAAGGGCCCCAGCAAGCAGTGGTAGAGCTGGGTACTCGGATCCCCAAGCCTGGGCTTCTGAGCAGCATCCACCTTGACAGGTGTCTTCACTGTAACACTATTTGAAACTTGAAAATTAAAATTGAATTAAAGAAGAAAGCCATCTGAGAAGTAATTTCCGGCTTCCTTCACCTAAGTTCAGATCGGTCCTTAATTGGCTGTGGTTTGCCTGCTGTGGCTCACACAGCGAGATGGAGCGGTGGCTGCGGCACAGCCTCATGAGCTTAGGCTCCAATCCCGGCTCTGCCATGTCCCGGCCACGCAAACACAGACAAGCTATCAGCCGCACGCTGCCTCAGTTTCCTCGTCTTCGACAGCAGCAGCACTTCCTTCCGTGGGGTTGAGGAAGATTCACGCGGTCAGCGTTGGCAGAACACTTCAAGCAGTGCCGGGCACTTGGGAATTCTAGAGAGAGAGCCAGGCGGATCCTGGACTCTGAAATCAGAGCAACTGGAGTTCGAACCCCAGCCTCTAAGCAGACTGCAACTGTATGAGCTTAAGGGAGGTGTTTAATTTTTCCATGCCTCAGTTTTCCTATCTGTAAAACGGGGATAAAAATGTTACCTAGCCCCTAGGGTCAGCGTGAGGATTAAATGAGATATTCTGTTACCATACATGTCGGATGGACACTGAGGCTGCACGTCCTCTGAGCAGGGCTGGCCACAGTGCCCTTGCCCGACAACCCTGAGAGCCAGCGTCTCCTGAAATCCCACACTCTCAGTGGCCCCTCACCTCACTCTAGCCCCAGCCCTGCCTTGGAGCTCACAGCGCCCTCGAATAACATTCATAATAACTCTAATTAGCTAATATTAATAATATCTAACATTTATATCACAGCATTAAGTGCATAGACACTAGAGCCACACTACCTGGATTCTAATCCTGAGTACACAGCTGTGTGACCTTGGGCAAGCTACTTTACCTCTCTGTGCCTCAGTTTTTTAATCTAGAGAGTAGAGATAACAATGGCATCTACCTCATAGGCTTGTTGGGAGGTTGAAAGGAGTTAATATATGTCAAGCACCTTGAACAGTCTTGGCACGGGGGAAGGACCCTATGGTGTTCCTCTGTGCCCACAGAACCCTCGAGTCGTGATACTATCAGGGGTCGTGTTAGTGGTACGCTCACTGTGAGCTCCTCGGCCCCCTGCACGCTTACCTCACAGCCCTTGGCCATGGCGAAGCCCCCTCCCAGGAGCAGGATGATGTTCCAGGGCACGGTGTCCTGCGCCTTCCTCCACGTCAGCAAGGGCTCCGTCTCTGTGTTGGGAGCTGGGTGGAGAGAGGACATTCAGCCTGATGAGGGGACACCGTTCCCCACTGGACAGAAGGGGCCCCGACACCCACTCAGGACACCGAGCCTGAGGAGGAGACACCGGGCCTGCAGCCCACCTTGCTGGGGACACCCGGGGGTCTCCAGGAAGCCACAGTTTGGGTCTGGTGTCCGACTGGGGAGATTCAGGGGAAAACCCCCAAGCGGCATGAGGGAGCGCCTGCTCTTCCAGAATGAAAATAGTTTTCACGGCTCCCGTTCTTTACGGTGCCCTGGAACCAGGCCCTCCTCGTGCAGGGCATCCTCTGAATCTCACGCGGGCCTTCTGGGTAAGTGCTACTTTCATGCTGATTACAAGAGAAGAGGCTCTCTTTGTAATCGAATGTGTGCAGAGAGGAGAAAAGACGAAGCAGATTCAGGAGAACAGAAGCTCAGGGAGCCTTTGGCCCTGGGGTCACGGGATGATGCGTATTTCCCTAAAAGCAGCAGTGTGTGCGGTGGTTAGAAGAGGGGGTCTGCAAAGTTTCTGTAAAGGGTTAGAGGGAGAACCATCGAGGCTTTGCAAGCCAGTTGCAGCCAGGCTGCCATCATAACGTGAAGGCAGCCAGAGTCAGGATATGCACCAACGGGCGTGGCCACGTTCCCAGGAAACCCTCTTTATGAAGCAAGTGGCAGCAGATGTGGCCGGGGGCTGTGGTCCACCAGCCCTGCGTCAGGGACATGGTCCCGGAGACGGAGCGTCCTGGGCTGGCTCTCTGCGTGCCCTTGAAACGTGACCTTGCCACTCTGAGCCCCATTTCCTCAGCCGACACAAGGCACAATGACAGCACCCGAGGGTCCTTGTGAGCCATGACGAGGCCGTGGTGGAGCCACAGGGGGACAGGGACATTTCTGTTTGGCTCACAGCTGTATCCCCAGTGTCTAGAACACTGCTTGGCACCTGGCAGTCACTCCATAAATACCTGCCAAGTAACGTTTGTGACACACTTAACCCAGTGCCTGGTGCAGAGTAAACACTTCTGAAATGGAACTTGTCACTGCAGGCTGCCACCGGGAGGCGGGCAGGACAGGCCCAGCTCATTCAAGGCGGGTCCCCATCTCTCAGGACAGTTCCTGGTTACGCAACCACTGACATTTTATTTCTCCTTTCCAGCTTTTTCCAAATTTTTTACTGTGCTTATCTAAAACAAAAGTTTACAGTCAGAAAATAAAGACAATAAAAGTTATTCAGTGGGGCTGGCCTAGTGGCGCAGCGGTTAAGTTCACACATTCCGCTTCGGCGGCCTGGGGTTCGCCAGTTCGGATCCCGACACGGCACCGCTTGGCACGCCACGCTGTGGTAGGCGTCCCACATATAAAGTAGAGGAAGATGGGCATGGATGTTAGCTCAGGGCCAGTCTTCCTCAGAAAAAAGAGGAGGATTGGTGGCAGATGTTAGCTCAGGGCTAATCTTCCTCACAAAATCAATCAATCAATCAATCAATCAGTTACTTAGTGACGTCCCTCCGCTAGCTGGCACGCAGCCGACAGGCATGTACACACGGTTCAGATGTTGCACACAGCCTGGGGATTCCTGGGCCCAATGCAACCTACAGGGAAGCCCAGAACTGGAAGAGCCAGCGGGGGAGGGAGCGAGAGCCAGCCCTGCGCCTTCAGGTGATAAAATATGATTTCATTAAAGAGGCAGCAAGTCTGAAAAAGGAAAGTGACTTGACCCAAATAGCCCGTAAGGGTGGGACAGGGGGAGAGAAAAGGTCCCGAATGTGGGTTTAACATAATGCAGAAGAAGCGAGTTAAATGGCGAGTGCTTATAAGACTGCTCACCATCAGTAAGCACTCAGTCATTAACGTTAGCGGTTATCGTCTTTACTATCTTCCCATCCATCCACACCCTCGCCACTATTTCTTATAAGCACAGCCTCCATCTCCCTGAATTCCTCCAGTCCAGCTCCACTTTGCCCGCTGGCTATCTAGAGCCATGGCTGAAAGCACAGGTTTGAAGCTCAACTAGATTTGAATCCTGGCTCTGCCCATCAGCTATGCGACTTGGGCTAGTGACTCAACCTCTCTGAGCCTCAATGTCCTCATCTGAAAAAGGGAGCAATCGCACCTCCTCAGAGACCTATTGGGAAGATAAAATGGGCCCACGTGTGCAAAGGGCTCAGCACAGGTATGGCCCAGAGCAAGTCCTCGGTCACTCATTTAACACATATGTATTGGGGACTTATCATATGTCAGGCACTCTTCTAGACGCTGGGGATACAGAAGTGGCCAAAACAGAGAAAATGGCTGCCTTCGGAGAACTTACATTCCCGCAAGGGAGGCAGGTGATACACCAATAAATATATAATGTCAGGAAATTTTATGTGCTACGAGGAAAAAGAAAACAGGGTAAAGAGAAGATGACAAAGCAGAGGTGCTTTTCTAGATGGTGCAGTCAGGGAAGGCTTCGCTGGGGAGGTGACCTTTGGATAGAGTCTGAGAGGGGGATGGAGCGAGCCATGTGGATATCTGGAGGAAGAGCTTGCTGGGCAGAGAGAAAGTGGATGCTATCACCATCACTGTCATTACATCAACCACAAGCGCAGGGCCGGCACACAGCAGCCGCTGCATCAACACTTGGTGAGTGACCACAAAGTGGGAGAAACACAAGTGCGACCCAGACCCACAGAGGAATGGAAGAGAGTGGGTCGAACAAGAAAACCAAGGTTGGCCTGGCGGCCTGCGTTCTACATCCTGGCTCTTCTTAACTAGTGGTGTGACCTTGAGCAAGTCACCGTCTCTCCAGGGAAACCACTCTCTGAGGCTCCAGATGAGCCCTGAGTGCTGCGCACTAGAAAGGATGGTCTCAGCCACTTCCTTTCTCTCTGGCAATGCCCACTCCCTCCGGGTACCCACTTCCACAGCTTCCGTAGCTCCCTCTAAGGAAACAGAAGTTATAAAAAAGCGAGAAGTATAGTGAAGCAGAAGCTATAAAGACGCAACAGCTAAGAGGCAGTAGGAACTATGAAGAGACCAACAACTGATACACAGAGTGGATGGTGAGGAAAGCCAGTTAGAAGTAAGAGAGAGAAGCGGAAATGGAGCCTGCAGAGTCCAAAAGCCCTCAGCCTCCCTGACCCCAGGTCTAGCCTCCTCGAGGTCCAGCTCTGCCACACAGACTGACTATGGCGCCCTGAGGAATCGTCCCCTACTGATCCTTACAAGGCACTCCCTGCCCCAGACCCCGACTCCTCCCAAACTGGACCGATCCTGCATAATAACCTATTGTTTTCAACAACAGAAAATAGATTACAACCCTATCTCCTGAGTCCTGGTCCAGTGTTCATCCCACCGCCCCTGCTGGAGCTCAGCCGGGGGCAGCCTGTCGCAGGCAGCAGATGGCAGCCCGTTCTTCTGGCAGACACCTGCTGGAAACCCCACGTGGCCACAGCGGCCCCCTGTAGGCCAGCCCTCAGTCGTCCGGCTTGGAGGGCTCCGTGATTCTTTTAAGCTGAATTTGAATGCCTTTCGGCAGTTTGGCCTCAGTCCCCACCACTTCCTGTTCCTTTAAACCCAGTTTGAGATTTTCGTGTCTGACTCGTGGGCAACCCACTTGCAACTCCTGCCTTGGGCCCGGGGGGCAGCAAAGTTTTCCTATAAAGCACCAGAACGTAAATATTTTGGGCTTTGCGAGCCAAAACCCAAGACAAAAAGAGGCATGGGGCCGGCTCCGTGGCCGAGTGGTTAAGTTCACGCGCTCCGCTGCAGCGGCCCAGGGTTCGGATCCTGGGCGCGGACATGGCACCCCTCATCAGGCCATGTTGAGGCGGCGTCCCACATCCCACAACTAGAAGGACCTGCAACTAAGATATACAACTGTGTACAGGGGGGGTTTGGTGAGATAAAGCAGAAAAAAAAAAAAAGGATTGGCAACAGTTGTTAGCCCAGGTGCCAATCCTTAAAAAAAAAAAAAGAGGTAAAATCTAGGCTATTGTGGAGGTACTTACATACCTAAAGAAAATAAATGTCCACAAATTTCTTTTGAAGAAATTAAAAACTTTATTTATGGACACTGACATTTAAATTTCATGTAATGTTCACAAGTCATGAAATATTTTACTTTTAATTCCTTTCAACCGTTAAAAAATGTGAAAGCCATTCATAGCTCACGGGCTGTCCATAAACAGACAGCTGGCTGGATTTGAGCCAGCGCACTGCAGTTGCTAACCCCTGCCCGGGACTGTCATCTCTGGCTCCCCTAAAGGCCCAGACAAGGTAAATGCTCAGGCAGGGCAAGGGGAGCAAGCAGGACCACGTGGTTGGTACATGAGGGCTGTCCGGTCCCAGGCGTGGGCCCCGCCTCCAGGCCACTGATTACCATGCTCCAGGACCTCGCTGAGTCCACCCACACCCCAGCCTTGACCACCTTACCTTTAAAGTCAAACCACCACTTGAGAGATGGCCTTTGGGATGGGAAGAAGAACAAGATGATGACAATGGTCACACCGGTGACAGCATCCGAAAGAAACCTACAATGACAAGGCCCCAAAGCATGTGACCCCAGGCATCTCAGCAGGCTGCGGTTTGGCAGATTTGCAAATGAGGATTTGTGGAAGGGAATTAGGCCTGCTGTGAAGGGGGCATTGTTGGAGGCCACTGGATTCCTCCTGCACGCATTCAGCTTGGAGGCAACCACTCGTGGATGCAAAAGCCCTTTATCCCTTTATCCCCAGCTCCAGCTGAACCAACGCTTCTCCTCCTAATTCAAGGACACTAGGAAGGCGGACATGACCAAACAGGGAAGAATCTGAGAGCCACA
Organism: Equus quagga; assembly: GCF_021613505.1. NCBI lineage: Eukaryota > Metazoa > Chordata > Mammalia > Perissodactyla > Equidae > Equus > Equus quagga. The sequence continues at coordinate 97,434,473 of NC_060278.1, forward strand.
GCATGCTGGGGTCTGTGTAACCCCCACAAATCATCATAACTGGGGCTCCTGAAAGAGCCCTATATGTATTTGTTCAGCTTCTGCTTGAATTCCTCCTGGCACGGGCAGCTTACTACACAAAGATGCAGCCCATTCACACCAGCAGCGTGCAGATGGAGTTCACAGCCCCTCAAAACCCAACGACAACCTTTCAAGGGTCCACGACGTGTCCTGTGGAGACATGAAGCTCACAGAAGTCTCAGAAACAGCCCTGGGGGGCAGGCTAAAAATCTTCCATTTCAGATGAGGAATCTGAGGCTCGGAGAACAGAAGCAACTTGCTGGAGGCCAGACCACGGTCCCTGGAGGAGATGGGCATCGAACCCAGATTTTCTGGCTCCAAGTTCAATGAAGCACAGAGCCAACTGCCAACAAAAGCCCTTTCAGCCCACACATTTGGGAAGAAGAGTATCAGATGGCCAAGAAACTGGAAAAGATGGTCCATGCCACTATATTCGAGAACTATAAACCAAAACATAATGCAGTGTCATTCGTCTGCTAACAGACAGCAAAACTTGAAAAGGGTGATAATACCTACTGAGGATGTCGGGAAACATATACGGGTGGTGGGAAAATAAAGTGGTTTAATCTTCTGGAGGGCAGCTGGCAGCAGGTTTCAATGCTTTGCACGTGAAAACCCCTTGATCCAGTTATCGTACTTCTAGGAATTTATGCTCAGGAAATAACTAGACTCCTGCACACAGATTACGTACTGGGATGTCCATTACCAGCAAGAGTAAAAAAAATGGAAGATTTTTAGCAGGCACATGCTTCAATAAATTGTGTATATAATGTATATATAATAATATATATAATAAAATACCTTACATCTGCTTCTTAAAATATAAGATAATATCATCATTATGTACTGACATACAAATACAACCAAGATACCCTGTAAATTAAAAAGCAAGTTTTTATTTGTAGTATTGGACACAATCCAAAAAGAACTTCATTAAATGAAGATACTCCCATTCCATACAATACTATGCAGTGTTTAAAAAGAATGAAGGAGGTCAGAAAGAGCAAGTCGCCCATGATCACATTAAGTATTTTCCAATGTTTTGTTATCTGTGTACACAGATGTCTGTGTGCATGCGTTAATACGTGTGTGTGTCCGTGTATCTGGATTGTTACACAGCAGTCTGTTCATTGCGATCATCTCTGGGGAGTGGGACAGAGGGTCGATGAAGGGCAACTTTTACTTTTTCAATTCAGCATTGTTTGAATTTTCTCCTGAGTATGCATAACTTTTATAATTAAAAAAGAAAAAAGCAGGTCACCGATAACATGTTTACTGTAATCGGATTTCTGTTAAAAAATCTTCTGTTTAGCTAGGTTTCCTTTTAGCTAGTTGACATGTGTTTTTAAAATTCATTTCATTGAAGTATAATTAACATGCAACAGAATGCACCAGCTTTCAGGATTCGTTACATGAGTTTTGACTAATGCACTCGGTCCTGCGACCACCAGTGCAATCGAGATGCAGAGAAGTTCCCAGATGGGCATTTTTTTAAGTCAGAAAAGATGTATATCAGAACTGGAGACTGAGATTCTAGGTGATTTGCAGTTTCTTTGTATTGCTGGAATGTTTATAACACCCATTTTTCGTCTGAAAAAATAGCAGAGCAGCTACATTTTGGAAAAATAAAAGAAGGGTGATAAGAGCTACTTCTCCTGGCTCCATGAAATTATATCGTTTCTCCCTCATGAGAGCAGAACTCATATCCCCCATTTATGAGAGGGAGTCTGGGGCTCGAGGGCGGAGCGTGCAGAGCTGCTCTATCCAGCCTGGCAGCCACAGCCACACATGGCCCGTGGACACAGGAACGGTGGCAAGACCAGACTGAGATGAGCTGTACGTGTACAGTACACACCAGACTTTGGAGACCTACTATGGAAAAAGGAACGTAAACATCTCAATAATAATTTATTATATAGGCTACGTGTTGAAATAATACAGTGTAAAATACAACAGATTATTAAAATTAATTTCATCTGTTTCATTGGACTTTTTAATGTGACTACTAAAAAGTTTTAAACTACATATATGGCTCACATTCTGTCTCTGTTGGATGGTGCTGATCAAAACCATTAGATCTGCACAAATCCAGAGGACACATCGCCCTTCTCATCACGTTCTGACTCACACCAGAAGTTGACACAGCTGTCCACTGGCTCTTTCCTAAACCACTCCCCTCTCTCGGCCTTGGCTAGTCCGTGTCTCCAGGTCTTCCTCCGACCTCACTGACCGCTTCTCCACCGCCCTGATGGCTCAGTCTCCTCCACCCAGCTCCCAGGTGTCAGGGTTCCTCAGAGTCTTCCACGCCATCCCTATACTTTCCCTACCTGAGCCCATCCATTCCCGGCGATTTAAATCCCAAATTTATATCATGACCCCCCAATTTATATCTGCAACCTGACACCTCTGAGCTCCAGGCTGGCATATCCAAGTGTCCACTGCAGTATTTGAAAGACATCTTAGACTTGCTAAGTCTAAACCCAGTCCAAAATACAATTGTTGACGAGCCACCTCAATCCCCCCAAAGAATGTTCTTCTCCAACTAACCACCATCTATGCAGGTGCTCCTCCCCTCGTGCCCCAAATCCAACCCAGCAGCATGTCCCATCGTTTCTAACTTTGATTATATCTTGACTGCTCCATCTCCGCTGCTATCATTTTCACTCAAACCCTTGAGGTCGGCCCCCTAGACAAGGGCTCAGTGCACGTCTTCTGGAAAGAGCCACACAGTAAATATTTTTGGCTTTGCAGACCCTATGGTCTCTGTCACAACTTGACTTGGACGTCGTAGCGTGAAAGCAGTCACAGAGAACAAATAAACGAACAGGTGTAGCTGTGTTCTGGTAAAACTTTATTTGTAGACACAGAAATTTGAATTTCATATAATTTTCATGTGTCACAAAATATTACTTGTCTTTTGATTTTTCTCCAGCCATTTAAAAATGTAAAAGCCATTCAGAAACACCCACTGGGCCAGCTTTGGCCCATGAGCCTTAGTTCTCCAACCCCTGTTCTGGATGACAGGAGTCATCTAGACGGCTCTCTTCTGTTCTCCCCACCCAGATTTTTGCCCCCACTATCCGTTCCCTCACCAATATAGCTGAAATTTTACTGACTCCTTTCTGTGTGCTGTTCAAGTCACTTGACATACAGCACCTGATTTATCGTCAGAACAATGCACTGAGTATACTATTACAATACCATTTGGCAGATGAGGAAACTGAGGCACAGGGAGGTGAAGTAACTTAAAACCCTCCAATAGTCTCCCACTGCTCTGCCAAAAAAAAAAAAAAAAAAAGACCAAAATGCTCAATATGTCCGACAGAACCCTCCACAATCTGGTCCTCACTGCCCTTCCAGCCACTCCTGCCCCCCTGCCCCGCTCACCCAGCCTCGGTCACACCAGGCCTCTTCGGTTCTGCAAAGGTGTTCAGTGGGCTCCCAGCTTAGGCTCTCAGTAGATGGGCCCAGGGCGTCTCCACCTTTCACCTCTACTCTTCCTAACCTTTGCTTTTCCCAAAACTATCCACAGTCGATGTCCCCACTCCGTCCTTCTATAGTCTAACCTTCTCGCTCTTTCTTCCACAGCACTCATGACGATTTGCAGTACTTTCTTGTCTAACTACTTGTTCTTGCTGTGTGCCCCGCATCTCGCTTAATGCCTAGCATGTAACAGGCTCTCAATAAACGTTGACTGACTGACTGACTGAATGAATGAATGAATGATGTGTTCAGGGTCGCACAGTTTATAAGCGGCAGAGCTAGCATCTGAACCCAGTTTTGTCTGATTCCAAAGGCAAAGCTCTTAACACACGAGAACCCAAATGTTTTATGGTCCAAACCTAACTCTTGAGAGTAAAAGGAGCTGTCAATAGTTAGACGGGACAAAAGGCACAAACCCAGCCCAGGCCTCCCCAGTGGCACTGCGCTCCCCACCGCACTCTCCAGCTCCAGGGGGCCCATCCCGGAACCTGCCCTGTTGGACTCCATCCCCTGGTCCCCAGAGTCTCACCCAGGGGTGAAGAGGCTGGCCCAGCCGGGGATGAACTTTGGGTCCCGGGAGAAGAGGAGGATGGCGAACATGCAGAAAAGGATGAAAACAGCCTGTTCCGCGAACCTGTGGCACAGACATGCAGGTCCCGAGGTGACCATAGGCTCCCCGTGGACCTCAGCAGGGAAGGCCTCGGCAGGCGCCCACTGGGGGTGGCTGGACCAGCCCTGCCTCGGAGGAGCTGAAAGCAGTAATTCACTCCCCAGAAAGTCCCCAGAGTGAGGGTGGGGGGTCTCATGGTGTAAGTGATCCTGCTCTGGGCTCCCACACTCCCCCAAACTATTTCTATCATTCCCACCGGGAACTTCACTGGGTCCAAAGGCGAATCCAGAGAGAGAAAAAAGGAGCGAAACAGAGGCAGAGTCAGAAAAGCAGAGAGAAAGGAAACTTACAGCCAGACAGAAATCGAGGGGTGGGCAAAGAGAAAGAGGAACAGTCACACATACAGAGGGGGACAGATAAACAGACACAGAGGGGGACGGACATGGAGAGAGGGGTAGACAGAGGTAGAAAGAGAGAATCCCCAAATATTGGAGCAAATATTTACCCAATGAGCCCACTTCACAGATTGGGGAGTAGGACCCAGAGAGGGTTAGTGCTTTGCCTAAGGCCACACAGGAAGTTAGTGGCAGAGTCATTCCTTGTGTGTAGGCCTGCTGACTCCTAGTTATTTTCTCCACATGAGAAACATGCATTAAACAAGGTCCTGGAAGCCGCCCAAGGCAGTGTCGGGTATCCGTGGACCAGGAGGGAAAGGGTGCATTAGGCAGGAAGGTGGCAGGTCCGCATCCCAAGTACACCTTATGGGGCTTTCTGGTCCTCAGGGTGTCTACCCCAGCACCAGGGCAAGAAGCTGACTGTGTAAGCTAGCTCCCTACTTTGCATCCCCAGGCCACTGGTCCTGAAATTCCCCTGGGAATCCACCCCTGGGGACCCAGGGGTCAGGCCAGGAGGCACCTCTCCTGAAAGTCTAGTGCCCAGCTCTCTCCCTGCCCCGAGGATCCCCCGAGCCACGCACTTGATGGGCCCCAGGTTCTGGAATTCCTCCCGAATCACAGCTTCAGCCCTATCTTCTGCATCAGTGCTGATCTCAGATTTCTTCCTCCTCCAGCCCCTGAAACAGAAAGTGGGCAGGTTAGGAGTGGCCACTGCAGGTACTGCTAACTTCTCACCGGTCCCACCACCCTCTGGCCGGGCCGCATTACCTCTGCAACAGCCTGCTGAGTGGGCTCCCTGCCTCTGTCTTCCCCTTCTGAAACCTGTTCTCCCCACCTACAGCCTGGATGGTCTTTTAAAAATGTGAATCTGATCACATGACTCCCAGGAAGAAAATCCTTTCAGGGGTCAAACAGGCACATGAATAAACCAACAAATCAATGGAATAAAATAGAAAGTCCAGAAACAACCCAAGCATACATGGAGATCTCATCTACAATAAAGTCGGTTTCTCATATTGGTGCAGAAAAGATGAGCTATTCAGTCAATGGTGTTGATCAACGAAATAGGATTGAGAGTCCAAAACAAACCTATACTTTTATGGTCAATTGATTTTTGACAAGGGTACCAAGATCATTCAATGGGGAAAGAATAGTCTTTCAACAAACAATGCTAGTCACATGGAAAAGAATGAATGTGGACCCCTACCTCACACCATATACAAAATTTAACTCAAAATGGATCAAAGACCTAAATCAAAGCTGGACTTATAAAAATCTTAGAAGAAAACATAGGGGTAAATTTTCAGGGCCTTGGATTAGCCAATTATTTCTTAGATATAACACCAAAAGCTCAAGCAACCAAAAATAGAGAAATTGGACTTCATCAAAATTTAAAACTTTTGTGTGTCAATAAATAGAGTTGGGACAACCGAGTGGCCATCTGGAACAAAAAATGAAGTTGGATCCAAACCTCACACTGCACCCTGAGGATAATCTCCAAATTGATCAAAGATTTAAATGTTAAAAATATAAAAATACAAGAAGAAAACATGGGATCATTCTTTTATAACTCCTGTAATGGGGAAATCTTTCTAAATGAAATTGAAAATTCAGAAGTCATATGAGAAAAGACTGATAAATTAATCTACATAAAAAAAATTTCTAAAACATTCTTCCTGGAAGAAAGCACCATATGCAAATTAAAAAACACATCAGGAAAAATATTTGCACCTCATGTTGCAGAATAAGCACTAATCTTTCAATATATAAAGAGTCCTAGAAATCAATAAGACCAAGACCAACAATCCATTTGAAAAATATACAAAGGATATAAGCAGACAGTTTAACAATTCACAGGAAAGAAAATACCAATGGCCCCCATGTATATAGAAAACTTTTCATATTGCCCCTCAATATGAAAAGTTGCTCAAAATTACTCAATAAAATACATGCAAATTACTCTTCTCTTATCACATTGGCAAAAATCCACTTGGCTGCATGGAAGCAGGCACTCTCATACTAATAAGTGGGAGAACAAATTACTGCCGTTCCCGAGGAGAACAACTTGACAGTATCTATTAAAATAAAAATGTGTTTATTCTCCGACCCAGAAATCCCACCAATGGAAATTTATCCTACAAAAATGGCATCTGTCACGGAGACCAGTCATCAGAAACATATTGTATCTGCTTGTATTTGCTCAAGGACACTCTGGAAGTTTATGCACGAAGCCACTAAGTGTGGATACCTGTTTAGGGGGAGATAGCGGGCGAACGAGGAAATGAAGCCTTGATTGAGAAGAAGAACTCTCACGCCATACTTCTTCGTATTGTTTTGATTTTTGAACAATGTATGTGCAGCTTATCCAAATTAAATTTAAAAATAAATAAATATATATTTCAAAGCCCCACAACGGCTGTGTGTGTGAAGATCACACCCTTACACGGCCCTCAGTGAGCTAGCCCAGGTTCTCAACCTTGGAACTCTTGACATACTGGGGAGGATCATTCTTTGTTGTCGGGGGCTGTCCTGTGTATTGTAGAATTCAGCAGCATCCCTGGCCTCTACCCGCTACATGCCAAGTAGTACTTCCTCAGTTGTGGCCACCAAAATGTCCAAGATGTTGCCAATGTCCCCTGGTGGAGGGGTGGGCAAAATCATATGAAAACTCCTGCCTCCTTTCCTGGCCTCATCTCCCACAAACTTCCCATAAACCCTGAACTCGGCTACTTTAACCTTTATTTAGTTCCAGAACATCCCTTGCTACCTCTGGCCTCAGGGCCTTTGCACTCACTATTCTCTCTGCCTGGAATGCTCTTCTTCATCTCCATCTCTTTCCTTCCTTTTACTGAGTTACGTCTACTTCTTCTTCATATCTCAGTTCAAAAGTCACTTCCCCAAGGAAGCTCTCCTGACCTCCCGGGTAGGTGAGAGCCGTCCAGTGCACACCCTCATGTCTCACTGTTCTTCTCCTTCGCATCACAGCACTTTCACGACTGCTATTCCTGGAGTGCTTGACTGTTCACTGTCTGTCTCTGCCACCTAGAGTGCAAGCTCCCTGAGGGCAGGCACGTACTCTGCCTTGCCCACCTGCTGCATCCTCAACACCCCTATCAGCATCAGACGCATCGTGGGTGCTCAGTGGCTATCTGCTGAGCGAAGATGGTGCCATGGGATTGGCCTGAACCTTTTCTGTCACCCACGCAGAAACCCCCCTCTCGCTGGGCTCCCCGCCCTTGCATGTCCTCTCTCATAGCCTCCTCTGAGGCCAAGTCCTGCAAAGTCCTCCTCAAACCCACAGACAGGAAAAGGGGCCCCGGTTCAGGCTCAGTACTAGTCAGTTCACACACTCGCCCGCATTTAGTTTTTAGCAGTGGCTCATTTTTATCCCCAATCTACAAGAGAAGAAATTAAAAGCTCAGGGAGGTTACAGAGTTGCTCAAGATCAGAGAGTCCAAACCACGATTTGAACTCCGGTCCATCTGAGTCCAAAGTCTGGGCTTGCTGCTCTAGGCCAAGCCGAGCTTCGAACCCTGAGTTTCTGCTACGAGGAGTCCTGGAAGGCGTTCGAGCCAAGGACCACCACCACCAGAGCCTTTCAGTTTTCAAAGCATTTTCCCATCTCTTTGATCCAGAGTAGCTTCTACTGGACCCATTTTACAGACGAGCAAATTCAAACCCAGGGAGGTGAGGGGACCGGGTCAGAGAGAGACTTTATGACATGCCTGCCACCCCCACCCTGAGCCGCAGCTCCTAATTTAGGATTTCCCAAACTCCAGGCACTCACAACCCACTTCACAAATCTTCCTATAGCCACACACCACCCGGCTCAGATTTACTTAATATTTTCTCCAAAGAGGCTCCACATTTTAAATAAAGAAACGTATTTAAATAGAAAACTTTACATTCCTCCCGTAAATGGAAAACAAGGACCGCTTCTCATAAACAGAAAGTAACCACAAAAATAAACACACGAAAGCACAGCAACGTATTCTGGCTAGATTCCATCGCTGGCTTAAGTCTCTGGAAATGAGGCTTGCTCTTTCTTTGTTTAAAAGGCTGATCTGGAGACGTGAGAGAGGTGTCACGTCTTCTCCAGCACCCTGCTGAGACCTTCTCTCCAACGAAGCAGATCGATTCTACAAGAGCTGAGAGAAGGAGCATTTTTCTCACTGTATGACTCAATGTTGTCTTCTACCTTGTCCTCACGCCACTCCAAATTATCTCCTTGACCAGGGCCCCGTAAAATGGGAGACACGGCTCTCCCCTCCCCTTTGGAAGGAGTGTTTACCTTCTTAAAGAACGATACTATCAGTGATTATGGATGATGGGTGACATTGACCGAGGGCCTGGGCGTGGCAGGCAGGTCACACACCACCCTATCCTCCCATCCCCGGGAGGTGAGGTCTGCTACAGTCACCACATAAGAAGATGGCACGACATCCTAACGACAATCCTCCTCAGGAGGAGACCAAGTCTGAGGAAGGCCATCCTCCGGGGGAAGGAAGCCGGGACTCCAGTGCAGCTGGGTTGGGCTCAAAGCTCAAGGGAAACACAAGCGGTACCTCAGGGTCATTCCCCCATAGAGGAAGGAGATCCAGAGCCAGCCCACCAACAGGAACAGCAGCATGAGAGGGAAGGCGAAAATGAACCAGGAGCCGAAGTTCACCACGTCGCACTGCGGGAAGAAGCTGGAGAAAAGAGGGAGGTGAGAGCCAGGCAAGGTCAGCCATGCTAGGTGTGTGCGTGCGTGCATGCGTGCGTGTGTGTGTGTGTGTGTTTACATGGAGAACCAGAAGAAATATGTTAAGTACTAACAGTGGGATTGAACGTATTTCAAATTTTTAATTTTTTTCTCTATTTTCTGAGTGTTCTAGTATGTGTCTATTTCATGTCTAATCAGAACAAATTAATAAAATGTATTTGGGAGCAAAGGCCAAGGAGAACACTCAGCAGCCATTTCCCGGTGTCCCCAGGCTCCCAGCTGGGGAATCACAACCCCATATTATCTGGCATTCCTTCTAAGTCCCCTCCGTCCAGACCAGAAGGTCCAAGCTTGTGCAATCAAATGTTGCATATGATTTGCATGTAATTTGCATGCAATTGACTCAAAATCTTTCATGGTTGATATTTTTACTTACAGCTCCAGCATTTTTTCCCTAGTTCCTTTTCAAGTTGGAACAAAGTCCTGCTCACGTCTGGGTGGGCAGGCAGCCTGAAAACCCTCTGACAGCAACCATGCCTCACCCATTACCCCCATCCCCCAATCAGGACCTGCCCCTGAGGCCCCCCCCGGAGCCCACCTCTTTCCTGTTCAGCCCTGGGGATGTGCTCCAGGAAGTCCTGATACCAGACACCCCGCTTCGTCCCCGCAACAGACTGTCCCTGTGCTTGCACTTCCTTCTAACTGAGGAGACCAAAGGGTCAAGCCCAGATCGTCCCCACATCTGAAGCAGGACCATCTCGACTTTTGGTTTTCTGTCGCTAACCAGAAAACACGAAGCACAGCCAGGCCTTGCTCAAAAAATGGAGATGAAAAGACACCAAAGGTTTGCAGTGGCCTTAAACCAATTGGGAAAGTACTGATGCCTGGCCCCCATCGCATACCTGCCGAATCGGAATTTCTGCAAGTGAGACCCAGGCATATGTTTTTCCCCTTCCCTGATGACTCTAATATGCACCCATGGCTGAGAATCACTGGTTTCTATCATCAAAGCTTAAAAATCAAAGGATTTTAGAACCTGAGAAGGTAGTAGAGGGTTAAGGCTTTAAAATTGGCTCACGAGGCAAAATATGGGTGTACTTAAAATTTCTCATGAAAATAACTTTGATTAGCCACAAGTATAGTCTTGATGTGTGTGTACCAAAGCCTGGCTCAGGAAAACCAGCACCGGCGTCCCCTCCTTCCTCCTAATAGGCCCTGATTCTTCGGTGGAACAGCAGGGAAAGAAGTTGGCCAGCCCTTGGGGCCACGCTGAGCATCAGATGCTTCTCGTGTTGTTCGTTTGCCAAATGCTGACACCTGCATTCGTGGGGACTAAATGAACACAGGACACATCTCCACTGCAACGGAATCTTACAAACCTCGCCTCTCAGGGTTCTGGAATCTGAACATCTTAGAAACTGAATCTTGAAATACTGGGATATTTTTTAAATCTTCGAACTAAGTGGTTTGGCATAATGCAATTGACAAGTCGTGCTGTCTGAGAATCCTCGTTTATCCTCGCGTCCTGACATCTCCTGTTGGAACAGGTTTGGGGATGGGGAGACTTTACCTCCTGGCAGAGTCTACTCCACTGCCGGCCAGCGTGCATGGTGCAAAGCTTCTCACGGGGCCTTACAGCCACAGATCAACGCCTCCGGGTGGGGTTAGTTTTTAAAGCAGATGTCACTCCTCTGCTCCCGGCTTCTCACCGACTCCCCATCTCTCTTGAAGGACAAGCTGGGGCCCTTATGACGGCGGCCTTAGTCCAGCCTCTTGTTACCCTACCTCTTCTCACGCTTGCCTTCGCCTTCCGCACTCCAGCCTCTCTGGTCTTTGTGCTGTTCCCTGAACACCCCTGGGACTGTTCCCACCCTTGTCCAGGCTATTCCCTCTGTCTGGAATGCTCTTCCTCCTGGGTCCACATGGCTCACTCCTTCACTGCCAGGTCTCTGCTCAAATGTCACCTTGTTAGAGAGGTCGCACATTCCTGACCCACCTATGTAACACAGCACCCACTCCTGTCCCCTCTACTCCCTTATTCTGATTTTATCTCATAACTTATCACACCAACATTATATATTCATTTGCTTTTCCTTTACTGCTTGTCTTCCCACTACAATGGAAGTCCCCCAAGGCAGGGATTTTGCTGGGTCCCCAGAGCCTGGCTGACAGAAGGCATTCCATGCTCATTCCCTGAACATTGGATGAGAGAGGAGGAGAGGAGGGGAGCAGAGACTCCAGTGCTGGGGGGGTTGGGGGGGGGCACTTGTTTTTACCTCTTGAGCTGGCCAAGCAGGATGAGGTTAGGGGCGGTGCCCGTGAGGGTGGCAGTGCCCCCGATGCTGGCCGAGTAGGGGATGGAGATGAGGAAGCCCTTCCAGATGTTTCTGCGATAGTCCTCCTCCTTCTTGGAGTCGGCCAGAAGATCCAGCGGGGCCTCGGCCTCCTCGGGGCAGTCCTTGCTTTTAAACAAACCCGAAGAGACGCCATTCAGAACACACTCAGCATCTCTGGTCTCAGGGGGATACTCACTGCTGGGGCGGGAAAGCTAAGAGGTCTTTCTAGAAGGGAATTTGGCAGAGGCATCAAAAACCTCTAAAACTGTGCAACCCTGCAGCTGAAGTACTTTACTCCAAGATCTTATGAACAAATAACTGGGCAGTGCCTCAGGGGCAGGCCCAAGCGACTTCACCACAGAATTAAATATAATTTAAATGGAAAACAACCCACATCTCCATCAAAAAGGCATTAGCTAAACACAGATGACCCTCTTTCTGGAAGAAACACCAAAGCAGCTATTAAAAATGACGATTTAGATGGGTGTTTATTAAAATGAAAGATGTCCATCATATAAAGGGAAAAGGTAAGTAACAGCATTACTTCATTTTTTTCATTTTAAAAATATTCACATATTTCATGAATATATGAATATTAAGAAAAGTCTAGAATGGTACAAGCAGAGTTTTTTGGTGCCTTTCTCGGGAGTAGAATTCGATTTTTTTTCTCTTTTACTCTTTACGTATATTTTCTGGCTTGTTTTCCTTGTACAGAGTTTGAGAAAGAATTAAATTAAGAACTGTTAATTATATACTCAAAAGATAATGATGTTGACACAAATTTATTGACGTGAAATGATGTTTACTACACTCCACTAAGTGTAGGAGCAGGTTACAAAAAACATATATAACATTATCAATTTTTTTAATTTAACATATGCATTTATGTATATAGAGAATATGAAGAAATAATCTAGAATGAGATTCACTTAACGGTTTTAATCGATCTCTGGGAGTGAGATGTGGAGTACATTTTTCTTTTTGTTGAAGAGTATTTTTTTTGACTTGCGCGATTATGAAATGTTTATACAAGTAAATGAAATTAAGAACTGCTCCTGTGCAACAAATCAATTTGTTAAAAAAATGAAACATACTTTAAATACCTTCTGGCTTTAATTACTACATGAGAGGCCCCTTCTCCAGATGGCAACGAAGACATGATCTGAGGTCTGAAAGGAAGACAAGGACTGGGAGTAGCTGGAGACCGATGTCACGGCCTGACTTCCAGGCTGAGAGGCCTGGTCAGGAACTGTGGTCTCCCTCAGACCTGGGGACCCAACCAGACTGAGCCTCACAGTGAGAATGAGGAGCAGAGAAGGCCCTAGGGCTCATGTAGTGCAGCCCCTTCTTTGTTTAGATGGGGAAACTGAGGCCCAGAGAGGGGATGGGGCTTGCAGTCAATGGACACAGAGTCCCAGAGGGTGGGGATCGGATCAGGTCTTTTCCAATGGACTCAACACAAGCTTTGCAGGGGCAGATGGTCAAAACAGATTCCCAGGTTGCATGGGAGTAAGTGCTAGGCCAATCACAAAATCCATATCTCAAAGCTGGACTCAAAGCCCCAGATATGGTGCCAGGAAGGAGCACAGGCCATGGGGTAAGACTCAAACATAAGATCACACCCCTCCTCTGCTAACCCCCCATCAGCCCCCATCTCATTCAAAGCCAAGGTTACATCAACGGCCTGTGAGGTCCCACAGCCTGTGGCCCTCCACCACCACACTCTCGCCACCCAGGCAATCTCCCTGACACCGCCTCCTGCCATCCACTCACCCACCTCCAGCCACACTGGCTTCCTGTCTGCTTTGGACTCTCAGGACCTTTGCACCTGCTAGTCCCTCTGCTGAGAACGCTCTTCCCACAGATCCCCCACGACCCCCCACCTCCTTCAGGTGTTTGCTCAAGCATGACCTTCTTAGAGAGGTCTTCGCTAACCACCTATCTTAAAACTGCCCTTCCCCACCCCCAGCCCTCCTGCCTAGCCCTCTTTCCTGCTTTGTTCTCCCACACAGCACTCACCAACCATCTGAATACTATGGATTTTACTCACATATCTGCTTCTTATCCCTGGGATGTAAGCTTTACAGGGCTGGGCTTTTGTCTGTTCATTGCTGTATTCCTAGCGGTGCCTGGCTCGTCACAAGCTCTCTATAAATATTTATTGAATGAATGAAACAGACCTGATCAATGCCCAGCATGCCTTGAGCAAGTCACTTTACTTCCTGCTGTTTCATCGCCACTGAATCAAGACAACAATGACATTAACAACAAGCGCTACCATCTGTGCCTGCAAGGCCTAGCAACCTGATCGACATTATCTTACTTAATCGACATTATCTCATTTAACCCAAAACAACCCTATAAGGTGGGTTCCAATATCATGTCCAGTTGGTAGCTGAAACTAAACCGAGGCTCAGAGAGGTTATGTGACTTGTCGGAATCATACAGCCAGTAAGTGGCAGAGCCAGGGTTCAAAGCCAGGTCTGTGTGGCTCCAAACCTCAGAATCTTAACCACGCTGCCGTATACAAAGGACGCCAAAGACCGAATGTGCCGCCGAGGTGAAGACGCTTCCTAAGTCACACAAGTGCAAAGGATCGTGAGGGGCTCATAGGACGCTTTTCCTTAGAGCCTCTTGACCCTGTCCGCTTGCCTCTCCTCCTTGACCGCAGTGTGGTTTGTGCCCTTCTGCCCTCTCCCGCAGAGCCTCCTCCTCACCACAACTCCAGGGATTTCACGAGCTCCCCTGCCCCGTCCACATTTGCATGTTTTAAGGCGGCTGTGGAGGTCTGCCTAAGCCGAAAGGACAGATGGTGGAAACTCGAACATTAGGCCATTTGGAGAAAAATCTGGGGAGGGGAGGGGATTGCTTGCAGCATTGAATTCTGGTCCATCATCTCCTTGGATCAAGCACTGGCTCCTCTATGCATGTCACCAGGAACTCACTCTTCTGTGCTGGCAAGAAACTGCATCTCCGTGGGCACCGTGTGCAGGCCGTTTCTCCGCACAGCAGCTGGGAGGAGAGAGCATGACGGCTTTAGTGTAAGGTAACAAATGGGACAGGCGTGTTCCTCCTCAATCAGGAGACATTCTTCAGGTTCCCCTCCTAGACTAGTCGTTGAATTAAAAAAAAAAACAGGCAGTCAAAATTCCATCCTTCTGTCCCACCCATCCACATTTGGAGATGACCCCAGGCCTGTGGGCAGGGAGCTGGCTGCAAGGTTGCTGGACAACCCATAACTCAAGCCTAGGCTTACCTAAGCTGCCATTGTCAAAGGGATGTTTGGGAAAGACTAGCTAAGAGTAGGAATGGATCAGCAAGGGGATGGGTGACCCCAATCTCCCATTCATTCATTGAAAAAGTATTTATTGGGCATCTTCTATGTGCTATTGACTATGAGTTTGGGGTACACCATGAATAATATAAACAAGGTCCCTGCTGCCATGAAAGTTATATTCTGTAAGGGGAGACAGACAATAATTGAATAAAGGAAATTTCAGGCAGTGGTGAAAGTGATGGAGGAGATAAAACTAGGCAATGTGATGGAAAGTGATTGCAGAGTGGGGATGGGAGCAAGTGGCCTACTGCGATCAGGTCAACCGAGAAGACAAATGAGCTGATGGCATTTGATCTGAGACCTCAAGGATCATAGGAAGAGCTGTAGGAAGAGGGTTAAGGGCAACAGGAGCAGCAAGTGCAAAGGCCCTGAGGTGAGAGTGCGTCTGGTGTGTCGGGAAGCAGGAGGGAGACCAGTGGGGCTGGAGGGGTTGAGGGAGGGGAGAGTAGCGGGAGGTGAGGTGAGAGAAGGGCAGGAAGTGGGATGGGTCATGCGGGGGTCTTGGGGCTCACGGTAAGGACTTTGGCTTCTCTTCTGAGTCAGATGGGAGCAGGGCCAGGGGTGTGTTTGAGCAGAGGAGAGTCAGGACAGGATCTGACTTCCTTTTAAAAGTATCCTTTGCTTGATGGGTCAGTCTCCCCAGGAGCCTCCAATAATGTTCTGGAGACAAGAAAAATGGAAGAGATTAACAGTTCCTGCAGCTGAAACCATCACCAAGGGCACAAGAAGCCGGCCCTGGGCATTGGGCGCATGCCTGGTAGCTGAACACATGGGTTCTGGGTTCGAATCATGGCTCCATCACTTACTATATGACCTTAGATCCGTGGTTCCCAACTAGGGCTGATTCTGCCTCCGAGGGACATTGCACAATATCTGGAGACGTTTTTGGTTGTCACAACTGGGGATGGGGGGGTGCTACTGGCATCTAGTGGGCAGAGGTCGAGGATGCCGCTAAACCTCCTACAACGCTCCCACAACAAAGAATTATCCTACTCGAAATGTCACTAGTGCTGAAGTTGAGAAACCCCGGTTTAGATAAGCCCCTTTATCTCCCCGTACCTCAGTTACTTAATTCACAAAATAGAAATAATAAGTCTCCCAGGGTTGTCAAGAGCATTGAAGAGTTGATCCACTTGCACCAGACTGAATATTTTCATCCCCAAAACTTACACGTGGAAACCTAAGCCCCAGTGTGATGGTATTAGGAGGTGGGTCTCTGGGAGGCGATGGGGTCACGAGGGCAGAGCCCTCAAGACGGGATCCGTGCCCTCAGAAAAGACACCCCAGAGAGCTCCCTTGCCCCTTCCACCGCATGAGGACACAGCGAGAAAATGGCCACCTACGAACCAGGAAACTGGCCCTCTCCAGCCACCAAATCTGCCAGCATCTTGATCTTGGACTTCCCAGCCTCCAGAAGTGGGAGAAACAAACACCCGGTCTCTAGTGTTTTTGTCATAGCAGCCTGGAAAAGACTCAGACACCGTTTAAAGCAGGGACGGGCCAACTTCTTCCGTAAAAGGCCAGACAGCAGGTATTTCAGCCTTCAGAGGCCACACGGTCTCTGTCGTGAACCAGTCAGCTCTGCCATGACAGCACGAGAGCAGCCCTGGGCAAGACCGAAAGGAATAAGTGTGGCTAAACCTTTATTTCTGGACAGGGAAATGTCAATTTCACATGTCCCAAAATATTCTTCTTTTGATTTATTTCAACCATTTCAAAATATAAAAACCATTCTTAACTCACAGGCTGCACGAAGCATAGGTGGCAGGCTAGATGCAGCAGGCTGAAGCTTGTCAGCCCCTGACTTAAAGAAGTTAACAGGAATTCCCAGCGAGAATTTAGTAAATGAGGGTTACTCTTAAGAAAGATTAAAAAAGAAGGCCCTGACCTCTGAAATTGGTCTGACCCAGATACACCATGTTGTCCTCCTGTCGGACCTAAACAACCTTCACAACGCTGACCTCAGACAAAGTCACTCTGAGGTGACAGACGGTCAAAGCAAGGCCACTGCACAGGCTCGTCCCAGCTCAAAGCTCAGCACCCACCAAATACCAAGAACGCCCTCTCGCTAAACCAACAGCTGCTGCTTCTCCACCAAGGATAGAGTTGCTCCTGATTTCTGACCACACCCAATCTAGAGCAAATCCTGCTTCTTTAGACCGTCCCCCCAAAACGCCCCAACCAAAGCCCCAATCCTATGAAGGTCCTTTCTGACACCCTCTTCCTGAGGCGGTCAAGGCTGCCCACGCTGTGTGCTCTCCCACACTGCGGCAACAATCATAAACTCAACCTGTTGAACTCCAGATGTGTTCCTGGGACCTTTGGCCTCGTGCACTGGGAGGAAAGGTCTTGACTCCAGCCTCGGCTCTTTCCTTACCTCATGCAGGGGCTTGGGGAAGCCCCTTCCCCTCTCCACTCTGGGCTGCTTTTTCCCTGTTGGTACCATGAGGGAGCAGGAAGCCATGGTGGCCAACTGTGTCATTTTTACTGTGCCTGAGGGTGGCCCTGCTGACCATGCACCAGCCAGGGCCTGAGGGTAAATGCAGATCAGCTCACCCTGGGCCACGGGGACCAGGGCCTCAGGGCTCCTGTGACAGGAACACATGTCCATATGCAATGCCCGGGGCTGGAGGCCAGGGCACTGAGGCAGGAAGCGAAGCACTGTTAATAGGACACTGAGGCTGGGAGGCAAAGTTGCTCCCCAGGGGATGGCCGGACAGGAAGAATTCCAACCCAGGGACCTCCCGGTCCTCATCCATCTCTAGCTCACTCGCTACCCTTCCCACCTGGGTCAGGACCACAGCTGTCACACAGCATCAGATGCCCGCAGAGCTTGCCAGCACCTCAGGCATGACCCAAGGCCTCTCTCTGCAGCCCCTGACAAACAGTAGAATTTCCCGGAAGAGCCCAGCCCCACCCTAGGGGTTCCAGTTTAGGGGCTCGGGGGTGGGGCCAAGGCCTCAGTAGCTTTGAAAAGCTCTGCAGGTGATTCTCTTGGGCTGCCAGGGTTGAGGACAAGTTACAGATGGGGAAATCGAAGCCTCCAGTGGCTGCCTATGCCCTCAGAGAGGGCGTGTGCTCAGTAGTCTGCTACAGCCCCCACCTGGCCCTGTCACTCATCCATGGGCCCCCGTTGCTGCCAGCATCTGCATATAAGATACCAGACTGTGTGCTGTACACAAGGCAGGGGAGGACATTCGTACGCACACAGCTGTGAACAGTAATTACCTGTAACATGTAAGATTAGGAAGCAGGAAGTTTCACTTTTTCTTCATCGGATTAGTCATGTGAAAACATTTTATACCAAGCATCATTTTTCTAATGATGATGATGGTAATAAAACCAATGAAGAGAAGCTGAAATAAATAGGAAAACCAAGGTGCCGAGTGTCCTTAACCATTTACCCAGGGCCCGTCCCTGAGCTTCCCGTGACCACAGGGACCGAAGTGACCACAGAGAAACAGGCCAGTGTGGCAAAGTCTCCAAAGCTTCTGCCCTTTCTGGGTCCGGAGATCGCTGGCTGGTTGGGAGCTTGGCTTACATAAGGGCTTATTCAAATCACACCAGTCCCTGAGCTTGTGTCAGGCAGGGAACCGAGGCCTGTGGCATTTGTCATCTTACAGCAGCCCCAGGACAGCTTGGGAGAACCTTCCTCTTTACACCTGGGGAAACTGAGGCCCAGAGGTGGCTTATGGTCGGGATCAAGATGACCCAGTGGGCCAGCGGCAGCGGCAGCCTTGTTCCCGGGACTGTTGGTCCTCCACCCCTGAATCTCACTCCATCCCCAAAGGCACCCACCTGGCTCTCAGGAGGTCAGACCTGGAACCGCTAACCAGCCTCACCTCCCTGGGTTGCTGAAAGGTTCCTGACGTTTCGCACACAGAAGGCCCCCACAAAAGAGTTCTTGTATCAAATTAGGTAAAGAACACCCCAGGGAAAGTCAAAGGCCCCCAAGTCAGACAGGTTTACATCCATTAATTCACTTAGCACTCACAACCACCTAGATGGTAAGTATTAATACCCCCATTTTACGTATGAGGAAACTGAGGCTTAGAATAGTGAAGTAACTGGTCCATTCATTCGTTTATTAATTCCACGCATTTATTGAACATCCACTACGTGCCAGCAGCATTCTAGGTGAACAAGACTACGCCAGTGTAGACTGCCCACGGCAACGGAAAAGACTGACGCAAGCCCCCGTGGAACCGGGAGTCCACGGAGGAGGCATAGGAAACACAGCCCTCTCCCGGCTGGGAGTCTTGGAAACGGCGACCCACAGAAGGGTAGGCTGTTATTACCCGCTCCTCCCCGTTCCTGGAAACCTCATCATGGTTTTTATACAATTGCCACTTATCAGCCACTTCCTATGTGCCAGGCTCTCCTTTCTCATGTGAGCTTCACAACGATGTACAGCAAATGGGAGGTTTGGGCCTCATTTTATAGGTGGGAAAAGAGCCTCGAAAGGAGGCCCCTCTCCTGGCCTCATGAGTGAAGAGTGAAGGAGGAGGGCAAGCCTTCACCCGGCCTGAAAGGTTGCTTTTTGAAGAATGGCATCTTGGGCATTCCTAAAGGAAAGACAGGGTTGATGACCCAGCTTTGTTTGGGCAGCGAAAAAGAGGGCAAAGAGGAAAGAGTGGGAGAGTTTAGATTCAAAAGCCAGAAGGGCCCTTTACTGGTTCAGGGACACTGGGCAAACACTTCACCACTCTGAGCGTCCATTTGCCCCTCTGAAAATGGGCATGATAACAGGGCCACCCCTGCGGGCCTGCAGTGGAGGATCTATGAGAACACACATGTAGAAGGACACTGGGGAGGCCACCACTCACGTGGCCTCTCGGTCCCCAAGGCAGTGCAAGAAGCAGAGCTGTATAAAGGAACAGAAGAGAAGCTGCAGGGCTGCCCTCCAAGGCTGAGGACCCCAGGGTCTTGTCCAGTGGGCCCCACCCTGCCCCAGGCTCTGTCTTGCTCCGGCATGGTGCTTATAAGCACAGACTCCGGATTCAGACAGAGCTCAGCAACGAACTCACCATGTTACTTTGGGCAAATCATTTTGCCTCTCTGAGCCTCAGTCTCCTCATCTGTAAAATGGGGATCATCGACCTCATCGAACTGTATGAAGATTAACTGAGCTAATGAGTAAGAAAAATGTAGCACAGTATCTGGCATATGGTGGGTCTGTAGAAAATGACACTCATACTACCATTGTTGTTGTTGCTATGGGTGTCCCTCATGGACTTAAAGGCCCTGGGAACCTCCTGGCCCCTGTCCTGGCTCACTAAAGAGTCTCCACTCCCTGCACCCCGTCCTCACCGCCTGCCAGCAGGACAGAGCACAGAACCCGGCTGAAAGGGGACATCTCTCTCTGCACTGGAATTAGCCTAGTTTCAGGACCTGGGGCTGATCATTAACCAATCCTTGCTCTCTGATCCCACTGCCTGTGAAAGCAGTGTCTGCCCCAGCCTCCC
Organism: Equus quagga; assembly: GCF_021613505.1. Classification (NCBI taxonomy): domain Eukaryota; kingdom Metazoa; phylum Chordata; class Mammalia; order Perissodactyla; family Equidae; genus Equus; species Equus quagga. The sequence continues at coordinate 97,454,864 of NC_060278.1, forward strand.
AGACCCTCCTATCCCCCGGCATCCTGCAGCAGAAGAGAAAAGATTCTGCGTTTCACCTTGCAACCAACACTGTGTGCGACCCTGGACAAGCCCCTTTCCCCTCCTGGGTCTCAGATTTTTCATCTTTATAATGAGGGAACTAGCTTCCAAACATTTTCTTTTTGGCCACTAGACTCTTTAAAAAAAAAATCTTGTGTGGGAGGCAAAATAACAGGTTAAGAGGACAGGCCCTGAAGCCAGCCAGCCTGGATTCAACACCAGCGCCACTGTTTTGAAACTATGTGACCTCGGGGCTACTCTATCCTCTTTTAAAATTTCTTCCTCAATTTCCATTCCTCTAAATGAGGTCAGTGTTGGCTCCACCTCACTCAGAAGTAAGGCCCTAGGTAGAGTTCTTGCCTAAAGTAAGTGTTCAATAAACAGCTGTGCTTGTTACTTGGAAGCTCAGTGTACAAAACAGAAAAAGTGGGGGCAGCGGGGGTTGAAACGGGGGCGGGAGCAGAGTCTCACTACTTGCTGCCACCCCAGGGCAAATATGAGGCGGTTCTGTTGGAGTCCCAAGATTCAAGGGAAACGATCCGAAAACCGAGGGAGCCTGCGGGATCTGCGAACTACGGCCCCTGGCCTCTGGGCTGAACCCAGCCCACTGCCTGCCAGCCAAGAATGGTTTCAATATTTTTAAATGGCTGGAAAAAATCAGTAGAAGAATAAGATTTTGTGATGTAAACACTATATAAAATTTTAAGTTCAGCACCCATAAATAAAATTTCACTGGAACACAGCCACACCCACTCTTTACATATTGTCTAGGGAGGCTTTCTCTCTGCAAGGGCTGAGTTGATTGGTTGTGACAGAGTGGCCAGCAAAGCTGAAAACACTTACTATCTGGTCATTTTTAGAAACCGTTTGCTGAGCCCTGCTCTAGAGCATCTCTTCCCTTCCGTGTGGAAGACTTTGACCCTGCATAGATCCTGGCTCTGTTACTTTACCACCAACGCGATTGATTCTGGACTATCACCTCACCTCTCTGAACCTCATCTATAAAATACTTAGAATCATTTCTAGCTCTCAGGGCTGTCGTGGAAATAAATAAGCAAGCCCCCTTATTGCGTGATGGGAAGTACCCATACCCCACTAAATGAGATTAACTTAGATGGCGCATGGATCAATATTTAGATTTTTGACAGATATATATTTATTTTAATGCATATTCAAAAAATACAACCAGCACACAAAACCCAGGGTTTCATGGATAATGTTTGCTGTATTAGTTGGGGTAAATGGTCCAAAGCTACGGAGGCAGATCTGCCATCCGTCTCTCAACATGCAGCTTCCATCTTTGGGTCCCAGGTAGCATCTCTTGCCCCCACCATCATATTCACATTCCAGCCAGCAGGCATAGAGAGCAGGACGGCAGGACCAGGAAGTTGCACACAACATTCCCACTCATATTCCATTAGCTAAACTGAGGCACCTGACCACATCTAATTGCAAGGGAAGCTGGGAAATTCAACCTTTTCTCTGCACAGCCATGTGCCCACGCAGGGGTTCTATTACTAAAAGAACAAACGAAGAATCAATACCAGGGATAAGCCAGCAATCTCTGCCCACACACGTACCAATTTAAAGCTTCCTTCTAAAATACGTTTATGTACATAAAAAGAAAGACTTTTTAAAGCAGACAGGATGTGGCAGCCATTTTGCAACCACGAGGGAAAGACCAAGGAAACCACAGAGATGCCAATCAACAGTCCTGATATCTTTGTGCCTCTGAATTGACCCTGGAACTGCCTTTCTCGGACTTCTTGATATTTGAGGAAAATAAATCCCTATGCTTTAAGCTACTTGTAGACAGGCATTCTTTTTCTTATAGCCAAAAGAATTCTCACTTTCATGGATCAGAGAGTGGGCTGTGGAGCCAGACTGCCTGGGTGCAAAGTCAGGTTCAGCCATTTGCCCTCTGTGTGAATTGAGGAAGTCACTTCCCCTCTCTGAGCCCTCACTGAGTCATCTGAAAACATGGTGGCTCCTTGTGTGTTGTTTAGTTTAGAACACAGCTTCAGAGGGCTAAGTGAATCCAATCCCTCAGTTCACGGCACGTTATCACTATTCATTGCACGAGGCCCCTTTTGTTTCTTTAGTCCCTTTTATCCTTGTTTCCCACTCCCATCCTTCCCGGAGCAACCATTCTGATGTGTTTAATGTGTAGCTTTTCGTTGGCTCATGTTCTTGCAAAATGTTTAATCATTTGCGTATTTTTAATTTGCATAACAGCATTGTGCTCTATGTCTCGTTCTGGCTTTTTTTTTTTTTTGCGGTCACAACCGTGCTTTATGAGATCCATATACGTTCCGCTAATTCTTTGTCCCTAAAAGCAGCACGGTGCTGGGTGGTGCACCCACCACGCTTGACCTTCCTTTTACTGATGATCACGTTCACGTGGCTGCCAACCCGCCACAGCACAGAGAAGGCTGCAGCGACCTTCGTTGCACAGGTCCCCTCACGAGTCTGTGTCTGAATTCCTCTAGCATTTGCAACCAGGAGCGAAACTGCTGGGTTGCAGGGTAGATGCACACTTAATCCGATTAAACAGTTGCAGACTGCCCTTATGAAAGGCTGGCCCAGCCTACACTCCAGCAGTGCACGGAGTTCCCGTCGCCCCCGTTCCCGCCAACACTGGGCATTACCCAGCTTTCTCATTCTTGCCAGTCTCATTGAAGTAAATCTCACTGTTGTTTTAGCTTGCACTTCTCTGGGTATTAGTGATTTTGAGCATCTTTTCAAATGCTTTAAAACAAGGTTTACTGATAGTATCTACTTTCTAAGGCTGTTTTGAGAGGTAAAGGAGATAATGTATGTAAAGTGTTTAACCCATTGCTTAGTACACAGTAAGTGCTCAATAAATGCAAATTTTAAAGAAAATCAGGTACCATGGATTGACTTTGTTAATTCTCAGTTATTATTATTATTATTGAAACACTTGGCACACAGTAGGTGCTTACTAAGTGCCTTCCCTTCACCTTCCAGGACACCCTTTTGACATCCCACTCCCACTCCTCCACACTGGTGGCTTTGGCCCCCAGTCCCTCCTGCGGCCTCACCTGTGTTCTCTTCACTCTCCCTCCTGAGGTCCTTCTGAGTCTCCCTGTGGCCAAAGAGACTCTTCAGGATGGCATTGGCGATGGGCAGCATCATGGCGGTGGAGGCGGTGTTGCTCAGCCACATGGAAAGGAAGGAGGTGGTCATCATCATTCCCAGGATGAGTCTAGGAACAGAGGGAGGCAGAGGCAGGTCCAGAGCCAGGGACCAGGAGGTCTTCTGGTCCCCGTTTGCCACCCCCGAGGAATCCAGCCCACTCGTTTTATAGGTGAAAAATTAAGGCCCAGCGAGGACAAGCCAGGGACGAAGCGGGGACCAAATCCACTCACCAGGCTTATTTCAGATCTAAGGAAACTGGCTCAACATGTTTAAGTGAACTGACCGGGTACTCAACGTAAAATAGTTCCAAAGACCCCCCCAACCCTGAAATTTCCTCTCCTTTGCCCTCCCATCCTGATGGCTCCCACTGCAGAATAAAGGTGCCTTGCTTTGGCACCAACACTCCCCACCATCTCACCCTGAATGGCCTTCCCAGCCTCCTCTGCCCTTGCCCTCCCACTCCTGCCGGGCACCCCTGCTCAGGCTCCGCTGAGCTTCCGGCCAGCACCCAGACACACCCAACCTCGTGCCTGCCTGCCATGGCTCGGTCCTTCCCTCCATGGGAATCTGAGTTTCACGATTTTTTCTCTTTATGTGGAACTCTGAATCCACCTGGAATTTATTTAGCTATCTAGTATGAAGTCAGATCTAAGTAGATTTTTTTTCAAAGAATAAACCGATTATTCCAACCTCCATCATTTATTTAATAATCTTTCCCCTCTCCACTGATTTAGATTTCTTCTAGAATATTTTTCCTGCGTTTTTAAGATCTGTTTCTGAACTACTGTCAAACTGCCTGTTTTCACTGCTGTAACTTTATGTCTGATAGCAGCCCCATCCATTCTTCAAGGTCAAACGTACTCCTCCGTGAAGAAGTCACCCCTGCCTCTCCCGTGGGCTGCCACACCACATGTGCCCCTTGGGTATCAAATTCTGCTTTATGGATGGACTCTCTCCGCAGGACTGACAGTGCCTCCAGGAGGAAACACAGCTACAGAGCCTAGCAGAGTGCCTGGCACGAGCAGATGCTGGAAACCTAGGTGTTACCCAGGTTATCCGGACTCTTTTTCCTAACCACCTCCCCCCATCGATTTTATCAACCAAAGAGTTCTCAACTCTATCCATTCTGTCCATCTGCACTGCCACCACCTAGTCCACGCTGCCACCCTCTCTTGTCTGGACACCCAGAACATTCTCCTAACTGGGCTGCATCCAGCTTCCCATCCCTCAGCTATTCTCCACACGGCAGCCAAGAGGAATTGTTTAAAAATGCAAATCTGGTCACGTGACTCCCCAGCTTAGAGCTCTTTAAAGCAGAGATTCATAACCAAGGGGAGCATGGATATAACTCACGACAGAAATGATGGGGGAAAAGCATCTTTATTTTACTAACGTCTAACAGAAGTTAAACATTTCCTTTCGAAATAAACATAGGCAACAAAGTTCAGTAGTATTAGAAGTGCCCGGGACTTCGTCACCAATTAAAACCACAGATATCTTCATACACATTACAACAGTTGCAGACATCCTGGAATATCACTGCCACTCAAAACTGCCTAACTACAGTTGCTATCAGGCCGGTTGCTAGATCTTATCATTTACTGCAAAGGAGTACATAGCGTACCATATCACAAATTTGTGTGTTGTTAAAAATGTATTTGCATTTTGCTGTAACTGTTGTGAATGTTGTTTTAAATCCTAAGCGTTGTGTGCTTTGTACATTTAAAAACATTATGCTAGGAAGGGATCCTTAAGACTCATCAAATTGCAAAAAAAAAAAAAAATTAAAGGAGCAACAATAATGCTACTTTAAAGGCCACTCAATCCTCTTAGAATAAAGTTCACATCCTAGCCAGAGGCCTAACCACAGGAATGGACCCTGCCTCCCTGTCTCTCCAAGGCCATCTTTCCACCCACTTGCTACCCACCTCGTCACCATGGCTGGTACGTAGTAAACTAGGATGACAGCAGCCAGGATTTACTGCACTGCACGGGTCTACGCTATTTTATCCTCATTCCACAGGCAAAGAGAGGTTAAGTCACTTTCCAGGGCAGGAGAGGCCTGAACCATGCTGCTAACAGGAAGCCCTCTAAAGCCACTAGACACTCGTCCCCGAGGGTGGAGCCTGCCAAGAAGCATTTCAACTGGCTTCGTGGGCGATTCTGACGCACTTCTGAGAACTGCCCAAAAGCCTAGTACTGTGTCTGGCACACGGAGGGAGCTCACTGTCTGAGGAATGAATAAGCAAATGGAAGGCGGGACATGATGAGTCCGTCGGCCTGGGTGATTAAACCAGGAAGAGTGAGTTTGGGCTCCAAGAGACGTGGTCCCTCTGCCTCCCCGCCCTTGGGCTGGACCCATTCCCTGGCCTTACCTGGCAGGCTGGACCCCAACGAACATCAGGACCTTGAGGGCTATTCTCCGGTGCAGGTTCCACTCCTCGATGGCGGTGGCCATTATCAGCCCACTGAGGAAGAGGAAGTTGGTGTCCAAGAAGTACTGGGGGCAGACCTTGTTGGAGGGCAGGATGCCCAAGAAGGGAAAGAGGATGATGGGCAGCAGGGACGTCACCGAGAGGGGCAGGGCCTCCGTGCACCAGTACACCGCCATGAGCAGGATGACAAACAGGCAGCGGCCTTCCTGCAAGGGGAAGACGCAGGCTCAGGAGGGTCAGCCGAGCTCAGCGTGGCAGCGGGAAAAGAGGGCCTGGAGCAGGGCCTGTCAGGGTGCGTTCCTCAGGGAGGCAGTGGAGAGGGTGAGGGCCCAAGGCTTTGACCTTGAGCAGGTGGTGTCACCTATCTGAGCCTCATTTTGCTCAACTATAAAACGGAGAAGCTATATCTGTCCATTTTATAGGGCTGTTTGAGGATTATAAGAAATATCCCATTGTCTTAGAAGTAGATACTGAGATGAGCATGACAGTGATAACAGTTTACTTGATAGAGGATCCCAGAAAGTTCTGGAAGGGTAGTGGGGAAGCGAAACAGAGAAGGAAGCCAATACAGAGTGTGTTGAGAAGGTTACCACTGTGGGATGCTGGGGCTCAATCCTGATGGGGACCCTGGTTGACGGTATAGATCGTGCCTCAAAGTTGTCTCCCTGGGAGGCAGGAAGCTGGGCTATTTATCTTCCAACTCCTGGCCATCTTAACTCCCCAGCACTTCCAGCCTGCCCCAAGCACAGGCTGAGCACGCTCCTGCAGCCAGAGAGCACACGCATGCAGAGCATCTCAGGTGCAGTAAGAAGCCATCGCACATGCAGAGTGGCAGCTGCCAATGGGGATGTGGACGGAGTACCAGTAGCAACTGCCACATCTACACCCAGCACGGAGCACAATGCCCATCAGATAGTGCACACTCTATAAATAGGAATAATAACAAGTGATATTTATTGGGTTATTAAGTACCAGATACTATTTATTCCTCACAAAATCTCAGTGAATTCAGTATAATTATTATCCCCATTTTATAGATTAGGAGGGTGAGATGCAAGGAGGTCACTAACAAGACAACGGCTGAGAGAACAAGGCAATCTTAACCTTGTTAAGCCAACGCTCTTAACCCGGTACATGCAGCTGTTATCAGCTGAACACTAGGACCACTGACAGGCAGACAATGCAACTTTAAAGATTCAAAACCAAACAGATTCAGTGGTTGCTGGGGCTAGGGCGGGAGGTGTGTGTGTTGTAAGGGGGTCGGGGGGGCTGCAAAGGAGAGCAAGGGGATTTTTGGGGTGATGGAAATGTTCTTCACTCAGATTGGGGTGGTGGTTACATGGGCATGCACATTTGCCAAAACTTGTCAAACTATTCACCTGCTTGTGAAACAAGAGGCAATGATGACAATGTCGTCACTTTTTTTTTTTTAAGATTTTTATTCGTCCCTTTTCTCCCCAAAGCCCCCTGGTACATAGTTGTATATCTTTAGTTGTGGGTCCTTCTAGTTGTGACATGTGGGATGCTGCCTCAGCATGGCTTGATGAGTGGTGCCATGTCCAAGCCCAGGATCTGAACCAGCGAAATTCTAGGCCGCCGAACTTAACCATTCGGCCACACGCCCGGCCCCAATGTCTTCACTTCTGATATATCAGTGTCTCAGAGGATTCATAATAAATCATGTCTTACTATTCATACGGTCGCTGAATAAAGCTACTTACTGCCCTGACCTTGCTTTCTTATGTTCTCTCAAGGCAATGATCTTGCATGCTTCAGTATGCAGACAATCCCTTGGATTTGGTGCTGTTTGGTGCCATTTCATGTTTCTTACTTCTTACTCACAGTAGGTTTTGCTGACTTTATTCAGTGTCCATAGGATATTGAAGTGAATTCCATCCTAACAAGCATCATCCTAATAGAACGCATCCTCTGCTACACAGAACGGGCATCAAGCTGTGTGCAGACACATGATTGGTTACTCCATCTAACCGACGGGCAAGGGCAGGACCAGGAAGACCAATGAGATGGCTCTGGTAACAATCCAAGCAAAGATACTGGGAGCTAGCGTCTGGTGGGAGCAGTGGTGGTAGTGAGAAGCGGTCAAATTCTGGATCTATTTCCAAGCTGGAGCTTGATAGCTTTGCCAAGGATCTGTTAGGATGTGCGAGGCAAAGAAGAGAGGCTAAGGGTAACTCCAGTTGTTGGCCTCAGCAGTGGGAAGAACCAGGCTGTCATTTACCCAGATGGGAAAGACTACAAGACCCGCCCACATCCATTTCCATACCTTCAAAACATCCTGAAACTCTGCCTGACATACCCTCCACTGGAGAATTTCCATTCCCTGAGTGCCTTAGCTTCTGTCATCAGTGCTCACACTCACTCACGCAATTTACACACCTACAGAAAGCCTCCTGCAGAGGCATTTCTGTACAACAAATCCTATTTTCCCAATTATCTATTTTTGTTGTTTGTTACCTATGTCTTTGGTGTCGCATCCAAGAAATCATCACCAAATCCAACATCCTGAAGCTTCTGTCCTATGTTTTCTCCTAAGATTTTTACAGTTTTAGGTCTTACGTTTAGGTCACAGATCCATTTTGTGTTCGTTTTTGTATGTGGTGTTGGATAAGGGTCCAACCGTCTCCTTTCGCATGGGGACATCCAGTTTTCCCAGCACCATTTGGTGGACTGTCTTTTCCCCATTGGCACTCTTGTCAAAAATCATTTGACCGTACACTCGAGGGTCCATTTCTGGGCTTTCTATTCTGTTCCATTGGTCTATGCGTCTGTCTTGATGCCGGTACCGCACAGTTTGGATTCCTGTAGCTTTGTAGTTAAGTTTTGAAATCAGGAAGTGCGAGGCTTCCAGCTTAGTTCTCCTCTTTCAAGATTGTTTCGGCTATTCAGGGTCCCTTGAGATTCCACATGAATTTCAGGATAGGTTTTTCTATTTCTGCAAACAACGTCGTTGGGGTTTGGATAGGGATTGCATTGACTCTGTAGATCTCTTGCGTATTGATATTTTAACAATATTAAGTTTTTCAATCCATGAACACGAGATGTGTTTCCATTTATTTATGTCGTCTTTAATTTTTTCCAGCAATGTTTTGTAGTTTTCATTGTACAAGTCTTTCGCCTCCTTGGTTAAGTTCATTCCTAAGTATCTGATTCTTTTTGACGCTATCATACATGGAATTGTTTTCTTAATTTCCTTTTCAGATTATTCGCTGTTAGCATATAGAAATGCAACTGATTTTTGTGGGTTGACTTTGTATCCTGCTACTTTGCTGAATTCATTTATTAGTTCTAACAGGTTTTTTTGGTGGAATCTTTAGGGCTTTCTACATATAAGATCATATCGGCTGTAAACAGAGACAATTTGACTTCTTCCTTTCCAGTTTGGCTTCCCTTTATTTCTTTTCCTTGCTCTGGCTAGAATTTGTAGCACTACCTTGAATAGAAGTGGGGAAAGAGGGACTCCTTGCCTTGTTTTTAATCTTAGAGGAAAAACTTTCAGTCTTTCACCATTGAGTATGAGGTTCACTGTGGGTTTTTCACATATGGCTTTTATTGTGTTGAGGCAGTTTCCTCCTATTCCTAGTTTGTTGACTGGTTTTAATCATGAAGGAGATAGACAAATAGCCAATAAGCACATGAAAAGATGCTCGACATGACTAACCATTAGGGAAATGCAATGCAAATCAAAACTACAATGAGATACCAGCTCACACCTGTTAAGATGCCTACTATTTAAAAAAAAAAACAGAAAATAAAAAGTGTTGGTAAGGATGTAGACAAATCAGAATCCTTGTGCACTGCTGGTAGGAACATAAAATGGTACAGCTACTATGGAAAACAGTGTGGTGTTTCCTCAAAAAACTAAAAATAGAATTACTATATGACCCAGCAATTCCATTTCTGGGTATGTATCCAAAAGAACTGAGAGCAAGGTCTCAAAGAGATATTTGTATACTCATGTTCATAGCAGTGTTATTCACAAGAGCTATAACGTGGAAGCAATCCAAGTGCCCATCAATGGATGAATGGATAAGCAAAATGTGGTATATACACACAATGGAATATTACTCAGCCTTAAAAAGGAAGGAAATTCTAACATATGCTACAGTATGGATGAACCTTGAGGGCATGATGCTCAGTAAATAACCCAGTCACTAGCGGACAAATACTGTATGATTTCACTTATATGAAGTGCCTAGAGCAGTCAGTCATTCAGGCAGAAAGTAGAAGGGCGCTTGCCGGGGGCTGGGGGAGGGAAGAACGGGGAGTTATTATTTAATGGGTATAGGGTTTCAGTTTTACAAGATGAAAAGAGTTATGGTGATGGTTGGTGATGGTTGCATGACATTATGAATATTTAATACCAATGAACTGTACACTGAAAAATAGTTAAGATGGTAAATTTTATGTTCTATGTATTTTACCACGATAAAAAAAATTGGAAAAAAATTCTATTTTCCTATTGACTTAAGGATACATTTTTCTGGAGGAGAAAAATAAAATAGACTCCCAGAGTTAAAACACTCAATTACACTTCCAAATATCTAAAATTACTTCTTTGGGGGCAGAGAAGAAGAATTGTAAAACAAATGAGCACAACTTGAAACGAATATTCCAACACATCAGGTTATTGGATGCACATTTGACAGATCGAAAGCAAAAGCAGTAATACAGAATCAAATCCCACGACTAAAAGTTCCCTAAGTTTTGATTTCTCATCATCCTTTTGGTTCCTAAACCAGGCAGAACCTGGGTGAGAGATCTTAGATAATTACAGATCTATAACTATTTATAACTTCCAGCCCTTTCTCCAAGCACAGCGGTATACTGAATCACAATGGATAAACCACACAAACCCTGAATGTGAAATTCAGTTAAAAAGGCGTTTTTCTGGGAGAAGCGCGATGACGGGCTCTCCACTGGGCCCGTCTGTCCTCTCCCTCCCTTCCCCCAACCCTGGCAGCCCCTAAGACCTCCTTGATTCAGGAATTCAGAGGAGGACAGTCAGACCATCACCAGCCCCCTGGCTTTACAGATGTGGAGACTGAGACCAGAGAGGGGAAAGGTCAGACAGTAGATAGGTATCAGAGCTGTTTCTAGAATTGCGACCTGGGGGGCTCCCCAGGCAGCTGAGACCCTGCACTGAAAGGCCCTCGTAGCCTCAATAGGTGCTTGGAGCCAAAGGGCACCATCCCAGGGTTCCATGGAGGCAAACAAGCAGTAGGACCGTCCCAGGTACTCCCAGTACAACAAAGATGGGAGAAAGTGAGACACAATAAACAGAACCCTGTTTTCAGAAGCTCCCAGCATCCCCACACTCTGCCAGCAGAGTTTCAGGGACTACCTGCGGAGACAAGGTGTCCAAAGGTTCCAACCACAGAAAACAAATCTGGCCAACTACATCTTCCTAGGGCTGGAAACCTGTGAGTCTGCAGAGGAAACCAAAGATCAGCTGGAGACAGTTGGTTTCCAAAGCTCAGAGAAGTAAGCGGCTTTCCTGAAGACACACAGCTTCCCAGAGATGGAGCCAGGTTTGAAGCAGGAGAAGCCTGAGTCTTGGCTTCTGATACGAGAGCAGCAGGATGGCCGCTGTCCCCATCCCCTTACCGGCTTCATTTTTCTTCATATAACCAGTTGCCACCTGTATTAGTGTTCTCCAGAGAAACAGAACAAACAGGCTGCACAGAGATACATATAAGAGGAGATTTATTATGAGGTTGGCTCACATGGTTATGGAGGCCAAGATGTCCCCCAGTCTGCCACCTGCAAGCTGGAGAGCCAGGAAAGCTCGTGACGTAATTCAGTCTGAGTCTGAAAGCCAGAGAACCAGGGACGCCAGTGTCCGAGGGCAGGAGAAAATGGACGTCTCAGCTCAAGTAGACACAGAGGAACTTGCCCCTCCTCCTCCTTTTGGTTCTATCCAGACCCTCAGCTAATCAGGTGAGGCCCACCCACATGCGTGAGGACAGACCTCCTTTACTCAGTCTACTGATTCAAACGCTAGTCTCTTCCAAAGACACCTTCACAGACACACCCAGAAATAAGGTTTTACCAGCTGTGTGAGCATCCCTTAGCCCAGTCAAGTTGACACATAAAATTAACCATCACACCACTCAAATGCAGGTGTTATAGCTTAGTTGTTTTCTCCTCCACTAAAATGCAAGCTCTAGTAGGGCAAAGATTGTGTCCCCAGAGCCAAGAACAGTGCTAGGCACATAGTAAGAACTCAAAATATTTGTTGACTGACTAATAATGCTTCTGCAACTCAGAGACATTGCTTAATTTCTCTGCTAACTACCATTCATTTAGCAAACATGACTCCTGGCCATATGTTAAGCACTAGACTGGGAGTTGAGACTAGGAAAGTGACTAAGACACAGTCCTGCCCTTCACCCAGCAAATCTGACCACGCCAATCACAGAAGCGTTCGTTCTCTGTGGCTAGTTCTTTGCAGACTCAAATGACCTTTGACCTTGTCAGATTCTACCCACCAAGTATTCCTCAAGCAGAGGTGTGCTGGTAAATGTTTGATAACTGCTCTCTGAAAACCTGCGTGTGTGTGCGCGCGTGTGTGTGTGTGGTGTGTACAAGTTCTTGATTACTATTTAATTCGGCTAAGAAGTCATCCATGTCACTAACCAATGAGTTGAGTTCCACTATGAATGTCAGTTTGTATTATTTATGTTAATGATTAAGACAAGAGGGAAACAACGAAGAAGCATGTCAAAACGCTACTCGTTCACCCTTCCTTAGTGAATCAAACGATAGCTTTCAAAGACTGGAAGAACATTTCCTCCTTTTGGGGGGTTATTCAGAACCTAACAGCTATAGACACAACATATTTTAAGTTTAATCTGCATTATTAACATTTCCCACTACTTTCCTAAGTATGGACACGCAATACAACAATGAGCTAAGCCCTTTTTTGTATCGTTGGCTGATTTCTACAGTGTAAATACCCCGCCACGGCTGGTTTCAAGCTACCAAGTGACATCGCTGAACACAGAGTTGGAAAGAGACGGGCAGTAACGCACCACTATGAAGTATTTCCGATATACGTACAGATGTAAATGACAGCAGACGTAAGTAACCTCTAGACTGCAGATAATCAGAAAATAATTAGGAAGTGATGTGCTTTGTGTCTATTGCTTTTGTTTTAATAGAATTTATTTAATCACAAGTTTATAAAATTTCATTTTAAATATATCTATGTTTAACAACTGGCTAGCAAAATACATGGAAATGTGGCCATCAGATCTCAAGGGCTGGTACACGTGCGCCAGCTCACTGCTGCGGGCTTCCAGGCAGAACAGTCATGCAAACCCTGCAAGGAATCCGGGTCACATTCTGCTGCAAACTCGACATTCTTCAGCCCAGGCTTGGTAGCATGCTCTATAGTGCATGCATTTTTTAAATACACAATTGTTTTCTGTCAAATCTTGAGGCTGGCTCAGGGAGACAATGCCACATCTATCCTGTTTTATGTTCCACCTGACAGATCATCAGGTATCCAAGTTTGGAAAATATATGTCTGTCTTAGCCAACTCGGGCTGCTGTGACCAAATACCACAGACTGAGCTGCTTAAACAACACACACACTTCTTATAGTTCTGGAGGCTAGCAGTCCAAGATCAAGGTGCCAGCAGATTCGGGTTCTGGGGAGAGCTCGCTTCCCGGACTGCAGACGGCCGTCTTCTCATTACGTCCTCGTGTCCTTCCTCGCGGTGCGCGTGCAGAGAGAGTTCTCTTTTTACAAGGCTGGATCCCATTGCAGGGGGGCCCACTCTCATGAGTTAATCTAATCTTACAGCTTCAAAAGGATAGTAAAGAATTGTATGAACAACTTTATACCAATAAATTTGATAATTTAGAGGAAACAGAAAAACTTCTTGAAAAAAGAACTTAACTATCAGAAAAAGAAATAGAAAAGCTGAATATTTCAAGGTCTATTAAAGAAACTGAATCGGTCATTAAAAACTTTCCTGTAAAAAAACAAGAAAAGGGGCCCACCCCGTTGCCAAGTGGTTAAATTTCCGTGCCCTCCACTTCGGCAGCGCGGGTTCGCAGGTTTGGTTCCCCGATTCAGATGTACTCCACTCATCAGCCAAGCTGTGGAGTCATCCTCCATACAAAAAAGTAGAAGACTGGCATAGATGTTACGTTAGGGCTAATCTTCCTCAAGCAAGAAAAGAGGAAGATTGGCAATGGATGTTAGCTCAGAGAGAATCTTCAATGGTAATTCTACCAAGCATTTAAGGGATAAATAATAACCATCTTACACAAACAGTCCCAGAGAACAGAGAAAAAGGGAACGCTTCCCAATTCATTTTGGGGGCAGGGTAACCCTGTTACCTGGCTTATCCTGACAAGGGCATTAAAAGAAAACAAATGAGAATATTACAATGGTTGAGATCAGTGGCATGCAAAGTCACCTGGAAAATTTGAGCTCTGAGCAGCTCTGTTCAGTGTCCTTTTCTATCCTGCCTCACATGACCATGCAGAAGAATAATTTCAGTAACAACGACAACCGCAACCACCCACATTTTTTGAGTATTTATTAAGTTCCAGGCATTTTACATGTATTAACTCATTTAACGAGAGGTCTTATTACTATCTCTCACTTTTCAGGGGGGACTATAAAAAGACACTGACTATAAAAAGAGATTTTAGTCATGCATATAAATCTGTGACACAGGTAACAGTCCCAGGGTAGTATAGCAGCTCACAAATGCATAGTCTAAACAGGAACTCTAATTTTCAAACTCTTTCCCTTAAACAGTGAAGGGACTCCAAATATACTGAGAACTTACAGCGAGCACGTGCTTACTACTGGTCGGGCCCTTTTCCTCGTAATTTGCATGCATTAACTCATTCCATTCTGCAGCCGCTCTGAGACAGGAGGTATCACCTCCATTTTCCTGACAGGACAACCGAGGCAGGTAACAGCCTCTGCTGAGGCAGAGCCAGGATGTGAAGGCAGGCGGTCTGACTCCAGAGCCTGCATTCTGTACCACTCTGCATTTCTGCCCGATCCATGGCTGCCCTCATCAAATTCCCACATCCTCTTCTTCTCTGGCATCCCCGGAATGTCTCCCATTCCTAGCCCGACAGAACCTCTCTCAAGCCCACCTGCCTGGTCTTGCCAGCTGTGTCCCTCCATCACTTCTCATCTCTGCCCCACTGTCTCCGAAAGGCACACTCTTAATAACCACCACATCCCCTCCCAATCCCACCTCCCAGGAGCCTCATCGTTCCATTTTGGCTCCTTTTCTGCAGAGAATAATCTAAATGGAAGCTATAGTCCTCCCCTCTTCATATGACAGGAACCACCACTATCACCATATTAATACTAATAGCAACCAATATTCACTGAGAATTTACCATGTGCCAGACACCATTCCAACTACTGTACCTGCATTATCTCAGTTTAGTTGTGATTGTCACAACAATCCCATAAAGTAGGTCCCATGATTATCTCTATTTTACAAAGAAGGAAACTGAGGCACAGAGTGATTAAGTAACCTGACCAAGGTCACAAGGGCAGCCCGCTGGATAAAAACCAGGCATACTGGTTCCAGGGCCTCCACTGAGCATTATGCTCTTCCAGAAGGGGGAGAGGGGGGGAAGCCAAGCAGGCTATTCCCAAAGGTCCAATCAGCATCGGGATGGACAGCAGTGAGTAACTCTTTAACATAAACATAGCCCATGTAATATTTGAGACATACTTACTCTAAAAAAAAATTATTCATTGTTCATCTGAAATTCAAAGTGAACTGAGCACCCTGTATTTTATCTGGCAAGCCTAGCTGGACCAATACTCCAAAGATGTGCGGAGGAAAAGCCCAGCTGTTTCCTGAGGACCAGATGTGGGTTGTGAGAGAGACGTTCAGCCCAGGGCCACTTTAAATCCTGCCTAAGATGTCTGCTTCTGAGTGCTGCAGGACCCCCAAAAGAGCCACAAACAGCAGACCCCCTGAAAAGCAGGGACTGGAGGGCGCAGCCTATCAGAGAAAATGCATCCCCCAGGGAAGTGCTCCCAGAGGGGGGACCCTATAATCCCCCGCCCCCTACGATGCTCACAGGAGAATGTGCCAGAATGTGCCAGGCGCCCAGAGGGTGAAGGCTGCCGAGCAGAGTCAAGCTCTCACCTGCTCCCTTGCCTCTTGTAGGCCCCCCGGCTTCTCTCACAGTGGATGTCAGAAACCTCGTTCTGGAAGACGAGGAAGACTGTGGGAGAGAAGGATCTGACCCTCTTACCGGCTCCCAGCCCGTGGAGCAAGCAGGGAGGTGAGGGGAAAAGACTTGACTTCCAACCAAGTTCCATGCTGAGATCGTCCCCGGCCACCGACCATCGAAATTCCGACTCGAGACCACATTTGTGCATTAAAGTAACTGAAGGATTTTAACGACTTCTCAAGAGTGATGGCAAAAGTTACGGGTCTGCAGGAGTCTTCATCCAAGTCCAGGGGACGAGCATCCCCCACTGAATACATTTTAGAGCAAGAGCTTGAGAGAAAAATAAACGTGACTGTTTAGAATTAGTTTTATGAGCCATAATTTACATGCAATCAAATGCATCGCCTGCAAGTGTACAGTCTGAGTCTTAACAAAGGCGCCTACCCACAGAACATCGCATCAAGACGTACAACATTTCTGTCACCCCGGAAAGTTCTGTTTTGCTCCTTTCAGGTCCGTCCTCACGCCCCCTCCAAAGCACCGCCGTGATTTCCCTCCCTCTAGATTGGTTTGCCTATTCTTGGACTTGACTTAAATGGAATCACACAGGATGTACGTTTGCACTTTGTGCTCAGTATAATGCCTGTGAGATTCATCCACGTGGTTGCGTGTATTTTACTGCTGAGTAGTATTCCTTTCTGTGAATATACTGCTGTTTATGTCTGTGTCTTCCTGTGGATGGACATCGGACTGTTTTCAGTTTGGGGCTTTTATGAATAAAGCTGCTGTGAACACTCTCATGCAGCTGCTTTGGAGGTGACATCCTGCGAGTGCTTTTGTGCAATGGATTAATTCCACACATCACGCAGTGGGGGGATGTGGGTAAACTCTGGCTGCTGGGCTGCTTTTCAAAGGCTGGGAGTCCAGGCTTGTATTCTCCCTCTCTCCCTTCTTTTCTCTCCCTCTCTTTCTTTCTCTCCCGTCTTCTCTCTGTCTCCCTCCCTCCCTTCTCCCCACTTGCTCCCTCTCTCTCTCTCTCCTCCCTCTCTAGGTGGGTGCTCCTGCCAAGATGTCAGCACCGGTCCTTCGTGGGGGAACGACTCCAGATACAGCACGTGTCAGCTGGGGAGGTGACCGGGGGGGAAATGGCAGGAGTTGGGAAGTTGATCCTTGGCCCGAATGAGGCTTTGGCAGTAAGTGAGTCAAGAGTGTGTTTCATTACCTCGCTGGTTAGGGATTGGAGCAGGGCCCAGGTGACCCCAAATAGCTTCCTTGCCCCGGCTGAGCTTCCTGTGGGCAAATGGATTCAGGATGCCAGACATCTGGTGGGGAATTAATGAGTACTGCTGCCCCTCATCCTCCCCCTCAACCCCTGGCGGGCGTTGAGGACAAAACTGAGCCGAGAGCAAAAGTCTGCCAGGAGGCGTGGATGCCGGACTGGAGAGCTGGGGCCGCTGAACACTGAGTGGCGGGCTCTCAGCAATCAAACAGGCCGAGCCTACTCCCACCTCCAGGTCTCGGCCCCTGCGTCCCCTCTGCCGGGCCCCTTCACTCCTGATCTCTGCCTGGCTGGCTCCTTCTTGTTGTTCCGCAACATCTCAAAGGTCACCTCTTCAAGGAGGCCTTCTCTGATCACGCCATCGACTGTGGTCTCAGCTCCATTGTCCAGCCTCGTTCCGGGCAAGCACTGATCAATAGCTCGAGTATTTCTTGTTTGCTCGCTTCCTATTATCTCTCTCCCCACCAGACCATAAGCTACATGCAAACAGAGCCCTCATCTGTCTTTGTTCACCTCTGTTCTCAAGGCCTCAATGGATATTTGTTAGGTGAATTAATCAATGATTGAAATCAGGCATTGCAAGCTCAAAGGCAGGGGGCAGTTTAATGAGCGAAGCGGGCCTGGTGTAAGAAACATCACGTTGCTTTCTTGAGTCTGCTTTGCATTTCTGACAGTGACGTGGGTACAGAAAACCATTATTTTAGCATGGGAAAAAAGTGCGCAAGCTTGATGATAACTCAGCTGGCATTGGCTTCAGTGCCATGGGTGCAATAGAGAGGAGTGGGGACTGTGGTGAAGTGGGGAGTACAGGCCCCTCTAAGAACAGCAACTGCTGCTCAGCTCCTGATTGTTGCCGTGGGGTACATGGGCATCATGGTGCCAGATCTCCTGATTTTTCAAGAGAAGCTTGAAATTGTGCTTTTAAGTGAAATCTCACAGTTTTAAAAGATTTGCTCCTTAAGAGGAAAGTGTAGGCCAGAAAAACACATCTGCAGGTGGTATCAAATCCATGGTCACCAGTTTATGACCTCTCACCTAAATGAGTGGAAAATCCTAGAAAAGTACTCAGACACACACAATTCTGCATCTAAGGTCAAGTTGTTCACAGTTTACTAGGGATCACAGGACGCTGTATTAAAAATCCCTGCTCCATTTTAGAATCCCCACTTTACAGGTAGAGAAACTGAGGACTGGAAAAGCGGAGGACTCATCTCTTCAGGACCACACAGAGCACAAGAGCAGATCTCAGCTCGCCCAGCCCTGGCCGCCATTTAAACAGTGGACCAGGGAGTGGGGTCTGGGTGGATTGATGATTTTACTCCAGCCCACAGCACCTCTGTCCCACCTCTGCCTCTGGGCCCCCTGTCTCCTGAACTCAGACCAGCCAGCAGGCCACGCAGAGGTTCAGTCTGCATGTCTGCAAGATGGCAGCTTCTCCCGATCGTTCAAGGGCAGATTAGGGTGGAAGGTCCAGTCACAAGATCCCGAGGCCCTGTTCCTTTGAATTTTAACTTCTGGAATGCAGAGGTTAGGTGAGGTGTCTGATCTTGTAGGCTCACTTTCTGCGTCATTTCAGTGTCAGCAGTTTGCCTCCCTGCCACTTTGTCCTGTCCAGAGGCTCCGCTTCAGGAGAGAGAATCCTGCTGAGGTGGCCCAGGGTAGATGGAGCCATGGCTCCAGGTGAAACAGCTCCCCAGCCTGTGCCCTCTGCCACCAGGAGCTGGCAAGAGTCAGCTGAAACCTCCAGAGGTGGAGGAGCCTTAAGGAGATGCAGCCCAAGAAGACGGGTGCCAGAAGCGAGAAGGCTGGTCCCAATGATCAAGGCGGACCCCAGAGGACAGATTTTGAAGCACTTGATGTGTTTGTGGTTGGAGGATGGCTGAAAATGGAAAGCGGTCAGCTTTCTTTTTCAGAAGGGAAAAGATTGTCAAGGAAATCTCTAGAGCTGGGCTGTCCAAATGCAGTAGCTTCAGGCCACATGTGGCTGTGTAAGTTCAAATTCATTAAAATTAAATGAAATTTAGAATTCCAGTTTCTCAGTCGCAGGAGCCACACTTAAAGCGTTCAATGGCCGCCTGAGTGTCTACCATTCTGGACAGAGCAGACGCAGAACATTCCCACCACTGTAGAAAGTTCTGTTGGACTGAGCTGCCCTGGAGAATTCAGGCCTGGGGCCAGGAAGCCTGGTATCGTGGTGTTGCTGCTGGACTTTTGTGGCAAACCACTGAACCTTCTGAACTCTAGTTCGCTCATCTGCAAATTGGGAATAATAATGGGGGGGGGGTGTCTGCATCACCGAGGAGCTCGTCAGAATGAACGTACATGAAAGCGTGTTGAAACATGGCCTTGGCAGATGGACTATCTTGGGAGTAACATTATGCATAAATTTCTATTTCTTCATTATATACTCTATTTTCCAAATTTCAACAATAAATATGTACTTTTTTTAAAAAGAAGACATTTCTGAACAAAATAGTAATGTATCTATAAAATTCTGGGGTTACACTTTCTTTCTCTGAGAATTAGTAAATCTTTCACTGTTGTATTGCAGAAATTTGAGGCCGGCCTGATTTCTTCCTCCTGATAGCTCACCTGAATGCTGTGCCTGGATAGCCATAAGATCTTTTGTTTAACCCTCAAGTCCAGTAATGTCACCAGATGTATCTCAGCATTCATGAGTCTCTAGAAGTTTTTTGCTGGGAGACAGAAAAATCTCATATGTTTTAGTTTTATTTAGTTCCAGAGAAGTTTTCTACTATTAAAGATTCTAATAGTGTTTTCTACTTTATTTGTTTTATTTTCTTCGTCAGCAACACCAATTATGCAGAAGTTGGATTTCCTTGGTCTTCCACATTGATCATTTTTCTTTCATCCTTTCTTACTCTTTCTTTTCCACTTCATTTTGTTCAATCTTCTTTAGCCTGGATATCATATCCCTGATTATGTTTTCAGTATTTTTCCATTTTGCTGTTTCTAAGAGAGCTTTTATAATAGAGTGGCTTTATTTCTCTCCTCCACCTACTTCCAGAACACTCATATTTTCATCTCCTACTTTTTTACTGTCTCTTCTTTGACCCTTTTATTTCTTATCTCGAGATTTATTTTAGGAAGGCCCTCAATTCTTTAATTGGTTGACATTTCACAGAGAAATATCTGTTCATTAGTTTCTTCTACTTCATAACACAACTCTGACAGTATTTATTTTGTTCACTTTTTATTTGATGCTCTTTTTCTTGTTATTTCTCATCCTATCTTTTTGTAGGTCCTATGCTGCCTGCTGATCACAGGATTGGGGTCGTTCTTTTCGGACCAGTTCTTTGTGAAGGGAAGTGTGGGGCGGGGGCTGGGAGGAAGCTGAGGCTGCAGGTGTGTAGGCGTCAGCACTCTCGGTGACTTCAGAAGCCTTCTCACCAGCACTGAGCTGAACTGTGTCTCTACTCTAAGCAGGAGACTTAGTGGGGAGACTAAGTATGGAGACCCAGGAATGTCACAGCTCTTTTGGCTTTTACGTCTCTCTGACTGGAAGAGAAAACTAGAACCATCACAACCACACGGCTGTCCACCGTCCATCCTTCCGCTTCCACCTGCCACTTGGACATCCTGCTTCTTGCCCCGGGTCTGGAAGCCTCCTCATCCAGTTCATCTGAACTCTGTACGGTCACATCCAAGGCCATTGTTCCTGTGCTATCCATGAGCCGCTCTCCCTTCCCCTGGGTGTGCTCCAGGTTCTGCTAGGATTAGGAAGGGCTTACAGAGTTGAAAAATACTTCTGGAGAAGTCTGTGTCCTGCCTGGGAGCTGCAGGAGCAGATGCAACTCTTGGTTTCCTCCAGCAATTTGGTCCAAATCCCACCACCATTGTCAGCTTGTCTTATCTCACGGCGGGCGGGACTGTGGTCTGCCCTCCCTTCGTCAGAGATGGCATTTTATTCTTCCATTGTTGCTTTGTATTGCTGTTTTCAATCTTCTTCAGAAAGGTGCATAAAATAGAAAAGTCTGCACCCCGCCAGCCTTAACCAGAAGTGCCTTCCACGTAGTAATTCTGTCATCAGAAAGTGCTACATTTTCTTTTGTTTATCTATATTTTTAATCTTCCTTCAATAAACATGCACAGTATAAACAGCATGGGCTCTGGAATCAGATGAGCCTGAATTCGAAATGCAGTCCTTCCACACACTAGCCCTGTGGTCCTGGGCCAGGTGGTTAACTGCCGTCACCCTCAGCGTCCTTATGTGCTGTAGGCACATGATGACAGCACCTACCACGGAGAGCGATTTATTTCACATAAGATAACCTCTGACCAGCAAGGGGGTACATGGGAATGCTCAATAAACATGAACTATTGTTATGTTGCATTAATTATGAATAATCATATATTAATGTTACTTTATTAATAATTGAAGTTTAATTTCTTAAAGCTGGGCTTCAAAAATACTGCTCTTAAATCTTAAAATATGAGAGCCAGAATGAACCTGAGATCATTTAATCCAGTGGTTCTGAACAGGGGGTCATTTTGTCTCCTGGGGGACATTTGTCTGGGGATATTTCGGGTTGTCATGATTGGAGGGTGGGGGGTGGTACTGATATCTAGAGGGTAGAGGCCAGCGATGCTGCTAAACATCCTGCAGTGCCAAGACAGTCCCCACAGCAGAGAACTATTCGTTCCCAATAGTGTCAATGTCAATAGTGCCGAGGTGGAGGAACCCTGGGCTAATCTAAGCCTTAGCACAGTGGAGGAAATAATTGCCCAGAGAAGGAAAGTGGCTTGCCTGAGGTCACACAGCAAGTCAGACGTAAGGACTTGTTTGACCTTGTTTCACTGAAAGACCCCTGCGTCCTGAGCAGGGGTTGGGAGCAGCAGGAGTTGGGAGCAGAGCTGGGACAAGGGTGAAGCAAGCACAGCCCCGACAGTGAGCCCCAACTTAAACTTTGCTCCCTGGGTGCCTCACTCGGCTCACCCTCGTCCTGACCCTTATTGGGAAGAAGAACAGGGTTGGGGGGCTCCCCACCGTCCCTGCCCAGCCCTATTCATGCCAACTCAACCCAGACATTTTTTACAGGAAGGTTTATAATCCCCCTGCCAAAGCCATTCCGGCTTCTCGGGTTCAGCCAACCCACTCTCACAGGGATTAGTCCTCAGCAGGACAGCAGAGGTGGGGGAGAAAATGCCCTGTCAGGCGGTTAATGTTTGAGCTGGGAATGACTTCCAGGCAGACACAAGGCAACCTTTTCCCCATTGCCCCCAGGCTTGCCCCCTCACTCAGGAAAGGACAGAGAAATGGTCAGCTCTCCGAGGCCAGTGGCAGGAGCTGTCCAGAAACTTTATCCACCACCGTCACTCCCCTGCCCCATCTCCCCGGGGGGCTGCAGTAGGCATTTTTGTCAGGGTGCTGGGCTGTGCCCAGGCTCACAGTGGGCATCAGCAGCTCCATGCCAGGCAGAGAGCTGGCTAGCCAGCCCTTCGGGGAGCAGGACTTGGGCCAGCTGCCCAGAGGGGTGCCCTCCCGCTGCCCGTTCCCCAGGCATGTGCAGGGCCAGGGCTGCAGGAAGCCTGAACTTGGAACTCTAGCAAGGCCGAAGCCATGCCTTCAGCCTCTCTGTGTCCCTTCCCCACCTCCAACCTCCGGAGCCACGCAAGGCTGGAAGCATCGAGGCTCAGGCACTCACTGCTGGTTTGAGTGACCTTGGGCAGGTGGCTCCCCTGCCAGGGGCCTCAGCGGCTCATAGATAGCACAGGAACAATGGCCTTGGGGAATCACAGTGCCCGGAAGACAGCCAGCCCCGAAGGAGCAGGAGCTGTTGGGGTCAGTGGAAAGAGAAGTGGTCAGGGAGCTAGACGTGGGCTGAAATCTGGACCCAAGACTCAGAGAAGCCTATGAGTGACGAGCATCACCAGAGCACCTGGGTTCGAACCCTGCCTCGACCACTTCCTAGAGCAAGTGACTTAATTCTGTGCCTCAGTTTCCTCATCTGTAAAATGGGGATGATAATAACAAGAATTCCAACCTCACAGAGTTCTTGTTGCCAGGATTAAATAAGTTAATACGGGTAAAGCACTGGGAGCAAGGCATGGCATAGAGTAAGCAATACGTATGTTCAAAATATTATCTACTCTGATGGGCTCTGTTACTCCGAGCACACTTCTTGCCCTCTTTACACTAGAAGTATCGCCCCAATGATCCGTGAGTTACTTCAGGTCTGCTCGGTGGGGATGAAGCTAAGGACTGTAGGTGGCACACGGATACGGACCCCAAAGGGAAAGGAGTTTGGAGCACACACACAACAGACCCAGGTCAAGGACCCAGCCTGGCAAGACGAGAGAGAACTGGAGAGAAACTCTCTCTGCCGAGACCAAGAGGCACGTAGGCAGGAGGCCTCCACCTGAGAAGAGGGAGTTAAATACAGCCAGTGAGGCTTGGGGAGACAAGGCCACCAGGAGTCACACAGTCCCAGGGGCAAATCCCAGTTTACCATTCATGAGCTACAAGCTTTGGACTGACCGGTGTCCCTTCCGAGCCTCCGTGTCCTCATCCGTAAATTAGGAGGCATATTATGCCATCCGGAGAGCTGGGAGGGAGATCAAAGGGAACGCAGATGTGGCCATTCTTTGAAAGCCCTGGGATTCTGGGAGCATTTCTGCCCCCATCTCGGGAGCGACTCTCCCTCACTGCCTCAGAGCATCGCTAGACGAGATGGCTGCACATCCAGGACTTACCACGTGCCAGGCATGGTTCCCGTGCACTCCCCTGTGAAACTCCACCCACGGCCCATGAGGCAGCGACGACTGCTGTCCCGGTTACATGTGGCTCAGAGAGCTTGAGTGACTTGCCCAAGGTCACACTGCCTCAGTGTGAACGGTAGATGAGAATAATAAAGCTACTGCTGAACTGAGGCCTTACACTGGTCAGCACCAAGCCATGCCCTTGACATGCATTCGGTCAGCAGCTTGTCGCACAAAGCCCTGTTTAGAAATGAGGGACCTGAGGCAGAGAGAGGCTCTGCAACTTCTTCATCCACATGTGCATTTCTGGCAAGGGAGGAAGCCACGATTTCCACCGTGGTGAGAGCTCAGGGCCCCAGGCCCAGGCTCACCGAGGAATGACAGCGATGGTGACAGCCAGCGTTTCCCGAGCACTAACGATGTGCTGGGCTGAGCCCTCTACACTCAGTGTGACTTTTGCTCCTCACACACTCTGGCAGCTTCTATTAAAGGAAAGGAAAGGACAGAAACTCAACAGAAAAGCACTTGACAGGCCCCTTCACAGCGTCTCTGGGTCTGTTCAGTCTGGAGGGAAAGCAGAACTGATTTTAGCATGCCCACTTTCCAGACGGGGAGACTGAGGCATGGAGGGTTAAGCCAGAAACTAGCCGAGGGTGACCCAGAGGGAAATAGTCGAGGGAGCCCAGAAGTCGGGTCTCTGACTCCCAGCCAGGGCTCCCTCCTCCCGTCTCCTGTGCCTGGAAACACCTGGAGAAAGCAGTTAGGAGCCACCTGGGTCCACGTGGGCCGAAGACTCAATGGGGAGAGAGGGAAGGTGGAGGGGTGACTGGCCTCAGGAGACTTCTGAGCATAGCCTCCTGCCCTTCCTCTGGACTGCAGCGTCTTAGACCCCTGGACTCATTAGCAGCAGTTGTAACAAGTTCAAGTGCTTGGAGCCGTCATTAAAAGTGCTCCTGGGGCGGCTCACATGCCACGGCTGCCAGGCCTCACTAATCATTCATTGGCCAGTCAGGGGGGTGGGGGTGGGGAGGGGCTGCACTGGGTCCAGGAGCCCCCAGTGGCCTGACTCAGACCCAGGAGGACAGAACAAGTTGTCCTGAAAAAGAGGCCAACTCACTGTGTGACCTCGTGCAGCTTCTTACCCTCTCTGGGCCTCATCTCCCCATCTGTCCAGAGGGTCCTTCTGTTCCCAACATGGGGTGGAGGAGTGCATCCAAAGCCCACTCAGGGCTTCTCCACCTACCCCCTGCCTCTGACTGCCCCTCCCACACCTTTGGAGGCCTGTACCACCAGGCTGCACTTTCTCTGGCTGAAGTGAAATCCGACCTGCAGGTATTGGGGTGGGGTCTGCCTTTAAATCCCATCTGGGCTTTTCAACTTAGTTTCTCCATGATCAGGGGCCAGGGGTCCGTCTCCTGGGAAGGGCTGTCACAAGGACCCAGGAAGACCATTTGATGTTTCTTGAGCACCAACCATACTCCCACCACAGACTGGTGGTTGCCAGAGTGAGGAGGGGTTGGGGGCCGGGCAAAGTAAGCGAAGGGATTAAGAGGCACACACTTGCCATTAAAGACCATAAGTCATGGGGATGCAATGTACAGCATAAGGAACATAGTCAATAATACTGTGATAACTTTGTATGGTGGCGGATGGTAACGAGACTTAGCGTGGTGATCGTGTCTTAACATATATAAATATCAAATCACTATGATGTACACTTGAAACTAATGGGATATTGTATGTCAACTAGATGTCAATTTAAAAAAAGCAGAGAAGGGGGGCGGTGCAAGTTTAGGGTCAGGAAGGTTTCACTGAGAAGGGAACTTTTAAACAAAGACCTGACAGAGGTGAGGGAGTGAGCCCTGAGCATATGTGAAGGAAGAGCATTCCAGGCCAGAGAGCAGCAAGTGCACAATTGCCTTGAAGTCTCTGCTCTTTGTCAGAGATTTGCAGACTCATGTTTCCTGTATCTATGAGTCTGTTTCTGTTTTATTTTGTTTGTTTTGTTTTTTAGATTCCACATATAAGTGAAATCATATGGTATTTGCTGTTCTCTGTCTGACTTATTCCACGAAGCACAATACTCTCCAGGTCCATCCATGTCACAAATAGCAAGACGTCACTCTTTTTTCATGGCTGAGCAATAGTCCGTGAGTGAGTGAGTGTGTGTGTGTGTGTGTGTGTGTGTGTGTGACATATTCTTTATCCACTCACCCATCAGTGGGCACTGAGGTTGCTTCCGTGTCTTGGCTACTGTAACTAATGCTGCAATGGACACGGGGCTGCAGGTATTTTTTTCCAGTTAGTGTTTTCATTTTCTTTGGCTAAATACCCAGAGGTGGAATTGCTGGATCCTGTGGTGGTTGAGGACCCCCCACACTGTTTTCCGTAGTGGCTGCGCCACTTTACATGCCCCCAATCGTGCACAAGGGCAGAGGGCAAGGGTTTCCTCTAAATAAGCACTATCTTGCTCCATCTCTGCAAGCCCCGAGGAGCTGAGCCTTATGCCATCCTGTAGGGGAGCAAACAGAGGCTCAGAGAACCCAAGAGGCCGCACACGAGCAAAGGGAAGATGCCGAGAGCAGTCAGGAGCAGGGCTCGGCCCTAGAATGCGCTGCCAGACCCGGCGATGGGATCCCCAGGTGCATTTGTAACGCAAATGACACTACTCTTGCTACTAGTCATAACGATACCAGGAGCAGACATGTCCCTGGTACCTCTCATGCACCAGGCACAGCCCAAAGTCCTTCAGGGGCATGAACCAATCTTCACAACACCCCTGTGATGCAGGTCCTATCAGTGTTCCCATTTTACAGAGGAGGAAACTGAGACACAGAGAGGCTAAGTAACTTGCCCAGAGTCACACAGCCAAATAGTGGGAGAGCAAGACTGGAGGCCAGGAAGTCTGGTACAGGAGTTCACACTCTCACAATGCGGCCCTCTCCTCCTCAGAAAGTGACTCTGGGGGACACATGAGCCTGGTGATTCTGGACAGACCCCTTTTCTGAAGGAGGAAAGCCGAGATCTGGAGGAGGTCCAGGTCCCACAGAAGAAAAAGATCAGGAGCAGGAAATGGAGCCAGGTCTCCCAGGTCGACGGCAGTCCAGCAGGGGTGAGAGGGTCCTCTGGGAATAGGGCTCAGTCTCCCCAGCGCCCAGGCAGAGGCGGGAGACGGGTGGCCGGCAGGGTATTGCAGCAGGCTGCCACTAGGCTCCCCAGGCTGGACGCCCCGTCTCAGGCAGCTGCCTACGCTCCTGGGCTCGGGCTCTGCTGTAAATTGCCCGGCTCCGGCACCACGAGAAGGTCTGCTGAGTCCCAGCCCTTTCCAGAGAAGCCCAAGGGGCCAGGAGGGGGCAGGAAAGAGTTAAAAGGGGCAGGAAGAATTTCCTGCACTCCCCTCCCCCCACCCAGGCCTCCAGAACCAGCCAGAAAAGCGGCCTGTCATGGGAGAAAGGTGCGATCGGCATGTGAAAGCCAGGGGACAATCGGGGCTGTGGGTGGCAGTGAACAAGGGCTTCTCTTGTTGTTGCTCCCAACCAAGGGACAGAGGCCTTTCTGCCCGCTGTGGGCCCTGAGGGCAGAGGGGACGGGCCAGCTGCCTCCCGCGGAGCCTAGCAGTCTCTGAGCCAGGCTGGGGCCCGGCTGATCTGCCCTGGAACGCCCTCGCTTCCCAGTCCTCTGCACCCCGCAGGCCGTCTGCTCCAGGCCTGTGCCCAGAGCAGGCCCGGCCCTCCCCAAGGCCCCGTCCCCTTGACGGACAGTGGGACGAGGGCTGCCTCACAGGCTTGTCCGGGGACCAGAAGAGCGAATGCGTTCAGAGCAGTGGTTCTCAGCTGCAGCATCACTGACATTTGGGGCCTGGGAGCTCTCTGTGTGGGGCGTCCCGTGCATGGCAGGGTGTTCAGCAGCATCCCTGGCTTCCACCCACCAGATGCCAGCAGCACCTCCATTGAGTTCTGACAATCAAAAATGTCTCCAGACATTGCCAAATGTCTCCTGGGGAGCAAAACACTTGAGAACCACTGATTTAAAGTATTTCCCAGAGCCCAGAACACAGCAGGTGATTTGTCTATGAAGGTAGCCAACAATTGTTGAGCCCTTTACAAGCATCATCGATTATTCTCATACCCGCTTACAGATGAGGAAACTGAGGCACAGAGAGATTAAGTAACTGGCCCAAGATCACACAGCATATGAAAAAGTCAGGATTTGAACCCAAGCAGACAAACCCAAGCTCCTACCCATAATGCTTGACCACCCATGTTAGTTCTTGTCTCCAGAGAGCTCCCTGGGAATTCCAAACTCCTACTCCAGCATCAGAATGACACGTCTCTGCTCTGGGCAGCCTTTCTTGACGTCCTCCACTCCATCCAGCACACTCACTCCTTCCCGCTTTGCTTCCACTGAGCCATGAAGGAGCGTGGGCTTTCAACAAGGCAGACCTAGGTTCGAACGCCAGCCCGACCTCTCATTCAACGGCTGTGAGGTGCCTGGTAAGTGGCTCCCCCTCTCTGAGCCTCGGCCTTCTCATCTGTAAAATGGGTCCATCCCCTGCGTCACACAGCGTGGCTAAGAGCACAGACTCTGGAGCTAGAATGCCAGGGTTAGAACCCCAGCTCTGCCACTTCCAAGCTGTGGGAGCTTGGGCCGGTGGCTAAGCCATGCTGTGCCTCAGTTTCCCCATCTGTGAAGGTGGCTAATAACAGCACGTGCCCCACTGAGCTGTGCGAGCATAAATGAGCTAGCAAGCATATCCTGAGTGCTGTGAACCGTGCCTGGCACTTAATAAGCGCTAGAGCGGTGCTGGCTGCGGCTCTCAGGAGGCCTCCGGGGGGACAGAGAGGGCATGAATAAGGCATGCAGCCCGGACATCAACAAACTGGATGCAGCCTCCCAGAGACCGGCACATTCCTGCAGGAGAGCTTAACATGGCTGAAATCAAATCCCCCTCTCAGCCCAGGCTGCTGGTAAGGACCCCCACAGGAGAGGAGAGCAAAACGCACTGGCCAGGGGGACCCCTGGGCTGGTGGCAGGGGCGGGCTGGCCTCCCCAGCGCATTTCCGATGTCTTTATCAGACTGGGGATCTGTTCTGTGCATCATAACCCGCAGCCCCCCCCCCCCAAACCCCCAGCACAGGCTCATTCTCATTGGCTGTCCCTGCCTTGTGAATGTCGGGGACAAGCAGACAGGGCCGATGGCCTGGTATCCCTGTTTTGTGCGTAATAGCAACAGCCACATCCTTTATTGATCACCTACTATGCGCCAGGCACGGTTGAGTCTTCCCAGCAGGTGGGTTTCATTACCCCCACTTTGTGGATGAGGAAATTGAGGCTCAGGGGAGGGAAACGACGTGCCAGGAGGTGGCGTGGCCCTGCGTGCCTCCTCCCTGACCTCTCAGCTGCGGGGAGCAGTTTGCACGCACCTGTGTCACTTGTCCAGGGTCCGGCCTAGCAAGGGTGCTGACTTTGTGTCTTCAAGGTGTGGGGGTGTCAGGAAATCCTGCTCCTCCGTCCGGAGGGCCCCGTCCTGCCAAGCCAGGTCAGGAAACACAATCCTGCCCCCCGCCACCTCCCCAGGAATCACAAGGGCCTGTTTACACACCTGGCAGGAGCTCCGGGCAGCGGAAAGTTGGCTGAGCCTCAGAAGAGCGGTTCCGAGGTGACGGGTCAAATGGGCGGGGAGGGCACCAGGACCACCGGGCTGGGAGAGTCCCTCCACGCCCCCTCGGGGCCTCTGCCTTCCCAGCTGAAAACGAAATGGCTGGAAACTCTGATTCCAGCGCAGCTCTTCATCAACCGAGAGGAGTCTGGGGTGTTACAAAATGCACGTCTTCTGAAATCAGAGACAGCCGGGTTCAAATCCAAATTCATTCACTCACTTGTTTACCAAGCACCTCCTGTGTGCCCGACACTGTCCTAGGCACTAGGGATGCTGGGGGAACAAGACAGACATGGGCCCTGCCCTGATGTGGCTCACAGCCTCATGGGGGAGGCGGAGAGTGAACAAATAACAATTGCTTCAGATTGAGATGTACGCCACGGAGGGAATAAAACAGGAGGCTGTTTTAGAGAGTATTTTGTGGGGTGATGAGGTCAAGTGTTCTTGCGAAGGGGTAATCAAGGAGGACTCCTTGGAGGAGATGCATTGGAGCTAAAACTTGAATGACCAGAAGGATCCAGCTGTGGAAGATCAGAGGCAAGAGCATTCCAGGCAGAGAGAACAGCAAGTGCAAAGGCCCTGAGGCAGGAACAAGCTTGGTAGGTTTAAAGAACCAAAAGAAGGCCCATGAGGCTGGATCGCAGGGAGAGAAGAGAAGAGTAGGGGAGATCGTAACAACCCTACTTTCTTGTTCCTGTATGTGATGCTCTGACATCTTGAGACCTTGCTGACCCTGGAGGGTCAGCCCCTCCCACGGCTCGCTAATTCCTAGAGATAGTAAACAACTCACCTGTGTGTGTGTATGTGTGTGCATGTGTGTGTGTGTGTGTGTGTGTGCTTTTCCAATGTAAACCAACCCATCCAGAACCCACTCCCAACCCTCTCCTTCACTGGCTCTCTCACTCCAGGCCACTATCCACCTGCCTTAATCACCCCGGGCCAGGCACCTCACAACTAGGGACAGCCCCTTTGTCCCAGAGCCCACTGAAATGATCTAAATTCACCAATCTTAAACCTGCTTACCCTGACTTGCCCATTCCTTAAATACATCATACATCTCCAGATAGTGATAAAGACCAGGAAGAAAGAGAAGGCAGGGAGGAGAATGGAGTGTAAAGGCTTTGCTGTTTTCTCCCTCAGACAGGTGGCCAGGGAAGGCTTATCTTTGAACTAAGAGGAATGAAGTGAGGGAGCAGCCTCGCAGACATCTGGGAAAAGCAGTTCAGACACAGGGAACAAGTGCAAAGGCCTTGGGGTGGAGCACTCTTGGCATATTTCAGAAATAGTAAGAAGGCCAGTGTGGCTGGAGCAGAGGAAGCCAGCGGGCCAGAGCTCCTAGTACGTGATCAATAAACATGAGCTGTTCTTACCCTTTGTTGAGGGTTACGACGATCTCAACAGAAATAAGGGAGCTTGACCTCAGAGTCCCCTCACCCCTTACCTAGAAGTTAGGCGTCAGAGATTAAATGAAATGTCGCTGTTCTAAAGCGTTGATGACCGCGAGGCTGAGATGGGGGATCAGTGGACAAGGGGAGGGGATGGAGGAGCCCGCCCCCACCAGCCACTCATTCACTGCGAGGTCTCAGGCAGCCCACTTCCTTTTCCAGGCCTCCTGAAGCTTCCTCTTTGTGGAAGTTAAACTAGAACGATCGCTAAGTTCTGAAATGTGGTGACAGGGATTACAGTGAAAATAGCTGACATCTACTGAGCTCTAACTACGAGCCAGCACTTCGCAAAGCACCTCAAACGTGTGAACTCATTTCATCCCCACACACCGTGAGGTGGAAGTGTTAGGAGACCCCCTCTCCAGATGAGAAAACTGAGGCTTAGAACTGACCGTTTCAACACAGCCCATTCCACCGCTACAAGCGTCTCCCATTTCCCCCCCAATTGGCTTCAAAGAGCCCTCCAAGGAAAAATATGTAAAGGTTAGATTGTGAAAGAACCAAAATGTATGGGTATCTAAGATGGATTGTTTGTATATATGAACCTATTTCTTCACCACAAAATTCTAGAGGAAAGGACCACGAATAAATCTGCTTCTCAGATGGGGAAAAGGGTTCGGAGAGGGGAACACTTCCAGAATCACATGGCTCAGGCGGGAGCTGGAGCTGAGCTCACCCAGATGAGTCCAAGGCTGGACCTTCTTCACCAAACCAGGCTGCCCCTGAACACCAGGGTTCGCCCCCCGGGAACGGGGGCACGCATGACGGGACACGTCTGTGAACGTGGTTCTGCCGTGTATGCCGTCCCTGTTGCTTCTGTAACTAAGTGCCCCAAACCCAGCGGCTTAGAGCAACACAAAGCTGTTCTCTTACAGCTTTGCAGGCCAGAGTCTGAAATCACTCACTGGGCTCCATTCAACACGTCCCGTCGTCAGGGCTGGATCCTTCTGCAGGCTCCGGAAGAGTCCCTTCCTCACCTTCTCCAGCTTCCAGAGGCCGCCTGCATCCCTTGGCTTGTGGGCCCAGATCATGCTGCCTTCTGACTCTGACCCTCCCGCCTCCCTCTTGTAAGGACCCTTGTGATTACATTGGGTCCACCTGGATAATCAGAATAATCTCCTCATCTTGGGATCCTTAGCTGGATCACATGAGCCAAGGCCCCTCCTCCACGTAAGATAACATGCACAGCTCCAGGGAACTAGGCCATAGGCGTCTTTGATGGGCCGCTGTTCCGCCAACCACATGCTGGGAGATTTCCTTCACTTGACAGCGACCGAGTGTCATGGGGAAAAGAAGGTCATCTAGGAGCCCCCTCAGTTTACAGTCGAGGAAACCAAGCAGCCAGGCTGACAGCCAACCTCGAGAATCTCCAGACGAGACACATACACAGGCAGCGTGTCCAGTATTTCTTGAGATGAAAGGCCAACTTTGGAAGACTTCAGACCATTCAGAGAAGGTCAGTAAGGAACAGTGAGGTCACTCCTCTTCTGATTCTCTCTTCCTCTCATTCCTTCCAAAACAGTCTCAATTCGGCACTAGCTTGTCTTAAACACCTCTCTTGATCATTTCCTTCCATTTGTAACAAAGAAAGGGCGGGGCTCAGGCCCTTGGCTTCAAGCAGGCGGCAGTAGGTAGCCAACTAACATTGGACGTTTATTTATTTATTGCTAGTTTTCTTCTATTAGTCATTCATGATCCTGGTTTTCCATACATGGTTCTGACATAAAATTTCCTTTTTAAGTTATTGTATTCAAGTTTTTTTAAAAGGAGGGGAGGGCAATAAGGCATCCATGTAAAAAATTGGGAAATAATGGGAGCATATGAAGGGGTAAGGGGACCTGGCCAAAATGATGTGGGTGGTATTCAGATGATGGAAACCAAACCAGACCGCACTCCATTTTGGGGTGCATGTGGACAAATCCCCTGTCCGAGCTCTCTGGGGTTCAGTGAGATGGTGCAAGTTAAAAGCGCTAGGCAGTGTCTGCCCAGAGAAGGTGTTCGATCCACAGGGTGTTTCCGAGGAAACTCCCATTAGACGGAGGCTCGTGGGCCTCTCAGAATCCTGGCCACCCCATCTTCCAAAATCCAGGACCAAGAATGAGGAGAAGTGACTGAAGCATATTTAGTAGCTATGTGACCTCGAGAACATTACTTAACTGCTCTGTGCCTCACTTTCCTTATCTATAAAAACGGGGATAATCATTATTCCTACTTCTTAAGGCCGATGTGAAGAGTAAATGAGCTAAATGTGAAAGACATGGAAAAAAGCATAGGATAAACGTGAAAAGAAAAGGTCCGCAGTTATTATTATCATAAACTCTCACTCTCTGTTTGGCATCGCACTGGACAATTTCTGTATCATCCCGTAACTGAGTCTTATAGTAGCCCTTTGGGGGCGGGAGGCCTCTCCACTTCACAGTGTGGAAACCGAGGCTCGGAAATCCTAAGTCTCCCAGCCAGGCTACCCCGTCTCATAGCTGAGAGCCAAGACCCCGAACCAGGTCTGCCCAACTCTATGCCCACGCTCTGTCCATCACTAACTGCTCTGAGTCTCAGCTTCCCCGTCTGCAGAATGGGAGTGTGAGAGCACACCTTGAGCACTGGATACACGGAAGAAGTCACGTGCAGGCACAGTCTACGATTTCATCGTGCCCAAATACTAGCCGGGGAGGAAGGCGACATTACAGCCACGCTATAAATGAAGACACGGAGGCCCAGAGGAGTAGGACTTGCCCAAGGTCACAGAGCAAGTATGTGGGATGAAAACCCAGTTCTGATGCCAAAGACTCAAAACTGGGGATGAAATGACCACTTTCCTGGTCACCCACTTAAATCCCCCCACCCAAGAATCAGACAAAAGGAAGAAAGTGAGCCCTGACCTTACAGGTGTATTACCATCCCCGGAGAAGATCCGCCAGCCCAGAACAAGTCTGCTGCCAGCCAGAGCTCCTACCTTTGTGCAACACGAAGAGGGGCCCTTCCTCAGGCGGATCCAGCACCACGGTGCACAGCTCGGCGTGTGCAGCACAGACTGGTTCAGTCTCACTTGCCTCCTCAAGGCCCTTTGTGCAGTGCACAGCCTGCACAACACTCTGTAGCAGTCCTGCCTAGAACACCGCAAAACTCCTCCTCCTCAAAGCATCCTCAGAAAGAGTCACCTGTGGGTACCCACTGTAACAACTCATCTTGGCCAGATGGTCAGTCCAGCTTAATTTGCGTTGAGTGGGGGCCAGGCAGGAAAGGAAGCAGGACTTCTCTGCAAACACTTGGGGCTGGAGCTTACTGGCAAACCTGCTTTCACAGTCTCGTCTGTACCCACCACTGCCCACGGCCACTCTCCAAACCTCCAACTCCCAGGATGGCCATTCTTGGAAAACCAGGAGGCTGTCCCTCCAGCGGCGCCCTGACTTCCTAAGTCTCCAGCACTCTTCACAGCAAGAGCTGAGCTCTCCCGTGGCGCTAGAAATTGCAGCCACTGCATTCCAGAAGAGCACCCCACTCCTTCCTGTCCCTGCTGACTGCGGTCCTGAGCCAGGAGGATATAATGTAAGAATTGTTCCCCCAGCTCTGCCCTGCAGACCAGCTCACCAGTCACCCAGGCACAGGTGCATGAGGGCCAACCCTTCCAACCACACAGATGCCCAGAACACTAGAGCAGTGGTGGCCTGGAGACGCCATCAAGCTGGAAAACCAGGACCCAACAAGAGGCAAATGGAAATGCCCAAGCATCTCACACTTCTGTCCTTATCTGATATCCGCGATTTTGCAAAAGTTTCTAGGACTCCACCTGTACAACATGACCCGTACGGGGGGTCCAGAGTTTCTGGTAAGAGACGCTTAGGAGTGGCAACCTGACGCCGGGGGTGGGGTGGACACCGAGGACACTTGCACTGAGGCTGCATTTGTGCGGCAAACACCATGGTTTTCAGTTAGACCACCGGCCTTTGTCTGGGGAGGTCATCACAGGGCTAAAACTGGCTAAGATCCGGGAATTATCTGGAAGCTGTGTTTGCAGAGTACACCCACTCTGTTTTCTTTAAATGCATGTCACAGATCAATAAAAACGGCAATGTCCTCTGTTCAATGTTCTCTAAGGATACTTTTATTGACCTTGTACATTAGACTGAGAAACATGTCATTATGCAAATCCAAGAATATAATGATGATAATTTTCTCTATATATTATTATGTGGGGGAGGGGGCTTCGCGTATGCTGATACAGATTTTGAGGGAGGCTAAGGTCTCCCAAGAAGCCAGACCTGCCTCCTGGGAGCAGGCCCTGGTTTATGAGCCACTTAAAGAGGTAGTGACATCAAGGGCCACACAAAAGCTCCCACCAGGGAACCAGAGGGGACCAGGAGAGGTTCTAACTGAATTATGAATAAGGAAAGGATGCTCAGCACAGTGGTTAGGAGTACAGACCGCATTCCAGCTTGTACAGGCTGTGTGACCTTGGGCAAGTCCCTTGCTGAACTTCCATTTCGCCACTTGTTCAATAGGGATGCTGATAGCAGCTGCCTCCCTGGTTATGTGGACATCATATGGGACAAGGCCTGAGAAGCCCTTCGCATGGTGCCTGGCACATAGTATGACTTGAGCATTCAATGGAACACCTTACTTATGAGGGTGACCACCGCAGCAGGGGCTACAGGCACTCCGCATCATCTGTGCGCGTCAGGGTTCACCCGGAAGCGGATTCACTGCGAAGCTGATGAAGCTTAAGCCCCGACGCCCTGCCAAGCCCTGTAGTGAATTTCGCATTGCAAAGCTGCACACTTTTTCCTAAAGAGAGCCCCTCAAATGCTGTACGCTCTGGCCCCGTCACACTGGGATCTGCCCCGGGTTCCCAGCTCCTGCTAGAGGGCAGAGCAGAGGGAAGCTTTCAGAAGCCCCTGCCGCGGAGACGGAGGCCTGTGTGTTTCATCTCTTTGTCCCCAGAGCTCCACCTGGGACCTCGCAGACCATCCGTCCTTCCACCAACGATGCCTCACAAAGCCAGGTGACTTCCTCGCTCAACCCTCACAGCGATTCTGGGGGCTAGCATGGCAATCGCCCCATGTGACAGACAAAGACAGCGAAACCCAAAGAAGAAAGGTTTGTCCGAGGTCCTGAGGTCAGCAAGTCGCCCCGGATGAGCTGGTTTTTGAAAAAGTGACCTACTCCTGATGCTGGCATTTATCGTTTTTCTCTGCCAGGTCAGGAAAGCCTAACAGCTTGGATAGTTCCACACTAAAGAACTTGCGGTGTATTAGCCCTGGATCTCCTTGGCACCACCTGGTATCACCTCCTCACTCCCGGCGCCCAAGGAGGGCCCCTTCCTCCAGGCAGCCCTCTCTGAACACCTCTCACGGCTCCCCTGGTCTCCGCTGATGGAGTCTGGGTAATACAGCACTAAAGTACACCCTCTCTTTACTTCTATTTTTATCAACATCTAATGTCTCATTAAGGGATGGTAAAGCAACTTCCTGCAGGTAGAAGCCTTGTCTTACGAACCTAGTGCCTTCCCATTATGCCCTGGATGGGCTGGGCACAGGTTAGGGACCCAACAGGAACCCGGGGTCCCATCTTCTTCCAGCCCCCACTGGTATTGATTTTTGTCATGACACGCAGGACTCAGTCCACAGCCTTTGATCTTCTATGGACTACTTTCTTTCAGAGTCTAGAAACAGGTCGGGTTCTGGAGTCTGACAATCCAGGACTGAATCCCCACTCAGTTGCTTGCTGTGTGATTCTGAGCAAGTCAGTTGATCTCTCTGATCCTCACTTCTCTTCTGCCAGAAATGGGGGAAATAATTCTGCCCTCTGAGGGGCACTGAGAGGTTGAATGACATGATGCACTGTAAGGCAAAGCTCAGCACTGCACCTTGCTCCAGGTAAGCATTGATTAAATCTTGGCTGTCCCCATCATGTAAGACGCCTGGAATAAGACCAGCCAGTGCATTACTAGGCACTTACTGTGTACCAAGCTCAGTTCTAAGAGATTGACATATATTGCCTCATTTAACATTCACAACCCTGGATGGATATGGATTGGCACTGTCACGTCCCCCATTTTTACATAGGCAGAAACTGAAGTTCAGAGAGGTTAAGGGACTTGCCCCAAGTCACACAGCTTGGCATTCATTTAGCGTTCCTTGTGATTATCAAGTGAAATGTGCAACACAGCGCCCAGCACATAGTTGGAGCTCAACAAAGAGGAATCAGTCCTGTAGAAGTGAGAAGATCCAGATGGCCGGGTGGGACCCGGGCTCCAAGAACAGCTGGGACAGGGGGACACTGCTTGGGGGGGTTCACAGCGGCCCACGGCAGGGTAAAGGGGAGAGGGCCGAAGGGGTCTGGCGAAGCGGTCTAGCCTGGGACGCCAGCGGCTGGGGAGCAGAGGGTGCTGCGAGGCGCGGCCCCCGGGGTCCCGGGGGGCCCGGGGGCGCAGGCAGCGGACGCGTTACCTTGGGCGGGAGGGCGAAGACCACCGGCAGCAGCGCGAGCGGCGCGAAGAGCAGCACGAGCAGCCGCCGCGCGCTCCACACCTTCTTGGCCAGCGCCGCCAGCGCCGCCATCTGCGCGATCGTGGCCGGAGCGCAGCGGAGCGAGCGCGCCGCCCGGACTGCCCGCGCCCGGCCCGCGCCCGCTTAAAGCCCGGCGGCCGGGGGAGGGGACGCGGCGGGGCCCGCCCTCCGCCCGCTCCCGCCGCAGGACGCGGGTGGCGCCTGCTCGGGCCGGTGGAAGGGGCCGGGGACGTCCGGGAAAGTTGGGCGCGAGGACTCGGGAAGCGGACTCCAGCCCCGAGGGCGGCGGGGCCCCGGGCTCAAACCCGCGGCGGCCCAGCTCCGCGGCGGGGCGCTGGCTTAACCTTTCCGCGCCGCGGTTTACTCGCCCGTGACAACGTGGGGACTCAAGCGCTGCCAGTGTGACCTGGACTCAGATGCTGACTCTGTCTTGAGCGGCGGCCTCTGAGCCTCAGTTTACTCGTCCAGGCAGTGGGGGCGATGACAGCGATGGTCTCCACCAGACAAGAGGTCCGCTGGGAAGTTTAACTGAGATGATGCAACTAACGTGCTTAGCACAGTACCTGGCGCAGAGCATGCGCTCAGCCGGAATTGTTCTTGCAGATACTGTTATTCTCATTTTCTCCCAGAGACGCCCGGTCACCTGCAGGTCGGACGGAGCCTGCAGGAGCCTTTTCGTTCCTCTGGGATGAATGCACGGGAGTGCAATTGCCGGGTTGTCTGGTGGTTGCATCCTTAGTTTTCTAAGAAACTGCCAAACTGTTTTCCAAAGTGTTTGCACCATTTTACATTTCTATTAACAACGTATGACTGATTTCATTTTCCACATTCTTGCCAGCATTTGACGTTGGCACTATTTTTTATTTTAGCCGTTCTGATAAGGGTGTAGAGCTACCTCATTGTCGTTTTAATTTATATTTTCCTAGTGGCTAATGATGTTTAACATCTTTTCACGTGCTTATCTGCCATCTGTATACCCTCTTTGGTGAACTGTCTCTTCCTATCGTTTGCCAATTTCCTACTTGGACTGTTTTCTGCTGTTGAGTTTTGAGAGTACTTTACAGGGGACAGATAGCCGTCCTTTGTCAGGTATGTTGTTTGCAAATACTTTCTCCCAGTCTATAGCTCGTCTTTTCATCCTCTTCACAGAGCCTTTCACAGAGCAAACATTTATAATTTGGGTGGAATCAAATTTATCAATTTTTCCTTTTTTTGGATCATACGTTGTGGCAAACTCTTTGTATAGCCCTAGATCCTGAAGATTTTCTCATATTTTTTACAGGAGAATTTTGATAGTTTACAGTTTTATGTTTTATATTTAAGTTCATGAGTTAATTTTTATATAAAGTGTGAGACTTGGGGTAAGGTTTTTTTTTTTTTTCTATCACTGACCAATTGCTGAAGCATCATTTGTTTAAAAATTATCTTTATTTCATTGAATGGCTTTTGCACTTTTATCAAAAATCAATTTGGGGGTGCCCCATGGAGCAGTGTTTAAGCTCGCGTGCTCCACTTGGGGCTGGG
The DNA here is from genome assembly GCF_021613505.1 of Equus quagga. NCBI lineage: Eukaryota > Metazoa > Chordata > Mammalia > Perissodactyla > Equidae > Equus > Equus quagga. The sequence goes on from NC_060278.1 coordinate 97,493,824, forward strand.
GTTCACAGTTGGGGTCCCGGCCAGACCTACACCCCTTGTCATCCATGCTATGGTGGAAACCCAGAGACAAAGTAGAGGAAGATTGGCACAGATGTTAGTTCAGGACTTATCTTCCTCAAGCACAAAAAAAAAGAGGAAGATTGGCAACAGATGTTAGCTCAGAAAATCTTCCTCAGAAAAGAAGAAAAAATCAATTGGGCATATTTGATTGCTCTATTTCTGGATTCTCTATTTTGTTCCATTGATAGAACTGTCTATCCCTCTAGCAATGCCACACAGTCTTGATGACTGTTAACTATAGAATGTCTTGAAATTGGGGAGAGTGATTCCTCCCGCTTTATTCTTCTTTTTCAAAATTGTTTTTGCTATTCTAGTTCCTTTGCATTTCCATGTAAATTTTTAGAATAATCTTGTCTATATCTACAAAAATTCTTGCTGGGATATTGGTGGGAATTGCAGTAAATGTGTATATCAATTTGAGAAGCACTGACATCTTTGCTGTGGTGAGTCCTCCAATCCGTGAACATGGCATGTGTCTCAATTATGTAGATCTTCTTTGATTTCTTTGGTCAGTATTTTGTATTTTTCAGCCTAAATGTCCCATGCATGTTTTGTTAGATTTACACATAAGTATTACATTTTTTGAGCAATGTACATGGTATTTATTTTCTCAGTGCCCATATATCCACTGCTAGTATATAGAAATAAAACCGAATTTTGTATGTTTATCTTGTATCTTGCAACTTTGCTCAATTTATTTATTACTTCTAGGAGTTTTTTCCTCAGATTTGGGACTTTCCACATAGATAATCATGTTGTCTGCAAATAAGGACAGTTTTATTTCTTCCTTTCTGATCTGCATGCTTTATTTACTTTTCTTGCTTTATTGCACTGGCTAGAACTTCAAGCCCTATGGTTGAGTAAGAGTATGAGAATGGACATTCTTGCATGGTTCACAATCTTAGGGAGAAAGCAGTCAGTCTTTCACCATTAAGTATAATGTTAGCTGTAGATGTTTCCTAACTGCTCCTTATCAAATTGAGAAAGTTTTCCTCTATTCCCATTTTTCTGAGAGTTTTTATCATGAATGGGTGTTGAATTTTATCAAATGCTTTTTCTTTTGTCATCAATTGATATGATCAAGTGATTTTTCTTCTTTAGCTTATTAATATGATGAATTGCATTTATTGGTTTTCAAATATTGAACCAGCCTTGTATCCCTGGGGAAAATACCAATTAGTCATGACGTATAATTATTTTTATATTTTATTGCAGTCTATTTGCTAATATTTTGCATCTGTAATCATGAGAGAGATTGTCTGTAGTTTTCCCTTTTTTATTGTGCTTGTCTGGTTTGGGTATCTGGATAATACTAGCCTCATAATATGAACTGGGAATTATTCCCTTCTCCTCCTTTTTCTAGAACAGATTGTATGGAATTGGTGTTAATTCTTGTTTAAGTATTTATTAGAATTCCCCAGGGAAACCATCTAGCCCTGGAGATTTCTTTTTTGAAGGTTTTTAATTCAATTTCCTTAATAGTTATAGGGCTATTTGAATTATCTGTTCCATATTGGATCCACTGTGGTAATTTGTGTTTTCGAGGAGTTGGTCCATTCATCTAAGTTGTCAAATTTCAGTGTGTAGAGTTTGTTGTATTCCCTTTTGATGTCTACAGGTTCTAAAGTGATAGCCCTGATTTATTCATTCATTCATTCCTGATTCATTCATTTAACTTACACTTCTCTTTGTCAATCTTACTAGAGATTTTTCAATGTAATTCTCTTTTCAAAGAGCCAACTTTTAGAAGTTTTTTTTTGTATTTTTAATTTCACCGATTTCTGGTCTTATCTTTCTTTTTTCCATCCTTCTGTTCACTCTTCTTTTTCTAGGATATTGAGGTGGGAGTTTAGATTATTGACTTGTGATTTTTCCTCTTTTCTAATGTACGCATTTAATAATAAAAATTCACCTTTCTACACTGGTTTAGTGGTGTCCCACAAATTTTACATGTTGTATTTTCATTATTATTCAGTTCAATGTATTTTTTATTTTCCCTCGATACTTCTTCTTTGACCCATGGTTTATTTAGAAGTGAGTTGTTTAAGTTTCTAAGTGTTTGGAGATTTTCCTATTATCTTTCTGTTATTGGTTTATAATTTGATTCCATTATGGTCAAAGAACCATCACCCTGTAAGACTGCAATTCTTTTAACTTTGTTGAGGTTTGTATTGTGGCTCAGCATAACTATCCTGCTGTACGTTTCACGGTCACTCGAAAGAATGTGTATTCACTGTTGCTGGGTGGACTGTTCTCTCAGTGTCAACCAGATTCTGTTGTTTGATGGTAGTTCTGAGTTCTTCTATATCCTTGCTGATTCTGTCTTGTTGTTCTATCAATTATTGGGGCATTTAAGTCTCAAACTGTAATTGTACATTTGTGTATTTCTCCTTTCAACTCTATCAGTTTTTGCTTCCTGTATTTTGCAGTTCTGTTGTTTGGTGTATACACATTTAAGGTCGCTAAATCTTTTGGTAGATTGACTTCTTTATTGTTATAGAATGTTTCTCTTTGTCTCTGGTAACTTTCTTTGCTCCAAAGTCTACCTTATTTGACATTAATACAGACACTTCTGCTTTCTTTTGATTAACATTTGTCTGATATATCTTTTTCCATCCTTTCATTTTCAACATGCATGTATCATTATATTTGAAGTGAGTTTCTTGCAGACAGCATATAGTTGGGTCATGCTTTTAAATCTACTCGGCCAACCTCTATCTTTTAATTAGTGTTTTTAGACCGTTTACATTTAATGTAATTGTTGATATGTCAGGGCTTAAATCTGCCGTTCTGTTCTCCGTATCTTCTCTCTCTATCTCTGTCTATTTCTCTATTTTCTTTTTCCTGTCTTCCTGTGGGTTACTTGGACATTTTTTCAAATTCCACTTTGATTTTTATATAGTGATTTTGAGTGCATTTCTTTGTATGGGTTTTTTAGTGCTTGCTCTGGGTCTTACACGGTGTGTGCATAACTTATCACAGTCTACTGGTACCAATTCCAGTGAAGTGTAGACACCTTACCTCCCTTTACGTCCCTTTAACTTAGCCCGTTATAATATTATCTTATATTTTCTCCTCATACATTCAGAACCACATCATGTTATAATTTTTGCTTCAATCATTAAACATAGTTTAGAAAACCCAAGAGAAAAAAGAGCTTATTGCATTTACTTATATTTTTGTTTCCTATGTTCTTTCTACCTTCCTGATGATCCTATAGTCATTTGTTTATTGTTTCCTTTCTGTTTAGAGAAACTCCTTTAGTCATTCTTTTGGAGTACGTCCACTGACAACAAATTCTCTTAATTTGCCTTCATCTGAGAAGGTCTTGATTTCCCCTTTATTCCTAAAGGATATTTTCACTAGATATAGGGTCCTTCTCTTTCAGCATTTGAAAAGTCTTATGCCATTTCTTTCTGGACTTGATGGATTCTGGTGAGAAATCGACCGTCATCTGGATTGTTTTCCCTCTAGAGGTAAAGCATCATTTCTGTCTCACTGCTTTCAAGGTGTTTTTCTTTGCCTTTAGTTTTCAGAAGTTGGACTATGATATATCTTGGGGTGGATTTCTTTTAGTTATCCTGTTTAAAGTTCACTCAGCTTCTTGAGTGTGAAGGTTTTTTCTTTTGCCCAATTTGAGAAATTTTCAGCCATTATTTCTTTTAATACTTTTATGCCCTGTCCTCTTTTTCCTCTCTTTTCAGAACTCCAATGACACAAAAGTTAGACCATTTGTTATAACCCCACAGATCCCCAAGGCTCTGTTCATTTTTTCAGTCTTTTTTATCTCTGGTGCTCAGACTATGTGATTTCTATTGTCCTATCTATGAATTGTTTAAAAGTATGATTTGCTAAAACTATGAATAAGAAATAAAGTAACTTCCATGAGGTCAGCACTTTTGTAACCGATCTTGGTGTAAGAGTATTGGAAAGTCCCATCCACAATGAATTTGTGTATATTTGATCTGCTGTTTAATATGCTTGAACCATTCAAAAGAATCAGCTTTACTAAACTTGATAATTGCAGGTTATATTGTTCAAAGAAATTTAATCAATTTTGTGATCTATGTCAAATGTTCAAGGAATGTTGGTTTTCCATCTTATTTATTAATGAATAATAATAGCCAGCCTTCACGGAGTGCTTGCTCTGTGCCAGGCTCTGTCCTAAGAGCTTTATGTGAACTCATTGAACACTTAAATGACCCCGGGAGGTAGGTCCTAATATACTCCCATTTTGCAAAGAATGTACAGAGAGCTTGAGTAACTTATCCAAGGACACACAGCTATTAAGGTGGGATTCAGATCCCAGTAGTATAGCTCCAGACCCCACATGCCTAACCACTGCAGGGTAATGGCTCACAGTGTATGTTTTATTATAGTTTGTGTTCATTAGATATGGAAATATGACTTTACCACAGAGCCTTAAACAAAGTAAAATAGCAGGGAGTCTCCAGGACCAGACCCTCTCAAATATTACAAGAATTGTCAACAGTTGGAGTGTATTCACTCAAGAGGTGGTTTCCCAATGCTCGTTACCCTCAGATAACAAGGGCCACCTGCCCTCCTGTAACCCTCTAACACCGTGGTTCTCGGCCCTGGCTGCACATTGGAATCACCTGGGAAGCTGTAGAAATGCGGACGCCCAGGCTCCACCCTCAGAGAGTCTGATTTAGTTGTCTGTGATGTGGCCTGGGCATCAGGATTTTCAAGAGCTCCCAAACATGCAGCTGCGGTTGAGAAGCACTGTCTGAACAACCCCACTGCTTTCCAGCTCCCCACACCCCTAAGATCTAATCCATCTCTTGTCAGATTCTGGTGGAATAATTTCCCTGATGCAAAATCTGAACTGGCTTCTATCACATCACATCTAGAGACTTCAACCCGGTCCTCATGGTCCTACCGAGTTCTACAGAATTTCGCCACCTAATATCCCCAGGGCCTGGGCATGGTCTGTGGTGGATGCCCTGTCAGTGTTTACTAACTTAACATGTGAATGCCAGGCTTGGTTCTCCTCATCTGTAAACTTGAGATTAATCATACGCACTTTTCATCATTCCTTTTATTCAATAAATATTGACTGCATGGCAATTATATACCAGGCTGTGAATACAATTACAAATAAGACCAAAAAAATTAAAGTCTCTGCCTCCGTGGAACTTACATTTGGTTGGGGGTGGAGTTGGAGGACACAAATAATAAACAAACAAATGAGTAAAATGCATTGTGGTCAAAAGATGAGAAGATGACCAGTGCTTGGAGAAGAATGGAGCAGGAAAGGGAAATAGAGAGTGATGGGGTGGGGGTACCATTTTAGGTAAGGGGGTCAGGGAGCCCTTGATGACTAGGTGACCAAGGACCCTAAGGTATGCCGAGATCTAAGGAAAGTGAGTGAGTAGGCCCTCTGGGTATGTGAGGGCAGCATTCCGGGAAGAAGGAAAAGCCAAGTCCAACGGCTCCAAGGCAGAAGCCAACGACATGGCTTAGAGTCATCAAGGAACTGGGCTGCAGAGATGTGATCAGAAGGGCAGCCACAGGCTCCTGCAAGCCTGAGTAGGGACTTTGTGCTCTATGCTGAATGACAAGGGTGGCCACTGCAGGGACTTAAGCAGAGTGACGTATTCTGCTTTCATTATTTTAATAATGGACGATTTGGATATAATTCACACAGCATACAGTTCAGCCCTTTACAGTGTGCGGTTCAGTGGGTTTTAGTATACCCACAAAGTTGTGCAGTCACTGCTACAATCAATTTTAGAAATTTCCTATCACCCCAAAAAGAACCCCCATCCCTGTCAACAGTCACTCCCAGTCTTCCCTCAGCCTCCCAGATAACCCCAGATAACCACGAGTCTACTTTTTGCCTGTGTAGACTTGCTATTTTGGACATGTCATCTAAGTAGAATCAAGCAATTTGTGGTCCTTTGTGTCTGGAGTCTTTTTCTTAGCATGATGTTTTCAAGGTTCACCCATTTGTCGCATATATGAGTGTTTTGTACCTTTTTATGGGCAAATGATGTTCCGTTTTACTTATCCATTCATCAGTTGATAGACATTAAAGTGGTCTCTACGTTTTGGCTATTATGAATAATGCTGCTGTGAACATTGCTGTATACGTTTTTGAGTGGACACGGGTTCAGTGGTCTTGGGTATACCCCTAGGACTGGAATGGCTGCGTCACATGGTAACTCTATGTTTACCTTTGGAAGAACTGCCAGACTGTTTTCCAGAGTGTCCACACCATTTTACAATCCCACCAGCAGCATGTGAGGGTTCTCATTTCTCCACATCCCCACCAACGCTTATGAGTAACTGTGTTTTCACTATGGCCATTCTAGTAGGCATGCTTGTCATTGGAAAGCTCCCTCGGGCTGGAAGGACAGTGGTTTGAAGCAGAAGAGGAGTGGCGCAGGTGGTCAGAGATGGTTCTCTGAGAGCCAGAGAAGGCTTTGGGGCCGGAGACTTTGGCATCTTGCTGCCATTGAACAACACTGATTTGTTTTTATTTTATTTATTCTTCCAATTACTTTTAACTTAGAAAAAGTGATTTTTGTGGTTTATTAAAGCCTGTGATATTTTTAAAATCCTCCGTTTAAATCCACTTAAGTTCACAAATGTGAAGCAACTCAAAGAAAAATAGCAAGTAACTCAGAATGCAGAGAGTGCACAGTTGTGGCAAAATTCCAAAAGTTGGATGCAAAGATCTGAAATCTGGGGAGATGAGAGACAGCAAGAGAAGAGCGCAGAGAGGGCCGCAGGGCTCACTTCCTACCCAGGTCATGCTGCCATGGTTCCTGTAAAGCGTTAGGGCGAGTTATTTCCCAACGGACCCTTTGCAGGCTGTGATGAAACTTTCTCTCCTGTCCTTTCAGTGTGCGGACCTGACCTTGAGCCAGCCCAGCACCCGGTTTCATCAAAGGCTCCAGCCAGGTTAGTGTCAGCCAACTCCGCATGGAGGGCGAAGCCCTGCAGCGAGCACTGGGGGACATTCGCGGCCTAGGTGGGGGAGGATGGGCCTCTCCAGACAGGACAGACTCTCCCTGGGGGTTTGCAGCCTATGTCATAGAAACTCAGGTCTGTCCCCAAAGCCCAAGTGGAGGCAGTTGGGACCAGGGTATATTGCACTCAGCACCCCTGGACTGGCTCCCTTGTTCTGGAACCAGCTAAGAGATTGAGTACAATACTTAGCATAAGAGCAGAGGTTTCAATCCAGTGGTTCAAATGTAACAATAACAATATTATTATTACTAATAACAGCAAGCACAGATACTGCGCTTACTATGTGCTGTATCCACACCTTACTGTTTCCACACCTTACATGTATTAACTCATTTAATCCTTACAATAATTCATTTGCATTACCTCTTTGAGTCTGTCACCCTGCATTAGACAAAGCTACATTCAAATTCTGGCTGAGCCACTTGCTTGTTGTGCAGCCCTAGGCAAGAGGTTTAACTCCACTGGGCCTCAGTTTCCTTATCTTAAATGTGGACAAGGATAGGATGTAACCCATAGGGATGCTGGGAGAACTAATATGCTGGGGTGTGGCACAGTACTTGCACACAGTGAGTGTTTAACAATTGACAAGAACCACTGTTCTGCTTGTGGCAGATTGTATTTTCCAAGGAGAGCATCAATTTATAGCTTCCATCCTAAATGTGCACCCCATATGCTTTTCTTACAATGTGGTTAACGCTCTTCCCACCAAGGGTTGGGGGTCTATGATCCCACCTCTTCAGAGTGGGTGGGGACTTGTACTGTGCCAACCAACGGACACGGCAGAATGGATGCTATGAGATTTCCCAGGCTGAGTCACACAGAGGGCACAGCTTCTGCCTGGTTCCCTCACTCTTGGGACTCTCACCCTCGAAAGCCATTCACCATATTTGAAGTTCAAACTAAACCAGGCAGAAAAACCACACAGAGAGAAAGCAAGGCTCCCAAGGAGCAGCCGGCAGCCACAACCCGGCAGTGAGTGAATGGGCCTTCAGGTGACCCAGGCCCTAGCCTCTGAGGCCTAGCCTATGAGGGGCCTCCTAGCCTATGAGGCCCCAGACCTGGAGGAACAGAGAGAAAACATCCCGTGCCAGGCTGTCCAAATTTCTGGCCCACATAATCCACGAGCAGAATAAATGGTTGTTCTACACCTTTACTTTGTGGAGCAATTTGTTACACAGCAAGAGATAACCATTACTACCACGATTACTTCTCTCCCCTGGAGCAGAGCTTCTTCTAGGAAGGAGAGTCCTCCAGACATGAGGGCCCTGGCCCGACGACTTGGACCTTGGCACCCTACAGGAGGAAAGGTGGCGCCAAGGCCAGACCCGCTAACTCCCTTTCTTTGGTTCCTCCCCCTTTACACTGAAAAGGAAGTGGAGTGTGGAGGGGATTCTTAAAGAGCCTCCACATGTAGTGGATGGTTTGACTACCGTTTACTTTCATTCCCTACTAGGTATGCCCATAGGACAGATGAGCAAAATGAGGCTCAGAGAGATTTAGAGACTTGTCCAAGGCCACACAGCTAGTGCATGAGAGCGCTGAAATTCCAGTGATACACACCACTACTCTCCACCCAATTTTTAACAGGCAAATAACAACTTAAGAAAGTGTGCGTAGATATTGATTATAGTCACCATCCCGGTGATTAAGGGCCTGCTATGTGCCAAGGTCTGTGCTGGGCAGTGACGTGAATGACCGGGTCCAGCCTCATTCTTCCACCCCATGTCCTCCCAGCCTTCCCCTCAATCACTGTGTGCCACCGTCTTTGCGCCCTCCTTTCTGCTCCTTGAACACGCCAAGGTCTTTGCGTTGACTGCTCCCTCTGCCCGCACCTCCCTTCCCCTGCCCTCCCTGCCATCGCAGCGCAGCAGCTGGCTCCTTCTCCCCGCTCAGTCTCAACTCAAACGTCACCCCCAGAGGGGCCTCCGTGACCACCTAACCTAGTGAATCCAGCCTTCCCCAACCCCACACCACCTGCTGTGGGTAAAACCCCCGAGTTAGTTCCTTCACAATGTGATTCCTCATGTGAAATTGCTCCCCACTAGAGTAAAGTCCATGAGAACAGGAGTCCAAAGTGTTTCCTGCCACACCCCCAGCGCCTAGAACAGAGGTCCGATAAATACTGAATAACTGAACGTGCTTTAAGGCATTGTGTCTTATTATTTGGAACATCAATCAAAGTCATGCATAGCCTTCATTTGACAAATATTAATTGAGCACCTACCATGCACCAAGCATCATCTGGGTGCTGGGGCTACGGCACTGATCCAATAAGACAAGAGTCCCTGCTCTCACGGAGCTTTCACGTTAGTGGCTCTGTAATAAGACAAATGAGTGAAATACATAGCATATCCCATGGTGCTTCGCGCTATGAAGAAAGATAAAGCTGGGAGGGGCGAAAGTATGCGGGCAGTATCCCACCAGTTTCCCCTTCCTCTCCGCAGAAGGGACTCGGCGCCTCCCCCACTGCCCTCGCAGAGGCCTGCACCACCGTCAGCATCTTTCAGTGTGACATTTTGGTCAAGGCCTCTGCAGCTCCAAGAGCAATATTGGCTTTGAAGCAGGTCCCAGCAGGTGGGCCTCAGGCTGGGGTTGGGATTAGTCACCCCTTTAGATGCCCTGGGGTTAGGGGGTCAAGCAGCTTGGCCGTGCAGGGCCTTTCCTCACTGTGGGGAAGCGGGCAGGCCCTGGACTCCCCTGGCCCGGAGCTGTGACCAACTCTGGCTTCTGGTCCCCCCCAAACCCCCTCCATTCCGGGCAGCGAGCGAAGGTTTACAAACACGAAGAGGCCTTTGATCCGCACTAAACCCCCAGGGTTCTGACTGTTTTTTGTTCCAAAATGCAGGCCAGGACCATACTGCACTTTGCCTCCAGCAGAGAAGACTGTGGGTAGGTGGAGAGAAAGAGAGAGAGAGAGAGTGCGTGTGTGTCTGGGGTAGAGGGAGGAAGGTATAGGAGGGTGAGGGGGGTGTGCCTTTGGGGTAGGGGGTGGCTCCTTAATTTTCTTTCCAACAGACAGGCTGGGCTTGTACAAGGGAATTCTATTCAATTCAGTAGGTCTTTACGAGCACCCACTACGTTCCAGGTACCATTCTGGAAACCAGGCTGGAGTGGTGGAGCAAACACAGGCCCCCGCCCATGGAGCAGACGGGAAGCAAATGAGCCAGTGAATATAAAAGGCAGCAGGTGCTGGTGAACAGGACAGAGATAAAGCTGCGGAGGCAGATCGGGAGGGCTGGGGATGGGGTGCTACCTTTTACACAGGATGCGCATGGAAGACACATGGTGTTTGGCAGAGGCCGGAAGGGAGTGAGGGAGGCAGCCAGGTGAAGATCTGTAGGGAACAGTGTTACAAAGGGAACAGCAAGTACAAAGGCCATGAGATAGGAGCATGACTGACTTTGGCAGAAGAGTATGGCTGACCCCGAGGGAGAAGAGCCGGTCAGAAAGGTCAGTGTTGGGCTGGAAGCAGCTGGGTCTCTTGGCCCTGAGTGAGGTGGAAACACTGGAATGTTCTGAACAGAGAAATGATATGACCTGCATTGAGATTAAAGAGGATTCCCCAGGCTGCTGTGTGGGAAACAAGCTATGGGGAGCGAGGGCAGAAGCGGGGAGACGAGCAGGGCAGCCAGCAAGGAGGCAGCTGGAATGGTTCAGGCAAAAGATCACGTGGTCTAAGCCAGAGCAGTGCCTGTGAGGGGTACAGAGTGAAAGTTCTAATTCTATATTCCTAAGTTTTTATTGGAGTCTAACAGACATACAGAAAAGTACACATAGCATAGTGTGCATGCAGTTCGAGGAAGTTTTACAACCAAATCCACCCATGTAACCAGCCACGAGCTCAAGAAATAGGTCTTACCCATCCTCCCAGAAGCCCGCAGAAGCCCCTTCCAAGCCACGCCCCCTCCCCAAGGGTAGCCACTCTTCTAACTTCCTGATTATATCTTGAAAGTAAGCCTAACAGGATTTGCTGCTGGGTGAGGTGGGGGTGCGGTGAGAGAGGGGAGTCGAGGGGAGCTCCCAGGTTTGGGGCTGAAGTGCTGGATTTGCAGAGCTGTCATTTACTATGATGGGAAGGGCCGGTGGGAGCAGAGCCCAAGGGGTGGAAGCAGGAGTCTGTTTTCGGACATGTTGAGTTTTGAGATGCCTGTGTGACCCCTGGAGACGGCACAGAGCATCTCATCTGGGGGTTGCAAATTCAAATGCCTACAGGGACAAGCAGCAGGAGGGTGAAGGGGTCTGGGAGGAAGAGCTATTTCACTCTCCTCTTCACTCTATGAGAAGAACAACTGGCAGCCAGCCTCAGAGTCGAGAGGCAATAAGGACGGGTGAGGATCGGGGTGAAGGGTGAGCACGAGCCCGCCTCTACAAGGAAAGTGCTGTAAGGGGGGTCCAGGGTGGCCAGATCTGACGATGTTTCCAGAGAAGTCAGGTATCGGGATTTTTATATGAAACCATCCAAATCATTTAACACTGGAAACCGAAACACAAACACTATACGGACCCAACAAAAATGTCTACAGGTACAGCAACCAGTCTGATTCAGATCAAATCCTTCAGATTGAGACCCAGAGAAGTCTGGGATTTTCCCCAAACTCACAGAGGAAGTTGGTGGCAGCGATTGGCCGGGCCTCGAGTAGGCGGAATCTCAGCCAGGGTTCCTGCCTCTTGTGGGCCCTGGAGAAAAGGAGTCGGCCCGTCACTGCTCCTGCACTCTGATCTAAACAGAGTCCGGTGTTGCCCAATGTGCCCCAACCTGCCCCAGAAAGGCAGCGAGATGCCGTGGAAAAGGCATGGCTTTCGGGGCTAGGACCTGTATCTGTTTTGGTTGGGAATGTTTTTGGCTTCAAATGATAGAAAACTTGGTCAACAGCGGCTTCAGCTTTAAAGATGTTTAGTTATGCAAGTAATAAGTGAGGGCAAAGAGGTTGAGGTCTGACGTCATTGAGGACGGACTCCTATTCTGCCCATCTCTCTACTCCACCGTCTCCCTCTCATTGACGCTTTAGCTTCAGGGGTGGCCTCGTGGTCTCAAGATGGCTGCTGAAACTCCAGTTCTCACCATTGCATTTAAAGGCAGTAATTGTTGATGGGGTGTTGGAGTCAGGGCATGGAGAGATTCTCACACCCCACTGGCCTTCTATAAGAAGCAAAATCTTCCCGGAAGCAACTTTGGCAGATTTGCTTTTGTGTTTTATTGGCGAGGAAAGAGTCACATGCACACGCCTGTATCAGGGAGCAGGCTGACCTTCCCTGAGATGAGGCCATCTTCACCTAATCAATACCCGGACAAATCGAGGCTCTGTCCAAAAAGAATAAAGGCAGTGGCTTTGGTAGACAACAGAAATGTCTGGACCAATCGGTACCATTTACTGGCTGATGACTCTGGGCAAGCTGTGCAGCATCTCTGAGCCTCAGCTTTCTCATCTATAAAATGAGCCTAGAGAATAGCTCTTCTTTCTGCCCTCCCAGCATCCGTTTCTTGTTCTTCTCATGAGACACTCTGATCTTTAAGGCAGCGGTTCTCCGAACAGCAGCCTCAGCATCAGCGGGGAACTCGTGGGAACCAGCAATGTGGGAAAGTGCACCTGTGTGCCCTTAACTTATAAATGGAGCACATGAGGCTGTATGATAATTGCCTGTTCACTGGTCTCTAAAAATAGTAGCAATATAAATCACATAACAGTAGCAGCTACTTGTTAGGATGTGCCCGGCACGGTGGTAACGCTCATTTCATTGATGCTTGTGGTGGGCACTGATGTGACCCAGATCCCCTTCAAGGAAGGACTGATCGCCCCAGATGGAGGGAGTGTGGTCAGCAGGTGGCCTCCAGCTGTCACTGCTTCAGGGACAGTGTCAGAGGCAGAGGGTGGCCTCACCCGAGCTCATGCCCTTCCAGGGGTAGCCCGCCAAAGACTGCGTGAAGTGGAATTATGAGGGCCTGGCCATCTGGGTCCAACTCGGGGCATCTCTGCAGGGCCGTTCTGGCTGCAGAGCTCCCCGTGGGGTCGGCTGAGGCTACTGTCGGTCTGCCTCTCAGCCCCATTTCTCCCTCTGCCATCCCCTGCTTCGCCCTCTTCCCTTCCGTGGAGGCTGACCCCAAGGGCATGTCTGAGTAAACACCCTAATGCTAAACTGCATCTCAGAGTCTGCTTCCTGGGGATGCTGACCCATGGAGGTGCTCACAGCAGCTCTGCGAGGTAGGCCCCATTGTCAGTTCATTTTCCAGATGAGGACACTGAGGCTCAGAGAGGTGCAGTGAGGGGGTCCCAGGCCATGCAGCTGGTAAGCAAGGAGACACAAGGGAAGGGGAGCCATCAACCTTCCGAACAGAAGAGTGGCACAATCTGGCTTTAAAAGCGTGCCTCCGGCCGCTGAGGAAGGAAGGATGTGGGGACCAGGGCAGAAGCAGGGGCAGCAGTGGGGACGCCACGGATTGCAGCAGCGCTGGGAGAGGCGAGGGGGCTCCCGGGTGGTAGCTGGACTTTCTCATCACTGCACCCTCTTCAGGACCCGGCACAGAGCCTGGCACAAGGTGCTCAATAAATACCTGGTGAGTGACTGAGTGAAGACGTGAGAGCATGGAGGACAAAACCAAGACAGGAGGGAACTGGGCATCCCCACGCTGTCTTGCTCACTACTTCCTGAGTGACTAGCACAGAGCTCGCCACTCAGGGACGCTCAGCTACGGTGTTGAGTGAATACACGAACAAGTTTAATGGAGGGAGGGAGGAAGAAAAGAGGGAAGGAGAGGAAGAAGGTGGGAGAGGGAGGGGAGGAAGAGAGAAGAGGGCCAGAGGACAAGAGAAAGGGGAAGAAGCGAAGGAAGTGCAGGAGGATAGAAGGGGAGAGAAGTTTCACTTCTTTGCATCCAGAACGACAGTAACGTGCGACCTCTGGCGGCAAAGGAGAGCTACTCCTCTGGGCTCTGGAGAGGGCATTGCGGTGCCCTGAATTCAGGACCCAGTTCCCAAAGAGGGCTGAGGCAGGCCCCTGTAAGAACGTGGGTTCTCACAGGCAGGGCACCAGCAGTGGGGTGAGGCAAGTGGGGCTCTTACTAGGCCCTTACTAGATTTAAGGGGCACTTAAAAACTAGTAATCAAGACAACTATTTTAAGGTAATATTTTTAAAAATCTGATTGGCAAACATGGCCCATAAGCTGCCTGCCTATTTTTTTTTTTAGGAAGATTAGCCCTGAGCTAACATCTGCTGCCAATCCTCCTCTTTTTGCTGAGGAAGACTGGCCCTCATCTGTAAAATGGGGTGATAACCCCTGTCTGGGAGGTCCAGGGAGGAATTCACACAGAGCTGCTAGTGCCACCAGCTGTCCCCACGCGGACTTTGAGGGATCTGGAATTGCAGAGGGTTCCTCAGCACCCTGTGAGACACTGAACTAGGGAAGGAACCCACTGCTCCCCAGGAACGTTGGTAAATCCATTATTTCCCATCATCAGCCACCGGCTGAGTAGGCGGAGGGACACTACTCCTCCTGGGCAAATTGATGAAGTTTCTCCGGGCTCCCGTATCTCCCCCTCTCTCCACGCTTGCAAAGGAGATCATTTTTGCTTCCCCACTGATGCTGGTACCCCCACTGCCACTGGCTGCTATGTCCCACTAACCAGTGGGTGCCCAGTGGTTTGCAGGATGCTCACCAGCACCTCCACGTGGCCCCCACCCCAGGCCACCAACCTTACCCGCCCGGCATGTTGCCTAGCCTTCTCATTCCTTTCTTGCTTCCACTCTTTCCTGCTTTAGTCCTTTTCCTAGAAAGTTATCTAGTAATCCTTTCAAAACATAAATCAGATGTCTCCCTGTTTAAACCCTCTGAGCGGCATTGAGAATAAAACTCAACCTTGTTCCTAGGCGCTGCCTGACCTGCCCCTTACCAGCCTCTCTGATCTCATTTCCTGCTCCTCCTCCTTGCTCGCTGCAAGGCAGCCACACTGGCCTTGCTGTCCCTCAAGGATGCTCCTCCTTCACCAACTTGGTCCATGATGGTCATTCTGCCTGGAACGTACTCTCCCATCTCCCGGTTCTCCTTCACATCTTAGTTCCAATGTCACCTCCTCAGAGGCTCCCCTGATCAGCCCTGCCTCCACCGCCCCTCGAGGTCACTCAGATCTCAGCACCCTTCAAAGCACTCAAGGCTGTCTGACACTCTTACTCAGTTTGTTTCCCAGGAGAGTAAGGATAGCTTTCACATCCTCTCTTTATCTCCAGCGTCAGCACAAGTGAGCACCAGGCATTTGTTAACAACACCTGCACATGCGGGTCAACCAGTCATAGGCCCCATGATACTAGCCTATGAGGAAACTGGTGTCGTGTTTTTCTTTTTTGTAATGTGAGTACCTGACTTAAGCTTTGATTACTCAAACATCCACTTCAAAGAGGCATCCATTTCGAAGACAGTATCTCAAACAAACACACTGCCAACCACGCGACCAGATACAGGAGCCAGGCCTCTCCGCATTGAGGGCTCCTTTGTGCGGCAGATCTTGGCTGATTTTCTTCTTGGTTTTTTTTTTTTTTTTTGGAAGATTAGCCCTGAGCTGATATCTGCTGCCAATCCTCCTCTTTTTTTCTGAGGAAGCCTGGCCCTGAGCTAACATCTGTGCCCATCTTCCTCTACTTTATATGTGGGATGCCTACCACAGCATGGCTTGCCAAGCAGTGCCATGTCCACACCCAGCATCCGAACCGGCGAACCCAGGCTGCCAAAGCGGAATGTGCACACTTAACTGCTGAGCCACCGGGCTGGCCCCTTTGGCTGATTTTGATAACTGACATTTGAGTCACTTGGTTTTTTTCTCTTCCTGCACTTTAAATTCCCATCATGTTTTAAATTCACCAATGAGTGAGGCTACAAAACCCTAGGCCCCAAACCTCGACCCCAATAACAGCAGAACCCCAAGCCCCCGCACTGTCTCCAACCCCCGACCTTGCTGTGTGGGCCCAAGCGTACTGTGTAATTATTTTTGCAAAGTTTCCTGATGATTATTGCTGAAGGGCCTCTTGCAAACACAAGAACCACAAGGCAGGTCCAAGCACAACATTGGTTACGGATAAGCCAGCACAGCCAAAACACTGGAGAAGGAGCCCGCTCAATCATGTTGAGAATATTCATTGAAAAAGTTATTGCCAGCTCCTGTGGCCCTTGGAGTTTAGAAAACAATGTAATATAAAGCCAATATATATTATAATAATATAAAGACATGTTGCATCTAGTATCTCATTTCCTAAAGGATCAGTGGAAAACATATGGGCTTGGGGCCAGGTAAAACTACCCCTTGCTACCTGACATCTTAAGCAAGTTCTCCCCTTTTTGAACCTGTTTCTCCATCTCTAATATGGGGACAATACTTAACTCAGCGTTGCTTCAGATCCAATATGAAAACTCCTGGCACAATGCTCGACAGGCAGTGACCAGCAACGATATTGGTTCTCCTCTCTACTAGTCACCCCTACCGAGGAAGGGAAGTGTTCATCCATTCCTGGGCATCTGCCACATGAAGGGCGCTGACTGTGGTGAACGAAACACATGGTCCCAGTCCCACCAGCATGTTCCCTCCATGAGAGCAGGCACGTCTGTCTTGCTCACCGGTGCACCCAGGACCCAATACAGTGCCAAGCGCACAAAGGCACTCAAAATACGTACTTACTAGCTGGAGCTTACAAGGAGGAAAGGTATTTTCTCATAGCACCCCACATAGCCAAACCTTCTCTGGGGAAGAAACTGAGGCTGGGCAAGGTTAAGTGTGAGCTAATTAGTGGTATTTTGCATCTTGACTTGATTTTCCTGCAGTTTCCTTAAACTAGGCTTTATCAACCTTCAGGCATTCCCAAGCCACTTCACCATTTTCGCTCAATCTACTTACTGTCTGTGATATAAATCGACTCACTTTTTTACCGATATAAACTAAAAGGAACTTTACTTCAATCACTTGTCTTAATTAGAAAGTAACCATAAAAATAAAGAGCAAAAAAAATTAAAATATTGTATAAAATTACAGAAATTTCAGTTGTCTGAAAGCTATGAGCCTGCTTTTTTAAGAGAGAAATTGGAGTTGAGCAGCATTTTTCATCTTTTTTTACCATTACTCTCAAAAAGAAATATATTTTACATAAAACACAGTACATACCCTTGTCGACACATACATTTGAAACAAGTTTCATAAAAAAATACATCACATAGAATGCATTCTGGTATTTTCTAGTTTCTGATTCTATTTCACTTTTAAAATGCTGGTTGTATCCCCTTATACTGATTTCAAGAGGAATATGTCATGAACACAACAAAAAAATGCTGGGTCAGAGGGCTGAGAAAGACATACTGTCACCAACTGAGACTTCGTCCTCGTCTCACCAGACGGACTGAAGAGAATACCGTCCTCACTACGTGGTTTGACGTCTTGTAAGGCCATGCCCATGCGCCTGAGGCATACGCCAGTGCGAGATGTATTTTAAATATCCAGTTCTGCCTAGAACACGCCTCATGTACACAGTAAGCTCTTGAGAACAGTCAACGGCAGACATAAAGACACTTAACAAGCGAGATCACAGACAGCACTTAAAAATATCTCAGCTTTATTTAGGTCTAATCTCAACCTCGTGGCATTCCTTCGGATTCACTTGGAGGGAGACAGCGTAACTGGCTGCAGCGGTCACACACACTCCCCTACCCAACCATGGACCGCTTTCTTCCTCTCAGGCGCACTTCGTCCAGCTTCTTCAGCACCGGCCTGGCCTTTCTGGAGGCGGCGCAGTAGCTCTGCAGAAAGGCTTCGAACACAGCCTCGGTGTGGGGATGGGTGCTCAGGAAGGCCTTCTCCAGCACGTAGAGGTCGACCCCCTTATCTTCCGGCAGTGCCGAGATGAAGCTCAGCCCGAAGTCTATGAGCACGACGCGCAGCTGGTCCACAGGGGGTTTCAGGAGCATGTTCGAGGTGGTGAGATCACCGTGAATGAGGTCCTCGTCGTGCATTCGAGCCAGAACCTGCCCGACTGTCTTGGCTAAACTGAAGAGACTCTCGGGAGACTTTTCCGTCTCCATAGTGGACTGAATATAATCTCGAACAGTCACTGAGCCTTCAATGTCTTCCATGTATAAGCAGTTGGAAGCATAGTCCACAAAAAAGACAACCGGGGCACATATCCCTGGAATCAAGACACAAGTGGCTATTGGGTTAGATGCTTTTAATTTTTGTTAAAGGTAAGCTTGCTTTCCAAAGACTGAACCAGTTTTTTCTAGTCTATGTCTGCTTATTTCAGGAGAGAGACTTAGGAATGCTGCAGAACGGTACAACTTAACTCATCTGGAAAACTCATCTGGAAGTTTCCCGGCTCACGCTCTGCAGGCTGTGCCTCTGGCCACCCCACAGCTGAGGTCAGCAGTGCCACAGCTCCCTCCTTCTTCCCACCCTTTGTGACTGGCCTTCATTGACCCACTTAGTCCCTAAAAAACAAAACAAAACAAAACAAAAAGCCGGAGGATAAAGCAGAGCCGGGGAGAGCCGTTTCCACCTGACAAGGACACAAACAGGAGGCCAAGCAGCGTGCTGGCACAGAGCTTCCGCTTCCCAGTCAGAAAGGACCGCTTCAGCCCCAGCTCCTTTCCTTATTAATTACGTAAACTTGAAGTCACCTTAACTTCTCTAAGCCTCCGTTTCTGCTTCTATAACATAAGAACAATACCTCCAATAATTCAATGAATTCATTGAGTCCAAAGATTCAGAGACTCTTTATTGACTGTCCTCATGCTCAGGACACTTATCTAGACCCTGGAGACAGAGCCGGGAGATACAGCAGGAGACAAGGCAGCCACGATCCCTGCTTAACGGGACTTATCCCGCAAAGAGGGTGAAAACAGAAAATATGACCCCACAAATAAGTCACTAAATGCGAGCAAGGGCAGAGATGTGTCTGCTTGTTCGCTGCCGAGTTTCCTCCAGATCTGCCAGCACCTAACACCGTCTTGGGGTACCGCAGGCCCCTAAAAAACACCAACGAAAGAGAAAGGGAGAACGTGTAACAGAGAAACGCCCGTGTTTCTGAGCCAGAGGGATACGGGCTGGGAGCCTGGCTGTGTAACCTCAGCAAGTTCCTTCCCCTCTCTGAGCGTCAGCGCCTCATCTGAGGACAAGGCTTATGGATGTGGTGCACAGGGATGTCTTAACGAAGGAGCAAACGATTTAACGAAACCTAAGGTTTACCGAGCGGCGTGGGCCAGCCATCCATTCAAACCTAACACACGGCATACCTAGCTCATTAAACGGTCGCAACATCCCTATCAGATGGCTCCTGCTACTATGCCTTCCCGATACAAGCGAGGAAACTGAGGCTGGGGTTAAATAACGTGTTGCAAGCCTGCATATGCGGCAGCGGAGTCCGTGTCTGGACGCAGACAGCCTGGCTCCTGGCACGGACTGGTCATCACGTCTGCTTCTTAAAAGGAACGGACGAGAAGATAACGACCGAGAACAAAGACGGTGCAAACGGGGAAACTGAGGCTCAGGCGGTCAGATAACACGCTCGAGGGCCGGGAAGCGAACAGGCGCGGGGGCCCCGGGACGAAGGCTCGTCGCTGCGGGGCCAGCGGCCGAAGCAGGAATGAAGGCGAACAGGGACGAAGGGACGACTTCTCTAACGCAAGGCCCCGCAGAGGCACCGACGGAGAAACGCGAGCTAACTGAGGCCCCGCGCCGCGGCCTCACCTGCGCGGCGGCAGCGCAGCAGCGCCCGCGCCTCCTGCACCGTCCGCCGCCGGCCAAGCCGCGCCTCGAGCGCCGGGTGCCGGTAGCCCTTGGGGAAGCGGTGCTTCACCACGGCCGCGCGGCCCTGGAAGTGGCCGCGGAACACGCGCGCCTCGGCGCCCTGCTTCACCAGCTCCAGGCCGCTCAGGAAGCGGCGGCTTCGCTCCCGGGCGGCGGCCAGCGCCTCGGCCTCCGGCGCCGGCTCCTCGTTCTTCTCAGCCGCAGCAGCACTGGGCGCCGCCATGATTGCGCCTCAGCACCGCCCCTCGGAGCCTGTCGGCTGCTTCCGGAAACGGTCGGCGACGCTTCGGCTCGCTCCGGAAATCCTCGGACCTCTTCGGCTGTTCGAACGCGAGCACTTCCGCCTTGTGGAAGCGGTTCCGCCTCCTAACTTTCGGTTCTTTTCGAAGCCTTCGTTGCCCCTCGGAATGGCTATTGTAGCCTCGCCTCCCAGGTCTTCGGCTATCTCCGTAAACCCTCGGCAACTCTCGATGAGCGGCTGGCTCCCGAAGTCCTTCGTGACTCTCGCGGTCGGCTTTCGTGGCCCCACCTCCCAGCTCTTCGGCTCTTTCCGGATAACTTCGTTTCGGAATCTCCGCCTTTTGCAGGAGTCCCTCGGGATCCTGGGAAGCAGTATCCATGGGAGTTCTTCTTGGAACTCCTCGTCCCCTGGGTCCTGAATTCCCCGCAAAAGGGGCTCACACCAGCCAAAGCTAAGGGTGGCAGATGGACAATGAGGCGTGTGTCTGGCATCGTCTTTAGTGCTAGGATAGCAGTAGCGACCGTTCATTAATTAAGTGTATTCGGCAGTAAAAAGTGTTCCAGAGGGAACAGTGAACTGGGAGCGATTAGCACACTCTTAGGGTTTGCATGTATTTTTCATTGCAAAGCTAACGCAGGCTGTAACAAAATCTTACAATACTGAATTTTGCACGCACGAAACATCAAAGAATGCCTGTCGCTGTCATCAATCTGCCCACCACCGACCATTGTAGAAAGTTTCTTTCCAGATCTTCTCTCTGATACACCCGCACTCTCACACATAGTTATGGGATTTTCCCCAATATAAACGAGAGCACGCTGTCTATTCTTTTGCAACTTGCTTTTTTCCCCCTAAGCAGTTTATCTTGGACAGTTTCCCTATCAATACATACAGAGCTACCACATCCGTCTAAACGGCCGTTTCCTTGTTGCTAAACGGTTGTTTGCAGCTTTGTTTTGTTTTTCTCCTTTTTTTTTCTCTCACAAACAGTGCTGCAATGAGCAGGCTTATCCAGACATCCCTGAACACGTGCATGCTTCTGAGGACGTCTTTCTGAAATTGATGTCGCTGGGATGTAGGAGATGAGCCTTTTAAAAGGTGACCCATCCATCAGCCAAACTGCCCTCTCAGCTTTTGTGCCTGTTCACACTCCTGCTGAGCGTGTATTTCGTGTCCCTGTGCCTTTGCCCTCCCTGAGTTCCCCAGGTGGCTCCACCTTTGACCAGGTGGAGTAGTGGGAGGGTGCTCAGGTTCCAGACAGGAGAACGTACATAGGGCGGGGATGGGTTAGAGACAGGCCAGCAGCTCCATGTGGCTGGAGCAGTGTGGCACTGGGGACAGGCTGGGAGCTGAAAGGGCAGGAGCAGAGGGAGTGTCCCAAAGGACTCTTCCTGCTGGAAGGGAGGTGCTGCGAGTCTGGGGCGACTGCATGGGCGTGGCACCTCAAGGCCTCTACCGCTGGCTGCAGAATGGGCAGCCGGGCTCTGGGTACCATAGCCAAGCAGTGGAGGACGGTGGGAGAGCGCTTCTTTCTGCCCTAGCCCTTTTTGAGCCTAAGGCTGGCCCTGAAGGGGACTTCCTACCCACCAGCACCAGATGCCTATTCATTTGCTTATTCACCAATTCATTCAACAAATATTTATTGAGTGACTACTATATGCCAGGCACTGTGCTAGCCTCTGGGACACAGCAGTGAATAAAACAGAAACTAACTCCTGCCCTAATGGAGCTGACATTCTATTAGGTGGAAACAGACAAAACAAAAAAGATAAATAAGGTTGACGTATAGTTGACCCAGGGTAATAGGTGTTGTGGAGAAAAATAAAGTAGGGAAGGTGGGTGGCTAAGATGACATGCATCCCAGTTTGCCAGGGACGGCCCCAATTGTTACCTGTTGTCCTGGCATAACTATTAATAGTGTCCCCTCTTCACTCTTAAAAGCATACTAGTTTGGGTGGTAAATTATGTAGTCACCCCATGGGCAGTAGAGTGGAGGGTGGTGAGGGAGTGGAGAGTGGTACGATTTTAAATCAGGTGGTTGAGAAGGCTTCAAGGAAAGGGTGACATTTGAGCCCTGTGAAGATTCCTGGGACATTCCAGGCAGAGACTAACAGGTACAGAGGCCTTAGGGCAGAAGTGTGCTTGGCATGTTTGAGGAGGAGCAAGTTATTTAACCACTCTGTGCTGTAGTGTATCGTCGATAAGATAAGATTGTAGATAATACCCATCTTGGAGGAGTTTCGTGAGAATTAAATGAGTAACCAGAAGTAAAACATACAGCTATGCCAGGTACATGGTAAGCATTCCATAAATGAAAACTATTATTATTTATGAACGGCTTAATATAGTAGCTATTGTAAGCAGACTCCCAGCATCCAACCAGTATTCCCAGGGAAGGGGCCTTACCCACTGTGTGGTGTCCCGGGCGACCATTGAGGCCACGTTCCCCCACAGAAGCCCCACCTTTCCCCCGTGTCTTGGCTGCCATTGTTCAGACGCAGGAGCAAGGCAGTTTGTGTGGCTTATAACAAGAACCCTGACTTGTCCCACCGCTGAATGGCTATGCATTTTGGTTACTGTATTAGTTAGTCAGGCTACAGGATAAGCTGCTATAAGAAAGTAACCTAAAAATGGTGGCTTAGGTATGAGAGATGTTTATTTCTCTTTTCTGTAGCAGTCCAGATCTGTCATTCTTAACCCATTGCTACTTTCTCTGGGTCTATTCCATTGTCCTCCTCTCCAGTCGGCAAGAAGGAGGAGTGGGCGAGGCAGTAGTGAACAGGCAGCTAAGGACTTGACCCAAAGTTCCGCAGTCGCTCCCACTCACATCCTGTTGGCCGGAACTTACTCACATGGCCCATGACGCTGCAAAGGAAGCTGGGAAATGTATTCTCTAGCAGGGCAGCCATGGCCTCAGCTAAAACTTTGGGGAATTATTATAGGAAGTAGGGGAGGAAGTATAATGGGGGACAATTCGTAGATGGCCACAGTTTTGATATTTGAAGCTGCAAGTAACAGATTAGTCAACAAATTAGCTTACTTAGGTAAACAGTAAGTTCTTTGATTATCTCACAGAACAAAATTTTAAGAAGTAAGGGGTCTCAGATGTCCTTCAGTCACCTCATGATTTCAGTGGTCTTTCCATCTTTCTGCCTTCTTGTCAGGTTGCTTTCCTCCTTACACTTGTCACCTTATGGTCACAAGATGGCCACCAAAGTTCCACACATGATACGAAGACACAAAAACATCTGGCTAAAGAATAGAGGTGCTACCTCCTATCCACGCCTCTTTCTTTGGGAGAAAAGGCTTTGCTGGAGGTCTCTCCTCTCCAGTCAGACTTCCTCTACAGGACGTGGCCATAACTGGCCCATGTGTCTCTGCTTTAGCTGCAGGGGAAGCTGGAAAAGTGAGGATCTGGCGTTTTCCGCCTCTGTAGATGGAGATGTGTTCTGTCAGCAAGCAAGAAGGGAGCTGGGCATGGCTCCTGGGGAGGCGCCACAAGTGCCTGTCACACTGCAGGGGGGCAGCAACAAACATCATTTCTCTGAGTTTCAGATTCATCATCTTCAGAACAAGGATAATGAGTTTTCCTTTGGCAGTTGCTTATTGAGATTAAATAAGATGCTGCTGGTGAGGGTGCCTGGTGGGTAGCATCCACTCTTCATGTGTTCGTTTTCCCTCCCCCATCTTTGGGACCCTGTTTGAAATACTGAAGAAAGGCCCTTTGGTCCAAGCGTTGCTATGACACTGCCCCTCAGCTCCACAGTCTCTGCGTTTCATTCATACACGGGGCAGGTCACCTTTTCAAACCTCAGACCCTTTGTGTTGGCATAATGTAGTTTCCAGCACCTTTCATCAGCCCATACTACTCAAAGCTCACTCTGAACCAAATCTATTTATAATACCCAGTTTCCCAAGTTTGGGGCTTCATTTTCATAATTGTTGATGTCCACATAGCCATCTCCATGGTTACCAAATCTATCTGAACCCCTCCTTTGGTAAATCCACTGTGTAAACATAATATCAAGTCCCAGGTTTGCTATGGTCAGACTGGTTCTCCCTTCTATGGTAGGAAATTTAGTTTAAAACCTTTCAATGGCTCCTCATCGTGCCCGGGATAAAGACTCATGAGATCCTGCCCGGGATCCCTATGTCCCTCTTCCAGACTCATCTCCCACCAAACTCCCCTTTGCTCTCTGATCTTCAAACACATTTGCCTTCTCTCAATCTCTCATTCTTTCTAGGCTCCCTCTTGCCACAGGGCCTTTGCTCCTGCTATTTCCCACATCAGAAGTGCTCTTCCCTCCCTTTGTTGCCTAGACCCATCTAGACATCTTTCCATTCTCAACTCAAATATCAATTCCTCAGGGAAGCCCTCCCTGACTTCTCAGAGGAGAGCAAATCCAACTTTTCCAAGCTCTGGTGTCCCTCTTTTGCATTGTCACAGACTGTCTTGTTTGTTTGTATCACTCTTTGATTAGTGGCAGGATGTGGTTCCTCATGGGCTGTTTGACCTGAGGACTTTCCTTCCTTGCTGGCTGTTGCCTGGAGGCCACCCCCAGTTCTTGCCACGTGGGCCTCCCCATTGGGCAGCACCCAGCATGGCGGGTGGCTGAATCAGAGCGAGTGGGTGAGAGATCAGGAGAGGGTGAACAAGACGAAAATCCCAGTCTTTTATAACCTAATCTCTAAGATGACACCCTCATTTCTGCTGTACTGTATTTGTTAGAAATGAGTCAACACGTCCTGCCCACCCTCAAGGGAAGCCATTTGTGAAGATGCCTACTGAAATGCCCAATTAGAACTTTTCCTTTCTTATTTGGGGCAACAAATGAGGAGGGGTTTTCTATTCTCTAAGAGAGACAAAACCTGGCAGCAGGCACGCAAACAACCTCATGACTTAGTGCCACCATGGAGGTCAAAGAACGCCTGGGAACTTCACGTCCTTTTCCATCAATAACTTCTACAGGTTATCTCCCAGCAATGGAACAGCCCGGGCCTTCCTGTACAAGGCCTCCTGGTGACGATTCCAGATACTCACAGACGAAGGAGGAATTGTCACGTGGCGATGGCCAAGAGGCCCCCTTGGGCTCTTCTCCGTGCCAGAAAGGCAGTAGAGCGTGATGGGTAAGAGCCGAATTTCCCTATAACTGGGCTTGACTCCCAGCCCAGCTATATTTTAGTGTGTGTCCTTGAGCACTGTATATCTTATTTATTTGTTTATTATGCAAGCGAGTTTCTTCACCTCCCTTTGCCTCAGTTTCCTCGTTCATACAATGGGGGTAAATTGTAACAGTCCCGATCTCATTACGCAGTTGTGAGGGTTAACAGTGAGCTAACACATGTGAAGTGCTTAAAGCAACGGATATAATTATCATTCAATAGTTTAAACTGTTATTCCAGTTATTGTTGCTGCAAAGCAATTTACTCCAAAACTTTGCACCTTAAAACAACCATTTCATTATACTCATGGAATTTTTTGTGTCAGGAATCCAGACTGGGAGCCGAAGGGATGGCTTGTCTCCGCCCCACAATGTCTGGGGCCTCAGCTGGAAAGATGTGATGGCTGGGAGCTGGAATCATCTGAAGGCTCATCCTGGAGCCAGTGCCAGGCTGACTTCAGAGGCAAGGACCACCCACTGGAGCATCCACACGTGGGCTCTCTATGTGCCTTGGGCTTCCTCACAGCCTGGTGGCCTAGGGTAGTCAGACTTCTTAGAGGCTCAGGGCTCCAGGGGCCAGTGTCCCAGTGACTCAGCCTCAGAAGTCACACAGTGCCACTCTGTGCAACCTACTGGTTGAAGCAGTCACAAGCCCACCTAGATTTCAAGGAAGGGAACAAAGAATTTTTGGAGCCATGTTCTCAAACTGCCCCAGCTCTTATTATTTTCGGAACTCTACAAGGCTCCCTGGCTCGGAAGGTCTTGTCCGTGCAGTCTTCTGTGCCTAGGTGCCTGTTTGTGTGTGTGGCGCACGATTCCTGCTGGGTGAGGGTATGGCTCGTGATGCATGTGAATGAATGTGCCTGTGGGTGAACACGCAACAAGCGGTTGGATAAGCCCATGACCACAAGTGCTGAACTCGTACATTCCGGAGCTCCAAGCTCTTAGAGCGAACTGCCACCTCTTTCCACGTGGACGCCTAATGAGCACCTTAAACGTCACAGAGCCAGAACAACCCGAGACCTCCTTCCTCTGCCCCAAGCTGCTCCTCTCCCAGCCTATAAGTCCTTATCAGTCTCTCTCTGATCTGCCTCCTTTTCTCCATCCCCACTACTATGACCTTAGTCCAAATTACCTGCATCTCACATCTTGCAACAGCCTCCTGAGTGGTCCCCCTGTTTCCACTCTTGCTCCCTGTAACCTAGAACTCCCCAATGACTTCTTGTGTCAGCTGGAATAACATCAGCATTCCTGACCCTGGCCTTCCAAGGCCTTGAATGATCTGGCCCTTGCCCACCCCTCCCTTGGGCCCCATCTCCGTCCATCCTGTCAGCCCCTGTGCTCCAGACACTGCGCTCATTTCCATTGTTCTTTATACTCCACCAGCTCCCTCCCCCTGGGGCCTTTGCCTTCACTCTTCCTTCTCCCTGGAACCTGAGGTCTCAGCTCAAATATCCCCTCCTACGAGCAGCCTTCCCGGACCCCTGAGCTAAGGCCAAGCCGGCCACCTGTGCCTGCCTACCCCATCACCCTAGTTGAATGCTCTGCCTAGCCGTTATCACCTGCTGCTATTTCGCCAGCTCATTTAGTCGTTTATTTTTCTTCTTCTCCCACTAGAAAGCAAACTGCATGAGAACAGAAACATCTGTCTTGTTCTCTGAGCCCTTCCCAAGGCCCAGCACAGCGCCTGTGGGCCCTTGGGCCCAGTCCGGTGAACGGATGAGGGATCCATGGGAGAGTGTCTGAGGGGCGCAAGTAGGTATGTGTGAGTGTCCCGGGCAGAGTAGATGCATGAGCGTGTGTGTGTGTGTGTGTGTGTGTGTGTGTGTGTGTGTGTGTGTACAAAGGCTGGCTGGGGAGACCGCACTAGTGTGGACTGCAGTGATTGGGGTGTCCCCTCCCTGCGGAAAGGACAGGGGAGGACAGCACGTGAGTTCCCCTCCCAGCTGGGATGACGGTGGCTGGGGGGCCCCTCGGTCCCGCCTCCAGCAGCGGGGGCTAGAGCCGGCCGACGTGGCGGCGGCGCCGCGGGCGGGCAGGCGGCGAGGGAGGGACGGAGGCGGGAGGCGGGCCGGAAAGTTTGTCGGGCGGGCGGCCGCGGCGGGGACTCGGGCCGGGGATGCGCGCCCGGCCCCCCAGGCCCGCAGCGCGCCTCGGAGTCCCGCTCGCCATGGGTAAGTCGCGCGGGCGCTGCGGGCGAGGGACCCCCGCGGCCCGGTCCGTGCGCGTCCCCCGCCCCGCTGCGCGCCCGGCCAGATCCCGCCCGCTCGGTGGCGAGCCCCGGACGCAGGCCTCGGCGGGGGGCTGGGAAGGGACTTGGCACCCTTCCTGCCACACTCCTTTCTGCCCAGAAAAAAGTGCCCCGAGCGTGCTCCTTGCTCGAAATTGCGCGCTTACTCGGGGCCGGGCTCTCGGCTGACCGCTTCCAGCCTGACGGCCACCCCCAGGCGACTGAAATCGTCCTCCTGTGCAGATGAAGAAATAGGGGCACGCAGAGGAGCAAATTCGTTGTCAACTTGCTGAGCGCTTCCGTGCGCCAGGCCTGAGGATGCCGCCGTGAACCAGACGGGGAACCTCGGCTCTTGAGATACTCAGCGGAGGGGAGACAGAGGAGAATGCAGAATTGTGGGGGAATAGGGAATTTCGTTGTTGCTACGGGGCATCAAGCTTTCTGTTTTTCTCTCTGGATTCAGAAGCCTCAAAGGGCCATTCATTCATTCCTCCACCTACTGTGTGGCAGACGTTGATTTAAGGCTTGGGGGCTCAGGGTGAACAAAATAGATAATAAACCTCTCTCTCATAGAGCTGACATTCTAGTTGAGAAGATAAACAAGTAAATGAATAAAAGAATCTGAGAGTGTGATAAGATGCTGTGGAACACGTATAATACAGTGCTGTGATAGAAAGTGATGAGGAAGGCAGCTTCTTTAGATAGGTAGGCAGGGAGGGCCTCTCAGAGTAGGAGGCATTGGAGCTGAGATATCGTTACTCACAAGAGGTGGGCTTGCTAAGATGTAGAAAAGAGCTTCCATGTGGCAGGAATAGCAAGTGCAAAGGCCCTGAGACAGGAGTGAGCTCGTGTGGTCCTGATCAGTGTAGGGGGAGAGAAGTGAAAGGGAGGTCAGAGAGATAGGTAGGGGCTAGATTGTGCAGGGCTTGGGAGGCCATAGTGAGAAGTTTGGATTTTATTCCAAATGACATGGGAGGCTGGAGAAAGGTTTTAAGCTGGGGTGGGACATGGCCTGAACTGTGTTTTAAAAACTCATTCTAGATTGTTCTGTGGCGAATCATAATAGCTAACAGTGGCTGTAAGGTAGGCAGGCATATGAGGTAAGTATGACTATTAGCCCCATTTATAGATGGGGAGGCTCAGAGAGGTTAAGTGAGCTGCCCAACGTCACACGGCTATGGAGATAGAACCCCAGCCCTCTGGCTCCAGTCTGCATTCCTAACCACTGTACCACCCAGCCTCTCCTGCACAGGGTAATGGTGCAGCTGGTGACCAACTCCAGCTCTGGCTGCTTGGTGCTCTTAATCGCCAAGGCACTCTGCCACAGAGCCTGAGGAAAAGGGAGGCCCAGAGAGGTCAAGGTCCTCCCAAGGACACTGAACTTGGCCCTGGCCCGTTGCACCTGTCCCCTATTCCTTTGCTGCCTCCTAAGTTAACTCAGCAGCTGCTTACTGAGCATCTACTATGGGCAGAGCTGGGGCTGGGTGGTAGTTGCGGGGGGGAACAAAATAACTGCACTAGGCTCCATCCTCTTCAGGGTTCCCAGGCTGCTTTCTTCATGTCAGGTCCAGAGATTGGGCCTGTTTACAGATTTGGGGTCAGAAAGACCTGGGTTCCAGCCCCCATCCTTCCACTTCCCAGATGCATTTAGTCAACCTCTCTGACTTTATTTCCTCATCCATGAAACGGCCACTATAGAGTACCCTCTCACAGGGTGGCCATGAGAAGGACATGAGAAAAGGAATGTAACGTGCTCCGCTCACCACTTGCACATGATAAATGGTCAGTTAATGTGAGCTTTTGTTTTTTAATCACACCCAACTTTGGGGTCAGACTGTCGAGTTCAGATCTCTGCTCTCTCACTTGCAAACTGTCACCTTGGGCAAATGTCTTCGCCCCTCTGAGCCTCAGTTGCTTCATCTGTAAAATGGGAATGACAACAGTGCCATGTCATAGAGTTGCTACAGGGACTAAGCCAGCGGTACAGGCATGGCTTCTGGAAGAGGAGGGGGGCGGCTGGCTGTCCGGAGTGCTCTGTGCTGTTAGCTGTGTTGGGACGTTTGGAAGCCAGCCTTCGGGGTGAGGATGTTTGCATAGTTGGGTTTCATCCCAGCTTCTCCCTGGAGCTTCGGGGGAAGCCATGGCAGGTCTCTGCTGGGGGAGGGACCCAATGCATCGTGACTTCTGGTTGAGAGGCTGCTCTAGTGTCACCGACAGAAGGCATCCTGGGACTTGCAGCTGGTGATACGTGAACCCCAAACCTGGGTTCTTTCCTCTCCACCTGCCCCCTCCTTCTCCCTCCCTCCACCGTGAGGGGCTTAGAGGATTAAGGGGCCTCCTCTAGTGTGAGACAGCTTCACTACAATCTATGTTTGGACAGGTAAGTCACAGAAAGGGAGAGCGGTTCCTAAACCCGGGCCAGGCTGTCCTAATTTGGGGGCTAGGATTTACTCCACGTCCTGTGCATGGCCACTTCCAGGCCTGAACCCCCCCAGATGCTCAAGGGCTACCATCCTTTCTTTCTGGATTCCCTACGTCCCCAGAGTTCATTCCTGCCTTCAATCGTTGGTTTATTCAACAATTATTTACTGAGTGCCTGCCATCTGCCAGGAAATAGCCTCAGCATCAGGCAGACAGCTAAACAAACAGACAGTTCCTGTTCCTTCGGGGCTGACATTCTGGTCAGAGAGACCAACAAATACATAGAATGTATAGGCATTTCAGATGGTGATGAGTGCGGTGGAGATAAACAAGCAGGGAAGGGGGATTCGAAGTGCTGGATGCTGTGGGGAGGTGGCACCTTTGAGTAGAGGGCCAGGGAAGGCCTCCCGAGAAGCTGAGGTTTGAGTGAAGATCCAGGGGAGGCGGGGGCACACATTGGCATGGAGGGGGAGGGCTGCTGGTACAAAACCTTGAGTCGAGATGCCCTTGGAGCGAGGAGGAACAGCACGGAGGCTGGTGTGGCCGGAGCGGTGTGAGAGGATGCAGGCCCTGCAGGGCCCTGAAGGCCCCTGGAAGGACTGTGGCATTTTTCAGAGTGAAGTGGGAGCCTGGGGGGCTCTGAGCAGAGTGACATGGGCTGCTTAGGCTGTCACTGGATCCCTCTGGCTGCTGGGTAGCTTTTTTTTTAGGCTCAGCTGTATCTGACACCACCCCCGGAATGCCACGTGGTGATACCGTCCTGGTCCCCGACCCAGTCCTTGGTTCATTGGGCAGAAACCTCGTTGAGCCCGTCTTGCGTGTCAGAGTGGGGCCAGGGCCCTGGGGCACAGAGACAGTGAGTCTCCATCCCTGCCCCGCCCAGTTTAATAAGGCGACACATTGACGAACTCATGATTCGGTGTGAGCAAATGAAGGAGAAGGCAGAGTTGGTTGGAAGAGAAAAACGTGGTTTGGAAAGTTGAGGAAGATGTATGGGAATTAGTGAGGGGCTGTCTTAAACTAGCTTACCCAAAAAAAAGTATTTTTGGTCACCGAAAAGTCCATGGCGTCAGGCACGGTTGGATCTAGGGGCTCAAGCAGTGTTGTCAGGAATCCCTCATGGAGGAAGACGGCCCCCCCGCTGCTCCAGGCAGGTGAACCACCAGCTTAGCACCCTCAGTGAGCTAACGCCCCCAGGGCTGAGCCAACCTTCCCTGGCCCAGGTTCAGCCACGTGGCCCTCACTGCTGCCCAGGGCCCAGGAACCCGCTGGTTGGTCAGATCTGGGTCACAGACACAACCCTGGAGCTGGGCGGTGGCGGTCCGCGTGGGGATGGTCCTTTCCCCCCAGATCTGGAGACTGAGAGACAGAGGACAGGGAAGGGCAGCTCCCCAACAGAGAACGGGGATGAATGCCAAGTAACAGACGTGTTAACTGGAGGCCCTTCGGGAGGTGACCCGCGAGCTGGGACCCGAGAGGCTGAGTGGGCATTTGGGAACGCAGGCGGTTCAAGCAGATGGAGGAGCACAGGCAGAGGCAGAGCAGCATGAAAATCTGCGGTGCGTGCCAGGAACAAGCGTTTGCAGGGTGTGTGTGGAAGGAAGGCAGGGAGGGGGGACCGGGAGTGGCAAGGAGAGGTGGCTGAGGAGTTTGGCTGGGCCACCAGCTCGTGAAGGGCCTGGGAGGTCATGCTAAGGAGCTAGGGAGCCTTGGAAAACTTAAGGAAGGGCCTGTCTTTCTAATGGCCCCGACTCCTTGGAGGCTGTTGTTCAGAGCTCCCGTGACAGTGTCCTTTCCCCATGCTTTGTGACTTGGAGTTTTCCCAAGAGCTTTCTTTCCCCTGCACCCTGCTCTTTCTCACACCCCACCTATCTCTGATTGGCTCTTCTTGCTTGAAGTCAGTTCGGCAAAGCTCTCAAGTCCCTGGCTTTGGGAGTCAGAGGGTCAGCGTTTGAGTCCTGATCCTGTTGCTTCCCGGCTATGAGAACACTCTGAGCCTTCATTTCCCCATCTGTAGAATGGGGATACTTGTAGCAGTACCATCGAGGGTTGTTATGAAGATGAATTGAGAGAAGGCACCTAGGGTCTTTGCATAGAGGAGATGCTCAATACATGGCCCCTGTTATTGTTACTATTTAATTTTTGCAGTTCTGTTCTTACCGCTGCAACCCAAATCTGCCCGAAGCCTTTTTCCAGCAGAACCTGTGGACAGTCGACTTTGCCTCGGTGCCCCTTGGCTGGGTGCCCTTTCACCTCGAGAGGACCTGAGGAAATGGCAAACAAGTTCTGTGTTTTCACTTGATTGCCTCATGTGGCCTGGAAGAACGTCCCCTTCTGCTGTAAACTCCAGGAACCGGGGGAGGCGGGTCCCGGGGAGGTGAAGACGGGGCAGGACCCGGGCAGCATAATCTCCCCGGGTGTTTACTGATGGGCATGAGCAGAAAGGACCAGGCCAGCCAGGGAATGGTGGGGGGTTATTTCCCTGCGGGGTGGGGGTGGTAGGGAGAAGGATGAACAGAAAGGGGAGAAAGATTCCTCCAGCCATGAAACTCCTCCCCTGCACAGAAGTTGCCTAACAGAGATGGGACGAGGCAGAAGAGAACAGAGTGGCATCGTGCCCAGGTTTTATAATGGAGTGGTCAAGGGTATGGACTGTGGAGCCGGACCGCCTGGCTCTGAATCTGGGCCCAGCTCCTTAGTACTTTTGACCTTAGGCGAGTCACTTCACCTCTCTGACGATCAGTTTATTCATGCATAAGTAATACAGAAGCCCACCTCATAAAGTTGTGGGGAGGATTAAATGAGTTATTGCACTTCAAGCATTCAAAGCAATGCCCAATCCAGAGAAACCACTGGCTCTAGTATTGTGAGTGTTCTTGTCAGGTCCAGGGTGGGGTGGGTGAGATGGATGCTACTGGATTACTCTAGATGCTTTCAGAAATATTTAAGTATGTGAATTAACAATTAAGAGTAACTGTACAACCGCACTGCCAATATGGTGGCCACTAGCCACATGTGGCTGTTTTCACATTTAAATTAATTAAAATTAGATAAAATTAGAAATTCAGTTTCTCAATCACATTAGCCACATTTTAAGGGCTCAGTCTCCACATGTGCTCCTGACTACCGTGGATCATCTCTCTCCCAGCTTCGAAGGCTTCCAGCCACTGAGAAGGAAACTCATCATTGTCCTCATGACCTGCAGAGCTCCACGTGATCTGGCCCCTGCCTCATTCTCCCACCTCATCATCTCCTGTCACTCACTCACTGGCTCCGGCCACTCTGGACTCCTTGTGGAATAGCACAGTGATTCAAAGCCTGCACTCTGTAGCCACATCAGCTCTGCTACTTACTTGCTGTGTGACCATGAGGAAGTCTCTTAACCTCTCTGCACCTTGGAGAAGGATGCTAATAATGATCTGTTATAGGGTTGTTATAAGAATTAAATGGGTAATACGTGTAAAGCTCTTAAAACAGGACCTTAGTAAGTGCCATATAAGCACGAGCTATTAATATTAATAGCTATTGTTGAAACATACCAAAAAGTGTCCTGCCTCAGGGCCTTTGTTCTTGCTGTTCCCTCTGTCTAGAATGTTCTTCCAGATTTTACATGGCTTTCACCCTCACTTCAATCAGATCTCTGTTCAAACTTTCCCTCTTCAGAGAGGCTTTAGCTGACTACCCTGTTTGAAATAGAACTCCTCCATCATTCTCAATCCACTTCCTATGCTTTTTTTTAATGCCACCTATCACCACCTGAAGTAATGTTATATGTTTATTTGTTTATCATCTGCCTTTTTCTACTAGAATGTCATGTCCTTGACAACACCACTGTATTGCCAGCCCCAAGAACACTGCCTGGCATCTTGTAGATGCTAGATAAATAAGTTTTTGAATGATTGGATGGATAGATGAATAGATGGATGGATGGTTGGATGGATAGATGGATGGACAGATGGGTGCATGGATGGATGGGTGGATATGTGGGTGGGTACATAAGGGATGGAATACAAACACGGGTGGATGAATGGATGTATTTGTAGATAGATGGATCAATAAGTGGATGGATGGCTAGGTGAATTAAGGGATAGATAGACAGACGGATGGAAGAATATGTAGTGGATGGAGTAGATGGATGGATGAAGGAGTGGATAATAAAGGGATAGATGGATAGATTGATGAATAAATAGATGAGCAAATGGATGGAGTGGATGGATGAAGGAAGGAAGGAATGGATGGATGAAGGGTGGATGGATAGATGGATGGACAGATAGATGAATGGATGAATAAATGGACAGATGGGTGAATGGATAGGGTAGATGGATGGAGGGGTGGGTAGATGAAGGAAGGAGTGGATGGATGTATGGGAGATAGATGGATGGGTGAATGAATGAAGTAGACGGATGGTGGGATGGAGGGAGAGATGGATGAAGGAAGAAGTGGACAGATGGATGCATGCATGCATGGGTAGATGGATGGGTGGGTGAATGGATGGAGTGGATGGATGGAGGGTGGATGGAGAGTGGATGGATGAAGGAAGAATTAGATGGATGGATGAAGGATAGCTGGATGGATGGATCAATAAATGAATGGATGGTTGGATGGAGTAGAGGGATGGATGAATGGATAGGTAAATAGATGGAGTAGCTGGATGGATAGATGGAAGGGTTGACAGATGAGGATGGTGGATGGATGGATGCTCTGGCAAGGAACCATCCTGAACTCTGCCCCGTCACTTTTATTTTCCAGGCCGCCCCCTACCGCTCCTGCCCTTGTGTGCCTCCGTGTCTTTGCTAGGTGGCCTGACCTTTGGTTATGAACTGGCAGTCATATCAGGCGCCCTGCTGCCACTGCAGCTTGACTTTGCGCTAAGCTGCTTGGAGCAGGAGCTCCTGGTAGGCAGCCTGCTCCTGGGGGCTCTCCTCGCCTCCCTGGTAGGGGGCTTCCTCATCGATCGCTATGGCAGGAAACAGGCCATCCTCGGGAGCAACTTGGTGCTGTTGGCAGGCAGCCTGAGCCTGGGCCTGGCTGGCTCTCTGACCTGGCTGGTTCTGGGCCGCTCAGCAGCTGGCTTCGCCATCTCCCTCTCCTCCATGGCCTGCTGTATCTACGTGTCAGAGCTGGTGGGGCCACGGCAGCGGGGAGTGCTGGTGTCCCTCTACGAGGCAGGCATCACCCTGGGCATCCTGCTTTCCTACGCGCTCAACTATGCACTGGCCGGTGCCCCCTGGGGCTGGAGGCGTATGTTTGGCTGGGCTGCTGCACCTGCTCTCCTGCAATCCGTCAGCCTCCTCTTTCTCCCTGCTGGTACAGATGAGGCTGCAGCCCACAAGGACCTCATCCCTCTCCAGGGAGGTGAGGTCACCAAGCTGGGCCTGGGGAGGCCAAGATACTCTTTTCTGGACCTCTTCAGGGCACGGGATAACATGCGAGGCCGCACCACAGTAGGGCTGGGGCTGGTGCTTTTCCAGCAGCTAACAGGGCAGCCCAATGTGCTGTGCTACGCCTCCACCATCTTCCGTTCTGTCGGCTTCCGTGGGGGATCCTCAGCTGTGCTGGCCTCCGTGGGGCTTGGCGCGGTGAAGGTGGCAGCTACCCTGGTCGCCATGGGGCTGGTGGACCGAGCGGGCCGCAGGGCCCTGTTGCTAGCTGGCTGTGCCCTCATGGCCCTGTCAGTCAGCGGCATGGGTCTTGTCAGCTTTGCTGTGCCCATGGACTCAGGCCCAAGTTGCCTGGCCATGCCAAATGCCACCAGGCTCCCAGGCCTCCCTGGAGACTCCGGCCTGCCAAGGGGCATATCGCCACCTCCACTGCCAACAACCAGCAAGAGACGAGGGGAGCCAGTCTGGTCAACCTCTGAGAAGACCAAGCCTCGTGCTGGAGCTGGGAACCCCACAACCCCTCCCCTGCCAGCCCTAGGCACCACCTCCCCCGTGTCCCCGTCTCCTGCTCCGGAGTGGGTCCTGCTGCACTGGACCGCGCTGCTCTGCATGATGGTCTTTGTGAGCGCCTTCTCCTTTGGATTCGGACCAGGTAGGTGGGAGTCTTCTTGCAGGTAACCCTGGACCCTTCCACCCCTCCTGGTGGCAAGCCTGGGGACGGAATCAGGCAGGGTCTCAGAGGGACACTAGAGGTGGCTTGAGCATGAAGCCAGGGAAGTGTAAGCTTCAGGGCTCCCCGCTGACTTGCAGGCACTCCCTGTGAGGGCAGCGGCCTGATTTTTTTGTTTGTGATTTCTTTTTCTTACAAAAGCCCCAAATCATTTAAGCTTTAGGCCTCATAAAACCCGAATGTGCCCCTGGATAGCTCACTCAAGAGGGTTTCTTTGAAAGGAATTTAATGAATAGGGTGACCAACCATCTGAGTTTGCCCAGGACACTGAAAGTGTCTTGTCCCAGGAAACCCCTCAGTCCTGGGCAAACCGAGGCTGCCGGTCTCTCGAAGGGGATTCTTACAGCGGTGTGGGGATCAGCCGGGGAGACCGGGTGTCAGGAGCCTGCATTCCGCTGGAATCACATTGCGGGGGGACTGCCTGCTGGACCATCGGTGCCGGGCCCTGGGGCCTGGCCGCAGCCTAGACGCCCTCCCTGCTCTCCTGCCCTAGTGACCTGGCTTGTCCTCAGTGAGATTTACCCGGTGGAGATCCGAGGGAGGGCCTTTGCCTTCTGCAACAGCTTCAACTGGGCCGCCAACCTCTTCATCAGCCTCTCCTTCCTTGACCTCATCGGTGAGTCCTTACACCTAATTCCTTGGCCTGGTTCCTTCCAGATTGGGAATAATTTTCTCTAGACAGAGCCAGGGCTTCCGTATCCTTCAGGGTCTAAGTGACAGAAAACCCAATGCAAATGATGATCAAAAGGTACTATTTTTATCTGAAATCACCCAAAAACAGAGGGTGGTCAGCTTTAAGCATGGCTGAGCCAGAGGCTCCAGCAAATGTCGGAGCCATGTGTTTGATGCCTCCAACCAAATATGCGGCATCCTCCACTCTCTCGGCTCCGCCGCCCACGCCGTGGGCTTCGTTCTCAGGCAGATCCCCTCATGGTGGCAAAGAGGGCCGCCAGCAGACCTCCAGCTTGGCAGCCCTGTGGAAGGAGAGCATTTCTCTCCCAGTGGCTCTTGCTCAAGTCTGGGGACTGACTCTAATTGGCTCAGCAAGGTCACATGCCCATCCCTGAACCAATCACTGTGGCTGGAGGGCTGGACTATTTGGATGCCCAGGCCTGGGGCATGTACCCAGCCTAGAGCCAGGGGCTGGGGACAGTGTCACCCAACCTCATGGACTGGGATGGGGGGGATGGTTACCCAAAGGAAAATTGGGGGCCTGATATCAGATAAAGGGGGAAGAGAGACTGGGGGACAAAGACAACAGAAGATATGACTGAATCTATGCCAGCACTGGTGACAACTTGTCTGAGACCAGTGGGTGCAGAAACCACAGCCTTTGCTTTTTGTCCTAAAACAGCTCAAACTGACTCATGCCCTCCTGCCAGCCGGAAGGTCTTCTCAGATTAGTTGGGGTGACATCCTCTCTTCTTACCCAGCATTCAAACCCAGTCTAATTGGTGATGGAGCGGGGCAGGAATTATATGGGCCCAGAACACCAGGGGAGGGTCTCTGAGATGCTGAGATGCTCGTGGCCCAAAGCCACTGGTTATCAGGGCCAAAGTGAGCGGGGCTCCTTCACTGTGGGCCCCAAGGCTCAGTTCTTAGGGTTCAGTTGTTTTCCCATTTCCTGCAGCCAAGCATTTCCTCCTCAAAGGCACAGCCACCCCTGGGGGACTGTGGGAAAGACTAATGGAAGATCTCATCCACCGAGCTTGTCTCCCACCCCCAGTCTTGGGGAGCCCAAGCTTCTTTCTATGGCTTCAGTCTTCAAGCATTCCCTTTATGTGGAATGAATGAGTGAGAGAGGGGAAGGAAGGAAAAAAGGCAAGAGGGAGGGAGGGAGGGAGGGAAAAAGGAAGGGGGAAGGAGGAAGGAAAGGAGGGGCTCATTAGAGTTGTATCATGTCCTTCTCATCCCCATTTCACAGATGGGGAAATATGCCCTTCCCAAGACCGGCCAGGTAGTGAGAAGACTAGCACCCAGCCCTCCCGGCCCCCAGCCCAGCTCTCTCCCTGCTCTTATAAGAATTAAGTGGAGGGCAAGCTGGTCAGGGGAGGCTGCTCAGAGGAGGTGTGGCCATGGCTGTTAGAGGTGAAGATGGCGATGGCGTCTGAAACATAATTTGTGCTTCTGCCTCAACAAAGTCCCGTCCTTCACAGCCTCCTCTCTCTGCCTTGGGCTGATTGACTTCAGAGGAGTCAGGGTCATCCCAGGGGTCCTGGTTGCTCACCCTGAGACCCTGGCCTCCACACGAGGCTCCAGGAAGGGGGAGGGGCTGGCGTGCTGAGGTTTCTGTCCTTCCCCCCGGACCAATCAGACAGAGTTGGCTGAAATGCGATTCCCTGACAGCTCAATTCACTGAATAACCAATTCATGGGCTTTCCGAGGGTTTTCTCCCGGAGCTGGGCTTTGCGGAGGCTGCGCCCTGCAGCTGTTTTGCTGCTGAGGTCCATGTCGTCTTCCCCGTTCACGTTTTCAGATGCAGGGCACCTCACTGGTTAGTGTTTTAGATGTGGGGGGCGGGGGAGTGGGCTTTCCCATAAAGACAAGATGCCCCTGTCTGTGTTTGGGCCCTGGCCCTTGCCTGCCTCTGGGACAACCAGCCCTCCTCCTGCTCTAAGGGTCTTATCTGACAACTTGGTCATTCTGCAAGTCAACCGCCTGGAGAATCCGCTTTGGGTGAACCAGCCCGTGGGCCCAGGCCACACCCCCGCCCACACTCCGCCCTCCTGTTCTCAGGCACCATCGGCTTGTCCTGGACCTTCCTGCTCTACGGGCTGACCGCCGTCCTCGGCCTGGGCTTCATCTATTTATTTGTCCCTGAAACGAAAGGCCAGTCACTGGCAGAGATAGACCAGCAGTTCCAGAGGAGACGGTAAGGGGGGCAGGGCCGGCCTGGGGACAGAGCCGCAGCAAACCTGAGGACTTCGCTTCTGCGTTTTAGTCCTCGTGCTTGCCCTTTGCAAGAGAGCCTCTTCCTTCTCTTCCTGTCTCTCCTCCTGCCTGGACACTGTGAGTTTTGCCCTGTCTTCACACACGGGCTGTTCTCCTCGAGTTGTTTTGTGTCTTCCTACAACAGAGTCTCACGTGACTTTAAGGGCCAGCTCACAGGAATTTTAAAATCACCCAGTTATGGGATCACAGGAGGCTAGAACAGCACGGTCCTGGAACCACAGGGTCTTAGAGTCGTGGCAGCCTGGAGAAACCGAACGTTACAGCCGTGGCCCTTTAAAATCACACACAAAGAACTGTGGCTTAATCTGCTCACTTGGTGGACATTTATCAAGTCCGTGCTACATGCCAGGCAGTGTTCTGGGCTGTAGGAAATGTGGCCGAGATTAAGACGGAAAAGGTTCTTGTCCTCATCGAGCTTCCATTCTAGTGGAGGAGGGGTTATAAATAAACAAGCCAACAAAGGCATCAGCAACAGCATTTCAGTGAGTCGTGTGTAGTTGGAAGAAAATGAAAAGGAGTGAAATTCATTGAGAGGGCCCGGTTGGTGGAGAGGGGGACAGAGGGACTGGGAGTGTGGCTAAATTAGAGTGGGTGGTCAGAGAGGGAAGGCCTCTCTGAGGAGGCAATATTTAAGTTAGTGAGAAGGAGGCAGCCATGTAAAGATGAGGGGGAGGAGAGTTCTAGGCAGAGAGAAGAGCAAGTGCAAAGGGCCTGAGGTCGGGAGTATATCTACATGTGCACGGAACAGCAAGGAAGCCAGTATGGCTGGACCAGAGGGAGGGAGGAGGGGTAGAAGATCAGATCAGCCAAGTGGGTAGGAGGTAGATCACATAAGATCTTTAGGTCCTGGAGAGGAGTTCAGAATCTTAGCTTCACAGGACCTTGGGCTATTCAAATGAGAAGAGAGGAGCAGGGGATTGGAAGGGACTTGAGAGTACTATAGTCCTAAGCATCCTTGGCCAATGCCTCCGGTTACTACTTGTAGTAAAGGGGGTCACCAGCTCCCCACCGCCATTCTACTCCTGGGAGGTTCTAAAAGATTAAAAAAGAAATCATCCTAATATTGAATTGGAAATTGCCTCCGTGCAGCTGCCTGCCGCGTCCCACCCCAGCCTGGCCCCTGCAGGGATGCAGAACTAGTCCAGAGTAAAAACCTTTCCCCTGGTCCACCCACCCCAGAGTGTGCTGTGCCAGCTGAACACTCCCAGTTATTGGGTGGCACCTGCTGCAGGCCCCTCAGCAGCCCAGCCCTGGTAGTTAAGGAATAGATTTGGCTGCTTGGAATAGTCCAGATGCCAGGGGTCCAGGGCTGTGCTCCAACAGGTCATCCAGGGTCCCAGGCTTCTTCTCTCTTGTCGCTTTGCCGTCTCTTCAGTATTACCTTTTCCACATGGCCCGTGATGGTGAGCCACCACATTCCTGCAAGAGGGACAGGGGAGAGGAGGACACGACCTGAAGGATGCACACATCACTTCCACCCACGTCCCTTTGGAAAGAACTTGGCTACAACTCCAAGCAGGGGCGACTCAGAAACATTACCTTTCATCTGAGTAGTCATGTGCCCAGCTGAAAGTCAAGGGTGCTGTTACTAGACATAAGGGAGGTACAGATACCACGAACCACCTGGAATCTCTGCCATACTGGCCTTCTTGGGAGAAGATTCCAGACCCCTCCTCTGGGACAAAGAACAAAGTAGGCAGAGAGGCAGGTGGGAGCCAGCTTTGGGGTAGGGCAGCACATGATTGCAGCTGAGGAGAGCGTCAGGCCAGACCTGGGGACACAGCGTCACACAGGGGAGCCTGGGCCAGCCCTGGGGGAAAGGAGGCTGGGTCAGCCATGACCTCTGGAGAAGACAGGAAGTTAGGGGCTTTGGCCGGGTCCAGAGGCAGGTCTGAGTTTAGGGGAGTCATGACCCCAGTTCCTGTAGTTCAAGGGGCCCCTAATTCAGAGGCCACAGAGAGAGAGAGAAGGAAATTCGCCCCCGGAGACCACAGGGAAGGAAGTCCCAGGGCTGTTGACAGCTGGCACTAACGGGACAGTCTTTTCAGCATCAACTGTTCTCAGTGCTTTGTGGCTCCCTGCAAGAGTCACATTCCCAGGAGAAAGTCTGATTGGCCAAGCCTAGTTTTTGTGCCCACCTCCAACCCCCAACTTGGCCAGGATAGGGCAAAGCTCCTTGATTGACAATCCTACCAAGACCACAGGCAACCTCATTCCCCAAGGAAACGGGAGAATGGGTGCTGGATAGAGCCAACATCCACTGCTATGGGGCTTAAATCTATTCACGTCCTCACGCCTCACACGGACTTGTTGGAAACAGGGATCTGCATCTTATCAGTCCACTTCCTCAATTCCTTTAGAGAGGCATTAGTAACCAAGGGGCTCAGACCCTCTTCAGTCTGTGGTCAGTGGGCACCGTAAGTTTGTTCATTTCTCTTTCTAATCAGGTGACTTAGGGTTAGAAGGGACCCATCCATTCCCAAGATGATAGGGTCACAAAAGAGGACTTTCAGAAATCCCTCTTTAATCCCAATTTCTCAGGAGTCCATTTATTCACTTTCAGCAAATATTTTCTAGGGCCAACTAGGAGCCAGGCACTGTACTAGGCTCTGGGGATAGACCCGTGCCCAAGAGAGACCCTTTCTCTGCCCTTAGGGGGAATGTACATGTTAATGTAAGGGGGAGAGAGAGACTACAAAATACTTAGATGCATGAGTAAGATGACTTCGGAGTGGCGTTTATAGCATGAGGAAAATAAGGTGGGTTAACCTATTAGAAAGTGAGCCACCAGAAAGTGGATCTGGGGAGGGGCATGGCTTCTTTAGCTGGAGTACAGGTATACCATAGGGACATTCATGATCCAAATTTACTGTAAACTATTCACGATCGTGGGGATATTTCTGTGTACCTGTTTCATTCGCTGCTCTGTTCCCAGGGCCTTGGGCAGTGCCCGGCACATCACACATCATCAATGAATCTGAATCTGTCTCTGTTGAATGAATGAAAGGATGCTCAAGGAAGGCCTCCCTGAGGAGGCAGCAGTTGAGCTGAGACTTGAATGATGAGGAAAAGCCAACCTTTCCAAGAGCTGGAAGAAAGTGTTCTAGGGGAGAGAACAGCAAGAGCAAAGGCCCTGGGGTGGGGCAAGAGGGGTGTTTTGGAGAGTGACAGGAGACCCACGTGGCCAGGGTGTGATGAACAAGTGGGAGTGGAAGGAGGTGGAAGTGGGAGAAGCTGGCCGCGGAGAGGGTCCTGGATGTTAGGCTGGGCATGATGAGGGCTCCTTCTAAGCAGGAGTGACAGGGAGCTGGTCTCTGTGCTTAGAAAGGTCCCTGCAGCTATGATGGGAGCGCAGGCTGTAGGGGCGAGGGCGGACAAGGGGGACCAGGCAAGAGCAGTTCAGAAGATGGAAACGCTCACTGCTAAGGCAAGAAGCAGGAAGGGGCAGGGCAGGAGTGGGGGTGGGGCGGGGTGGGGTCCCCCGGGAAGGCCCCCAGGCCCTGCCACTCTCTGACCACCTCACTCTGCTTGACAGGTTCGCCCTGAGCTTGGGCCACAGGCAGAGCGCCGCTGGCGTCCAGTACAGCCGCATCGAGGTCTCGGCGGGCTCCTGACGAGCCCATCTGCCTGGAAGATGCTGGAAGCACGGCTTTGGCAGACAGTCTCCAGCTTCCGGCTCGCCGAGGCCCCGGAGTACAAGTTCCACGTGGTCCTTCAAAAGCTGTCTGTGCTTCAGAAGAGGCTTTTATTGCTGGGATGAAAGTCTGAGAACCCACAAGCCTTCATTTTGAGTCTCAGGCTCTGAGGGTTGCTGAGGATCCGCTTTCTTGCCTCAGTTTCCCCGATGACGGTGCATCCCTGCAGTACTTATAAGGAGAACATCTCATGGAGCCCCTGTTGCTCCATGGCTTTCTCAGAGGGTCTCTGGGGTGCCAACCCCGGCAAGAAGTCTCTCCTGGGATCACTTCTAGATCCAGCTGAGGGTACCATATTACTCCGCTGTCTTTTTTCCACCTTCCTAGGACTTTTTGGTGAGAAGGAAACCTGCTTTTTGGTTCTTAGTTCTCAGTTTTGGTCAATGCCTCTAATTCTCATTCCCAGAATATTTATCATCCACCAGCAACTCAGACTGAGCTCTAGTTCTGATTCTGCTGGTGTTATTGCTCTATGACCATGGGCCTCAGTTTCCCCCATATGTACAATGGGCGACCTGGACCAAGCAGTTCTTAAGATCTCTTCTGACGCCACTGAGCCGGAATTCTAAATGCTGGTAATACAACAAATAGCCAACATAGGTCCTGCTTTCCGATTGCTGGTCATCTCTTTGGGGGATATACGTTTTAATTAGGGGAGAGGTAAATGGGATTCCAGAGTTGGGTGCACTAAAATCCAGGAGCCATCACAGCGCATGCGGGAGCTGTTCCCAGGATGGTGTGGGAGGGCTTTGCACAGAGGAGGTGGGTTTGGAGGCAGACCTACCTGCTTGCCTGTGTGGCCTCCACCTCTTGGCAGCTGTTGACCTTGGGTAAGTAATGACTCCCTCAAGCCTCAGTTTCGGCATCTGCAGAATGGGGATGGTTTTGCCGCTGTGGGTGTATTTAACCCCTGTCTCCCTTCAGGAGGGTCTTCAGCTGGTCCCATTCGGCTAGCCAGGGTATGGGGGATCTCTGCTCGCCCTGTTACCCAGGTCCTCACCTTTGGGACATTGTAAAGGGTCGTCCCCCAAGGGGTGAGTCAAGTGGAGATTGAGGCCAGAGGTCACTAAAGGCAGACTGGCGGGAAGGAGTTCCTGGATGCTGACGAGACTGAAGAGCTGGCGCAGATCCAGGGTGCTGGCGTCACCCGGCCTGGTCCCGTGGGCGTGATGCAGCCCGCACAGGACCGTGGCCCCTCGACTTCTCCTCTCCTCTCGTGTCTAGATGCTTCCCTCATATCCAGTGCTGTACTGCAGCTGACTCATGCTGGCTCCTGAGAGCTGATGGTTGAATTTTCAGGATTTTTGCAAACTGGTGGTTAAACACAGCCATTGAAAAAATTAAATTATTTAAACTTATAATTAAATAAATTATATTGAAAACAAACGTATTAAAAACTAAAAACTCATCACTTC
Organism: Equus quagga; assembly: GCF_021613505.1. Lineage (NCBI taxonomy): Eukaryota > Metazoa > Chordata > Mammalia > Perissodactyla > Equidae > Equus > Equus quagga. The sequence continues at coordinate 97,537,878 of NC_060278.1, forward strand.
CTTATCTTACTCCATTTTACTATTATCCGTGCTCTTGAGGTTATTTGCATCTATTCTATCTTACGCGTTCAATGACATCACGTGGGTCACTGGAAACTGGCCGTGGGGAGTGTATTTGCACCACGGGGACTAAGGAACACTACACATCAGGGCTTGGTTTCTTGATTTTCCAGTCTTAAGAAGGTTGGGATGGATAAAACGTTCAATTAAACTTAAAAGTGTGTCTGTAGCCAATACCTTGTGAATGGCACAAAAGATGGAGAGAATATTGTTCCAGGGTTCGAACACTTACCCAGTTCAGCAAACACGTTGCTCCTGTCCGGGATGAAGGAGCTCTGTTGTACATCTTCATTGTTTTACTTTCGTCTTACTCATTAACGTAAACAAAAGTTGCGGCCCACATTCGTGTCAGAGCTACAGCTGTCCTTCAGCGATGTGAGCGACTTCTTTGCCAAGTTGTCTTGTTGTCAGCCATTCATCGGTAGTCAGATTTTGTCAAATCGTGGCTCAATTGCAGCAATAGTGGGTTTTGGCCTCAAGAGATTGGCAAAAAATGAGCTAAAACATTCTGTGAGAATTATTTGGCTCTATGGAATTTATAATAAAGAATATTTACAGTGAAATGTTTATTTGTAAATTTGTAAATTTTTTTGTGCAACAAACACATCCTTCATCCAAGTAAAATGTACACACATGTACACGTAAACACACACACATTTTTTTTTTCCTGGAGAGCAATTATTAAACATTTACCAGCACACCAATGCTTATACCTGTCCCGTGGCCCCATCAGGTCCAATTCTTTCTCCAGAGACCTCCAAACCTCTCTCAATCGTCCTTTCTCTCCTGTGAGCCTAGGAGAATGCTCTTCTAGTCTTAGAGTAGATTCTCCCCTTTTTTGATCAAGGTCATAAACTCATAGATCAGGCAGGGAATGTGAGTGAAGCCCTTTGTAGTAAGATAATAGGGAATAGTGAGGTCTGTGGAAACAGGCAAATGCAGGCCCTGTCTAAAATGGATGGGATGACTGACACTTAACTCCAGCTGGTGGCCGCCATATAGGAATGTAGCCCCAGTGTGGCCTGACCATCTGAATTTTCAAGAAATTCAAACTTGGGTCTAAAATTTCCTGATTCTTTAATAGTGGCAATTGATTCTTAATTGAAAAATAGCTTTTAAGCTCAACAAAACACATGTGTGGCTAAATGATAGCCTTTGGTCTGTGCCTCAGTTCTTGATGCCTTTCCCTCTGAAACGCTCCTTTCCTCTGGGTCTTTGAGGCTCCCAGCTTAGTCTCCTTAAGAAATCGTGGTTCTTGGAAGTCAGTGCCAAGCAAGCTAGGTAGCCAGAGAGCCTGAATTGAAAAGGAGGGAGGGGGTGTCATGAATGTGCAGAAAAAGAGACCTGAAGGGAAAAAGTGGTTCACGTCACAAACATAATGCACTGGCCCAATGAGGTGTGTGACTTGAGTAATTGCTCATCTTATAATGGGGATGATACTACTGACCATTTAGAGGTGACACATCTCAATCACTTAGGTCAAGGCTGGGCTCATAGCAGGTGCTTAAAAATGACTGAGCGACTGTCCCAGCAGCCTCCAGGGGCATCTGGCCCTGGGTGAGGGGGATAGTGAGGGCAAGGATCAGGTGGCAGTTCAGAATTTGGGGGGTGCTTCAAAGAAATCTAGAAGTTTGGGCTACCTAACAGGTGCTCAGAGGTTCTTTAGCACCAACCAGAAAAGAGATGTGGTTTTGTTTGTTGATCTGCAGAGCAGGTGGTGGGAAATTCTTCTCCTTCTCCCAAATATCCTCAAAACGGCTTCAGGGAAGCATCTCCCAAACCCCGGTCCAATGCACAGCCCTTTCGTGATGTGTGCCCAGCGCTGAGCACCTTACTGTAGTCGGACAAACTGCGCTACACAGACCACTGACGAATGCTTTGCTTTGAAGTGATCTGCTTTTCAACTTAAATAAATGCATTTTAAGGGGAAACTAGGTTAATTTATTTTTTCTCTCAAATACATATTCATTGTATTTCTACTGTGCGCCAGGCACTGTTCCAGAGGCCAGGGCAGAGCAGTGAGCAAGACAAGGAGCTGTCCTCACAAGGCTCACGTTCTAGTGGGGGAGATAAATTAGACACAAGAAATGAGAGAGAGGGGGGCAGGGGGGTGGGGAAGAGGAGGAGGATGAGGAGAGGAAGGAGAAAAAAGAGGAGGAAAGAAGGAAGGGAGGAAGGAAGGAAAAGTAGGTAGATGGATAGATGGATGGATGGATGGATACATAGATGATAGATTGATGGATGCATGTCGGTTAGTGAGGAGCACTAAGAAGAGATAAGGGGCTAAAGAGAGATGGGAAGTGGGAGGCAGGTGGGGACATCTGCATGCTGTTTTAGCTAGGGTAGGCAGAGAGAGCCTCTTTGAGGTGGTGGCATCCGAGCAGAGACCAGCACGAAGGACTAGAGTGAGCCATGGAAAGAGCTAGGGGAAGAGCATCCCAGGCAGATGGCCCAGCAAGCACAAAGGCCCTGGGGTAAGACTGAGCTCCTCATTTTGGAGGAACTCTAAGGAGGAGTGAGTGAAGGGTAGAGTGATGGCAGAAGCAGAGGAAGAGGTCAGCAGGGGTCAGATGGTGAAGAATCTTCCAGACCACAGACAGCATTTCAGATTTGTTCTGAATGTACTGGGATGCCACTGGAGGATGCTGAACAGTGGACTGACACGATTTGACTTAATGCCGTAAAATACTCATCATTGATGATGTTGGTGACTACAGAAAATGAGTGTCAATTACAGAAATAGGAAGAAACCATAAAAATACTACGAAAGCAACACAGTTTCACTAAATTCTGTTGTCTACTGAGGGCTCTGAACCCAAGGCCTCATCTGTGTTGAAAAAGGGAGATAAGCAGGCGTGAGACAGGCGTTCAAGACACAGTAGCCAACCTAAGACTTTCTGCATGTGGAGTGAAGGCACGATGATGTGATTCAGCATATTTATATGACGTTTGTGACCCACCTAAAATCGTTTAAATGCTTCAGGTAACATGCTTCCCACTCTTTGTAAATACCAAGGATCAAGAAGTCATAAGCGTCAAGAAAGAGACAGGTGGCCTTTGTTAGTCCTGTGTCGCAGCCTCCCAGAGAGGAGCGTTGGCACCACCAGCGTGGAGCCAGTTGAGAGCAAGGTCCCCACAGCAAATGTCCTGGGAGGAAGGAGTGAAGGAAGGAGGTGGAGGAACGGGTTCCTCCGGTAGAGGAGAAGGCTGTGTAGTCGCAGTTACATCTTCCTGCTGCTTCTGAAGGGCTGGCCATCCAGAGGGAGAGGGGAGGAGTAAGAGAAGGGACAAGATGTGACACCAACCACCTCCCACACCTGAGGTCACCAGACCTGGGAGCGGAGCTGCCATCCCTGTCTTGCAGAGAAAGGAAACTGAGGCTGAGGAGGCAGATGACTGACCCCTTCCTCTCCAGCTCCTGCCAGCCTCGCCAGGGACCTCACATCCGCTGGATGACCCCTCATCCGTGTGGCCTCTCCTGGTTCCTGCACTGTGCAGTCCTGGGGGCCTCAAGCTCCACTTCCCCTCCTCCACCTTGAACACGATAAACCTCAAACGCTACTCACTTTAGAGGTTTTAAATCAAACACCCCAGTTCCTGGTCCCGTGTCCTGTTGTTTCTGCTAATACTGCAATGCTGCCCATGACAACAGTTCTCTGACCTCATCGAGACCTTGGACCTCTAAACCCACTGCTTTTCCAGCATCCATGAAGAGGTTCACTCTCCACGGCCTTCACTCTCCCTCTTGTCCAACCTATATCCCACCCCTCAACCTTATCATCAGTCCTTGCAAACACCCTCTTGTAGACGTAATCATGCTAATCCTGTATTAATTTACACACCTATCCTCTCTCTGCAGAGAATGTTGTAGGAGAAAAGTCATATGACCTGACAAACAGGTTTCACTTGAAATCCATGAACTCCAACCTCAGACTCACCCCCCAAATGCTCCATCTGCACAGCAAAGGAAACAGTCAATAAACTGAAAAGGTAACCTACAGAATGAGGGAAATGCAAACCAAAACCACTATGAGGGATCACCTCACACTTCTTAGGATGGCGATTATCAAGAAAGCAACAGGGGCCGGCCCTGTGGCCGAGTGGTTAAGTTTGTGCACTCAGCTTCAGTGGCCCCGGGTTTCCCCAGTTTGGATCCTGGGCGTGGACATGGCACCACTCATTAGGCCATGTTGAGGTGACATCCCACATGCCACAACTAGAAGGACCCACAACTAAAATATACAACTATGTACTGGGGGGATTTGGGGAGAAAAAGCAGAAAAGAAAAAAAAAGAAGATTGGCAACTGTTGTTAGCTCAGTTGCCAATCTTTAAAAAGAAAAAAAGAAAGTAACAGCTATCAAGTGTTGGTGAGGATGTGGAGAAAAGGGAACCCTGTGCACTGTTGTTGGGAAGGTAAACTGGTACAGCCACTACGGAAACCAGTATGGAGGTTCCTCAAAGAATTAAAAACAGAGCCTCCATACAATCCAGCAATCCCATTTCTGGGTACATATCCAAAGGGAATGAAATCAGTGTCTTCAAGAGATACCTGCACCCCCACATGCATTGCAGCGTTATTCACAATAACCGAGATATAGAAACAACCCAAGTGTCCTTTGATAGGTGAGTAGATAAAGAAAATATATATACAGTGGAATATTATACAGCCATAAAAAAGAAGGAAATCCTGCCATTTGCAACAATATGGATGAATCTTGAGGGCATTATGCTAAATGAAATAAGTCAGACAGAGAAAGACAAATACTTTATGGTATCAGTTATACGTAGAATCTAAAAAAAAGAAGCGAATTTCATAGAAACAGAGAATAAATGGTGGTTGTCAGGGGCTAGGGGGAGGGGAAATGGGGAGATATAGGTCAACGGTACAAACTTTTAGTTATAAGAAGAGTAAGTTCTGAGTACCTAATGGACAGCATGGTGACTATAGTTGATAATATGGTACTGTATGCTTGAAAATTGCTGAGAGCAGATCTTAGGCTTTATCACCACAAACACACACACAAGCGTTAACTATGTGAGGTGATGGATGTATTAATTATCTTGATGTTGCTAATCACTCTATAAGTGAGCAAAAGCGGGGCCATCTTGTTTCGCTGAATGGCCCCAGCCCCTCCTCTGTGTGACTATTCACTGCTCTGCACGTAGTCTAAAAAACTTCACATGTTCTCCTGATTTATGGCCTCCGCTTACATATGTACTCCCCGATAATTTGATAAATTAAAACTTTGTTCTATGAGTTTCTCTCCAGGAACAGGCTGACCACAGGTGAGAAACACACCTGCAAGATATCCATCACAGCTGACAGAAGAATGGAACAATGTGATTCCTGGAGCCCATCATGCCTGGAGACCAACATCCCTGGACCCCCTCCTTACTGACCGTTTTCCCTATATAACTGCCTCAAGATTCTGTAATCCTTGAGGATGGGTTTTTGAGACATTAGTCACTCATCTTCTGATTTGCCAGCTAATCTAGTTAAACTTCCTTTCTTGATCTCTAACTCATTGTGATTAATTGGTTCAGATTGCATGAAGCCAGCAGAGCAAGCCCATTGCTTGGTATCAGTTCCACAGTGCATATGTTTATCAAATCATCACATTGTATACTTTAAATATATACAGCTATATTTCTCAATTACTCCTCAATAAAGTTGAAAGAAAAAGATCCCCTCAAACCAAAAAAACCCACAAATGTTCCCACGGCACACTTCCCTGCTCCCTGACTTAGCGATTCTGTGTTGTCTCCTTGGTTGAACCTCTCCGGGCCCTTTTATCTCCCTCACTCTCAGTTGCTAACCTTGCCTCACACTTCACTGAACAAACAGACGTTCTCAGAAGTGGGACAGAGGCTGCCTCCTAATATCTGTTATCTCTTTTATGCATTGCAATAGAGCCCTGATGTTTAACTGGGAACATGGCCACCCAGACCAAACACTACATTTCCCAGACTCCTCTGCAGCCAGATGTGGTCATGTGACCAAGTTCAGGCCAACGTGAGTGAGAAGAAGGGATGTGTACACTGTCCTGGCAAGGCTTGTGGCTGAGAAGACTAATTGTCCCCCAAATCCACCCTTTCTGTTTTCCTTTTAGCAATAGAAATCCCTTTATTTTAGCTGGATATGTGGCCATCCAGCTAAAGATGACATTTCCCAGCTTCCCTTTCAGGAGAAGGGGTCATGTGACTAAGTTCTGGCCAATAGGATGTGAGCAGAAGAGATGTGTGCATCTTCTGGTCATGTCCTTCAGAGGGAACTGCTTGCACTCAATAGACACACTCTTCCCATTTCCGTGAGCCAGAACGAGTATGTGGTGGTCAGCTTCCACCAGGCAAAGACCAGGGCTGGTAGAATGACAAGATGGAAGGTACCTGAGTCCACGGGTAACTTTGGAGAACTAATTCATCCGCTGGCCCTATTTCAACACCCACCACTGGACACGAGAGAGGAGTGAGCTTCTATCTTATTCAAGCCAGCTGTTTTAGGGTCCCTTTTTGGCAGCACCATAGCCTGTGACTTAATTAATACATGTCCTTGAATGGAACGGACGTGCCTCCCTTTCGCCTTCTCCCATTCCCATTGACAGAAATGAGGACATGTTAGGGACAACCCTAGAATGTGCAGAAAAGGGACAACATCCTAGGGATGGTGGGGCTTCAAGTTGTAAGGAGCCTGGATCCCTGATGACTTCACAGAGCAGAGCTGCTGCACTAGCTCAGAGTTTTAGATGACAGAGAAATAACCTTTATCTCGTTTAAGCCACTGTCGTTTCATATATCCATTACTTACAAACTCAGCCTGACCAATCAGAGGGCAGCTCCCAAAATTACAGACTTGCTTTCTATCTTTATCCCCATCTTCTCCTTCTCTCTCCTTCTACCACAGAGATCCCTTTACATGAACTGTGGGGCAGATACCATGCCCACGTGACCTTTGGTGCGCTCCTCTATGCCCTAATTATCAGCCTCACTTCCTGTTGGGCCATTCCGAGCCCCTTATTTATTTCCTCCATGGCACTTACTTTGCCTTTTAATTATTTATTTTTTCAAGTGTCTGTGTACTAGAATTAGAGTTAAAATTCCTCCATCCTGCTTTCCCTTCCTTCTTCTTCCTCCAATCCTCCTTTCCAAAAGTAATTTGATTGGGAATGCGGATTTGAGCCAGTTATTCTGTTTGCCTGCAGGAATTCAACCTCCATCTCTCTTCACCTGCTCTGCGTCCGCAGGCGGCTTGTGTGGGCCCCATCAACGGGCCACCTCATGCTTCTGGCTTCTGGTTGGGTTTGGAGGACCAGTAGCCGGTTGTAGGGAAGGGGGAGAATGAAGGGGCCTATTTCTTCCCCAGCTGCCTCCCTAGGTCACAGCCCTTCTCAGGAGAGGCTCTCCCTACAGCCTCTCTCTCCAGGTTCACAGAATTCCTTCCACCTCATGTCCCGTCAAGACTAATGGTGGGGGCCGGCCCTGTGGCTGAGTGGTTAAGTTCGTGCGCTCCACTTCGGTGGCCCAGGGTTTTGCAGGTTTGAATCCTGGGCACAGACATGGCACCGCTCATCAAGTCATGCTGAGGCAGCATCCCACATGGCACAGCCAGAAGGACCTACAACTAGAATATACAACTATGTACTGCAGGGCTTTGGGGAGAAGAAGAAGGGGAAAAAAGATTGGCAACAGACGTTAGTTCAGGTGCCAATCTTTAAAAAAAAAAAAAGACAAATAGTGGTTGGCCCAGCCCCAGTGGCCTAGCAGTTAAGTTCAGCAAGCTCTGCTTTGGTGACCCAGATTTACTTCCCAGGTGAGGACCTATACCGCTTGTCTGTCAGTGGCCATGCTGTGGCAGTGGGCAAACACCAAAAAAAAAAAAAAAAAAAAAAAGAGGAAGATTGGCAGCTCAGGGTGAATCTTCCTCAGCAAAAGAAAAGAAAAGAAAAGACTAATGGTGGTAACACTCCCTCAATTACTTGTCCTGGAGCACTGAACTACCCCTTGTGGTTTCCTATGTCCTGACTACCACTTTGTAAATGGAGTCTCTATTAAATTTTCCTCAAACGATCCAAGTTGAGTATGCTCAGGTTTCTTTCAGTCAAGATTCTCAGTGGCAAACAGTGTTTCTTGGGGCAGGGGCAGAGAATCAGGCTTAGAAGTTGGAGTCAGGAGCGATGCCCCAAATAGCAAGACTGTCCAGTGGAGACCCCTCTGCTGCCACCACTGGGCCAAGACAGTGCAGCTTCACCTGCTGATGGGCAGTGGATGCCATGCTGGAACCTCTGTCAGTGCCGCCTCAGCAAGCCAGATGCTCCTGCCAGAGATGGCCACCCACTGCACCTGCTTCTCTGCAACGCCAGTTCTTGAATCAAAGACTTGCGTGGATGCACTTGATTCGTGGAGCTGTGTCACATGACTGCATCCTAGCTGCAAGGGATGCTGGGAAAGCACAATTCTGTCTTCCACCTGGGGAAGGTACAGGTTCATAAGATGGAAAATACCCCAAAACAGGAAAGTGTCCAGAGATGCTGGGCAGCCCTGTAGAGTGACAAACGTTCACTCCTGGGTGAGTTTGGGAGAGCCAGTGAGAATTGTGGGGTGGAGACCATTTCCATCAGTGCCTTTGCTCTTTCCTTAAGGTCTACTTGTTAGCATCAGCAGAGGCAGACATTAGAGATCAAGGGATCCAAAGTGTGGATGAATGGGGAGGGGGGAAGAGAATGATCTAGGTATTGCCAAGCGGGAACAGACAGGCAGGAAATGGAGAGGTCCGGCCTGTGTGTAAGGGAGATGCAGTCCCTTTCCCGTACCCTTGGGTGGTTTGGCCTGGGCTTTCTCTGCTCAGGTAGTACCTTCCACCTGGAATTCCCTTTCTGTTCCTTTCCTAGTTTACAAAGCCTTCCCATCTGACGTCACTTTTTTTCACTATGACAGAAGCCTAATCCAAACTGTCACAAGAAAAAGATGAATTTATTGGCTCACATAGATAAGAGTCCATTCATAGACTTCAGGCTCAGCTTGATCTAGCACCTTAAGTTATGTCACCAAGAATCTGACTCTCTTCATCTACTGCCTCTGCTTTCTGCTATGGCACCTTTTTTGTAAGGTGAGCCCTTGCCACAAGGTGGCAAAGATGGCCTCAGCAGCTTCAGGCTGACATCCTACTGGCTTAGCAGCCCCAAAGGAAAGAGCCCCCAGGGGCTGACTTACATTCCCCTGGATTGAGTTAAATGCTGTCTCTGAACTCATCACTGTGACTCTGCTTCACCAGGCTTTGGTCACATGTCCATTCCAAGAGCACATGTTAGGGGTCAGCTTCTGCACCCTGGTTGTGTACTATGGGCAGGACCAGTGAGCTACCAGCACTACCTCCACATCCGCCATGCACCCAGCACCCTCTGCCCTTGGGGAACATTATCTTTGGCTTCAAAGGGAAGGATCAGAGCAGAACACTTCTCCACTTCCTGCTGGGGCTTCTCTACCAAGGTCTTCAAGGCCACCCTACCCGAGCCCTGTCCCCCAGACTAGGCCAGGAGGGAGATGAAACCAGCGCTGGGGAGAGAACAGCGGAGCTGGAGGAGAGAAAGGGGCAGCTTCACATGGAGATCAAAGGGCTGGAGGCTCCCTGCACTTGCCCTGGGAAAGAAGCACCCCGGAGCCCAACTGAGGAAGTGACAGATGCCGCAGTTCGGTAAGTGGTGAATCTGAAGGAAACTTTTCCACAATGTCAGTAATAAAAACCGAGTTTCAAGCCACCATGCTAAAGAAAAATTTCATTATCTTTTTATTGTCTGTACAGAAAAAGATCTTATGATATTGTTGTCATAAGAAGAGAGTATGTACCAAACATGTAATAAAACAAGAATAACAGAGGAGCGTCAAGCAGATAACAACATTATTGAAAACTTGGTATTTTTTCTGATTTTGGCGTTTTTGTGGTATTTGCCAGCTTTTTAACATACGCAAGTTGTTGTGATCTCTTTTTTCACTTTAAATAAATATTCATTCCATATCTAATTTTGTGATTATAGTTTTATTTATTTTTTTCTTAATGAGAGCCCCTGAAATTGAATAAGCCTGGACCAGCCCCGGGCTGGCGAGAAAGGTGCCAGAGCAGAGGATGGGAGAGGAGCTGCCAGCTGTGCTCTCCAGTCCCTGGAGCCCCTCGCCCTCCCTCCCACCACTGGCTGCCTCAGGATCCAGCTGGAATAGCCAAACCCCAGAGCTCAGCCACAGGGCTGGCTCTCGTGACCATCTTTGTGCCCTCCAAGGCTGGGCAAGAGGTCTCTTCCAAAATATCATCCCAGGGATATATCAGGGCCCCTGAATCTTAGTTTTTCTGCATAGAGGTATGGAAATTAACAAAAGAAACCTCAACTAAATTGGAGTCTGGAAGGCCTGTAGGGGGAGTTCTCACCCCTATCATACATCGTCAATTACATCAAACAGGAAGGAATGGACGCTGGCATCTTAGACAGGAAGTAAGACTACTTTGCAGCTGAAGGAAGATTTCTCTCCCCACTGGGCAACAGCCCAGCCAAGAGAAACATCACAGTTCAGCCAATGAGAAGTGCTGCAGCTCAGCCAATGAGAAGTGCCGCAGCCCAGCCAATGAGAAATGCCTCAGCCCAGCCAATGAGAAATGCCGCAGCCCAGCCAATGAGAAATGCCGCAGCCCAGCCAATGAGAAATGCCACAGCCCAGCCAATGAGAAATGCCGCAGCCCAGCCAATGAGAAATGCCACAGCCCAGCCAATGAGAAATGCCGCAGCCCAGCCAATGAGAAGGCATTGCCGCCCTGAACTGTTACTTTGCCCCAATGAACTTTCCTTTAGAACAGCCCCTCCCTCTCCCCCTTTTTCTCTGTGAAAGCAGCTCCCCTTCCCTGTTTGTTGGATTTGCCTGTGGTTGGCACGTTCGAGTTGCAATTCTTTGGCTGTTGCCCCAGTAAACTGGTTTTGCGATAAAGTAAGGGGCAAGTTTGCTTTTAAGTTGACAGGAGGGGCCCTTACACTTCCTTCCATCAAATCACTCCTCCATTTCCATCCCTCAGCCCTTGCTCCCGAGCGGGCGTGAACTAGGATTAACCGAAGTCTTGAATATGTGTTTGCAACATCACTTTCTCAGTTATTTGCCCTCTTTAGCTGGGCTGGGGAATGGCCAGAAGAATCCAGAACTTATTTCTAGGCTCATTAAGAGAGATGAGTGAAGAAAAACCACATCTTGGAGGCTGTATGGGCCACATACCCATCCCGTGCTGGATTCCCTATAGTAATTAGAAATCTTTTAGACAGAAACCAAAACAAAACAGGTGTAAGTTACCATGGAATTTGTGTTCTAAAGTTCACAAGCAGACTCAGCTTGGTCCAGGTCTCGGATGATGTCACACGATGCTACTTTTTGCCCCTGTTCTCAGTTTTTCTCTATCACAAAGTCTCCTCTTCCAGCGGCAACTCTGACTGTATCTTTCCAGGTTCACATGGGGTGAGGAGGAGAAAGAAAACTATTCTTGGCTAAATGTTAGCAACCCCCTCCTAGCATCGTATTGGTTCTGCTTGGGTTAAACGTCCATTTCGGAGCCAGCCCTGGTAGGCAGGGAGCTGGGAGACACAGAATAGCTTGGATGGAGCAGGAGCTGCAGATGGGGTTGTTTCAGTGTCCTCGGGCTGCTCTAATGAAGTACCACTAATTAAGCAGCTTAAAACAGTAGAAATGGACTCTCTCACAGTTCTCGAGGCCAGAAGTCTGAAATCAAGCTGTCAGCTGGGCCAAGCTCCCTCTGAAGGTTCAGCGGACAAATCCTTCCTTGCCGCCTCCAGCTTCCGGTGGTTGCCAGAAGCCCTTGGCCTTCCTTGGCCTGTAGCTGTATCACTCTCATTTCTGCCTCCCTCTTCACATGGCTCTCTGCCCTCTGTGTCTCTGGGTTAAACTTCCCTCTTCTTATAAGGACTCTACTCATTGGATTGAGGCCCACGCTAATCCATTATGGTCTCAGCTTAACTTGATTACAGCAGCAAAGACCTTATTTCCAAAGAAGGTCACATTCACAGGTTCTGGGTGGACATGAATTTTGAGGGACACTATTCCACCCAGTACAGAAGTCGGTCACCCCAGACCCTATGGCTGAGATGGGGAGAGGTGAACACCCAAAGGAATGTCAGGTTACCCTTGGCCAGAGAAGAGGACGAGATGCCAGTTATCACTCAGCACATTTCTCAACACAACATCCTAGCCACCTGTGTGTCCCTCTCTGTTTGCACACCCCCACAGATGAGGGGGTCACTACTGAACGAGGCAGCCTGTCGCACGGAGGGGTGAACCGCAGGTGGCCCTGCCCTGAGGTTCACCCTAGGTTTTATTTACTGTCTTGGTTATGATTTGATCAAGGATCATGGGGTTCCGTGGCACAAAGCTGACCTGAAAGGAGTTGCAGGAGTGGGAGTGGGGTCCTTAGAGAGGAGGTGACCTGGCCAAGAGGGAGGGCCCAGAAAGTGCACAACATGTGCAGTTAGGAGACAGAATTGAGTTCTGCCTCGGCTACTTGCTAGTTTTGTCTCGATGAGCCTCAGTTTCCTCATCTGTAAAATGGGGGCAGCAGAAGGCTCTATCTCAAAGGTATGGGTTGAGATACCAGATGGCAAATCACTTTCCAAGCTGTAAAGGGCAGTGCACCCATACAGAGTGGGGTTCTGCAAAACTGTCCCCCAGAAGTGGGCAGGACTTCCCCTCCCACCCACGGGCTGCCCCCTGCCCCTGCTCTGATCCAGCCCCAGACTCAGTTTCCGTCTTTGTTTATTTTGCTTTCCAGCACAAATATGTTTTTCATCTGTGGCATAGGAGGAGGATGGAATTTTGATGTGAGACACAAAATTGTCACAGAGCCACGCTCTGAAAGTGTTTCCAGACCCCCCATGCTGGGACCTGTCCAGGATAGAAAAGAATTATCATGGGTGGTTTCACGTATGGTTTTGGAGTTTTCCGTCCTCATGAAATTTTAAAGTGGAAAAGCTCACAATCTGCTTTTAATTGATCCTCACAAGATGCAAAAAGTTCCCAAGTAAGTTGTTAGTTATGTTGAAAACTTCATATTCTAAATGAAATTAAATAATGAAGTCAAATGTATTTCTCAAAAACTATCTTATTTAATGTTATGAATGGTGGCACACCAAAATATTATACAGATTTCCAGATTATTATAGAATCTAATCTATTTAGCTCCCCTTTATACTAAAATTGTATAAAACATTTGTTGACTCAAATTTAGGTCTTCCTAAATTATTTACTTAATAGAGTCTCTCAATATTCATATGCATTCTTTCTTTTTTGTTAGAGGATTTGAGAATCTTTAACGATCGTTATTGCACACGAAGCCAATAGCTTTCACAATCTGTGTGTGCGTTTTTCCACTGGATTTGGCACTACAAAATTGCTAAGTTCTTCCAGATTTGGGCTCTGTTGCCATCCCAGCTCTTCTGATCTGAAAGGCTGGATTGGTGGTTACTGAGATGTGATCCCAAAAGCTCTCTCTGTAGCATGTTATTCTGGCAATAACAAATATTACATTTATTTTTAAGCTGATCAGTACAATTAGAACATCTAAAGCAATAAGGAGCTTTTTTTAAACCTCCCATCTATGTATAGAAAGTAAATAACATGCCTTGTGTATTTCATTGATTAGATGGACAAAGCATCCCGAATACAGAACCATTGGTGACACACAGATTCAGGGATGCCAGAAATAACTATAAAGTGGGAGTTCGTCTCTGACTTTGCAAAAGCTAAAGCTGAGCTTAAGGCGAAATGGCCATTATTGTCTGAATGCCACAGCCACCAGCAAACCTGCATCTACGTGAATTTCCTACTCTGAATAAATATTCTTCAAAATATTAACAGTGTTCATCTCTAGATAGGGGAATAAGAAGAAATTTCAATTCAGTTGACTATGCTTTTCTGTATTGTCAAAATTTTCAACAACAAACATATAAAATTTGTGATAAAATTTTAAAAGAACCTCAATAAAAATTACTACGAACCATAAGATCAAAGTGAAGTTCTGGTAGATTCGATTATTTTTCATCGAACAGTCACTCCCTCCCCACTCTCAGCTGAGTGTACTTTGTGGCCTCGCTGATACTGAGCTTGGCCACGTGACTGCTCTGGCCGGTAGGGTGTGGGCTGAAGCCGCCAGGTGCCAGTTCCCAGCCTCGACCTTCAGAGGCGTTGGGTGTTTCCTCGCTCCTCTGGGAACTTCCTGCATCTGTCACCAACATGCCCCAGCCCATCAGCCTGGGCGGCAGAATGAGAAACCTGTTACAGATCTGGACCCGACCCGCCACCTGAAGCAGGGCTGTCCCAGCCAACTTGCATAAAAACCTGAGAAGGAAACGCTCACTGAAGATTCTGAGCTTGTTTGTTATGCAGCAAATGCTGACTGATACAGAAACCAACCAGGTAGCAGTGTTTTCACCTCATCCACTGAGTACACCTTTGGCAAACCTGAAAACCCTAAAATTAATAATAATAATAATACAATCTTTGCTTTCAAAAATACAAAATACTAAAAAACAGAGAGAGGAATAAAACCACCATGCCCTACCACTGAAACACAGTCACTAGCAGCATCGTGGTGTCTCTCCACCTAACCTCTTACCTCTGATGACACACGGAGCGAGTTAGGAAGATCGATAAAAGGCAGCCTCGTCCTTCTAATCATTCCAATCAGAACTGGGAGGCATCCCTGACTCCTCGCTTTCTCTCTCACATCCAGTCTGTCAGCAAACCCCGCAGGCTCTGCAGAATTCAGTCTTTCTCACCACCTCCTCCATCACCATCACCACCACTGCCAGCATCTCTCACTTAGAACATCGCAACAGCCTCATAACGGTCTCCTTGCTTCTGTTCTCACCTCATCTGTTCCCCACACAGCAGCCAGAGGACCCTTTAGTAACGTGAGCCAGCCCCCGTTACTCTTCCCATCCGACCTCCCCATGGCTCCCCTCTTACTCAGGGGAGTGCTCATCACGACCTCTCAGGCCCTCCATGGGCTGCCAACCTTTCCTCTCTGACCTCATCTTCTCTCAATCCCCTCCTTGCTCGGTCAGCACCAGCTTTTTCCCTGTTCCCCCGACACACTCGGCCTCCCGTCCTCGGCTCTTTCTGTGCCCTGTGGAAGGAAGGTGCACACGGCAGGTTCTCGTGTGACCCACTCCCTTGCCTCCTTCCATCTGTCACTCAAAAGTCGTCTTCTCCAGAAGGCCTTTCCTGGATACCCTAGCTAAAATGTCACACTCACACACGCACACACACCGATACTTCACATTCCTCCTTCCCTGCCTCATTGTTCCTCCTTGGCCTTTGACACACTCGAACACACTATACGTCTCACTTGTTTGTTAATTCATTATCCTTATCCTCTGCTAGGACACATGTTCCACAAAGGCAGGGCATTTTGCCCAGGTTTTTTTTTTTTTTAACCACTGTATTTCCATTGACTAGAACAGTGCCTGGCACATAAGCAGACAGTTGATAAATATTTGTTGAATGAATGAGTAGATGAGTGAATGTAAGGTGCCTGGAGTGTTGCAGATACATAATAAAGGGTAATCATTCACATCAAAGAGGCTAAAGAAAGATGCTTTCAGGACCGGCCTGGTGGCACAGCGGTTAAGTTCGCACATTCTGCTTCTTGGCAGCCCGGGGTTTGCCGGTTCAGATTGTGGGTGCAGACATGGCACTGCTTGGCAAGCCATGCTGTGGTAGGCATCCTACGTATAACGTAGAGGAAGATGGGCACAGCTGTTAGCTCAGGGCCATTCTTCCTCAGCAAAAAGAGGAGGATTGACAGCTGGTGTTAGCTCAGGGCTAATCTTCCTCAAAAATAAATAAAGAAAAAGAAAAAGAAAAGAAAGATGCTTTCTTCCTCTTACATTGTAGATGCTGTAAAAAGCTGATATAAATTTTTAAATGGAGCATAAATATATATATAAAGTCATAAAGAGCACTGGCAGAACAAGTAATAATACAATTAATAAAAACAAGGAGGTGAAAGGAAGACGCGGCAGTGGAGGGGATGCGCGTGAACAAATTTCCTCACCTCTCTTAGGCCTAGGCATTGTTTAGAGCAGATAAATTAAGAAACAGCCCTCCACGTTTATTTCTTAAAGCAGAGGACTCAATGCTCTGGAATCTGGTCCTAATATGTATTCTATTTGGCACAGACATTGCTTTTAAACTTTTCAAGTTAGTGGCTAACTTTTGAAATTTGGCCTATTTCACGTATGACTCCGTATTTCTGCCTTCTCTTGAAATAGATTGGGCTGCACTGGGCCTGCCTTCTGAAGTCCAGCCACCAGAGAGCGCTGAGCATCCGCTCCTCCCGCTACACGTGGCTTGAACCCTCGATTGGTTACAGACCCCGCTCGGCTTTTCATTCCTGCTATAAATATTTCTAAAAGAAAATAGAAACAAAAAGTTCTAACAGTAGTTACCTCAAGGCGGTGGGGCCTGGGAGTCCTGGGAAGATGGGAGAAGAGAGTAGCTCCCCATTTAGAGCCTTCCATGCTGTGTGTGGGTGCACATGAGTTCAGGTCCCTGTGTCTTGTTTCTATAACAAAGGCACTAGTTAGGTAAAAAATTATTTAGAAGTACATTTTTCACTTTAGAAAAATTTCAATACTCTGAAAAATATAAAGATCAAAAATAAAAACTGCCCTACCAGTGACTAACAACATTTTGGTGTATATTCATCTAATCTTTTATCTATGACAATAAATCAAGCCAGTTACAAGTGAAGACCGCTATCTGGAGAGAGAGAGATTTCCCTTCATTGAGACCACTGTATGGAAAAGGTTCCAGCATTTACCTTTTTCGATTATCAAATATCTTCCACAAGCCTGAATTCATATCCACATTGCCCTCGCTCACGTTAAAAATTGCATCAGCAATTTCTCCCAGTGTCTGGCTTTTTCTTTACTTCTGAGTGTGTAGAAAATTGAATTATGTGCATACCAAGTCAACATTCCAGTTTCCCCGGCAAAAACTGCTTTCTGCCAGTGGAAACAGAGTGTTTTCATTTTCTTTCTTTCTCTCTCCCCATCATTCTACACTCTTCGGGTTTCTCTGTGTGCATATTTTCCCCCTAGATTTGGCACCATGAAGTGGCTAAGTTCTTCCAGATTTTGGGGTCTGATGCCATCCTAAATCTCTGGGTTTGACAGGCTGGGCCGGTGGTTGTGGAGATAGACTCCAAAAAGCTCTCTCTGAGGCCACCTCTCAATCAGATGTCAGCTCACGAGGTGGGAGAATTTGGCAGGTACGCTGTGTTTGGAAGCCAGAGGGCACTGCCTTCTCCCTGAAATGCATCTGCACAAAATAAGAGAACGTATGCAGGCTAACTTAAATAAGATAACTTATTTTGGCACAAAATAAGTTTTCACTACATCCTTGACAGTTGAAACCAGATCAGGTAGCTCTTGGCAGGAGAGAGAACATTTTTTGCTCCAGGTCAACTCTGCATTGCCCTCATGATCAACATCTTCCGATCTGAGCAGCAGTTAAAGCTTTCTCACGTTGTAGTACCAATGGCATACTAACTTCTTCTCTAATTCCATCGTGAGCTAATTTTTGAAGACAATGACAGTGTGACTCCCATGTTAGCACCTGAGATTTCCAGCCTTCCAGGGTCACCCTTTCTGTAACCTGCTCTGAAGCCTCATTCCGCACAAGGCGGGGGAAACCCAGATCTACCTGCCCGCCTGCCATCACGGGATCTTCGAGCTTCCAGTCCACGGAAAGAGTGGGAGTCAGAAGGTGCAACCATCAACCCTGTCTTCCCGCCCAGCGCCACGCACACACTCCATGGGAGAGTTCTTTACCTGGCCTCGCGTGATCTATCGGGCAGATCCCACAGCTTCTCTGCTCCCTCTTAGTGACCGATAACGATATGATGATGATAACAATAAAACGTCTTCCAGTCACTTCCAAGTGTAACAACAGTCCAAATTCAGTAATTAAAATGCGTAGTTGTGTCAAAACTCCAAACTTCATTCATGTTACACTTCTCCCCCCGCCCCACTCTTCCTTCTCCTCCCCACCCCCTACCAGACTCTGAAGAGGGAAGTGGACATGAAGGCCTTAAGTGGCCGGTGCTGGTAGGACGTGGCATCGTGCTTTCTAGGATCAGTGGGTGTTTCCTTCTCTTGGTAGGGTGTGTGTGTGTGTGTAGGGGGTTCTTGGCAATTCTCCCACTGGGAACCTCTGAATCTACTTTCAGATTCAAGTGGTATGTTCCTTCTGGCTGACCACTCTTCGTTTTGCCCACAGATTCGTGGCATCCCTCACATTTCCAGGTAGTCCTGCCACTGGGAATCCCAAGTGATCCCAGGCCAGCTGCTCCTGTGGGGTTCAGAACCAGTCCCTGGAAGAAACTCGCACCTCTCACCCACTCGAGAGCCACTGCCTGTTGCAGCTGGCAGTAATCCAACATCGTGCAGAAGCTGAGCAGCCTCCATCTCTAACTTCTAGACTTTTCTAGGCCTGGGTCTGTGCAGGAGACACAGGGCAAACGCTCCAGGACCTCCCCCACATCTCTCTGACTTGGCTTCAGTGAAGAGCTGGCGCATCCTTCTCTCCACCACAGGGCTGGGGTGCTGACCGCGAGGAAACCCCACAGCACTCCAGGAAATTTCTCCAAAGCAGGGTCTCCCCAAACAGTCCTTTCTTTCAGCCTCTCCAACCTCCTCAAGGTAGGTGCTGAGCTATGGGGTCTCAAAACCAACTGTGACCGTCCCCTTCGCAATTCCGGCGTAGGCGGAGGGGAGGGCGCTTGCTCCGTTGGGTTACTGTTGGCCTTTGGGGCTCCCCCCAAACTGGAGGCAGAGAGTCCCGTTCTCGCACCCCGGTGCGTTCGTCTCTCCCTTCAACGCTCGCCTGGATCCTCGGGCTCCGCCCCTCACTGTCTGCTCTGCCTGCAGCTTTGGCAGCTGTGGTCTCCAGCCTGCATCAGCACCGGCACGGGAAGCAGCTCCATTTTCTTTTGATTCTCTTGCCCCTTTCTGAAAGCATCACTCAAACAAGGCAGAGAGTCCAGCAGACGTTTCGTTTCTGGGAAGGGGAGAGTAGCAGAAGCGGACATCTGCTGTTTGGACACCAACCTCTTCTATTCACCTTCAAAGTTCTGGAGGATGTTCTCCTTGGGGACCCGCCCCCTCCTCCCGCCTGACCAATGAGAGCATTCCATCTCCCACCTGCCTGGCTACAGCGATTGGTTCAAGAACGGGGCATGACCATAGCTAAGCCAATCAGATCCAACGATACTGCATCCTGGGAATGATTTTTAAATTTCATGAGAGACCCTCTGTTTTTGCTGGGCTGCTGAGGGAATAGGATGTCTGCGCCTTCGTGCTACCAGCAAGGAGCACCCGGTTGAGGATGAAGCCGAGACAGAGGAAGGCAGAGCGAGGAGAGAGAGAAATAGATTCCTGATGACGTCATTCGAGCATCTCATGTCCAAAGTCAGACCCCTCCACGGACGCTTTAGATGCGTGAATCAGTAAATTTCCTTTTGTTCTTTTAACCAGTTCATATTATCTTGTCTTTCACTTGTATTCAAGAGACCTGGCTGATAAAGAGGAGGAAGCGTATTCCAGGAGGAGAAATGGCTAAGCGTTTAATGAGACACGCCTAGTCTTAAATGTCTCCTTAATCTAATTCCCATCAAGATTTTATCAGTTCACTCATTCAACAGGTATATCGAAGCACCCGATTTCCCTGACACCGCCAAAGTAAGGATTATTATCCAGATTTTGTAGGTAAGGGAATTCAGGCGTCAGCGAGGACACGATACCTGCCTGGTGCCGCACACTGGAATGGCAGAACGGGGTCTGCCCCGGTGTGTGTCCGGCTCCAGAGCCCTTGCTTTCCCATTGGCCTGCACCAGCAGCTCGGAGAGGGGCTGCGTTACCAGCCCACTCTGGGTGTGCGATCACTGGATCACATTCCATGAGTGAGCTCCCCGAGCGGCGGGGTGCAGGCTGGGCCACCCCGGGGGGTTGACAAGGCCTGTCAAGGCAGAGGCGAGCGGCCACCTCTCTACCTGCTAGACAGCCTTCAGATCACACCTGTGTGGCCCTGTGCGTCTCATTCATCCTGGAGTCTCTCAGGGGACGCAATGCCTTGCATCCCGTAGTTGCACAACAGTAGTTTACTGAGTGAAGAAAGCAATGGGAAAACTGTCTGCCACTGCAAGCAGTGCTGGTGCGATTCAAAGAAAGGACTGAAGACACATGCAATTCTCTAATAGTTTATCCCACAGATCCATTTGCACATAGACCCACATCAGGGCCATGGCGCAAGGTTGGGCAGGTTGTGCACTGCCCAACACGAGGGGGCACCTTTCACATTATAGGGGGTGGGGTGAGAGGCAGACAACTTTTACCTGTCTACCTTTGTGTGCTGTGCGATTTTTTTCTTTCTACCATAGTCATATATAACTTATTTCAAAGAAAATCTTTATATTAAAACAGTGAGTTTAAATTTCTTAATACATTGCTTGGCACATCAGCCATTGTTGTTGTTGCTATTTTTAAAGAAGTAGTTTTGAAAACCCTACGATGTTATTACACCATAGAGGCACAGGAGGGCGCACGAGGCAGCTATGAAACAAATGTTTGCGGAGCGGCTGCCCTGGGAGGCTGTAATTTTGAGAGAACAGGGGCGGTGGGGAAAACAATCTTGGGGGTCCTACAGGGGACAAGGGCGATTCGTGGCTCCACCTTGGTCCAGTCGGCCAGCCTCCTCGACGGAATACCAGGGCTCGTTTCCTGAATGCTTTCGTAATGGAAACCAGGGGGAGAGTCCGTTCTCCGGGGGTCGTGGGGAGGGGGCCGGCGAATGGGAGCGCCGCCCCGGAGCTCCTCCCACCCCCGGACCTAGCGTTCTCGTCTACGCAACAGGGTCATAAACCCAGCTCGCGGGGCTGTTGCCAGGATGAAGCAGGTACCCTCAGAGAGCAAAAGAAGCCTGAGCTAGTTCTCTCTTGGGGGGGGGGGGGGGGGGGAGAAAAAAAGCCCAAAATAGAGTTATCAAAATTGAAGTCACTTTTATAGGGTTGGGTTTTAAAACTCACGGCTCTGACGCACACACACACACACACACATACAACACAACCTAACGGTACTAGTCCCTGACTGGGGATAAGCTGATTTGAAGACAATACACTCAGGCCGGCGCGGAGGCCTGCAGTGGACAGATTGCCCTCCTCCCTCCTTCCTAGCTGAGGGAACGCCCCGTGTTCCAGCATAGAGCAGCCGGCAATGTGCTCAATGGAGAGATGCTCCACCCCCAGTCCCAGGGGGCCAGGTGTTGTTGGTCTCAACCACTCCCTTTTGGCAGCAATTGCTTTATAGATGGGTAGATGCCCTGGTTCTGTCCAGTGAGATGTAAGTGGGTGTCTCCTGGGAGAGATTTTCCTGTGTGATAGAGTAGAGGCCCTTGAGAAACTTCTCTTCTGTCTGTCCTATCTTTGAAAGTAGTCAGAATGTCTGGAGCTGCAGCAGCCATCTTGTGACCACAAGGAGAAAACCAAGAGAATTGCAGAGGCCCCCACCTTCATGTCCAACATAATTGAGCTGCTGAATTAGCCAACCTTGGAACTAATTCATGACTTCCTGTTATAGGACACACTTTCTAGGAAACTTAGAGTTTAAACCTCTTTTAGATGATTTGTTACTTGCAGCCAAAAGCACAGCTGATGATACAATGATGTTCACAGTGATGCTCATTGTGAACAGCATGAGGCACACGCCAAATGCCTCCTTGGGCAGAACCCAAGAAACCTGCCTTTCTAACAATAGCATGCGTCTCAGCTCTTTCTTCATCTAGAGCAGGAGCCTGCCAATTGGGCAAAGCTCAGAGCCAGGCAGGTGTGTTTCAAATCTCATCCCCATCCCACAATGGCTGTGGGACCTTGGGAAAAGGAGTCAATATCTGTGGACCTCAGCTTCCTCATCTATAAATTGGGGAGGATAAAAGCACTCCTGGTTTTCTCCTCACGCCTGTTTCTCCACCAGTTTCCCGTCTTTGTTTGTGCAGCCCCATTCTTCCAGAAGTTGAGCCCCATATACTTGAGCCCCCTTACTGAGCTCTCCTTCACTCACACCCTACATTCTGTCTGAAAAACCTGTTGGTTCTACCTTCCAAATGCGCCCAGAGTCAGACCACTTCTCATGGCCTCCGTTGCTACCATCCTGGTCCAGGCTAGCATCGTGTCCCCCCCCCCCCCCCCCGGTGGTCCCTGCCTCCACCCTCACCTGGACACTCTGTGCTTCCAACACGGCCGGAGGGATCCTGGTAAAAGAAGGGTACATCCTGTCGCTCCTCTGCTCAGCCCCCGCACAGCTCCCACCTCACCAGTGTCGGAGCTGAAATCCTGCAGTGGCCTTCAAGGCTCTCACAGGTCTGGCTTCCTGGGGGCTTCTGACCTCAGCTCACTCCACACCGCACACACTCTCCTTAAACGCTCCAGGCAAGCTCCCGCCTTCTGCCTGGACGGGTCTTCCCCAGAGAGTCATGAGGCTCCCTCCCTCGCCTTCTTCCAGCGTCTGCTAAAATGTCACCTCCTCGATGAGGCCCACCCTGATTGCTCACCTAGTAACCCACCCCCCACCCAACTGCCCCTTTCCCCTGACACTGCCTCGTGCTTCTCCTTATCCCGCCTTGAGAAGGGTGTTATGTGTTTGCCTATTTGTTTATTTTCCCTCTCTCTCTATTTGAAGGTAATCTCCACGATGGCAGCCTCCATCTCTCACTCTCTCTTTTCCTTTTTAATTTACATAGAGTAAAATTCACTCTTTTTGTGGTTCAGTTCTACCAGTTTTGATAAATGCATAGAGCTGTGGAACTCCCCCTGCAGTCAAGAGACAGAGCAGTTCCATCGCCTCTCCAACAGCTTCAAGCTGCCCCTTTGCCAAACCCTCCTCCCAGCCCGCCCATTGGCAACCACTGATCTTTTCTCTGCCCCTGAGGTTTGCCTTTTTTGGAATGTCAGAGAAATGAGCCATATAGTATACAGCCTCTGGAGACTGGCTTCTTCCGCTCAGCACGATGCTTTGGAGGTTCATCCATGTTTCTGCATCTATCCATCGTTTATTCCCTGTTATTGCTGAGTCTCAGGCCACTGTGTGGATGTGCCACCGTGTGTTCATCCATCCCCAGGGGAGGGACACCTGAGCTGTTTCCACTTTGTGGTTATGAAGAAGCTGCTTTAAACCTTAATGGACAGCCTTTTGCATAAACATAGGTTTTCATTTCTCCAGGTTGAACACCCAGGGGTGGGAGTGCTGGGTCGCGTGGTGAGTGTGTGTTTACCTTTCCAAGAGGCTGCACCCGCCCACATCCCCACCAGCAACGTGGGAGGCTAACAGTTGCTCGGCACCCTCTCATCTGTGTTCTTCTCACCATTGTATCTCTACCACCCAGCACAGAGCCTGGCACCCAGTAGGTACTCAACAAATATGCACACAGTAGGTGCTTAACAAATATTTGCTGAATGAATAAATGATGACTAGAGGCTGTAGGGGAGGAAGACAATTCCTCTACCCTCATCTAGGTCCTTCTGGCTGTTCGAAGAATTAAATTGATATGAGACAGAATAACAGGAGAAAATCAAACAAAGTTTAATAACATGTATACATGGGAGAAACCCAGGAAAACTGAGTAACTCCTCAGAATGGGTGAAGCCATCACCTTAAATACCATCTTCAGCTAAAGACAAAGGAGATGTTGGGGGCAGTGGTTTGGGACTTCAAAGGAGAGGAAGGCAATTTACAGGGAGATGGAAAAGCAAGTGCTCGATAACCGTGTTTCTTGAGCCATCTATAGGCGGTGAGACCCGAAGGAGAACTGTGATAAAAATGGCCTGCTAGTGCCTCCTGTCTGCACACCGAGTTTACCGACATTACAGTTATCCCACGGGGACAGCTCCTTCCTGGGACAGGCCTTCTATCTGGAATTCTTTCAGGCAGTTAGGGGGAAGATCAAAGTTTCTTTCAGAGTCTTTTGTCCTTAAAAATAATCAAGCCAAGGAGACACATTTAGGGGTGGCCAATTCTGGTCCCCTACAAGGCTATCACACCGGGTGATGATGAGGATTAATGGGATAAAGTTTGTAAGCAGTGTCCGGCCCTTAACATATACTCAGGATCTGAATGTCGTTGTCAACGTCAGAGGGCACGGCCCCGGGGCGGGGTCCCCAGCTCCCCCCGCAGCGGGAGGAGCTCCAGCAGAAGCTTCCTCTGTTCTGATCTCTGGCTGCCTGAAGAAAGGTCTTGTCTCCCCAGGAACTGAGGACGTAAGACTCCCCTCTCCCTAGCAGGACCCCCAAACCTGCAGGCACTTTCCGAGCCGGTCTCGTGGCTCCCTTGCCCCAGCCGAGGAGGAGCCCAGGGCCCTGGATGCCGCTGTATTCTCCGGGTCTCCACACTCAAGGATGGGAGGCACACTGGCCGAGGAATGGAGCAAGTCTCTGTTTTCCCAGCTGGCCCTGTCCCCTCGAGGGGACACCAATGACCCCACGCCACTGAGGTTCTCCCAGTTTAGCCAAGCCATTTGGCCTCCTCTATCCACCCCACCGGGGGGCCATTTGCCAGACTCTCTCACCACCCTTTCTTTTTACAGTAACTCCCACCCTTACTGCTGTTGCTTTTCTAGGTTCATCGACTACGTTCCCCCGGCTGTGGAGGCCGGCAGAGAGCGCCAAGCACAACAGGCCCAGCGTGAAGGCAGCCTGGGGGGCCCACCCCACCTCTGCAGCCCGGGGCGCTCAGGCAGGAGCACGAGGACACTTCTGAGGACCAGGACTGCAGGTCACCTTGCATGCGGGCAGCAGCCAGCAAGAAGGGGGGTCAGGCTCCCTTTCAGTTGCCACTCTTCCTTCTTCCCGCCTTGTCTTATCAGAGCAGATAATCCCTAAATTACTCCTCAGTAATTCATGTTGGCGTTTTCTGAGCACCTTCTACCAGCAGAAACCTGCAGCGAGGTACGGGGTGTAGTAACAGAAACCGAGAGAGCCGTGTTCTCAACCAGGGGCGACTGCGCCCCCCAGGGGACGTTGGCAATATGTGGAGACCCTCTGGGTTGTCATGACTAGGGGATGGCGTGCTGCCAGCATCTCGTGGGTGGAGGCCAGGGGTGCTGCTAAACTTCCTACAACGCACAGGACGGCCCCACCACAGAGTTGTCTGGCCCGGAACGTCAACAGTGCTGAGGCTGAGAAACCCTGATTCATTGCAACCCCATAGGACACCTGAGGAGGCAGATCCGGGGCAGCTGAGGAGAGTCTCCAGTCCACAGGCACGAAGTGTCAGGCCCATTATTTCAGCCCAGAAAGCCCGCCGCTGCTGTCCTCCTGTGCCTCCCACTGCTGGAGCTCTTAGGGGGGTGGGAGGTGGGGGGCTGGCAGGGAGGGGCTCATGAAGATGGGAAGGCATGGGCTGTGGGGGTGGAGTCCTGGGGATCTTCCACCGAGGATGAGGGGACTGGAGAATCTGGAAAGATGCCCAGGGGGTGGGGGAATCTGTCATGATCCCGCCTCTCATCCACTTCTAGTACAGGGAAAACCCGCTTCCAAGCGCGGCGGGGCTCCTTTCCCCATCACCCCCAAGTGCTCCTCTTGGGGCAAACCCCGGAGCTGCGCTGCAGTACCAGGTGATGAGCAGCAGAGGGCGCAGGAGTCCCTTCGCTGCCTCTTCATTTACGGCTTTTTCATTATAAAGGAAATAGGTGTGCCTTAAAAAAAATGCGGAAAATACAAAAGAGCTGAACAAAGAAACATAAACCGCCCAGAGTCCCGCCTCCAGGGACAGCTCGAAATTTAAACAGTGAGTAATGTCTTCCTGCCTTTTCCCAGGCCAAGTTGTTTACGTTTTTTTTTTGTTTTGTTAGTTTTCCAACACAGGTGTAATCGTCCCAGACACGCGATTTTGTGGCCTGGATTTTCACATAACGTTACATCAGGAGGTTTTCCCGTTGTCTAACACGCTCTTCCTACCACCTGTAGTCACTGAGTGATGGCCGTGGCGCCGGGGTCCGCATCCATTCGACAGCCGTGTTTTAGGCTCCCGCCACATGCCAGACTGTGTTGTGCACAGTGGGGCGAGTGTGACAAGCAAGGAGACCAGAGTCTGGGGAGCGAGACGATACCCAGGGTCATTTCAGATCCAGAGCAGTGCCGCGGGGAGGCAGGACACACCCAAGGTGATGTGATGGGAGCTCCCGGGGGGTGGTCCGCGGGACAGCCCCTCGGAGGTCAGGACATTTGAACCAACACCTGGATGATGATAAGGAGTCAGCTGGTGGAGAAGGAGCTTCAAGACCGGTGCTTTTGCCAGGAACGTGCCCTGCACGTTTGAAGAACAGGCTGGGAAGGGGGCGCCTGGCTGGAGGTCGGTGAAGAGGAGAGAGTGGGCAGCAGCCAGCCCAGGGGAGCCCCGTGGGTGGCCACAGAGGGGACATCAGTATCCATTCTAAGAGCAGTGGCATGTCTCTGGGGGGTTATGCACAGCAGCGACATACATGCTCTTTACGTTTTTCCTTGGGGCCGGGGAGCTGCAGGAGGAGACCAGCGGGAGCTGTTTTGGTTGTCGAACAAGAGAGACCGTGGCCCGGCCAGGTCAGGAGGGCGAACAGAGGTGGGATCAAATTCAGGACCCGTTTTGGAGAAAGATCCCTGGGATTTGGCGAGGGATGGGATGTGGGGAGTGGAGTAAAGTGAGGACTTTCTTCTCTGTGCCTCCGGGGGATGGTGGTGCCCTATACAGAGACTGGAGAGGAAGAGCCACGATGGCCTGCCCTGCTCACCCTGCTCCCGAGCCCAGAGCTCGCTGGCCGGTCCCCAAGGAGGACATTCTGTTTTTCTGCTTCCTTAGTGAGAATAAAGAGCAGTGGTGCTGAAAGAGGAGGATAAAGACTCAATTTTGTTCTAATAAAAGTAGGACTCCCTTGCATTTCGTTTTGAAAGATGATCGTTTGCTCTTTCCCATTGCAGAAATAATCACCAGCCACTGTAGCAACATTTGTAAAACATAGATCAGCACAAAGGGGAGTAGTGGGGCCATGATCCAGAGACCCTCAGAAGCTTTTTGGAGTTTTCCTTTATACTAATATCTTTATCAATATCTGTTTCTGTGCCTCATTCATTCATTCAAAAGGTTTTTTTGAGCACCTACTATGCGCTAGTCACTCTTCTAGGTGCTGAGGGTGCAGCAGGGAATAAAAAGACAAAAATCAGGGGCCCAGGGTGTCACTGGTTTGGATCCTGGGCGTGGATGTGGGACCACTCATCAGGCCACGCTGAGGTGGCGTCCCACATGCCACAACTAGAGGGACCCACAACTAAAATATACACAGCTATGTACCAGGGGGCTTTGGGGAGAAGAAGAAGAAGGAAAAAAAAGAAGAAGATTGGCAACAGATGTTAGCCCAGGTGCCAATCTTTAAAAAAAAAATTACCAGTAATTCTGTAGTGGCACCAAAAATCCAGTCAGTGTTCAAATCTCCCTGATAGTCCAACTTAGTTTTACAGTTTATTTGCTCAAACTAGTATGCAAAAAAAGGCCCAGATATTGCAAACAGTTGATCTGTCCCTTCAGTCTTCTGTAATCTAAAAGTTCCCACCTTTTTTGTGTGTTTCTTCTTTTTTCCTTGCAGTTCATTGTTGAAGAATCTGGGCTGGCTGTCCTCTGGTGTTTCCCACATTCCCAGCACTTGTCTCCTCGTAATATCCTAATAATTTACTTTGATTCTTTTAAAAATCCCCCTCGCTCCCTCTAGAAAGTGGCCCCCCGAGGGCAGGGATGTTCCGGGCTGTGTGCCCAGCACTGCGCCTGCCACTGAACAGATGCTCAAGGACAGGAGGACTAACGCAGAAGGGGCGTTATTATCCTATTTTACAGATGAGGAAACTGAGGCTCGTCGAGGTTAAGGAAGCTTCTGAAGGTCACACACAACCAGGAAGTGAGGGCTTTGGGATTCTTCAGACTCAACCTTTCAGGCTTAACCATCAATTTAACCACCGTACCCCATCCTGTCTCCCGTGACCCACCTCCCTCCTTCCGCCAAAGATGGCGGCCATCTGTGAAAGGACCCAGCTCCAAAGACAGTCCCCCAGTGTCCTCAGTTTCCTACTTCCGAGGGGCCGGTGGCCTGCTGGAAGCTGCACCGCCCTGGAGGAACGAGGCTGTGCTGGGCCACCAAGGATGCTCGTCTTCCATGAGTTGAGAGGTTCTCGGTAGCCCCGTGGGTCCCAAACTCCCCTGAATTAGCATGAAGCCCAGTGGCCCCAGAGGGAGTGGTCTGCAGCACTGGTGGGGCATTTGGTCCTGTGCATGGTAAAGAAACCAGAAAGTCCTGGGCGAGGAGGGAGCCAGCAGAAATGACAGTGACCCGGCCCACAAATTATATGCCCATAAGTTAGGCCCTGGGAATACGGCAGTGAACAAGGTCCCTGTTCTAATTCATGTACACACAATAAACAAATACATAGATTATGTCAGATAAGGGCAAGAAAATAAAACCAGGTAAAGGCAGACAGTGTGGGAAGGGGGCAGGCAACATGAGGCAGTCAGGGAAGGCTTCCTGGAGGAGGGGACATTTGAGCTGGGATTTAACAGGTGAGGAGGAGCCGGCCAGGGGAAGAATCGGGTTTAACTACTGTATTTAAAACTGCAATCATCGCCCTTCCATGCTTACTGCACTTCTCACCTTCTGACATGGTCCCTGGTTTCCCTATTTATTTTGTTTATCGTTGGTCTCTTTTCATTGGCATGTCAGCTCCATGAGGGCTGTTTGTTTGCCAGTGAAAGCTCAGTGCTGAAAACAGGGTCTGGCACACAGTAGGGGCCTAATACATCTTTGTTGAATGAATGAATGTGGTTTCTTGTCAGTGGTGAGCTCCCAGCAGCCAGAGGGATCAGTCAGAGCAGGCAAAGGAGATAAACCCAATGGCTAGAGGGATTCAAGAAGAGGAGACCAGGGAATTGTCAAACTGCCCCGAGCTTCCAGCTGAAACCTATCTGTGGGCTTCTAAATCAGACTGAGTTTGTCTTAAACCCTGGTTCCACCACTATATAAGCTGTGTGATCTTGGACAAGTCAACTATCCTCTCTGAGCCTCAGTTTCTACATCTGGAAAATGGGGATAAATAGTAGGTGCTTCTCAGGGTTGTTGATAAGATTAATGAGATAACATATGTCAAGTGTCCCGAAGGTCACAGGAAGCGGGGGGGGGGGGGGGGGGCGGTCAGGACCACTGAGTTCCATCTTTAAGAAGACTCTCTGGGGGTCTAGTCCAGGTGCGAAGGCAGATGAGGTCAACACAAAGCTCCTGGGAAGTGGGGGAGCCGGGCGGGAGGAGTAGGGGCTGCTTCAGGGCCTTTGCACTTGCTGTCTCCTCTCCCTGTCCTCTCTTGCACCCCTTCTGGTCGTTCGGGTGTCAAGTCAAATGTCGGCTCCTTAACAAGGTGAGGTCCTCCCTGGTCACTCCATCTGAAGCAGCCCCCGCCCCTCCTGTCATCCTCTCCTCCATCATCCTGTCATTTCTGTCACAGCTCCCATCACCATCTGAAAGTCATCACTGATTTGCGGTCCTGTTTCTCGTCTGCTCACCCTCCACCAGCCACCCCTCCCCCACCAAGCCCAACCATAAACTCCACGAGAACGAGCCCTCGCTGTTTCGTTCGGCACCTGAATCTCCTGCACCTGAAGGATGTTTGGCCCATAGCAGGTGCTCAAGAAGTAAGTGCCGGCCCGGTGGCACAGTGGTTAAGTTCGCACGTTCCACTTCTCAGTGGCCTGGGGTTTGCCAGTTCAGATCCCAGGTGTGGACATGGCACCACTTGGCAAGCCATGCTGTGGCAGGCGTCCCACATATAGAGCAGAGGAAGATGGGCACGGATGTCAGCTCAGGGCCAGTCTTCCTCAGCAAAAAGAGGAGGATTGGCAGCAAATGTTAGCTCAGGGCTAATCTTCCTCAAAAAAAAAAAAAAAAGAAGTAGGTGTTCAGTGATGGAATAAATGAGTGAGTGAGTGAACGAATGGGTAGAATGGTGAGCAGAGCCACGGGGTGAGAGAACAGGAGTGAAGGGGGCCGAGAGGCCGGCCTCCCAAGAGACGGACTGCGGGGTCTCAGACCTTGCGGGTGGAAACGTAGGAACAGATCCCCAGGAAATACCAGGCCTCCTGCACCATTCCTGGTTTTTAAACGGAGCCTGAATGTGATTTGTGCGTATTGGGAGTAATAAAATGTAGGCGATGTCTGCTCAGAACAGACTCCCCGATTCAATTTCCACTCTGCTCACGAGCGTGTTGTTAAACTGTCTGCTCCCACGGGTGGAGACCGATAGACTCGCAGTATGCTGGAATCGGAAGGCCCAGGGAGGTGATCCAGCGCAGAGCTTTCCAGTGCTTTTGACGGCCGCCCACGATAAGAACCGCAGTTTACACAGTGACCCAGTAACGCACAAGCACATGCGTGTGTGTGCGCACACACACACACACAAGTTACAGGAAACTGACTCGCCCTTCTTCGTGCAATGCACTCTGCTGTTTTCTATTTTTTTCTGTCTCATTTGTTAAAACGATGGTCACAACCCACCAACTTGATTGCATGACCCATTTAATGGGTCACAGCTCACAGTCTGAAAATCAGAGGCCTAACACCTTCAGTTTACGGATGGGGAAACTGAGGGAGACCCAAGGTGGGCTGATGATCTTGCCAAGGTCACACAGCAAGTTAGTGGCAGAGCCAAGACAGAGGAACTTCCACTTCCTCCCAGTGTAGACATCTGGGAGCCTGAGTCCAGGGGGCAGCAGGGAGCCTTCGAAAGGAGGAGCTCCAGCATCCAGGACAGCGATTTCCCTGTAGTGTTCTGTCTGCTCAGTTAAACGCCCGGCCAAGCCACCCCTTGTCGCACCCGCCGCCTGATGGTCTTCACAGCTCTTGTCGCCGCTGACAAGAGCACATTCACTAGTTTGTTTCCCTGATGTCTGTCCTCTCCCCTCCCCCACACTGTACCCAAAATGTAATCTGCCTGCGAGTGATGACTTCAGTGTACTGTGCGCTGCGGCGTCCCCAGCACCCAGAAAGGTGTCTGGTGCATAGTAGGTGTTCAATAAGCCTTTACTGAATGAATACAAGAGTAAACGGAGCAGCTGGCAGCTGGCATCCAGGTTTTGATGAAAGTGAGTCTCAGACCACACCCAGTTTCCACAAATGGACATGTATTAACAGGCAGCAGAAAACGGCCACACAAGCCGGTCTGGAAACTCCATGGACTGCCAGCTCCCTATCCTTTTTTTTATTTTATTTTAGGAAGATTAGCCCTGAGCTAACATCTGTCGCCAATCCTCCTCTTTTTGCTGAGGAAGACTGGCCCTGAGCTAGCATCCGTGCCCATCTTCCTCTACTTTATATGTGGGATGCCTGCCACAGCATGGCTTGCCAAGCGGTGCCATGTCCACACCCGGGATCCGAACTGGTGAACCCCAGGCCGCCAAAGCAGAACGTGCGAACTTAACCGCTGCGCCACCCAGCTGGCCCTCCCTGTCCTTTTTGAGGCTCAGAAAATGCTGTACACAGAAGCCTCACTGGGGCAAAGGCAACAACATTCCAGCAACAGGCTTTGTCTAACACCCTTGGAGGGCAAGACCGAGCCATTTAGGATCAAGCCTAGGGCGTGATCCCTCAGGGTAAAGGGCACCCTCCCCAGGTCAGCTCTGTCCAGCAGAACTCTCTGCAACGATGAATGTTCTCCTCGGGCTGTCCGATACACTAGCCTCCAGCCACACGTGGATATTGAGCACTTGAAATTCAATTGACTGAGCAACTGAATTACCTATTTTAATTTTGGTTAATTTACACTGAAATTGAAATAGCCACCATGTGGTTGTGGCTACTGTATAAAGACGGCCCTAGATTATTAAACCCTGCTCATGCGAGGGCAGAGACCAGCTCTAAAATATTTTCTCCCGTCCACTTATCTTGAATAGCCCTGAAGTCACTGAAGAGAATGCATTTCTGACACATGCTTCGCTCATCACCGGCCATGACTCTCACCAATGACCACTTCTGTCTGACGTTCGTCGTGCCAATTAGCAAAGCCTCCGGTGTTGACCAAACATAAAGTTGGTAGGGCCAGTGATGTCACCGCCTCCAGAGTGCGGTCCCTCTGATCCCATGATAGGGGATCACCCCTGGAGAATAAATTCCTGGTGCGAACCACTGGCCACCGCTAAAGTGGAGACTGAAATTAATTAATACGTTTATGCCTCCCTGTCTCTGCAGAAGTAGCAGAAACATTAAAGAAATTTTCATGTAATTACACTTGTGCTGGGTCATGAAGGATGTTGAGAGAATGAATAATAGCAGAGGGTTGTGGTCAAGCCCAGTTTCCCAGAGGAAGTGATTTTTAAAGTGAAGATTTTTGAAGTTGAAGGCTAAGAAAGCCAGGGGAGGACAACAGGAAAAAGCACTGCAGGCAGAGGTCAAGGCATGTGCAAAGGTCCAGGGGTGCACTTGGTCTGCCTGAGGGACAGAACAAAGACCAATGTGGAAAACTAGCAAGGGGCGCAAACTTTCTGGCTGTGCTCTCGTGGCAAGGATTTTGGATTTTGTCCTCCCACCAGATTTTCTCATCCTTTGCTTGAGACGCTGGCAGGTACTGGGTTAAGCAAAGCTCAGAAGTAGCCAGAGATTTCCAGTTGAAATAAAATTCTTTGTATATGCTTTCTGCTATAAGATCCAATTTAGTATTGATATTCTCATTTAAAAATAATAATTTCCATTAGATTGAGGCCAGAATGCCCTGCGAAGCCTAGTGTGGTTTGCCAATTGATTCACAGAATGAAATCTTATCTAAAATCTTTTTATTTTATGCTATTAAGGACACTGGAGGGAGAAGCAGAGTAAAAAATTTCCCTACCAGGTTAATGCACAGGGTCAGCTGGAAACGGCCCCAGGGCTGTCTTACAAAGTTTGTCATTTGTGATTTCCCACTATTTTGTTTCCCGTTACCCGTAATTGAAATTTTTTTTCTTCCCTTCGGGTGAAGTTAATGGATTGACACCTCCTTGTTAGCGCCTGCGATCTTTATTGGCAACTCCTTCCCAGGACTAGCATCACCCCAGGGGCCCTTGGGAGGTGCCGGTGGTCAGCGTGGTTTGCTCACATTTCTCTCTGCTCCCTGGGCGGCGGGTGGCAGGAAGGAGAGAGTGCAGCCCACAGTCCTGAGACCACAGGCCACTCCGCAGCAAACCCTTGGAGAGTGGCGTCTCTCACGCTGACCACGCGATGACCCAGGGAAGGGCAGACTTGAAGGGATGTTCAGGTCTTCCAGGAAGCCAGTCACGGTGCAGCAAGGAGGGAAAACCATCAGCTCCACATGGGCCAGAAAGGAGGAGACTTCTTCCCTCGCCCTCTCCCTTCCACGCTCCTTTTCTCTTCCTTTAAAGTTAATGAAAGGCTTTTATTTCCACTATACCAGGGCTATACTCTCTTTAGAGAAAACACAGAGGGCGCAGCAAGCCACTGTCCCCTTCCTCCTTCTGCTCCAGCCCCACTGGCCACCTCACTGCTTCCTACACACTCCTGGACCAGAACCTTCTTCCCCCCAATATCCTCACTGCCTCCTCTCCTTCCAGTCGTTGCTCAGCTGTCACCTCCTCCATGAGGCCTTCCCATCGCCCTACCTGACCTTGCAAGCCCCGCCCCCAAGCCTGGCCCTCCCTCCCGCCGCCTGGCTTTATGTGGTTCTCCCAAGCACATGTCAATCCCCAACCTGCTCTGCAGGCTACTTATTTAGATGTTTACTGTCTGTCTCCACCCACCAGGGAGTTTTGCAATTTTTTTACTCACTGCTTTTTCTTCAATGCATAGAATAGCACCTGGCACGCAGTAGCTACTCAATAAATATTCGTCAATGAACGAAAGAAGGCGGCAGGAAAAAATCACCCACACTCCTTCATATTCAACCACCGGTTGAATTTTTTGTGCATTTGCTTATCTTTTTTCTATACAGAGAGTTTTGTGTTTATTTCTACAGTGGAGTCATCCCATACACAGGGGTTAGGTTATAAAGATAAATGCCTCTGGGGAGAAACTGCAAAAATGCCCAGGAAAGCCTGCTAAATTGCTCCCAGATGGCTTGGTCGACACACAGAGGAGCTGGCTTCCATGCTGCATGGAAATTACATGTCTTGAGATGCCAGAGGGGGATGCTAACTCAGCAGGTGAGATGCTCGCCGAAGAACTGTGACCCAAAGATGCTCCCCAGATTCTCGCCGCCCGCTCCACGCTCCATCAGTGGCAAGTTGTCAATAAATTGGAGGAGTTACGTGCACTGTGTAAGTGACTTTTTTCTCTCTGTTTCAGATGTTTTTGATCAAGAGAATATAAGTAAGTTTACATGCATGTAATGGGCACATAGACAACTCCCTGTATACAGCTCCCGTCATACCAGATAAAGTAATTTTGAACCCTGCTTTTTCACTTAATTGCATTGTATTCATTTCCCATGTTATTATGAACCTTTGTAAATATCATCTCTAAAGGCTACGTAATCTGCCATCAGGACATGCCCTCGTCCTGTATCCTGCTCAGCCCATCCCATGTTCTTGTATACTGAGATTATTTCTAATTTTTCACAGTGATAAATAACACAGAAATGAACATCTTCGTGTATAATACTCTTATTGGATTTCAGGCTCTTTCCTTGGGTCAAAAGCAGGGAGATTTCTGCCAGGGGGAGCCCAGGTAATCAGTCAGTAATCTGACAAAGTGAGCAATTGCAAGAAGATAATTTTGTCCTGGAAGTAGGGGTGGGGGTTGCAGCTGGAAAGTGTGCCCTCTAGTTAGGAGGGCATTCCATGAAGAGGGATGCCAGGAAGAAATGAAAAGAGGCAATCTGACCACTAGGGGAAGCTAGGGGGCGTATGGGTTAAAGAAAGATGGTATTAATGAAGATCTAAATTGGAGAGTGAATCCTAATAATATTAAACATAACAGCCTCTAAATTTACTGAGTGCCTGTGAAGTTCCCAGCACTGAACTATTACCATATGACCATCATCTCTAAGCCTTTCATAACCCTCTAAGGGAAGGATCATTATCCTCCCTTAGCATTGTGACTGAAGTGGGAATTGAGGCTCAGAGAGGCTAATGGATTCACCCAGCATCACACAGCCGGCGAGCAGCAGGGCCAAATGTTCAAACTCAGGATGGCAGACATCAAGGCTTATATCTATTTCTATATCACCTTAAAAATCAGACTTGAGGTCAAAAGGATCCAGGTTCATGGCCAGGAAGACCCAGGATGTGCCAGATCCGAGGGACAAGATCAGGCTGGCAAGGGGTGGGTAAATAATACAGGGATACCCAGAGGTGAGGTTGACACAGGGGCCTCTATTCATTTGGTGGAAGGTGGCCCACTGGGTGGTATGGTAATTGCCAGGTGTGACCTCGGCGTGGGGTCTTGGCTGGGCGTCTTCCATTCACCTCCTGCCTTTCTCCACCCTGCTCTCTCCCCAGGAGGCCCACCGCGCAGACCTGCCAGCAGGCTCCCAGGCCTGGGTGGGGTCAGGTTGGGGTCCGCCAATGGGGAGCTTTCGCAGGCCTGGAGTGAGCAGGGAGCTTTGTTCCTGGCCCCGCCCTGAGAGCGGCCTGTGCTGGCTGTCTCCCTCCAGCCGAGGTCAGGCTCTGGAAGTGGCCTCTCCCTGTGCTCTCTATCCAGGCTCCTGTAACTTCTCTTCTCCTCACACCTCCAGGCCTTGGGGCAATAACAGAGGCCCTGTGTTCGGGGCACTACTCCTTCTGGCTTCCCATACTTTGTAAATAGAAAATGCCCTTCAAATGACCCCATTTAATTGCCTCCCTGTTTCTTCCTTGGACCCTGACTGATACAGACCCCTGTTAACTCACATTTACTCTTTCCTCAGCTTTCTAAGCCAACATTGGTGGCCCCTGTGGGTTGAAGTTGGCTGTCACACGTGCTGCATTGATCCAGGCAGCGATCAAACATTCTTTCAAATTACAATCATGCACCGCATAACGATGTTTCAGTCAACAACAGACCACATACACAATGGTGGTCCCACAAGATCAGTACCACATCGCCTGGGTGTGCAGCAGGCTGCACCGTCTAGGTTTCTGTAAGGGCGCTCTGTGATGTTCGCACGACAGTGTCGCCTAACAACGCCTTTCTCAGAACATGTCCCCGTTGCTAAGTGAGCCCTGACTGCAGTCCACAACCTTTGACCATCGGGAGGGTGCGTGCAGGTGGGAGGTGGCGTAGAAGTCTAGAGCCAGCCACACTGGGGGGGCCTTCCCCAGGGTGGCTCTCAGCCAGCCTGC
Organism: Equus quagga; assembly: GCF_021613505.1. Taxonomy (NCBI): domain Eukaryota; kingdom Metazoa; phylum Chordata; class Mammalia; order Perissodactyla; family Equidae; genus Equus; species Equus quagga. The sequence continues at coordinate 97,574,332 of NC_060278.1, forward strand.
AGGAGCTGTGGCCTCGGATGTCTTCAGAAGCTGGCCTGAGCCCTCCAGGGACCACCCTCTCTCTCACCCATCCGTCTTATTTACATGACCCACCTGGCCCCCTTGGGCATCGGGTTCATGACCTCTCAGGTCGTCCAGGCTTCACCTGCCTCCAGGCTTGCGTCCTCGGGTTTGGGGGAGGAGCTCAGAGGGTGGTCAATATCTGAGAAACGGAAAAGCAGTGCTGGCCAGTGGGCTTGGCGGCCGCAGCGGGGTGGGGGCGGCCGGGCGGGCTGCGGTATAGATCTGCCCGAGTGGGCGAGACTGTGCTTTGATCGTGGGGGAAGGTAGTTCAATTTGGGAATAGCGGCCTCAGTAATTAGCCGGCTGAGTGGGAATGTGAGCACTTCTCGTTGAAACTCTGTCTGTGCGATATTGAGTTCAGATGGCAGCACGGAATCAGAAGCCTCTGGATAAAAGAGCCACCTGTGCAGTTCTCTTTGGGGTTTCGATGGAGCTCTGGGAGCGGGTAAGAGGGAGAAGACCAAGGCCCTTGACCTTCTAGTGAGAAGATGCTGCAAATTTCCCCCTATTTGCTTATCAAGTTTACCAGCTCACCCTCACCAAGTGCAAGATTTGGCTCAGAGAGAGCTCCCTTCATTGTCAATAAGCTAAGAAAGCCCTTTGGAAGGTTCCAGCACACACACCCTCCATATCCCAGCACAGGAGAGAGCTGAGAGAGAGCACGGGAGTGCGTAGGCAAAGGATCTCGGTTCGGGCTGGGGATGGCTCTGCGCAACAGGCCCCACGGGGCTGGTCCGGAGTGGGCACCGTGATTTTCTGATGTGGAAAGTTCAGGTTTGCAAGCCCCTAGGGGACACTGTTCAGCCTGGGGGTCTGCAGCACGGCAGGGTGGTCATCAACATCAGCATCGACTCTGGAGTCTGACAGGCTTCAAACCCAGCGCAGCGCTTAAAGCTTGGGCTTTAGCAGTTTAATCAACCTTTCCAAGCTGGTTTTACTTGTCTGTGAAACGGATGCCGGTCGTTGTAGCTGAGTGCTGGCTGCTCAGAGTGTGGCCGACGACCAGCAGCGTCAGCATCCCCTGGGAGCGTGTGGAAATGCAGAATCTCAGAATCACCCTGGACCGACTGATCCAGGAGCTGTGTTTTCACAAGACCTCCAAGTGATTCACGCACATGTTAAACTTGGAGAATTATCGATCAGGCTCCCAGGACTTTTGTGAGGAGTACATGTAATTCATTGATTCAACACATATTTATTGAGCACTTGCTGTGTGCCAGGCTCTGTGGCAAATGCTGGGAGTACAGCAGTGAACATGACAGATAAATCCCAGCCATTGTGGGATGTACCTTCTAACGGGGAGAGACAGACAGACAAGATACAGGTGTAAACTAGGGGATTTGTTAGACAGGATGAGCACAAAAGAGAAAACCAGAGCAGGGCTCCCAGACGGGAACTGGCAGGGAGAAGGATTATGACAGTACGTAGAATGACAAGAGGTGACATTGGAGCAACGGCCTGGTGGGGGTGAGGAAAGATGCATTGCAGGGGCCTGAGAAGCGCATGAGAGACCCGCAGCAGAAGCAGGCCTGCTGGATGTGAAAGGTCGGCCAGGAGACCAGCATGGCTGGAGTGGAGCCAGTGAAGGGAAAGTGCTAGAAGATGAGTTGGAGAGAAGTGAGGGCAGGGGCAGATGACGGACGACTTCAGAAGTCACTGAGGACCCCCGGCTTCTCCTCCAGCACTCAGGGCTCCGCTGGAGAGGTGGGGAAAGCAGCAGCAGCTTATGATAAGTAAGGGTGACCGCCGCTGTGGTTGTAACTCTTGCTACTGTTCAGAGGTTGTGGGAGCAGGTTGGACCCGCTCTTGAGGTTTCAGCTTCCGTGTCCCTTCTCCAGAATTCCCTCCCTGTCTGCCCAAGCCGGAGGAGGTGCAGCCGTCCACATGCCCACAGCCTTCCGAAAGCTTTTGGTGGGGCCAGAGTGGGGAGCTGGCCGATCCTATTCACGATCATATCTCAGAGCCCAGCTCCGAACTTGGCACTGAATAGATGCTCAATAAATCCTTGTTAATGAAAGGAATGGCCATATACCAAGGCACGGGGGTGTGAACCGGCGGGTGTGCTCAGGAGGCTGAGAATGTGGCTGGGGAGGAGTGGCGGGGTATTGTTAGTTGCAAACACCAGAGCTTAGTCCATTCAAGGCGCCCTCTGGAGCCTGACGCCCAGGAACAGGACAGCCCTGGCCGTTTCTGGTCACGCAGCTGGGTGAGGTAACCCAGAGGCCACAGGAACTCTGTGCCAAGAAATCCTAGTTTTTTTGTGGTGAACTTGGCGAGGCTCCTCCAGTCTCAGGGCCACCATATGCCTCGGTCTGGGCTCCTCCACAAAGCTTTCTCCCCAGCAGCGATGCTCGGGCACTGCTGGCCGGAGGACGGCCTCTCTGAGAGCAGGAGGCAGCGCTCAGAGAAAGTTACATGTGCGCATGCTCTCTGACGGGGCAGTCCGCTCCCAGGGCTAGAGCCCGGAGTGGTGCTTCTCAACCAGGACAATCTTGTGCCCTAGGGGGCACCTGGCAATGTCTGCAAAGCATTTTTGATTTTCCAAACAGGGGGCTTGCTACTGGCATCTGGTGGGTGGGGGCCAGGGATGCTGCTAAACCTCCTACAATGCACAGGACAGCCCCCAAAACAGAGAATTACCTGGTCCAAATGTCAACAGTCATCACTGTCCCCCCAAGGAGCCTTTTTAAACATTTTTTTCTAACTGCTCCCCAATGAAATTTCAATACCACAGTGATACTGTCTATACTGTACATTTATTAATGTGCTGTGGGTATAGCTGTGCTTTATACATAAAGAGTAAGATTTTTAAGATTCATCGACAGATGAGTGGAAAAACAAAATGGAGTATACACATATGATGGAATACCAGTCAGCCTTGAAAAGGAAGGGAATTCTGACACGTGCTACAACATGGACGAACCTTGAGGACACCGTGCTAAGTGAAATAAGCCCAACACAAAAGGGCCGATGCTACACGGTTCCACTTATATGAAGTACCTAGACTAGCCAACTTCAGAGATAAAAAGCACAAGGGCTGGAGCTGGGGAGGGGGCCCGGGAGTTGTTGCTTCATGGGTATAGAGTTTCGGTTTTGCAAGATGAAAAGACTTCTGGAGATGGAGGTGGTCATGGTAGCAGAACCACGTGAATGTACTTAATGCCACTGAACTATACGCCTAAAAATGGTTAAGATGGTAAATTCCATGCTATGCGTATTTTACCACAATTTAAAAAAAAGAGTAATGTTATTCCAGCCCCCTTCTCCAGAACCGATTCTTGTCCCCTTGGGGGCAATATCATCCCCATTGAGGATGCACGGTGGAGAGAGGTCCTTGCACAGGACACACGTGTTTGGATGTTCACGGCAGCACAGTTCAGGGTGGTGGAGGTGGAGAAACCTAGGGGTCCTCCCCAGAGACCTTGGGAGAAGGTCTCTGGGGAGGACAGTGCCCACCCGCCGTGCAGCGTGGAGGTACTGACGGAAGCCACTGAGGCAGAGCCGTCACAGAGAGACAGCCTGCCACGGGTGCTCCGCACTCACGCTCTCCAGGTTTCAGAAAATCCATCAACAGACAAAAGGGTCTGCTTCCTCTAGTCAATGACTCAAAGACAACTTCAAACTGACCTCTTCACGAAATGCCAGATAATCCATTTATCCCACTCATCTCTCCCAAAATGAGATTCACTGTTTCCAGCCAGCCTGCAATTTGTGTTTTCCTCTCACTTATAAATGCTGGGTTTCGCCTTTGTTCCCTGAAACAGCCTGGGAACGTGAGTCTTCCTCACATGAGAACTAAATAGCATGCCAACAACTAAACGCCTCTGAATTATCCTATGACGGTAAGTAGAATGTGCCAGCTGCACACCACGGAAGATTATGAGACGGTCACAAACAGCGCCCCAGATGTGCACTGGGGAGTGTGGAGAGGTCTAAAAAGCGCAGCACGATGCCATTTTACAGAAGTTAAAATTAGATGCCCACAAAGCAATTGTACGTGTTCTGCCAAACACACATACAAATGGAAGAAAACACTCCAACATGCCTGTGGGAAGAAGGGGCGTGGGGAATGGAGCTTAGAGAACCAAATAGATTGATGGAACAGGAGCAGGACCTTGCAGAGCCCAGGAGAATGATGTGACGAGCTGAGGAGGATGACTGACAGCCTTCTGCACCAGGGTAAAAACCAAAACAAGCAAACAAAAACTCAAAAAAGAGGGAAAGTAGTCTACCACATAATGCCACATATATAATTTTAAAATTCATGCACACAAAGCAATGCTTGCGTTATTTTAGGCAGAATCACACAAAATAAAAGACAGACAGAAAGCACGCGTGAGCAGCTGACAGTGGTGGAAGGCGGAAGTGGAGGACGGAATAAAGGGGAACAGACACAAATGAACACGTCAATCAAGGGTTGGGGCTTGTCTGGACCAATTATGATAACACGTCATTAACTGAGGAGGTAAGTTAGCCCACTGTCACTGCCCAAGGTCTAAAAAAACTGCCAAATACCCGTGAAGCATCCTGCCCGAGTCCCCTGTATTAGTTAAGACTGGTAGTTACAGCTGACTGATACCCACTGAGTTGGCTTCAGCCCCTACAGAGCCATAAGCTTGTAAAGAAGCTCTGGGGTCTCCCACACGCGAAGGCTGAGAGGCAGGTGGGCTTCATGCCAGCCCAGACGTAGAGGGCACCTGTCTCTGTGGCTTCTCTGTTTCCCTTCGGGTCCCTGCTTCCTCCTCCTCCATCTTCGGACCCACTGCCTCTGCTTCTGCTCAGAGAAGTGTCGCTGTCCTTCCTGGCATGGACTCACCCCAGACCGTCACATCAGCATTTGCAAGGATGAATTACAGCTGTCTCTGTGGACCTAGAGAGATTTCTATGAGAGATGTCTGAATAAAAGAAAAGCACAAAGTGCAGAAGAGACCAAAATAAAATCTCATTTTTATAAAACAAAGAATAATTGAAAAAACCCCAATACCTTTGCACAGGTCTGTATGTACCCCACAAACATAAACATAGGTATAAACGTAAGCACAAATAAAAATAATTTTGAAAGGATACGTTCTGCGGTGTTAACGTGGGCCGCCCAGCACGGGGCTAACAGAGATGATGAAGGCGACAGTGGGAGGAGATAGAAACCACAGAATCCAGCACTGCACTAAAAAGTATGCATCATGACGTGTGCTCCTTTATGTAAGATTATGTAAATTAGCTAAAATTATGTATAAAAAGGATTAAGAAAGAAAAAGAGAGAGCAAAAGAGGAAGATAGAAAAGTACAGCCAGACCGAGAGTCAAATCCTTAGTCACATTTCAGATTCCCAGGGAAGGCTCTGATTGGTCCAGTTTGGATCAGAGTCCACCGTTGGACCAATCACCTGTGACCAGGAAGCAGAGTCATTGGGTGCAAATGTGTCTGTTCCCCCTTTATCTGCGTAGCTAAGGGGAGGAAAAGAAAGATCCAGAAACCTGGGGGCTGGAATAGCTAATCATATAATACAAGTTTTCCACTTGTGTTTTTTTTCCTCTGAATTCCTGGGAACTTAAAGAGGAAGGATGAGCAGAGGAGGGGCGGGGACCACGCAGGGCCTGGAAGAAGCTGGGAGTGAACAGGCGGGTGAGGCAGCGGCAGCACATGCAGGTTCTGAGTAAGGCAGAGCCCGGACCCTCAGGGCTCTCTCAGCAATTCCAGACGGCTGCAGCAGGAGAGAAAACAGTGAGAGAAGAGAGTAGAGACGTCAGCAGGGCCAGACCTTGAAGGACCTCGGGAGCCCCTGCGGAGCCAGCTTGGCCCACGTGGTCTTGCACAGCATTCTAAGGACTCGGCTTTTTCTGGAGTGAGTTGGAAGCCCCTGGCGGGTTCTGAGCTGTGGTGGGACATAGTCTGACTTAGGTTCTAACAGGAAGGAGGTACCATGGATACCTGCCCCCCAAAACTCAGCCAGGCCCTGAAACAGATTGAGGTTTGTTACTCTCTTATCTCAAGGCGTTTTCAAGATGAGAATTTCAGCTCCTCACCCCGAAAAACAGTGAGGCCATTAGCCCCCCATCTTAATCAGATCTCTGCTATCCTATTAAGCAATTTGGGGCCGTTTCTAGAGAAGATTTTGTCATTTCCCTAAATCTCAGGCTGCTACATCGAGACCCGTGGCTTAGGCGGAATGCAATTAACACATTCCAAACCTGGTTTCCCCTGAAATTCAATCAATTGTAACTCGTTTTCAAATCACACCGCTTTCTCTAATTGTGAGCCGCGGCCTCTGCAGAAGAGTGATTTACGTCAATTACTGCATCGCCTGCATGAAAATTGTGCTATTCATGTTGGCAGCTCCCCACATTACTGATGAGCTTCCTCGAGCTAATGGAATAATGAAAACACAAAACAGATTTACCGTTCTTAATAAGAGAAAGAGATAATGAAGCCAAATTAAAATGGAAGCTCAGATCCGCACGGAGAGCAGGTAATGCGGTTTCTCCTTTTAAATGAACACTCGAATTCTCAGACGCTGATGGCGGGGAGGGCAGGAGCCACTCCGCGTTCTGTGGGACACAGTGCACCACTCAGGCTTGCTTTGGGACGTTGTGGTCCTCCATGGCCCTTCCTGGGGTTCAGTAACGGGACACTGTCAGGACCGAACCCCACAGGGGCACTACCCCCATTCCCACCTCCCGCCCCATTTATTAGAGTCAACTCACTTCCCACCAGCCACTAGGTTCAACTGGTAACACGCATTAGGCTGTTTAATCCTCCCCAAATTCTACTAGCTTGGTGGTGTTATTATTGCCATTTTGCAGAAAGGCAAAGTGGGGTTAAATAATATGTCCGAGGTTTAAATCTGTGTGTGACTCTGGCCCAGGGTTGCTCAGCTTCGGCACTCTTGTCATTTGGGGCTGGTAACTCTTTGTAGTGTGGGGCTGTTCTGCGCATTGTAGGACGTTTGGTAGCATTCCTGGTCTCCACCCACTAGATGCCAGCAGCACCCCCGCCCCCCTAGTCGTGACAACTAAAATGTCTCCAGACATTGTCAAATGTTCTCTGGGGACAATATCGCTCCCAGTTGAAAACCGCTGGTCTAGACTCTGGATGCTCACCCGTCGGCCCGGACGGCTCCTCTGGCTGCGGAGGGCAAGCAGCACAGGGCTGGGCGTCAGGAGACTGGGCTTGATGTCCCGCCCCTGCCTCATGATGGGACCCAGGACAAATCACAGTCCCTCGCTGGGCCTGGGTTCCCTGACCTGTCTAAGGGGTGTAATGACACCACACCCTGGACTCTGGCTTGGCCAAAGAAGCTGGCCAAGGTCATGGAAGGCTTGGTCCAGGGGAAGCGGGAGTCAGGGGGCATCAGAGAGGAGAGCAGCCGAGAGACACCAGGGGCCAAACAAGCCAGCCGGAGGGTCCAGAGGTCAGGCCAGCCGAGGCCCTGGAGGGCTGGGGGCCAGCAAAGACAGGCCCAGACCCTCGGAGGCTGGGAGAGGTGGACTTACACCTCCCTCCCTGTCCCATCGCCTGGGGCAGATGCTCTGAGCACCACCTGAGGCTACTGAGGATCATCATAGAGATCACAATCAGTCTCAAAACCATAGCAATGTACATGACGCACCATGCTAAACCCTCACGCGCATCACTCCGGAGGTCCCCCAACAGCTCTGTGTTCCCATCCTTATTAGCCCAGTTGGACAGCCCATTGTTAGGGGTCCCAGAGGATAAGGAGAGAGAAGAGAGGGCCTTTGAAGCCAAAGAAAAAGGAAGAGAGAAGGGAAATTTGCTGGTAAGAGCTGCCATTTAGTGAATGCACACTCTGTGCCAGGCCCTATCCTAGGTACCTTTGGTTTCACTCACTCGCCCCTTACCATACCTTCTTATCTCCATTTCGTAAATAGAGAGGCACAGAGAGGTTAAGCCAGCGGCCAAGTTTGCACAGCTAATAAGTAGTAGACGTGTGATTTGGACACAGGTGGTCTGGCTCTAGAATCTGTGCCCTTGACATCTGCCCCTCAGAGCCAGTAGCTGCACGGTGCACCTGGGGGATTTTAAGCCCTGACTAGAGGGCCCAAACATGGCATGAGTGATCCGGGCTTCCTGTCCTGAAGGGACCGTATGGGAACTGGCCATCTCATTAAGTGGGGACTGTGTACTGATAAGAATGGCCTCTCCTGACTCAGGCTACCCCAGGCCACAGGATGTTTGCACAGCACTTGGATGGGAACACCAAGAAGAACTGAGTTTGGCTTTCCCTACAGTTCACAGACATGGCATGTGGCTTGGAGACCAAAGGAAGGTGTTTAAGAAAATAAAGCAAAGCGAAAAAAAAAAATACCTGAGTTTGTGGACCATGAGTAATCCAGGAACAACACTTGAGTGGTAAGAAAAGTGCCCAGCACGGAGGCACTAAATGCTAGTTCCTTACCACCCCCAGCTTGGCCCTGACCCTGCTGCCTGGGGGTCCGCTCGGAGCAGCTTTTTTGGTCTTCTAACTGCTCTCACCTCTCATTTCCCTCAGGCCATTCTCTCTTGGTGGCTCATCTTTCTTTTCTGAGGCCAATGCTTAGCTGTGTGACCTTCAGCAGGTTGCTTGACCTCTCTGAGCCTCTGCTTCCTGGGGAATTGGGCAGGATCTGTGGAGTCCCTTCCTGCTCTAAAATGCTAAGGATCCCCACTCTGCTCCCTCTCGCAACCCCCTTCTCTCCTCTTTGCCTTCCCCTCCTCCACCTCGATCTGTCGTTTTCCCCTGATCTCCCAGGGCTGGGGTCGGGGGACAGGATGGGGAAGACCTCCTGCTTTTCTGAGGGCCTCAGGCTAGACACCAGGGCCCTCGGCTTGCCTTTTCGAGAACCTTCCAGCCTAGGTAGAGCTCCGCTGACGTCTGGTCGACAAGCTAAATATTTACGGAGCTCCTAAGATTTCCCACCACGTTAAGCCCCGCTTTATCTCCCGGCTGCACACGGCCCTTCTCTGCTGGCCTCGGGGCAGGCGGCTCCCAGAAGGCTCGGGTTGGGGGCACCGGCTCTCAAGGGGGCGATGAAACCCGCCCGGTCCTAATCACTTCCAGGAGCAGCAAGAGCTCCTCGCGTCGGCTAGGATTTCTCACAGCGCATGCGCACGGTGTCTCCCTCGCCGCTCGCAGTAGCCGCGGGCAGACTTTATCTTGAGTCCCATTTGGAGAGGCCGCTGAGCCACCTGCTCCGGGGATCACACCACGTGGGCAGGGCCGCCGCCGAGGGCCGGTCCCCGCGGGCCAGGACCGGGCACGAGGGAGCCCACGGACCCAACGTCTAGGATGCAAAGTGATAAACAAAGCGGAACATGTTTTTTCGCCTCCTCCCTGGATAAATATACGTGGAAGCCAGGTTTGAACTGAGGGATCTCGGACTCAGAGTTTCCCACTGGAATGTGCTAGAAGCCGTATTATGCGTGGCCTTTTTAGTTTCAGGAGCCAATAAATTTTCTTGATGTTTAAGCCAGCTTAAGCTTCTGTCACTTATGACTAGAGGGCCTGATACGACACGGCTGCGGAAGACAGACCAGGGGACAACACGGTAGCCAGGAGTCCCTTGAGGACTCGGAAGGTCAGAGACCCACAGTAATTGATGTCCAGACCTTTTAGATGAAGGAGCCGTAATATAAAGTGGAATCGAAGAAGGGGATCAAAGATTTATAAATCTTGGCACAACGTGCACACACGTCACACCTTTTTAAAGGAAGAAAATAATACAGCAGTACTGTGGGCACCTTGAATCCCTCAGCCATCGCTTACTCCTGTAGAGTGTCACAGCTCATCTGCTCCATCTCTCTTTTACAAATGAGGAAATTGAGGCTCTGAGAGAACAAATGACTAACTTCCTCCAGAATCATTCATCAGGGCCAGCCCTGGTGGCCTAGCGGTCAAGTTCAGCATGCTCTGCTTCAGTGGGCCTGGCACGGACCTACATGCTGTGCTCATGGCCCACATACTGAAAAACAGAGGAAGATTGGCATGGATGTTAGTTTGGGGCGAATCTTCCTCAGCAAAAAAAAAAGAAAAGAAAAGAAAAGAATCATTCATCAAATCAGCAAGTATTTATTGATCACATACCACGTCCAAGATTTTATGGTAAACATTGGGATACCACAGGGCTGGGGTCAGAAAACCGTGGCCCACCACCTGTTTTTGCAAATAAAGTTTTATTGAAACATGGCCCTGTCCATTTGTTTATGTATTATCTGTGGCTGCTTTTGTGCTGCAGGGGCAGTGTTGACGGCGGAAACAGGGACTGTGTATCATGAGAGGGATGGGCTCAACCTTGGGCTCTGACCATCTACAGGGCAATACACCACGTCTTGAAGCTTCCACCATCCTCAGTGGAAGCCCCAAGGATCCCCGGGTCAGAGGGGCAAGTTTTCCATCTCGTCTCTCCCCCTGGAAGGGGCCAGGGCGGCAATCTTGACTTCAGAATCTTTATTGGAAAATAAACACCATTAATGTACAAGAAATCCCATCCAAGGGTCCAGTCAAAACATCCCCGTGTGGGATCGATGCCATCCTAATGCGCTCCAGATGTCCCCCAGACTCTGTGTCCCGGTGACCTGAAGGCAGGCCCCAGAGGGAGACCCGGGGCGGGCTTGGAACCCAAAGAGGCATCTTCAGCCCCCAATTTCCCTCTCTGTGGGGAAGCTTGGGGGCCCCCTCACCCCACCCTGCTCAGCTTCACAGACCCTGTCCAGCTCTGCCCTCAGTGGTCTCTACAGCCCCTTTTCTTGAGTTTATTTACCCAACCAAAGGGAATGCCCAGCCCAGTGGTTCTGATTGTACCAGGGCCCGGAGCTGAGCGTGACTTCCTCGGGTCAGGCCGAGCTGGAGGCCCGAGTCTGTGCCAAAGCCAGCCACAGAGACAGCCTGGCGCAGGGGGAGTGGGGGAGGGAACTGGGCTGGGGAGGGGGCGGGGTGAGCAGTGCTTGGAGGGGCCAGAGAGAAGTGTCAGAGACCAGAAAGGAAGGCACAAGTTGGGGGCTGGAAAGGCAACCCCAGAAATGGGTCTATTGATAGTGTTTTTGAAGGTTGCTCTTCAAAATTACACCCTTACATTTCAGTGCCTGAGCTGGCCCCCCGCTCTCTCAGAGCTCGTTTCCAACAACACCCCCATCGCCCCTGGCCTGCTTGCTGTTCCTCCAGCAGGGTGAGAGTTGGTCCTGCCTCCAGGCCTTTGCAGTTGCTGGTCCCGCCTCCTGGAGGGCCTTTCCCTCAGCATCTCCACGGCCGCTCACTCGGCTTGGATGCCATTCCCTGGAGACACCTTCCCCGACCATCGGGTTCCCTCCCATCTCTTCTTCCGTCTCTTTTCACTTGTTTCATTTTCCTTCATTGCACGTCTCTCTACCTGCCGTTCGGTGGCGGATTTCCTGGTCTGTTCATTTCCTTGTCCCCATCCCTCTCATTAGACTGCCCGGGCCACTTGGGGGGGGGGGGGGAACGTCATCTTGTTCAGGGCCCGGCACCTCCCGGACGCTCAGCCAATATTCACTCAACAACTGCTGTTCTAGTACATTCTCCATGTCAAAATAGTTAAACAATCCAAGTGGATTATTTAAATAATCCAGCAGATCAGACTCATGCCCACGGGAGAGTTGGGGGTCCCTGCCGGGCCTCTCTGCCCCGCCCCTGCCCTTCCCTACCCCATGTCCCTGGAGTTAGGAGCAGGTGGCTGGGCCATTCTGTGATGCAACTGTGTCCATGTGCTCCCAGAAGCTGCCAAGGGCCTGAGAGCTGGGGGCATGTCTTACGGACGACGTCGATCTTCCTCCCTCACACCCACGTGGCTGCCAGGGCAGAGGGACGGCCACAGGGGAGGGCCCAATAACAATAAGGGCAGTAATAGTAACCCTGGCTAAAGGGCACAGAGCCCTATTGGAGCCTCACAACCACCCCGGACAGGAGATTACACACGTCATTACCCCATCAGCAGAAGAGGAAACTGAGGCACAGAGAGGCGAATATTTGCCCAGGGTCATGCAGCCAGCAAGTAGGGGAGCTGAGAGTTGAACCGCAGTGAAGATGGTTGGGGGTTTGGCCCCAGGCCCACCTGAAGCCAAAGCCAGTGTCCTTGCCTTTCCTCAAGGTTCCCTCAGTGTGCTGTGGGGTCCAGGAGCAGTAAGTGCTTTCTAGCCTCAGGTGTGGCTCGGAAGGGGAAAGAAGCCAGGGAGGAGAATTGCCTTTGTGGGCGGGGGGCCGGGGCAGCGGCGGCTCGCAGGCTGACCGGATGTACGTGGTTCTGAGGTTCACCCCAGCCCAGCAGTCACGGTCCAGGCCGGCCTTCCCTCCTCCTGCCCTGTTAGTGCCCGGAGGTCGGAATCAAGGTTTGCAGGAGCTGCAAGAGAGAGCCCCGTGCACTCCTGCCAGGCCGCCCTCACTGAGAGAACCAAACTTACAGATAACTCGTGATTTGTGTGAATTTCCAGTGATGTACACAATGCAGGTTTGGGTATATCAGCCAAAGGGAAGCAGAGACTTCTAGAAATCAGCCCTGCAAGGGGACTTAGAAACCAGCGATCTACTCTCCCTTTTTCTCCCCCTGTTCCACTTTCACTGCTGTTCCTTAAGCACACAGGGCAAGCTCTGACCCCAGGGCCTTTACATTTGCTGGGTCTTCTGTCTGGGACACAGTTGCTCTCCTTCCTGTCCTGGCTCAAATGTCCCTTCTGAGTAAGGCCTTTCTTACAGTTGCAAACCCCCAGCTCCCACCAGCACCTCTGCTCCCCTTCCTGCCCCCATGTTTTCCCATGGGACCCATCACGTCCTGACACAGCTGGCATTTTACTGATTTTCATGTTTATGATTGTCCTCCACCCTCTGGGATGTCAGCTTCACGGAGGCAGGGGTTCCCTCTGTTTGGACTCCCGCAGGATCCAATGCCACATAGGAGATGCCCAACACACATCTGTTGAATAAATCGATGTCTAAGAACATCCCATCTACAGGTGAGCCAATCGAGGCCCTGCAGAGGGAGGGGCTTGCCCGGGTCCATGCGGTGAATTAAGGCCTGTGCTAGTGTTGTAGGGCTGCTGTAACACCTTACTACAAACCGGGCGGCATAAACCAGCAGGAATTGATTCTCTCCCAGTTCTGGAGGCCAGGAATGTGGGATCGAGGTGTCGGGAGGGCTGCGCTCCCTCCGGAGGCTCCCGGGGAGGATGCGTCTTGCCTCTTCCAGCTTCTGGCAGCCCCAGCGTTCCTTGGCTTGGAGCTGCGTCCCTCCCATGTCTGCCTCCGTCCTCACAAGGCCGTCTCCCTGTGTCTCTCCTTCTTCTCAGGACACCAGTCACCGGGTGTAGGGCCCACCCTGGCTCCAGGATGACCTCCTCTCGAGATCCTTAACTAATTACACCTGCAAAGACCCCATTTCCAAGTACAGTCACGTTCTGAGGTTCCAGGTGGACACGAATTTGGGGGGCACTATTCAACCCCTACACTGGCAGAGATGACGAGAACCCAGGTCTCCCCGCCACACACAGGCCCCAGGGGACTCCCCAAGGAGCTCTGCTTCCGGAGGGGGAGTTGGAGCCGACGGCTGTGGCTGTCAGTCTCCCGCGAACTTGTCAAGAAGGAGAGGGGAAAATAAACTCCGGGGTTAATGAAAGCAGAGAGCTGATCCCGGCTGATCCCCTAATCCTTGCTCTGAGCTCGGCTTTCCATCATCAGTTGAGGGTTCTTTTTTTTCTTCTTCAGGGTTTCCCCAGAGAAGCAACCCTCCCAAATTTAATAAACTTCCCCCCGGCCCCTGCTTTCTCTGAAATAATGTAACAGCAGGATGATTTTCAAACGTCTGTCTTGTCCCCATGACTGATGAATCCAATGAGAAAAAACGGGGGCTGGGGGCTGAGGGTGGGGAGCGGTTGCGCATGTGGCTGTTTGTGTGTTTGAATCTGTGCGCAGATGCCCGTAAGCGGGCGTGCAAGCAGCTAACACGTACGTGTGCACGGCACTGTCAGGCCAGGATCTGGGACTGCGTGTGAGGGAAAGTGTGCATGGGCAGGCGGACACTGGTGAGCACGTACACGTGGATGAATAGAAATGAGCACACAGGGGGGCCGGCCCGGTGGCACAGCAGTTAAGTTCACACGTTCCTCTTCTTGGCAGCCCGGGGTTCGCCGGTTCAGATCCCAGGTGAGGACATGGCACCGCTTGGCACACCATGCTGTGGTAGGCGTCCCACATATAAAGTAGAGGAAGATGGGCATGGATGTGAGCTCAGGGCCAGTCTTCCTCAGCAAAAAGAGGAGGATTGGCAGCAGATGTTAGCTCAGGGCTAATCTCCCCCCCCCCCAAAAAAGAAATGAGTGCGCAGGAGCGTGCAGGCGTGTCTGCAACTGTGCATGTGCTGGTGCACATGAGTACATTTCCGAGGGAACGTGGGAGAGTGCACTGGAGTAAAAGGATGTGAGTGTGCGTGTGTGAGGAGACACGTGGACGTGTGTCCAGTGTGAATGTGTGTGTTTCCGTGTCCACAGGGCAATGTGGGCGAGGGTCTGAAGTTGTCGATGGGCCTGTGGGGGTTTGGGTGTGTTGAGTGTGTGATGAAAAATACGTGTAAGTCTTGCAGCGTGGCGACCGTAATTAACAATACTGCATCGCACACTTGAAAGGTGTTATGAGAGCAGAGACTTAATGTTCTCCCATAACAACAGCAACACCAAATGGTGGTTTTGTGGGGAGAAAGGCGTGCTAACTAACCATATTGGGGTAAGCATTTCACAGTACATAACGTGTGTCAAGTCATCACATTGTACAGCTTAAACTTAATGTTATATGTCAATTATATCTCAATAAAGCTGGAAGAAAATTTATGGAACCAAAAAACACAATGTCTGTATCTCTGAACCTCATGTCAATATTGAAATAATACCCAACTCCCTGCACAGTCTGCCCTCTCATTCACTTCCTCTCTGACCTCATCTTGTACCACGCAACCCCTCATGCTCTCTCCTCGAGCCACACTGAGCTCCTTGAACACAGCAGGCTCATGTCTGCCTCAGGACCTTTGCACTTGCTATTCCCTCAGCCTAGAATGCTCTTCCTCCAGAAACCCACCTGACTCCCTTCCTCACCTCTTCCTGGCTCTTCCCATATGTCACCTTTTCAGAGTCTCCTGCTGCCATCACCACTGCTAGCCCCCAGCACTCCCCATCCTCCGTCCCTGGGGTGGGGCAAGAGGTCAGAACAGACCAGGAAGAGGGAGTGGAGGAGTGGCCAAAGGTAGGCAGTGAGCTGGTGACTCCAGGAAAATTTCACTGGCTTGATAAGCTATCCCAGATCACGCAAAATTCTTCGCTGTCAAATTTTGGAAGGGAAGGTTTTTAGAATGTTTGGCTGGAGGGGAGTTTAGACGTCGTCTAGCTTCATGCTTCTTAAATGATTTGTGGTCATGAACTAGCATTAATCCTCTTTGGATAAGAAGTGACAAAAATATAAAACCTCAGACTGGCTTAAGCCAAAAAGCAAATTTGTTGGCTCAAGTAACAAACATCCAGAAGTAGAACCGCTTCACGCCTGGCCGGGCCGGGGACGCACCGGGCTCTCAGGACCAGCCACTCTCCATCTCCCGGCTCCGTTCCCTTCGTGTTGGCTTCAGACCCCAGAGCCCCCTCTGCTCGGTGGCCTCGAGTGGCTTCGGACTTTCGTTCAGTCAGCTTAGGGACTCCAGTTCACATCCCTGTGGCGAGAATTCCAGGGTGACCCTCGCTGGCCTGGCTCGAGCCATCTGCTCTCACTAGAAAGAGACTCGAGGTTCAGGGCATAGTGAGCGCCCGTATTTTCCCTGATCGACATTCTTTCACCAAATAACATGATCCTGCTTCTCCTCTGGGAAGACACCTTCTCCGCCACTCAGTCCACAAGCCGACCGGGTGATCAGGGCTCCTGGCCGGTGATCAGCTCGGGGGTCACACACGTCTCAGTCTGCTCAGGCCACCGTAACAAGACGCTGTCGCCTGGCTGACTTAACAGCAACATTGACCTCTCGCAGGTCTGGAAGGTGAGAAGTCCAAGCTCAAGGCGCAGGCCCATCCGGTGTCTGGTAAGAGCAGCTTCTGGGTTCCCAGACGCCATCATCTCGGTGTCTCCTTACATGGCGGAGAGAGGAAGCAACGTGTCTCTCCTCATGGCGGCACGAATCCCATTCCTGAGGGCTCCACCTGCGTGACCTAACGCCCTCCCAGAGGCCCCACCTCCTGCCACCTTCACACTGGGCATTAGGACTTTAATTTGGGTGACCACAAGCCCTCAGTCCATTGCAAGGTGGCTTCAGCCAAGCCAGGTGAATCCCACGGCTTTTGCTTGAGCAACTGTCAAGGGGATTTGTTTCTCTCGCCCTCCCGACTTGGCGTCACGAGGGCGTCAGGCTGGAGCTCCGTCAGCCTTCCTGACGTCCCAAAGGGAAATCCCATCTCAGAATCAGCCTGGGCGACAGCGTTGAGGGGTGAAATCATTCGAGCACAGGCAACAAACCACGGCAGAGCCAGCCCACTGAAAATGGACTTTTCAATTATAAACCCCAATAAATTCTAGGGGGATGAGGAGTTACTGTTGACTGGGTACCGAGTTCTGTTTGGGGTGATGAAAATGTTCTGGAAATGGCCAGCGGTGATGGCTGCAAGACATTGTGAAATGTACTGAACTGTACACCTAGAAAATGGTTAAAATGGTGAATTTTATATGTATACTTTTAACCACAATAAAAATACCAATAAATTCTTTTTTTTTTTTTTTGAGGAAGATTAGCTCTAAGCTAACATCTGTCAACAATCCTCCTTCTTTTGCTGAGGAAGACTGGCCCTGAGCTAATATCCATGCCCATCTTCCTCCACTTTATATGTGGGACGCCTACCACAGCGTGGTGTGCCAAGCGGTGCCATGTCAGCACCCGGGATCTAAACTGGCGAACCCCGGGCCGCTGAAGCAGAATGTGCGCACTTAACTGCTGTGCCACCGGGCCGGCCCCAATAAATTATTTTTTTGTTTAAGTGCATTTGAATCGCATTTTTACGTCTTAGACCACAAGTCCATGGCACACCAGTCACACGCCTTCACATACTGGAACATCTCTGTCCTGTGTCCCACCCCTCATGGGTCCACGGGGACTGACGCATCATCTGGATGAAGGTTTTGGCAGGTGCAATGTGCTGTCTCTTCTGGTGCTGCAGGTGTGTAATTACAGGGGTTCTGACGGGAGAGCTCACGTCACACGCGGGAGCCCAGTGGTGGGCGACCAGGCACAGCGACACGGGAGTGAGTCGGCTTCCCCACAAATCCACAGTAGAGTCACGCAACAAACAGCACTTCCTGAGCTCCCGCTGCCCGGGGGTGGCGAGGCCCCCAGCACACTGGGCTGCAGAGCCTCTGGGATTGCCATCCCGCAGAGCAGGCTCTCCCCCCACAAGGAAGCGGACCACGACAGGCCAGACAAGCGTCCCGCTCACCCCCTCTGCTTGGCACTAAGTGCTTCCCCAACCGGATTTTTGTCCCTGGGGCAATTACTGTGATTTCCTGGTGACAGATACTGTCAGATTCCAAGGCCCTCATTGGGCAGGCAGCTGGGGGCGCCCCTCCCTCCCTCCTCACCTTGTCTGGCTCCCTTCCTCCGCCTCCTGACCTCCAAATGCTTATTAAAACAATAAGCAGCATTTCTGGTCCAGCTGCAACATTTCTGACGGTTACTGCCACCACTCCAGACAGGGGACGCCACACCCCTTCAGGGGCTGGGACGGGTCTGCCCCAGAGGGCCTCCCCCCGATTTCTACAGCTCTGGGCCATCTGCTCAGTCACTCATTCGTTCACTCCTTCATTCCTTCGTTCTGGCCACCGTGACTTCTCTGACCTCATTTGCAGGCTCTCTGGTTTTGATGGTGGGCCTCTGTCTCGCTCACTCCTTTCTGCTCCTCCAATGTGCCCAGCTGCCCGCCCCCCTGCCCCACCTTTGCACTGGCTGTGCTCTCTCCCAGAACACCCCCCACAGAGCTGCCCGCGGCTGGCTTCTCCTCATCCTCCAGCTCCAGGTCAGATATGGCCTCCAGGAGACCGCCTTGACCACCCCGACAAAGACAGCCTTCTGCCCTGACGCTTCCTACATCATGGCCCTGTGTATCCCTCCGCGGCAGCAGCATTATCAGATGACTTCCTTGTTATTTCCTGGTGATCTTGTTTCTGATCTGTCCATCCCAACCAGAGGGCACGGGGTCGAAGGGGACCTGGCTACTTCGTTTCTGGAGACCAGAGCCAGGGCTGGTCCCAAGCTGGTCCTCCGAACCTCTGAGTGTCTTCAGTTGGGTCTCCCCAGAGGCAGACTCTGAGACGAGGATTCAAGTGCAAGAAGCGTATTTGGGAAGTACGGGCAACACCACTAAGCGGGTGGGGAAGGAAGGCAGCCCCCCAGCGTGCAGTATCCAGCAGGTTCCACGGTGGCCACTGGAGCTTAATCCCATTGGGGCACTCGGGGTGACGGTATAGCACACACACCTCAGTTACGCCCCCCCCCACCCCACCCCGGGGAGCGAGCAAGCTGGACTATGTATACCCCAACACCCATCCGTCACCAGCTGAGGACGCCCCCGGAGGGGAGAGGGCGCTTCATTCCTTGGTACCTCCCACCTGCCACGTGCGGGGCAGAGCTCAGCTCAGTGGCTGTGAAAGTCCTCAGGCAAAGAAATGCACATGTTGGCAGCTGGAAGCCAGGCTGGGGCGCCCGGGGTAAAGACCAACGGACGCAGGCAGCAGCTGACAGTGTCTGCTAGGTGAATACATGAATGAATGGACAAACGCAGTCATTAATTCCAAAGCCTGAGTACCTACAATATATAAAGTGCTGACGACAGAGGGATGCTCAGACAGACACAGTGCTTGGCCTCACGGAGCTGGTAGTCTGAGAAGGGGACAGAGAAGGACACGCAGATCATCGCAAACTTCACTGTGTAATTTTAATTGTGGTCCAGGCTCTAAGGAGAGTGGGGGCGGGGCTGGGGGGGGGGGCCTCTGAGTGTTTGTAAAGTGAAGATCTGAGGCTGGGGTAGTGGCAGGATGTATGCCTCTCCCTGAGAAGGCCACGTTGAACCTGAGCCCCATGGAATAGCTTGGAGGAACAGCATTCCAGACAGAGGGATCAGCATCGTGAAGGCTCTGAGAGAGGAGAGGAATTTGTTCCAGAACCACTTCATCAGAGCGCGTGTTTCTGCAGAGTTCTTTCTCCACCAGCCCGCCCCCGTCTCCACCGGCCCTCCCCCGTCTCCACTGGGGATCCAATAAGCATCTCGGATTAGCGGGTCTGAAAACAATTCTGGGTTTTCCACCCCCAAACTTGCTTCTCCCACAAAAGTTCTCCTCATCCTGGCCAGTGGCACTTGCGCTCTCCCCTGTCCCTCAAATGTCACCTTGTCCCGCTGACCGCCAAGATGAACACGAAGTAACGTCCCCTCCACCTCCTACCTCTTGACCCTACTTGTTTTTGTCATCGCTGGCATCTGCACCTCGCCTACTGTACAAGCTTGGTTCATCATCCGCCTCACTGGAACGCCAGATTCTTGGGAAGACAAACACTGCTGTGTCTCCTGGGATGTCCCCAACCCCCAGAACAGTGTATGGGACTAGTCAGTGCTCAGTAAAGATCTGCTGGAATAAATGAACGGGAGCAAGAATGAAGGAATGAGGGATTCTGTCTCCGCTAGCAGACTGGGAGCTGCCTGAGGACCAGGACTGTGTCTGACTCGCGGCTGAGGCTGCAAGAACCAAAATCCCCAGCCAGCAGTGGCTTGAGCACTCAAGACATATAAGACGTATTTAACAAGATCTCTAGAGCAGCCTTTCTCAACCAAGGGTGATTTTGCCCACTGGGAGACATTTGACAACGTCTGTGGAGACTTTTTTTGGTTTTTTTATTATCATGACTGGGATGTGGGAGCTACTGGCATATATTTTCCAATAGTGGTGGTCTCTACCACTATTCCTGGTGGAGACCAGGAATGCAGCTAAGCATTCTACAGTGCACAGGACAGCTCCCCACAAAAAAGAATTCTCTGCTCCCACATGTCAATAGTGCTAAGGTTGAGAAACCCGGGTCTAAATAGAAGTGGTTTCAGGAGTGGTTCAACTGGTCTGCAATGGCAGGACTCTGAGGTTGTGCCACTGCGATTCTCTTGAGTTTCTCCTCCTGGTTGCAACATGGTTGCCATGGCTCCAAGCATCACACTCATCATTCCAAGGAGAGACAAATCTCTCTCTCTTTTTCTCTCTCTGTCTGTCTCTCAAAGGAAAATCTGTCATTATACGGCCAGTGACACACACTGGGCCACATGTCCACCCCTAGTCCAATCACTATCCAAGGAAGACTGAGTTGCCATGGTTGGCTTGGATCAACTGACATCTCATGGGACTGGACATGGGACAGCACCTTGGAACAAAATCAGGGTTATACGAGCAAGAAAGAAATGGGAATGGCTGTTGGGTAGTCAACTCAACCAACAGTGTCTGTCATTGAAAATTATTTCATTTTTCACTTCTTATTGCTCTTACCACCAAGACCAAAACCAACCAAAAAAGGCCTTTCTCTTTCTTCCAACTGCTTTCCACTCAGAACCCCACCTTTGCTGACCCCACCCCACATCCTCACTTGCTGGAGAGAGGAGGGCAACTCTTCCCACGGTCCCCATCAAACGCATCGGGTCCTAGGTTTGCCTTTGAATACGGCTCAATCGGATGCCCCTTCCGGGGTCCCCTCAACAAAGCCAGGCCCCCTCTCCTTCCCGCCCGAAGTCTGTTGCTGGCTCGGCAGATCTAAGCTGCTGGTGGCAGGGGCACAAACATCCAAGTTCGGCAGAGAGGCCTGACCCCGGGGAGGCAGGTGGGAATTAAGCAGCCTGAGCCGGTCTGCAAATGCCGGACAGCTGTGCACATCTTTGGGGCAGAGACGAAAAACAGATACTTAATGTATCTGGTTGGAAATGAGGATTTTCTGCTTTGGTTATGCCTGTCATTGTGAATGTGTCTCTTCTATTATTTACAGCATTTGTGCACCTGACCTTGTCAGTTTCACCCCAGAAGCAACGTGGCGAGCCACCCTCAGAGCCCCACCCGGGGGCTGGGGGCAGCCCTCCACCCAGCCCCACCCCTCTCAGGCCTTTGTCCCGGGAAAAGGCCGGGGGAAGATGTTCGTGCAGGAGAAGGTTTAGGAAGCTGTAGATAATGCTTCTCAAGTCAGGGCCGAGCCAAAGCACACTGGCTTCTTGATCCTCCTCTGCCTACACCCCCACACCTGCTGATGGCCCCAACATCCGACCAGTGCCCAGCCCCACGGTCTCCAGCTTCTCCCGGTTTCCTTCCCTTCTCTCATATTGCACATCCTTCCCATCAGTAAGTCCTGTTGGCTCTTCAGAAAACCTATTTCCCAAATCCATCCCCTCCTCAACACCCTCACAATGCACAGGACAGCTCCCCACAATAAAGAATTTTCTGCCCCAAAATGTCAATAGTGCTAAGGTTGAGAAACCCAGGTCTAAATAGAAGTGGTTTCAGGAGTGGTCCAACTGGTCTGCACTGGCAGGACTCTGAGGTTTTACCTCTATGACTCTCTTGGGTTCCCCTCCTGGTTGCAACATGGTTGCAGTTGCTCCAAGCATCACACTTATCATTCAAAGCAGAGACAAATCTCTCTCTCTTTCTCTCTCTGTCTGTCTCTCAGAGGAAAATCTGTCATTATCTGGCCAGTGACACACACTGGGCCACATGTGCACTCCCATAGCCCTCAGCCTGATCTCAGCCCCTGTCATCTCTAAATTACAGCAGCTGCCCTCTCTCCGGCCTTCTTGCTTCTGTTCTCGCCCCCTTTTCAAACCAGTCTCCATATAGCAGCCAGAGGGATCTTTTTAAAAAGAAATCAGGTCCCTATCTGGCTTAAAATCCACTAATCACTGCATTTAGAATAGAACCCAAATTCCCGGCAATCGCCTCCAGGGCCAGCGTGACTGGTCTGGGAGCTCCCCTCCAGCCGGCCCACCCCATCGGTCACCATGACATCACCCCGTTCTATTTTCTTCACTACTTTCCTTCGGTCGCTTATTTCTTAATTCAGTTACTACCTCCCTTGCCCGGTCAGAATGTTCTCTCTGTGAGAACAGGTGCGATTCCTAACTTCCTTAATACTATTTTCCCAGCACCTAGCGTGGTACCTGGCACATAGTTGGTGTTCAACAAATTACCCCTGAACTGATTAATGATGCTCAGGAGTGGTCCCTTCACCAGGGAGTTGTTCCAATGTCCCCGGGCCCGGGACTCCTGCCCTCTCTGAGTCCCCGCAGCCCTGACTCTGTGGGGTCCTGCTCCAAAGAGAGGAGAACGCCCTGGTTCCTCAACCAGACGCCACGCTCATCAAGGACAGAGCCTGGCCTAGACCTGAGGACGTGCTAGATGGTGGCGCACGGAGGATTCTGCATTAGCGTCAGAGCAGCACCGAGCGCGAAGCAAAGATCGGTTCCTCCTTCCTTGTTTGCTCGCAGCAGCATCCATCTGAAAATTCAACACCTCTGACACGGCGCTTCCATTTCTGGGACTTAACACCCCAGAAATCGTCACACAAGCGTGAGGACAATGTGCGCGGGAGCCGTGTTTCCTGCTGCCTTGTCTGTCCTCGTTTTTAAGGGACTGGCTGCGTGAACCACAGTCACCCTGTATTGGGAAGTGCTCTGCAGGGACTTGAAGGCGTCAGAGGGCCGTGGGTGCCGACAGGGAAGTGCTGGGAAGCACTGCCGTTCCCTGAGCGCCTGCTGCTGTGCTGAACATCTGGAAGGTAAGGAAGGAGCAAGGAGAACAAAAACACCTGCTTGAGTGGAGGAAGACAAAAAAAACTAAATCAGAGAAAGAACACCGCCGCAGGTGAGAAGCGCTGTGGAGAAAAATGGAACAGGAGAGAGGGACCCGGGGGGCTGCCTCCTTGTCGCCGAAGTCATGTGCAGACGAGGGTCCTGGGAAGCGGGGTGACCAGGGTCTGGGCTTCCCGGGTGACTGATGTAAATGGGGGTCAAAGGCTGATCAATCCGGACGGCCTCAGGGACAAGGAAGGAGGAGGGGGCCTCGCTGAGAGTGAGACCCCGGCACCCCTCCTGTGCCGGCTGATGAGGGGGAGGGGAGGGGGCAGGAGATGTGGGCCTCCTCTGCTGCCCCCCAAACCCACCCTGGAGGACCCCCCGCCGAGGGTGAACCCGAGGGCCTCCCTTCCCCCAGCTTCCTGTGGGTTCCACCCATGGGAGGCCCCAGCAGGGGATGCGGGCGGGCGCAGAAGCAGAGCGCGGGTGGGGTCTTCATCCCCGCTGCTCCCTGCCAGGCCCACGTCCTCCTACAGAGGCCACAGTCTCTCTCCCACATCCCTGTCTGTGTCTGCTGACCGCTCCCTCCCTGCTCCCCTTCAGGCCTGGAGAGGCAACGCTCCCCACGTGGCTACCCCAGACGCCCCACACCATTCTGTATTGCTTTCCCCGCCCCCCGCACCTCTGGAGATATTTCCTTCATTAAACTCCCCTCTCTTACCCAGCCGAACGAGCCATCTGTTTCCTGAGGGGTCCTGACAGATGCAGAGGGTATCATCTCATTTGTCGTGAAAAGCAGAATTGTCCATGTACGTGTGGACACAGAGAATTGTCTGGAAGCAAACGCCGATCTGTCAATAGTCGTTACCCGCTGGAGGGCAGATAAGGGTGCTTGTCTTTCGTAATAAATGTGTATTGTTTTTGTAATTTGGAAAGTACAGGACTGGAAACCAAACACCACCAGCCCCGCTGGACTCACGGTGGCCTGGACAGAGCCTGCACCCTCCAGACTGGCAGGGTTGACAGATGTCCTTCTTGGGGAACTCGCGTGGAGTTCAGGGATGGTCCGACTCAGACAGTGTGAGGGTCATTGGAACAGCAGCTCCTAGAAGTCGCTTGGGAAAATAGCATGTGAACAGTACCCTCTGCCAGCACACCCGTCCTTCCCCGAGGCCTCCGGCACTGCTGTGAGGTGGCCAGATGAAGAGGCAGCCACACGCTGGGAGCTGCAGAGCCCTCTCCCGGAATTCGCCAATGATCCTTATGCAAGAAAGCTAGCATTCCCCAAAATCAAAGCTATTTGCCATTCATCTTCTAAAATTCCGACGTCCACTTCCGATTACAGCTCACCCTTCCACCATGGTACATAGACGGCCCTCCCAGTTGTTGAAGACGTACTTGCAGCTTGCGTGTGTTCATCTGCAGTTTGTATCATCTCGTGTCCATATATATCTTTATCTCCTGTAAATGGTATTGTGCTGCACAGCTCTGAGCTCTTGCACACCACACGAGGACTAGGTCCTTAGGATCCGGCCGTGTCGTGATGTGCATGTCTCCTCCATTACCCTCATGGCTGCTCTGAACTATGAGGGTGCGTCCTCATTTTATCCATCGACTCCCCCCACAGTGGACATCCAGTAACCTCCGTCTCCTCCCCACCACCGCTAACACGGACAACGCCGTTTCCAGGTCCTTTGATGACCCTCGTGAGAATGTGTCTGCGATTGGGACCCAGGAGCGGAAGGCTGGGTCCTACACTTCTGCGGGTGCTTCTCTGGCCTCAGCAGGGCCTGTTCGCTGTGCAGAATGGCTGCCTCAGGCTACCCTCCCTCCAGAAAAGTTTGCTTTCTCCATTTTTGATCACTTTTGACATTTTGAGTCTCCGTTATTGTGCATACCAAGATTCAAGGCTCTTCTTGGTGGGGTTTCCTCTGGTCCATATGCAGTTTCCTTCTTTGTCCTTTTCAAAGCTCTTCACCTTGAATTCTGTTTTGTTGAGCCCCACAGCCTGAGCACTTACCAATTTTCCAAGCTGCCTTTCGGACTCCAAACTCGTGCCTGCTAATCCTGTGTGATCGGGCTGTATGTCCATGCCTGTGGTGCGTGCACGCCCATTGTCCAGATGGGGTAATTCCTCTTGATGGATTCTTCAGAACAGCCTCATTCAGGCAAAGAAAAAGAGACTGACTGTCTGAGAGGTGCAGTGGACATCTGTTGTTTATGTCTGCCCAGAAAATTCCTTCTTCTTCTGGGCATAAAACCCCAGTTTCCATCTGGGGACCCACTGCTCCCCCACTCCTAGTCTATGAGGATCCATCTTTCCCCCAATCCAAGTTCTGGACAATCAGAGTATTTCATACCCAGCTACAGTGATTGGTTCAGCAATGGGCAACTGACCCAGGCCACTGGAGAAAATTTTAACCCAGGATATTAGGTGGAGATTTCAGGAAGAGGTGCTCTCTTTTCTGCTGAGGTTTCTTAGCTTGGAGAATAAAGTGTGGCCACCTTTGCCATGACATGAGGAAAGCCTGCTTGAAAAGGGAAACAGAGTCGAGAAAGAGAAAGAAAGAGAGAGTCGCAAGTTCATTATGCCATCACCATCTTTTGAGCCACTGGATTCAACCACACCTGAAGCCTGATTACATCTATTTTTTTTAGATACGGGATCTAGTGAAGTCCCTTGTTGCAAACAAGACAGCTTGAGTTGGATTTCCATGACATACAGCTGAAAAGGGTCCTACAACATGGGGTGGTAGGCAGTTTACTCCAATGCCTATTGAAAAAAACCCTGTCCATCAATTATTAGGTCCCTGCCCACCTCTTGAACTTCATATCCTACCTTGCACTCCATCACCCACTCTGTTCCAGCCACTCTAGCCTCCTGGCTATTTCTGGAGCACACCAGCTTGTCCCCATTTGTACTTGCTGTTCCCTCTGCCTGAAGGGTTCTGCCTGATTGCCATATGTCCACTTCCTTCTCATGCTTAGGACTCAGCTCAGACATCAGCTCCTCAGAGGGACTGCCTAGATGAACCTGTCTTGATGGGCTCCCCTCACTCTGCTCTTCAGCGTGGCACAGCAGTCACACCCAGGCGACACCTGCCTGTTTATTTACTCCTTCACTCAGTTGCTACTTGTCTCCTCCAAGAGAAGACACCACAGCCTCGATGATTAGAAGAATGCCTGGTTCATGAAGATGCTCAATAAATAATCTCAGAATGATGAAGGAATGAGGTTGGGAGGGAGGGAGGAAGAAGAAGAAAAGAAAGGAAGGAAGGACAGAGGAAGGGAGAGAGGAAACGAGGGAGGGGAGGGGAGCGGTGGGGGAGGACCGACTGATACCAGCGCTCCAGGTTTAAGAGCCCTTCCCTTTTTCTTCATACGCTCAGACTTGCTCCACAACCAAACTCAGAAACAAGAGCCTTTAAAATCCCATCTCAATGTCCCTCTGGCCTGCCACTTAATTAAATGACCCCATAATGAAATTTCTCCCCATTGAGTCTATATTTAATAATTAATTGACCTCTTCAGCCCAGCCACGCTTGGAGGCTCATCAATTATGCATCTCTCCCTCTGCATTCAACACTCACCTCCCAGGAAAACAGGCCCAAACAGGAGGGGCTGCGAGTGGCTGGAGGCGACAAGGGGTCCTCTGAGGGGTGAAGGTCCCCCCAGTGTTGACCTGCTGGAGACGGATGGGGAGGGGGGGCATGGGGATGGGGGGATGGGGATAGATCCAGGCTTTGGCCTGAAGCTTATACTAGCTGACGGGCCCTCTTTAAGAGGAAGAAGACAAAATTACCAACACAAAATCAGGCATAAAAGTAAATATTCACTTAGAAAAAAGAACCAAGTACTTTCTTAAATGCTGACACAAACCACAAAATCCAGCAAAAGAAATCCAATATTTTTATTAATTAACTACTTGGCACACTTTGGGAGTAATCAATTTAGCGAGTATTTAAGATTAGTCATTTCACAAGAAAACTTGAAATGTTTTAGCTCATGTAGGGAAGAAACTTGATCGCCATTTTCCCTTTTGACCACAGACTTCTTGATCATCTCTTCTTATAAATATCATTTTCTGCAGAGAAAAAAGAAATGGAACTCATTCTTTCTGCTAGAAAGGTCGATCTGGAAAAAAAATTAATTGACAGTTTAGAAACGTTTCTTTTGGCTCTGTCACCCATTATTGGTAATGTCACAGACTGTATTAGTTTGCTAGGGCTGTCATAGCAAAGTACCACAAACTGGGTGGCTTAGAAACGAGAAATTTATTTCCTCCCAGTTCTGGGGGCTGGAAGTCCAAGATCAAGGTGTTGGCAGTGTTGGTTTCTTCGGAGGCCTCTCCCTGGCTCGTAGATGTCAACTTCTCCTTGCATCCTCGCGTGTGTCTGTGTCCTCATCTCTTCTTAAAAGGACACCCGTCATACTGGGTTAGGGCCCACCCTAATGACCTCATTTTAACTTAATTACCTCTCTAAAGATCCTGTCCCTAAATACAGTCACATTCTGAGGTCCTGGGGGCTAGGACCTTAACATGTGAATTTTGGGAGCAACAGAATTCAGCCCATAATACATACCTTTGTAGGAGGGCTGTCAAATTTGGGGAAACCACTATCAAGTTTCTTTCCTACATGAGCTAAAAGCTTTCAAGCCATTTCAGGATTTCCAAGCATGGCAATTCATCTCAAATACTCACGAACTGATGCGTCTCATCAACCAGTTTGTCGGTGACATCCATCCTCATGCCGTGATGGTGACTCCGGGGCCACAGTGGGCGGGAGACGTTTTCTGGGAAGCCATTCTCACACCTGGAGGACAGGTGTGGACAAGCGATGACTTGACCAAGCACAGAGATGACCGTGAGCCACGTGAAATATCTCACGAGGCCAACTGGACGCAATCCCAAACAAACTTCCCTTTGGCCGGCTCCCTCGAGGGCCACAGCCACCCAGACACCAGGTGATGCCCTGGGAAGTGTGCCAGGAAAGTCAAAGCAGAAAGAGACAATGGTCGTAAGGGGCAGTAGTTCAAACATCATACTGCTGCAGATTTCACAAACACGGCCCCGTGAACGTGGCGTTCCGGCCCTCCCCAGGGTTTTGGAAGGGCAAGCGTCAGGCGCGGATGTTTAAACGTCATCAACTTCACAGGAAATCTGCCTCCAGGTAGGTCCAGGTTATGAGCTTTCCCTCCTCAAGCTCCACATGGTCCTGGCCAGGCCGGAGTTCCCGAGAGAGAGAGACAGCAAATGGGGCTCTTTTGGTAACGGAGGCTGTATTTGTTTCCTGGATCGCTGCAACAAATTCCCACAAACTGGTGGCTTCAAACAAGAGAAATTTATTCTCTCCCAGCTTTGGAGGCCACAAGTCCGCGATCAAGGCGTTGGCAGGTCCACACTCCCTCCAAGAGCTCTGGGGAGAAGCCTCCCTCGCCCCGTCCAGCTTCTCACGGCTCCTCGCACGCACTGGCTGCAGGCCGCATCTCTCCCACCTCTGCCTCCCTCTGCCCCTGCCCTTCTTTCCTGGGTCTCTGTGTGTCTTCTCTGTCTCTCACAAGGACACCCGCCATCGGATTTAGGGCCCACCCTGATCCAGGGTTAACTCATCTAGAGATCCTGACCTTAATGACATCCGCAAAGATCCTTGTTCCAAATAAGGTCACATTCATAGGGACCAGGGTTAGGGCTTGGACATATCATTTGGGGGGACACTATTCAACCCACTTCAGGAGGGTCAACAACGTCCTCCCCAGCCATGGACTCCGGAGAGCAGGCCTAGGCCTCAGTGGTTTCACTGAAAAGGAACGACCACCTGCTCATGATGGAAATCTCTGCTTCAGGCTCTGCTGGATCCCAGCGCAACCGTCCATCACCCGCAGGACAGGGCTCAGAAAGCAGATGCTCCAGGGGCAGGTTTTTCTCCAACACAGCAGAGCTGTCCAGCTTCAGTCATACTCTCAACTCTCAGGAGGATTTCCATGTCCACAAACCACTTAATCAACGTTTTATTATTCATTGACTGTTTTTCTTCAAACGGATATATATATTTTTTAATTCAGCCTCATCCTAAGCAATACTATCCATGAAACAGTACCCACAAAGGGGTCTGATATGCCTCTTCCGTTTTTTTTTTCCAATACACACTTGAATGGTTAGAGCTTGCACACATTGATCCGTAGCTTTGTGCCCAGTGGTCTCTAAGCCCTGGTCAATTAATCCTCATGGCAACCAGGCAAGAAGGAGCTTTTATTATCATCCCATTTTACAGGTGGGAAAACTTGGGTACAGAAACGGCAGGTAACTTGAGCCAGGTAATTCAGGAAAGAACAGGGAGCTGGGAGGCAAAGGGACAGAGAAAAGAGACAACAGACCAACAGATGGTTCTTGGTACCTAAGAGGTGGGTGGGGAAGGGCAAGGCGGGGAGGAGAGGGAGGGAAGTGGAGTCTGAAGGCGCGTCCAGGACTCGCTTTGCAGAAGTCCACTTTGCCAGGCACTGTTCTCCCTTCAGCATCACGATGAGTCCCAGGTCTGTCCTGCAGGTCAGGGCTGCCCTCAGGCGCTCAACACAGACACTCAAGAAGAAACTGCAGAGGATGGGAATCATAAGGGCAGAGCGGGTCTGAGCCACTCCACCACACTGCCCTGCCAAGCCACTCCTTTACTGGCTGCTCTCTCAGCCCCCGCCCCATCAAAGCTTACACAGCCTAGGCTGCCCCAGCTGCCTCTGCCTGAAATTTCCCCATCACCAGCTTAGCTTCTCCCTGCCCCCACCCAAATTCAGCCCGCAGTTCTCTCCGGCTCGTTCAGTGCTCCAGCTGGACCCACAGACCGCCTTGAGCTCGAGGCGCCTTCAGCATGTCATTCAGAAGGGCTGCTGTGTCCTGAGTGCCAGGCACTGGTCTAGGCACTGGGGAGACAAGCGGGAGCAAACTGAAGTCCTGCCCTCACACATCTGACGTTCCCTGAGGAGTGTCATAGTGCGGGCCCCCACTGCAACAAACAATCCTCAGGTCTCCATGGACTCATTTCTCCTTTTAAAAAAAGGTGTATTTCTCATTCACATCAGAGCCACTGCAGGTTGGCAGAGCAATGCTTCAGGGACCCGGCAGCCCCTTCCACTTAACGGCTCCGTGGATGCCACCTAACAGTATCTATGGACTTCTTTGTGGAATAATGTTTTTAAATGTAAAAAATAAAACACATAGGATTATAAAGGACACCAATTATACTGAAACATAGTTATTAAAATATATTTTTCAATTTGTTACACAGTAATATGCATGCTTCCTTATGAACACATTAAATAACAAGACACAGTAGCAGGTCTGACGACTACTGTAATTTCTGAGTAGTGAGGAGTATAAATGCAGAGGCAATAAGCTACCCGCCAGGGGCCAAATTGGGTGGGCCTGCCACCGGTTTGTCTAAATAAAGTTTTATTGGCACACAGCCACGCTCATTTGGTTACTTAATGTCTGTGGCTGCTCTCGTGTTTCAAGGGCAGAGGTGAGTAGTTGCGACAGAGATCACACGGCCTAAAATATTTATTAGCTGCATCTTTACAGAAAAAGTTTGCTGTAACCAATATTTTCGAGACATTTGCAACAACTATTGTGTAATACGAAAACATTTGTAAGTTCTCCTGGAAGTAAAAGGGACAGGGCTTTGCTGCTACTATTGTGGCTTGTTGGTGGCCTTCATAATTAGCATCACATTCATAATGGAAGGAAATGATCATTTTTAATTAGAAGTGAGTGAAAATAGAGATGTGATCTTTAAAAATCCAAATTTAGGGGCCCCTCCTCTGCCTTCTAGCCACAGATCCCTTGGGGGTCATTGGACCGACCCCAGGTTAGAAAGTCCGGCTTAGAAGTCTCTGCTCCAGGGTCTCAGAGCTTCCTGTCCCCGTCCTCTGCTCCCACAGCCCCTGAGGGAGGAAAGCAGAAGGGAGGATCCTGCAGGAGGTTTCCAGGTCCATCACTCCCACCACATTCTCTTGGTCAAAACTCAATCACAGGGTGACGCACACTTGCAAGGGATGCTGGGAAATGTAGTTAAGTGGTGTGGGGAGAACTTGCAACAAACAAACAAATGTATAGTATGTCAGAGGCTGATTAGTGCTATGGAGACAAATAAAGCCAAATAAAATGAATAGGGAGTTCTAGCATAGACCATGATTTTAAATAGGCTAGTCAGGAAAGGCCCCACTAAAAAGGCAACATTGAAGAAAGATCTGAAGATTCTAAGCATGTGAATTCCTGGGGAACAGTGTTGCAGGCAGTAGGAACAGCATGTGCAAAGGCCCTGAGGAAAGGGCAACTGTGATGATTTGAAGGACTGAGTTAGCCACACTATGCATTTTAATTGTCTGTTTCTTGTCTGTCTCCCCTGCTAGAATGCCAGCCTCGTGCCAAAGGGATTTTTGTCTGTTTTGTTCACTGCTATTTCCCAAGAGCCTTGAGCAGTGCCTGGCACACTGTAGGCACTTTATTGTGGAATGCTGCCCCAATGTGGCAGGATCAGCGCATACCAGGGAACCAGAGTATGAAATGAGGGCAGAGAGGTGTCCTGGAGCAAGGCCACTCAGGCCCATAGGCCATGGTAGGAATCAAAATTGTATTCTTGTAGAATAGAAAATTATGGGAGAGTTTTCAGCAGCAAGGGAAGAGCCCTGATTTTCATTTGGAAAAGATCACTCTGGTTGAGGCAGGTGTCTGACACTGGGAATGTGGGTTCCACCCCACTGGCCTCCGGGGCAGCCGGGGAGGAGGTGTTCTGAGAGGCGGGGGACGAGACCAGGAGCACTGTGCATCCCGGAGTTGCACTGCTGAGCAAGGCCCTCCTCCTGGGCCTTCCGGAACGACCTCAGTCCCAGGGACCAAGGAGCCGGCAAGGGATGCGAAGAGCAGCCTCACCACCCACAGAGAGGCAGCTCCCCACCCAACTGGACCCTTCGCCTCATTACTGGCTCACCCTGTCTGCAGGCCCCAGGGAATTATAATTGTACAAATAAGTCCTGTCAACGCCTTAGGAAAAAGCGCAATTTGATTGCACCTTGATTGGTATTTTGGGGGGAGGAGGGTGTTCAGAGGAGTTGATAGATACAGTCATTATAAACACGCAAAGTAGGAGAGAATTTCAAACTCCGGCTGCAGCATCTTATCTACATAGCTGGAGTGGTGAAACCGGGCGTCACCGAACACCACCGCGGGGCTCGGAGATAGCCCTGGACTGGGAGGCCCTGGCGTAGCCACCACTTGCCGGGTGTCCTTGGGCGCGAGGCCGGTCCCACCCGGCGTCAGTCTCCTCCAGGGAGTGAGGTCACAGGCGCTAAGCAGGTCCCAGGAGCTCGAAGGTCCTGGCGGGAGGAGACTCTGGGTGCGACAAACGGGTGCGGGGGTCCCTTCCCCGCCCCCTCGCCACCACCTTTGCCCCTGCGCTCTCTCCATCCACCGCCTCCGCGCGCCCGGCTGGAAGGCCCCGGGGAGACCGCCGCGGTAATGACCCTCGACAGCTGCGCCTCCGCTGAGCAGCCGCCCCTCCCGGCCCCCGCCCGCCGCCCCGCCGCCTCCGGAGACAGGTTCGCACCTGCTCGGGGCCATTTCTCATCAATTAGGCCTTGGCAGCGCCTGAATGGGGCCCGGCGGGGGCGCGTCCCGGCGGCCCCTCCCCGGGCGCCCGGGGCGCACAGATGGCAGCCCGGGCGCAGCTGCCCGCCGGGCTCGCGGGGCCACAATCGGCCCAGTGTTCGCGGCCCCCAGGCTGGGCAGGGGCCGGGCACACCTGCGCGGCACAGATGGTGCGGCCCGCGGCGGCAGGCACCGAGGCCCCTCCAGGGACTGGGGGGCGGCACGAGAGCAGGGCCCCTCCCCGCAAGGCGGTTGCTTTCCGAGCTTGGAATCTGGGGCAGGGGCCACAGAGAAAATGGTCAGGGCTGCGGTACCAAGCCACGCCCTGGTCCCTTCACCTCGCCGCGCCCTGCGCCCCTGGGCAAGCCCCAGTCCCCCTTGCTGCAAAAAGAGCGAGTCCCTTTTGGTAACCTAAATGCCCAGCGATAGGGGATTGACTAGAAAATGTGTGCCACGGCTCTGCGGGCCACTGACACGCAGCCGGGGGAAAAATATGCTAAAGAGGAAACGCAAACCACAAATCAATGTGCTCAGTGTAATGCTGCTTTGGGATCCGCTGCTGAATTCTGCTCCATCTCCTTGGAGCTAAGCAAGCATGGTCTGGTCCCTTCATCTTTTCCAGCACCGGTTTCCTCACCTGTGGAATGGCACTAGAGGAGAGCTGTTAAATGAGATAATGTCTCGAAAGAGCCCAGCAGAGGACATGGTACACAGTAAGTGCTTCATAAAGTATTTTTTCTTATTTCTTGTTATAAAAAATAACATTCTCATTGTTAAAAATTCACACTTTATCAAATTATATAAGATTCAAAGCTAAAGTATCCTATACTTTCACCTCCACCCGAAATAACCATCAGTAACAATTTTTCCCCATGATTTTTTTCTACATTAATAACTACGTACATAAGCATAGACTCCAAAATCAAATGAGAGGACGGTTCAACTTAGTGGCTAAAATCTTGGACTCTGGGGCCAGACTGCCTGCATTCAAAAAACCGGATTCTGCTAGGTGTCCCTCAGAAAACTACTTAACTTCTCTGGGCCCCGGTTTCCTCATCTATAACCTTGCAGGAGAGTTGTGAGATTCACCGAGCAAATGCACACTAAACATCTCAAACAGCGCAAATAGAAATATTCACCCTATTGTAGCTATTTTGTAACTTTTTTTGGTAGTGTTTCCTACATGTTTTTCTGTGCTGAAAAAGTCAAAGCAATCATATTCCTTTGAACAGCTGTAGAATCTGCCACCCCGTGACGGACTGTCACATATTTGAGGGGTCCTCTCTGAGGGGCTTTGGGGCAGGTGCCCCAGGACGGCAGGAAACACCGCTGAATGCACATCTCTGTGCCCTGCTGTTAGATTCTCTGCAGTGTCGGGCCCTAGAGGTGGTGTGGAGGGGGAAGTCTCCCTGGCTCTATAGGGCTGGGACCAGGGTGAGGCAACAAAGGCACGAACCCATGCACAAAATTTAAGGGGACACCAAAAAAACTCAGAAATCCGGATAAATCTTTTTTTTTTTTTTTTGAGGAAGATTAGCCCTGAGCTAACTCCTACCAATCCTCCTCTTTTTGCTGCGGAAGACTGGCCCTGAGCTAACATCTGTGCCTATTTTCCTCTACTTTATATGTAGGATGCCTGCCACAGCATGGCTGGACACGTGGTGCCATGTCCGCACCCGGGATCCAAACCAGTGAACCCCGGGCCGCTGAAGTGGAACCGCTGAGCCACTGGGCCGGCCCTTTGGATAAATCATATTTTAATGCAATATTTCTAAAAATCAAAATTAATGCTAAAAACAATTCATGAGGAACAAAATATCACAATTTCACAGACAGGATCTGGCAGAGCCATACGGAACTATACTGGAGCCTGTGGCCAGGGAAAATGCGTGCCACTGCGTTTATATTTTTCTGTATTCTTCAATGGTAATTTCTTCCAGAACATTGAAGTCGTTGACAAACATATATTGGAAAGTTGAAAACTAGGCATATTAAACTCACAGCATTATTTTATGTTTAAACATTTTCTTTCTACCCCAAACAGAATTTGTATCAATTTTAGTTTTTTGGCTTGAAAAGTAGCAAACTTGTCACTAATATTTTCAAATTCTGCTTCTGGAAAGAAATTAACCATGAAAAACAACGAGGTAAAAACATCTAGCTATCAGGGAGCACATTTTTCCTTCAGCCTCAGGCTTCAATATGGCTCTGCCAGACTAGGGGCTGGATGTTGACAATCTGCCTTTCCAAAGGATGATAACAATTGACGCTCCCACTGAGGCCGACTTGGCTTTTCAAGCCTCCTTGGGGACTCAGCTGCTTTGAGTAGCGGGTCATTACCTCCGCATTTGGCCCCTGTCTGAGAGGAGCCGGGAGCTGGCCTGCCTACCTGGGCTGGCTTTCTGTCCCCACTCGTTTGGAGGGACACCCGGATGGCTCTGCCACAGCCTGGGCGGCTCAGGCTCCTGCAGGCTCCGAGCTGCCTCATCTCAGATCTGCAAAGCCCCTGCCCGCACTTCATTCTCAGCCAAACCTTTCAACTCGGGGGTACACCCACCCTAACATCCCTGGAGCTGCCTGGGGGGCACCGAAAGCTGCTCCTGAATCGACTGGATCTGGGACCCCTGAGGAAATCATCTCACTCATGTCCCCTTCTCTGTGGCAGCAAGAGCTGCTCTGCCCTTCACGTGTTTATCCCCTCCGTGGATCCCCTGAGCCGCTGCTGTGAGCAGCCCTGAGGGAAGCCGTGGGCCCGAGGCGAGTTAGTCACGGTCCCCGGAGATCAGAGCTGCAGAGAGCAGGGAAAACAAAGAATTTTCAATACCCTTTCATGTCTGTTACTAACTCGCCACATTGTCCCCGGAGAGCGGGGAGCACACGGGCCAGATGTAATTGGATGTCAAGGGGCATCGCAGTCTAACATACGAAGCAGTGGTCGTAGTAATAGTAATAATTAATAGCAATAACAGTAATGACAGAGTGTTTACTGTGCCCGGACTGTTGTAGGCACTTTACATATATTAATTCCTTCAATCTTCATCGGGACCCTGGGAGGCACTTTTTAGTTCCATTTTATAGACGAAGAAACGGAGGTAGGAGGGACTTGGTCACTTACCTAAGTTCCTGCCGATGACAAGTGGCAAAGCTGGGATGTGACCCCAAGGGGCCGGCTCTGGAGACCCCACTCTTGACCGATACACTGTGATCTTCGATTCCTCCTTGTTCTCCCTCAGTCTTCCACATCGCAGAAATTGGCACCCCCCCCAAAAAAAGATCCAGGCACCATTTTTATTCCACTCTTACCCAATTCTTTTCACAACTGACTTCTTCTCATCACTCAGATGTCAGAGAACTTGGCCTGTGGGTTTCCCGGAAGCGGGTCCCTGAGACACGGCTCGAGGGCGTGCGGTTTATTCGGGAGATGAGAGGCGATGACTCAGAGGGAAGCATCGAATGAGTCAGGGGACAGAGCAGCAGGGTAGCTGCCTCATCAGCCAGTGACCACACGGGTGACCACAGCTTCATCCCTTGGACAAACCAGGGAAACTGCCGAGTCCACGCCTCAGTTATCCTGCCCGAGGGGCGAGGGGGCTGGGGTGTTTCTGTGCTAGCGCCTGAGTCCCTGGATGAGAGCTGCTGGGGGCGCAGTGTTACACGGTGGGCTCCTCTTCCTGCCAGCAGCAAGGCTCCCACCGTTTCCGGGAAAGGAGCTCCAGGCTCAGAGGCCGAGACTGGCAGTTAGAAGTTACTGGGGCATCCAGGGACCGTTTTCCTTGTCCCTCCCATGCTCCTTCTGATCCCCTCTCTCCTGGGACATACAATGTTCTGGACCAAATGTTGGTGTCCCCCCTCCAAAGTCATATGTTGAAATCTGACCCCCAATGTGATGGCTCTTGGAGGTGGGAACTGGGAAGTAATCAGCTCGTGAGAGTGGAGCCCCCGTGACTGGGAATAGTGCCCTTAGAAAAGGGACCCCAGAGAGCTCTCCAGTTCTTTCCCTGACAGGTGAGGACATAACAAGGGGGTTGGCAGTCTGCAACCTGGAAGAGGGTCCTCGCCAGAACTCACCCACGCTGATCTCAGCCTTCCAGCCTCCAGAACTGTGAGAAATAAAGCTCTGCTGTTTATAAGCCACCCAGCCTGTGGTCTGTTGTCACAGCAGCCCAAACGGACGAAGGCATAAGAGAAGACAGAGAAGAGAAAGAAGCCAGGAAAGCGTGCGTGACCAAGCAGGCTGCCACGGTGGGCAGCTGGGGCTGCGTCCCCCCCGGGGTGCTCTGGGAGGGAGCACAGGACACCTGCCTCCTGCGGGAGAGGGAGCAGAGGTGTTTATCCTCCAGCGCACATCTGTCCTTGGCTGAGGGCTGCTTCTGAGAGCATTCACTCGTCAGCAGTCTGGCTTGCCGTGAACATGGGCCAGGCACACTCCTGGGGCCACAAAAAGAGCCTCGAGTGGAGAATTGGGGGTGTTTGCAGAGCACATTCTTTGAGGGGAGGAGGTCAGTGCAAGAGGATGTGGGTGGGGCACCAACAGTGGCTGCTCCAAATGGCTTACTCATCAGAAGGACAACGAGGAGATGACGGCCCTGCTGCTTGCCTGGCACCACTCGGGGTGATTACTTGTATAAACTTGCTCACGTAGCCCCATCGGTAGATGAGGAAGAAAAACTTGAGAGAAGTTTGGACTTTGCCGGAAGCCACGTACCCAGTTAAACGTGGCAGATTAGGATCAAAAGCAGGTCTGTCTGATTTGCCAGACCCAATATCGTTCCCTTCCTGTTGTTTCTCTGGATTTCTCTGCATCCCTGAGATTCGATTCTCCCCAGCCTGGCCATCCGGGTAATAGGTACCAAATCCGTTATGAGTGCCGAAGCGAATAAAATGCTAATCCTCATCAATAGATTAAACTGAGAAATGCTTAAAGCAGAGATCTTCCTGTAATAAAAGCAACTGCGTTATTTCTTTGTAATTTGACTGCTCACATGAGCCCAGGAACCCGCCTGATGGCTTTACAAATCTGTGATAATTTCCTTCAACTTCTCCGTTTTATTGCTGTCATTAAAATCCCGTTGTGTTCTTAAAAGAGGAAAAAAAAAATGATTAAAACAGATGTGGCTCTTAAAGTTACAATATGAATTTTACAACCCCAGGTTTTATGATACTGAGAGAAATTTCAGCCACCCGGGTCAGAGGCAAGAAAAATGGGACCGGATTTCTGAAACGGGTTAGGGGAGGAGGCAGGAGCGGGGGGCGGGGGGGGGGGGGGGGCGAGGGGTTCAGAATGAGAAAGACAGCCCACAGAGCCAATTTCCTGACCGTCACATCCCTCTCCCAACTGTGCAGAATGTCACATTTGCAGCACTCTCTCTGCCCCCCCCCCAAAGCCAAGACCCTCGAATACTGAGGCTTGACGGAACCACTTTCCCTCTCTCCAGCCTCACTTTCAACTTCCTCTTCCCAAATCATACTTTCCAGTGAAACAGTCTGCAGTAGTCTTTTCGTCTTGTTTTTTTGAGGCGGCGTTTTGTCGTAAAAAGAGCATTGAGATCCAGGTTCTAGTCCCAGATCTTGAACAAATGCACCATGACTTGAACAGATCACTGAACTCGGGGCTCCTTCAGGTTTTTCGTCCCCAAAACCAAGGAGTGGTCGCAGGTCTGAAGTTTTCCCGAGGGACTGCAGCTCCATGACCTCACCTGCAGGAGCTCGGTGCCCGGTGCAAAAGGAAGTTCTGGAGATCCGTTGCTCGAAAAAATAAGTGAATTCCTAAATTCACCTCTATTTTTCTTTTTAGAAAAACCAAGTTATTAACTTCTACTAATAATTGAAAAAAAGAATTGGAGAAACTATGCAATTGGTTTCCTTTTTTTAAAAAAAAAAAAAAGATCAGACTGGCAATGATTTAAAAGAGCCAAACACAGTGCTGGCAAAAATATGGAGATATGGGGATTCCTCTATATTGCTGGTCGGAAGATAGAATGCTATAGCTCCCACTATCAGATGTTAAATGAGTGTATCCTTTGAACCAGCAACTTTACTCCCAGGAGTTTATCTTAAGGAAATAATCAGAACACATGAGAAAACGCCCACAGTAACAAGTCCCAGGAAAAGAGAAAAAAAGAATATCAAAACATATGTATTACATCAGTCCAACTTCATGTTTAAAAAAATAACTGCCTAGAAAATAATTGAAAGGAAAAAACCAAAATGTTAAATAGAGGTGTCTCTGGTTGGTAGTGCTGTGGATTATTTCTATTTTCGTCTTTCTATATTTGAATGCTGGTCTCACTCCCTCTGTCCCTCCCTTCAGGTCTCTGTTCGAATGTCACCGCATCACTGAGTCCCTCCCTGACCAGCTGACCTGAAACAGCAGACCCTGCTCCGCATCGCCCGTCGCTCTTTTCCCCTTGCTCTCTTTTATTTTTCTTCACTGCCAGACATTGTATTTTACGTGTATTTAATTATGTCCTCACCGTCTGTGCCCCACAACTTGAGTGTCACGTCCATGAGGCCTGTGTCCCCAGCACCTAAAGTGCCTGGCACATAGGAGGCACAAAAACATGAATGACGATTTGAATGATGGATGACGTGTGCAAATACATATACACAAGGATAATCATTGCAGTGTCGTTTATAATAGTGCAAAGGTGAAGGCCAACTAACTGTCTAACAGTAGGAAATTGGTCAAATGTCATATATCTGTACATCGGAAGGCTACGCAGTATGTTTTTCAAGTTTTTAAACATCTATGTGTGTGTACACGTCTGTGTGTATATGATTGTATTTTTCTCTCTAACAACAAAAGGAACGCGTGCTATTTGCAGCAAATCAATCAACAGAGATCAGTCTAAAAAAAAAACCACTCATGCTCACCCTGAAATTCAACTCACACCTAAGCTTTAGTCATTGAGTGAGAATCCTTCCATATACATTTTTCCTGATGCTCGTATAAACGACTGCCAACATATGGTCACATAAATAAGATCCCCACCCTTTCTAAAATTTGGTTAATCATTGTCCACTATAGACACTTCTGTGAGTTGACATACAATTTATTAATTTATTACACTGTGTCCATCAGGACATTCAGATTGCTCCCAGTTGACTGCCTGTGTAATCAGTGCTGCAATAAACATCCTTGGTGCTATGTCCTGATAATTTTCTTTATGTAGAATGGATTCCCAAATGTGGGATTTCTGAGTCAAAGGCTCCAAGCATTTTTAATTTAATAATACCATCATAATAATTTTAATTTAATAATACTTTCATAATACTCTTTAGTTGATGCTGCTTAATAATACTTCAAAAACCATTATAGCAATTCACGTTCCACCAGGAATCTGTGACTGTTTTGTCGCATCTTCACCAGCCCTGGGTGTCATCAGTCTTTTCACTTTTTGTCAACAAAAGAGCGTAAAGTAGCCCATGACTATTCAGATTTTCTTGACCATGAACAAGGTTGCAAATATTTTCAGGTATATTGGCCATTCTGTGAACACCCTTTGTCCATTTTGCATTGAAATGTTTGTCTTTCTCTCGTCAATTTCTAGGAGCTCTTTGTACATTAGAAATATCATATATTTGTCATTTTTGCTGCAAATTTGCCCCGTGCTATCCTGAATGTATATAAATGTTCTCTGAAGTATTATTCAAATCTTATTGTTATTTTCCTACATTTAGACATTTGATCCATCTAGAATATTTTGTATAGAGTATGAAGGAGAGTCTAATTTACATTCTTATAAATGGGCAGCCACTTACTGGAGTACCATTTTTTAATAAAATATCCTATTTCTCCTGAATTTAAATGTCACCTTTATATAGACAGAAATATATATATAAATTTCCCATATATACTTAGATTAATTTCTGGAGTTTCTATAATGTTCCCCTGTTCTGTTTATTCCCATGTTTTTCTTTCACTAGCTTTCTAGTAATTCAGCAGCCAGCAGCCAAGCAGAAAACAAATGGTCCACTCAAGCAGGACAAGGCAGGAGGGTTTCATAAAGAGGCTGTTTGCTAAGGGATGGACAGGGTTTATGAAAGCCAACGAAGGGCAGGCAGCAGGGGGCTAGTGACAGGGAAGCTATTACTATTGCTAGAGCTGAAAGGGAGGAGGGAGGAAGCCGAGGAATGCTGGAGCCAGCTCACCCCAGCTGGCAGCAGTCAGTTGTTAGCGTCTCTTTCCAGCTACTCACGACTTCAAATGGGTGACCTGAAATCAGCCACGGTGAGAATATTTTATACCAAGGAAATTGGCCAATGCTATCGATCAGAGCTCCTTGCTCCCAGAGCCTGCTGCTCAGCCCTTACCAGCACACCCAGAGGAGGAAGTGCTTTCGTGGAGAGAAGAGTTGCATGGAAAGGAACTGTGGTCCTGAGTAGGAGGACTGAGCCCACCCACTGTAGCCCACAGGGAAGGAGGAGGACAAATCTGCTGACTTTGATCTCCTCCTACCCTCCTACCCTCGCAGTGCCTCCCGCGCCCAAACTCCACATTTCAGAGGACTGGGGGGCTCAGACGCAGTCAGAGGGGTCAGCTTCCAGGGGCACGGAGCAGGGTGGAGATGGGTGGATCCAGATGGACACATCCAGCCCCAAACCGTTGACAATCTGGTAGGACTGCCTATCTAGTCCCCCCAGCCCATGGTCTTAATTTTCAAAAATTTCTCTGAGATTTTTATCCACATCCCCCAAAACTTTGTTGAGATAAGGGTTGGAATTTTATACGATTTAAAGATTAGTTAATCTTTCAAACAGGGAAGGACTGAAACTTTGTGAAATTAAATCTTCTCGTTCAGGAACATGAGCTGTCTCCATGTACGCCATTTACTTTGACTTTTGTTTCTAATTCTTTAATAAAATCTTACAATTGTTTCCATATGAGCCCTGTACTTTTATTGTTAGATTCTGTTGTATTTTATGGTTTTGATCACTGATACGAGTGAAATATTTTTCTACGTTCGTTTCTAACTGGTTATTCCTAATTTTTTAAAAAGCTATTGATTTCTTCATGTTAGAACATATTCAAGCAATTTATAAATTAACCATTTACAAATACCAAATAATTATGCAAATTTTATTTTTTTAAATAACCTCTTTTGAATTTTCTAAGCTTACAATGATATCATCTGCCAAAAAAGAGATAATTTTGCCTTTTGTTTTGAATATTTACACCACTTATTCCATTCCCTTATATAATTGCATTCACTAGAAACTCTGAAATAACAGTGTGGGCAGCAGCCATCCTGCCTTATTTCTTATTTTACTGGGTCTGATTCATGTTTCATAGTATCATAGTATGTCAACGTTAATTTATAATAATTTTTTTTTATTCTATTCATGTAGTTCCTTTCTATCCCTGGTTTTACTTGGAGTTTTTTCTAGGAACAGCTGTGGACTTTCATCAAATGCCATTCCAGCGTTTTTTATATAACCTCTGGCTTTCCCCACTTAATTTGCCGATATGATGAATTATAGTGTCAGGTCTAATGATGAGTCGTTCCTGCCTCCTGAAACAGACGTTATTTGCTTGTAATGTGTTATTCTTTCAATATGCCACTGAATTATATTTGCTGACATTTTATTCAGAATTTTAGCATCTCTGTTCATAAGTGAATATGATCTAGAGCTTTGCTAATTGTACTAG
Source organism: Equus quagga (assembly GCF_021613505.1). Lineage (NCBI taxonomy): Eukaryota > Metazoa > Chordata > Mammalia > Perissodactyla > Equidae > Equus > Equus quagga. The sequence continues at coordinate 97,616,499 of NC_060278.1, forward strand.
GAACCGCAAACCTTGGCATTAAGGTTGTTCTTTGCTTTGATAAATGATTTGGGACCTTTGTGCCAAGTTTTGTAAAACACTCAAATAACGTTTTGGTAAATTTTTTTTTTTTTTTAAGGAAGATTAGCCCTAAGCTAACATCTGCCACTAATCCTCCTCTTTTTGCTGAGGAAGACTGGCCCTGAGCTAACATCCGTGCCCATCTTCCTCTACTTTATATGTGGGATTCCTACCACTGGCTTGCCAAGCAGTGCCATGTCCACACCCAGGATCCGAACTGGCGAACCCTGGGCTGTCAAAGTGGAATTTGCGCACTGAACCACTGCGCCACCGGGCCGGCCCTGATTATGGTAAATTTTTAACCACTTCACTTTTTCCTATGGTTAGTTGTCTTTTAACATTTCTAACTTCTTCTTGAGTCAATTGTGGTCATTTATATATATTTTTTAAATCACCTATTTCCTCTAGATTTTCCTTGTTTTTGCCATAGAGTTCCCAAATTGTTTTCTTTTTTTTTTTAAAGATTTTATTTTTTCCTTTTTCTCCCCAAAGCCCCCCAGTACATAGTTGTATATTCTTCGTTGTGGGTCCTTCTAGTTGTGGCATGTGGGACGCTGCCTCAGCGTGGTTTGATGAGCAGTGCCATGTCCGCACCCAGGATTTGAACCAACGAAACACTGGGCCGCCTGCAGTGGAGCGCACGAACTTAACCACTCGGCCACGGGGCCAGCCCCCCAAATTGTTTTCTTGAAATTATTATTTTACTTTCTTCTTTCTTTGTACTTGTATTTCTCTCTCATACCTGATGCATATTATTTTCTTCATTTTTCCTCGAGAAGGCTCACAAGGGATTTATCTAATTTATCCCCTGCCCCGCCCCCTGGAACCAGCGTTTGGTCTTTGCCCTCAGAGTGGTGGGGGTGGCGAGATGGGAAGGGGCGTCGGGCACAAACGTCAGTTCTGCTGTTTACCAGCTGGGGGACGTTGCCAATCATTCACCTGGCTGAGCCACAGGCTCCTTATCTGTAAAGAGGAATCTGCCTCACTCCCGGGGCGATGCTGTAGACAGAACAGGAAAAGTCGGTAAAGCAGACAGCGCCGTTCCCAGCGCACAGTAGGACCCCCGCGTGGTTAGGGTGCTCCAGAGAAACGGAGCCAAGATCTCTCTATAGATATATCGCACATATTTATGGCTTATCTAAATCTTTCTATATCTATATAGATATTTATATAGATATATAGATATATAGATATTTATTGGTTCAATATATTGATATCGATATACATCTCCTATTGGTTCTGTTTCTCTAGAGAAACAAATACATAGAGAGAGAGAAAGAAAGGAATTGCTCACATGATTCTGGGGCCCAACAAGTCCCAGGATCTGCAGGGTGACTCAGCAAGCTGGAGACCCATGAGAGCTGATGGTGTAGTCTCACTGCAAGCCTGAAGGCCCCAGAACCAGGACCACCAACGGCATACTTCCAGGCTGAAGGCCAGCAGGCTCGAGATCCAGGAACGGCTGATGTTTCAGTGTGAGCTCCAGTTCAAAGGCCGTCAAGCAGGAAGAATTCTCTCTTACGTGGGGGGGGGGCCCCGCCTTTTTGTTCAAACTCAGGCCTTCAACTGATTGGATGAGGCCCACCTATGTTACAGAGAGCAATCTGCTTTACTCAGTCCACCAATTTAAATGTTAATCTCATCCAAACACAGCATCACAGAAACATTCGGAATAATGTTTGACCAAATATCTGGGCACCTGGTGGCCCAGTCAAACTGACACATAAATTTAACCCTCACATCAGTCATTAGGCATGCCACCCAGCCCAGACTGTCTGCTCCCAGAAGACACTGCGCCTCCCCACCTGAGCACTGATCATACTTTATTTTATTTCTTCCTATTTTATGTTGTTATTTGTTGCTAGTTCCCTGTTAGTCTTCTCCTCGGTACCATCCATGCCACTAGGACAGGAACATGCCCATCTTGCTCACCCTTATGGCCTCACCACGTAGTTCAGCACTTGTACTCATTACAGGGTGACAAATGGCTCTGAACAAATTGATTCTCCACCCCGTCACGATCTGATGTTTGCCATCGCGAGCTCTGGATGCGTCTCCCTGAGGCCAGAGGATTGCGCATTGTTCAAATCTGTATCGATAGGACTGGCTCTGAGACGGGCACACAGTGGGGACTCAAAAGATGCTCATTAAAGTGAATTCATCTAAAGTCAGGCACTGAGTAGGACTGAGGGTGGGTCTCGCGCGGTGGCATGGGAGGGACGAGAGGATGGTGACCTCTGTATGAAGTGGGGTGTTTTCAGTTGCAAGGGACAGAAACTCATCTCAAAAAGATTTAATTTAAAAATAAAAAGGGAGATGTTCTTGTTTAAAATAAGAAGGGAGATGTTATGGGCTTAATTAACTAAAAAACTGTCTATCTAGATATGGAGTTTAGGCGAAGTTGAATCCGGGAATTCCAGTGACATCACGAGAACTTCTGTCTCCGTCTTATAGGAGGATCCCCGTGTTACAGCGCCGGCAGCTCTAGGCATCCATTCTGAAAGCTTAGCACACTCCACAGAAACAATGTCATTTCCCCAGGAGGCGTCCTGGAGATGCCTCACTCCCACTCATCCTGAACCTTTGGCCAAGAGGGTGGAGTGTTCCCACCGGCCAGGCCTGAGTCATGTGTCCCCTCCTAGAAGCTGGACGCAGGGTCATCCATTCCTGAACCTGGCCTAGAATGTGCCAGCTTGGGGGTGGGGGGGCACTTTACTGGCCACAAGCACATGGCGTGGGATAAGAAACCAAGAGAAGAGTTTTAACCCTCTATGGAACCCATAAACATCCATGAATCCCCACAGTTAAGATCCAGCGTCTCATTTACAGAAACGTGACCCAGGCAGGAATATCAATCTTCCCTCAGGACTAACAAGTATTTGGAGGCAGGGGGTAGTTTGTAGAGTGGTAACTCTTACTACCATCGTTGTGCTCTCCTCTTCTCTAGCACCCTGAAACTCTAGCTCCCAGTTGCTCTGCACCAGGCCTGCTGTTGGGGTGTGCAGCCCCTCTCTCCTCTGCCTTGAGAAATCACTCAAGCAGCGTTGTCCTTTCTCCTCTTTGGAAAACAGAAGGACAAAGAGTAGGGTGCATTTTCCACCTCTTGGTGACAGCATACTTGAGAATAAAACGAACACAGGAGAGCAGAACCATGTGACCTTGTGGGCCTGAACGCTGACCAGACACCCTGCTACCCTGGCTCCAAGGCTGAGCATGTGACCCAGGCAGGGCCAATCAGCACAGTTCATTCTCCTGACCCCTGAGATTGGTTCAGGGATGGACACGTGACCCAAGGCAATGGAACGAGGCTCAATCCTGGGAATTTGTTTGAAATTATTGAGGAAAGAAATGTTTTCTTCCCAGTAGAGTGGTTAAACTGGCAGGAAACAAAACTGGAGCTACTGAAAGCCATCTTACCATCACAAGCCTTTTTCTTTGTTTGTTTGTTTTTTAAAGATTGGCACCTGAGCTAACAACTGTTGCCAATCTTTTTTTTTCTTTCTTTCTGCTTTTTCTCCCCCGAATCCCCCCCAGTACATAGTTGTATATTTTAGCTGTGGGTCCTTCTAGTTGTGGCATGTGGGATGCCGCCTCAGCGTGGCCTGACGAGTGGTGCCATGTCCTTGCCCAGGATCTGAACCAGCGAAACCCTAGGCCACTGAAGCAGAGCACATGAACTTAACCACTCGGCCACAGGGCTGGCTCCCCAATCTTTTTTATTTTTTCCTTTTCTTTTTTTTCTTCTTTTCTTTCCAGAAGCCTTTTTGAGAATGAAGCCAATACAGACAAAAACAGATAAGAAAGGCAGAGGGAGACTAAGTCCTTAGGACTTCCACTGAGCACCTGGATCCAGCCAGGCCTGAAGCCTTCACCCCTGTACTTATCCATTGTATGAACCAATAAAAGTCAGTTTTAGTTGAGTTTCTGTCACTTACAACTAAAAGAGACCTGAGTAACTCTGAAGGGTAACCTACAAATTCATTAGCAACTGATTTTTTGACCCAAAGGATCCCCTCTCATTGTTTTCACAGCCTCCAATGCTTCCACCATTGTGTCCGTAATCCTAGGGTGTGGCAACTGCCTCTTCTCGTGTCTGTCTCCCCCAAAGACTGCAGCTACTTGAGGCCAGAAACCTGCCTTTTTCATTTCTGTGTCCTCCAAGCCCAGATTAGGGTCCAGAACCAACAGTTCCTGGGAGCCTACAGTGTGGGGAGCTCACTCCCAATACTAATGCTTCCCACCCCTTAGGGAGACTGAGGCACAGAGTGGACACTTTCTTAGGAATTGAATAGGTGACAGACTCCAGATTTCAACCCAGGCCCTCCTAATTTCAAAGCGTCCTTTGCTGAATGCTTGTTGAATGAATGAATGACTCCACAGGCTGACCATGACACTGACCCTAATGAAAGTTTAGCTTGTTAGTTCTCACCCACAGATCCTGACACTCGAGGACTCCCGGAATTTTGCTAGAATGTGCCATGGGGCCTGGCGCTCCTAGGACAGCTGCTCCACAGCTGACTTGGGGCCTCCTTTTCATCACTGCTTCTGGGCCCCAATCCGCAGCCCCCTGGACCGCTGTTCTGAACAGCTGCCTCTGCCCGTCCCCGCCCTAAGCCCGGGCATGCCTTCCTGCGACAGCAGCTCCCGAGTTTTGTTTGTTTGTTTCTGAGGGGAGGCCTCTTTCGCAAATCCTCAACACCTTGATGCTGCTTCCCCCCGATCCAGGACTCCAGAAGACGTCCGCTTTCTTCTCTGTGGCCGTCCCTGTCCTGAGTCGCACGCTCCCTGCCTCCTGTTGGATGCCGCCGTCCTTCAGTTCCTCATGACACTGAATCTGCTTCAGTGCCCACTCGAGGCCGTGTCATCTCCCACGTCGAGGTCCCTGCAGCTCCACCCGGAGTCGTCTTCCTCATCCCAACGCCCTGGACCTTGCTTCCTTCTACTCATCGTGCAGACAGCTGGCCAAACCCTCTTCCACAGGGAGTTCCCCACGCGCCCCCACCCAGGAGCATCAGAGGCCCCCCTTTTACCCACCCCTAACATGTACTTCTCCTTAAGACCTCCCAACACACCTGTAATTACCCACCTGTCTCCCGCCTGCACACCTCTAGGCCGTGCACACCATGGGGACAAGGATGCTGTCCCGCTGGCTCTTGGCTGTGTCCCCACCCCTAACACAGGGCTTGACACACACCAGGAGCTCCATAAATACCTACCGACTGGATGAATGAATGCGATCATCTAATTTGTGATCAGATATGGAGGATTCTGACGGGTGAACAATCGGCCTGCCTCAGTTTACAAACTCACTGGCATGCCATCAGACACCTCTCAGTATTCACCTGGAGCTGGAATGGTGAGCAGCACAGCAGGTGACTTCTCACCTGGTCTGGGGTAGCATGAGGACACCTCCCACGCCCACCCCTCCCTGGGCTACCTCCCTCCTCCGGCCGAGGCCACACTTCCTGTCAGTGCAAAACTTCCTGCGTAACCTCTGCTCTTTCTCCCCGGAAAATCTCATCTTCTCTCAGCTTTGAAAGGATAATAAAGATAATACAAACCAGCATTCATCATGTGCCAAGCACTTAGCATGTTCCAGCTCCTTTAATCTTCCCACAAACCATATAAGTCGGGGTAAAATTATTATCTCCATTTTACAGACCAGGAAACTGAGGCCCAGAGAGATTCAGTCAGTTATTCAAGGTCACACAGCTGGGAAGGGATGGAGCCAGCCAGTCTGACCCCAGAAAAACCTCACCTAACCACTAAACTATATAATAATAACTTCCCCACATTTTTGACGGTGACTCATAGTAACAAATACTTTTTATATCATGACCCCATTCACACATAGGCCTTCACCTACCAAAGGCTGAAAAAAGTTTCACAAAGCAAGACTCACTTTTATTATGTGCTGTGCATTCTATCTAGCTCCTTAAAAATAAATGATGGTTATGACATCATTGTTGGGCAATTATTGGTTGTACGTTTTAAGTAGGTTAAAATGAGATATAGTCCACATTTGAAAGTGCCATGCTGCTTTTTATTAGGATTTAAATTGAAAGATGTATTTGCGTATGTATGCATAGGTTGTCTCTTAAAGGATGCTGGGCTAGGTGGAATAACGACCCTCGAAATGTCCACATTCTAAAGGCCCAGAAACTGCAAAAATGTTAGGTAACGCGGCAAGGGGACATTGAGGTGGCTGACGGAATTAAAGTTGATATCCAGCTAACTGAGGTGGGGAGATCATGCTGGATCATCTGGGTGGGTCCAGTGTGAGCACAGGGGTCTTTCTATGTGGAAGAAGAAGGCAGGACAGTGTCAGAACGATGTGGCTTGAGAAAGATGCGGCCGGCTATTGGTGGCGTTGACGATGGAGGGGGGCCAGGAGCCAGGGAACCGGAAGGCTTCCAGAAACCGGAAAGACAAGGCAACGGATTCTCCAGGGGGGGTCCTCCTCAAAGGAACACAACCCTCGTGACACCTTGATTTTAGCCAGTGAGACCTGTGCCCAACTTCTCTCCGACAGAACTAAAAGACAATAAATTCGTGTCGTTTAAGCCACTAAATTTGTGGCAATTTTTTACAGCAGCAGCAGCAGGACACCAATACAGATATCAAGGAACTGGGAGCATAGTTGCCTCCGGGAGAGGAAACAGTCAGCTGAGGGATGAGCGGAAACGCACAGAGTAAAAAGAGCATACCGTTTGAATTTTGAACCGGGTGAATGTATTTTTTTTTAACTTAAATAAAATGTTTTGAACGTTTGCAGACTCCCTCTGAGTCTCCCCAGAACCTGGTCTAGAAGCCACTGACCTGCTCCATCCCCCCTGCGACATCGCTAATTCTGTCTTCCCCGCCTGAATCCCCTCTCCTCCGGCTCATTCGGTCTGACTTTCCTTCTGCAAAAACTCTCCCACCCTCACTCTCTGTCCACGTGGTTTAGGGAGGTTGATCCGTGTCCCAGTGCCGGGGGCGGGGTGGGGGTGAGCATGTGACCCGGGCTCAGCCAATCAGAGCATTCCTCACCCAGCCCAGTGATTGGTTCAGGGTGGGCACGTGACCTAATCCTAGTCATTGAAAACGTCCCCTCTCCCTGTGCGCTGTGAACGGTTTCGGGATGGGCATGTGATCCAAGTAGAAAGAATCAGAGTCCAACTCAGGACTCAGGACATAACTAACAGCAAAGGGGGCTGTTGAACTAGTGAGAGGTAAACCTGGAGCTGGTGAGTCCCTCTTTGCCACAAGCAGGGGAAAAGTCCACCTGAGAGTGAAATCAAGACGGAGGATATCAGAGCCAAGAGATGAAAAGAGCCAGACTCCTGAGGCATTGATAGAACACCTGGATCCAGCTGTGCCTGAAGCCATATATAGTTCTATAAAAGGGTAAAATCCCTTTTGTGACTTACATCAGTTTGATTTTTTTTTCATCACTTACAACCAAAAAACCACTGATATACTACTCATTTTGCAAATGAGGAAACAGAGACCCAGAGCAGGTGTATGGCTTGTCCAAGTTCCTGCAGAGAGTCTGTGGCATAGCTGGAGACAGAGTTTGTTCCTGACTCACAGGTACTTTTGCCACCAGAGCACAGTCGGCCTTTCACTGACCCTCCTCCCATCCACACCTCCCCCGCACGCAGCGTCCCAGAATCTGATCTCACCGTCCCTTAGCTTGGACCAGATCTCCTTTGCATGGGGAGGGGGAAGAAGTGAGGAATGACCCTCAGTGTAAAACAGAAGATGTTTTACGAGGCACCCCAAATCTCCACGACCTGGGGGACAACATGGAGACACTTTCCAAAAACCCCACCCAGTTCATACTCAGCGAGCATGTGAGATCTCAGCTTGGACCGCACTTCCGGGGATTGTGAAAAGATTAAATCGGCCTGTGACCGGCCTGGACGACTCCCAAACGGGAGGACGAGGGCCCTAGGAAAGGGGGTGGTTTGCTGGTGGGGCAGGACCCTCGCAGGAGCTGTGGCCATGCTCTCAAATGTCAAGATAAGAGAGGGTCACGTGGAGAAAGGAGGACTTGTAAGCAGAGGAGATAGCCCCATCATTTAGAAACAGGGCAGCGCAGGCATTGACCAATCAGAACAGCCGCGGACAAGAAACAAGCCAATCAGAACCGTCACCAGGCAGAACAGCCTGACTCCTCTGGGAAGGCCTCTGGGGAGAGCCTTGCGGCTCTAGGCCTGCGCTCTGGAGGGAAACTAAAAGTCATCTTAGCTGCGCTGAGTGCCTACTCTGTGCCAGCGCAGCGCTGGGCCCTCCACAGGCTTTAGCCCAAACCATCCTCACTCCGAACAAGTCTTTGAAGCAAGTGCCATTTTATGCCCCTTTAACAGATGAAGAAACTGAGGCTCAGAGACGTTAGTTAATTTGTCCCAGTCAAATAGCTGGTCAGTGGCAAAGCTGGACTTCAAACCCAGGTTCCAAAGCCCAGGCTGGACTGGCTACCTAATTTTCAGAGCCCAGTGGAAAAAGAAAATGTGGGAGTGCTTTTTAAAAAATTATGAAGAATTTCAAGATGGTGACAGCACAGCATTAACCCAAGTGCAGGACCATTCGAAGCTGAGGCCCGTGTGACTGTGTAGGTCCCACCTATGAAGCTGAGCCTGGCCCCAGCCCTTAACCAGGAATGGCCTCCCCTAAGGCCACAGGCCACACTATTTGCAAGGGAGCCACCGTGGAGACAGGAGCTGAGGGAGGAAGCGTGGCGGCCTCTCCCAAGGCTGGGGGATCTGAGAGGGGCCTAGCAGTAGTGTCTAGACCAGTGCTTCATTGCTTTTCATTATTGCCTCCCTGAGGAGCCTCTTTAGACATTTTTTCCCTAATTCTGCCTCCCCTCCATGGAATTTCAATGCCACAGATGTACTATTTATCTGTGTTTTACACATAAAGAGAGTAAGGGTTTTGTTGCCCCTTAAGAACAAATTTTCAATCCCTTGGGGGCAAAACTCTGCCAACCCCTTTTTTTGGGGGGGGAGGGGGGTAAAGAACGGTTTATTACAAGCAATGGACAACACCAGGGATCTCTCCCAAAGCAGTGTCTCCCCAAACAAGGGTTTGGGGTCCTTTTACTGTTAGATCGTAGAAGGGTCCATGAATACTCGGTTAAGGAAAAAGCTCGGGGTTTGTTGCCTAATAGTCATGTTCCTTTAAGGCTCATGGTCCCCTCCCTCCTTTGGAGTGTACAAGGTCAGGATGAATAGAACTCATACTCTTAATGCCTGAAGCACAGAGGTGCAAATAGGACATAAACAGGTGGACGAAATATCTGTGTATGAAAATTTCATGGTGGGATGATTAAGAAAAAATTGTCTAAAAAGCTCCTTAGGATATAATTTTAAAGTTCCTTAGCAATAATTTTCAGAAGGTTGAGAGACTCTGTCTAGACAGGTGGTTTGGCGTTGCCCGGCGAGGCCTACATGGGGTTAGGAGTGTTGCAAGTGTCATGCCAAGGAGGGGCGGTGTCTTGGAGGGGCACCGGTGGGAAAGGGGGGCCTCTCTCCCTCTGGCCCTGAACGTCAGCAGGTAGCACGTAACCACCCGCTCACTAAAGTTAGGGTGTCAGAGTGGCCCATTGGCAGGCTTATTTGGCCCATCAAACATTTTTTAAGAGTTTGAATTCATTGCTAACATTTAAAAATTGGGAGATTTCACATCAAATACGGATTTATGGCTCTTTATAAAAAATTGGAAGATCTGACAGCACTGGGACCACGTTTCTGCATATCAACAATCAGCTGGAGTTGATTAGTGACTGCCCCATTCAGAAATGCATAACCTCTCTAGTTTACCACAGTCCACACCCCTCCTTAAGCTTCTCCATTGCTGAACTCAAGTGTCTGCTCCATTCGTCAATTTGGACATTCCATCATTCTTTATGACTGACATATTTCACTTGTTTACATTCCTGTCTGGCCACAGTACAGGGGTGGAGCAGAAGGAAGGGACAGTGGGAGAGAAGGCAATTTCTTCCCCACCCTTATTTCTATTTGTTAAGGAGCCTTTGGCAATTAATAATAATTTTTATCAAACACTTACCGTGTACCAGACACTGTATGAAAAGCTGAGCTTCACTATCTAATCTGCTCCTTGGAGCTCAATGGAATGTATGTAATATAATTATCTTCATTCGCCTGATTAGCAAACCTGGGCTCAGAAGGGTTAAGTAACTCACCCAAGGTCACACAGGAAGTTAGTGGCACATTCTAGTTATTATTCCTGTATGACAAACCACCCAAACTTGGTGCCATCAAAGAACCACCATTCTGTTGCCCTCCTGTGTACTGTGGGCTGGGGATACAGAAAGGGCACAGCACGGATGGCTTATCTGTGCTCCACAGTGTGGGGGGCCTCATCTGGGAAGACTCAAAGGCTGGGGATGAGTTGGTGGCTGGGGCTGAAATCGCTCACTCACATGCCTGGCACCTGAGCGAGGATGACAGAAACGCTCCACTCAGCGGGGACTGCCAAGCGACCAGAGCACCCACACACGGCCTCCCCTCCTGGCCATGGCCTCCCCAGGTGGCTTGGGCTTCCTCACAGCATGGCAGCCTCAGGGAAGTAGAACTTCTTAAGTGATGGCTCAAGGCTCCAGCAGGAAGGTTCCAGCAAAGGGGAGCAGTCCAGCCTTTTCTGACTTAGCCTCGGAAGTCCCATAGTTTCACAGTCCTGTCCAGACTCAAAAGAAGAGGACACAGATGCCAACTCTGGATGGGAGCAGGGTCAAGTTTACAGTGTAGAGGAGCATGGGGGATGGAAGGCATTGTCGCTGCATCTTGGAAAAATACAATCAGCCACATGGCAGAACCCAGACACAAACCAGGCGGGTGGCTTCAGAGACATTCTTCCCCACTACGCTATGTCCTACTAGGTGGCAGTGGGAGCTAAATGAGAGAAGGCAGCAAGTGTCCAGGGCAGAGCTCTGCATAGTAAATGCCAAGCCCATTACACGTTGCTTCCCCGATTCTGCACACTCTCTGCCACTGCCCCTACGTCTGTGCGTCACCTCACCCGCGCGCACCTGGCCACGTGCTTCTGGAAACCTGGTGTCGGCTGACCTAAGAGAAAGCCTGAAGTCAGTCCACTCCTCACGACAGCTCTGGATGAGAATTTCTCTGAGGTCTCACCCCAGAGGTGGCCGGGCCGTGTCACTGAAATCCCAGGTGGGGCCCGAGAGCCATGCCCTGGCCCCAGGCAACTGACCCGGGGAACTGAAGTTCAGAGTTGAAGAGTTCAAACCCGGCACAGTTCATGAGTGTTCCTGGGCCCCAAAGAGTAACCTGAGAAATTGTTTGTATCAGCTAGGAATGACTTAACTCTTGGCAAATCCTAGAAAACAGCCTCTCTTCCTGTTTCTAGAGGCCTTCCAAAGAAAAGAAACAGTTTAGGGTTTGCTCAGCTCTGTGGTTGACTGTAGACTCCCGCCCCGCACGGCACGGGGACCCGCGGGTGAGGTCTCGGCTCCCAGGAGCAGCGGGAGGGAACAGTCAGAGCAAACGAGGCTGTTTGGTTTTCTCTGGCCAAGGGGGCCTGTGAGTCAGCGTCAGGGACCCCCGAGGGGTGGAAGGGTCTTCAGCACTGATCGCAGTCTCTCTCCTGGAAACTGCACCTTCCAACCAAGCGAGGCCGGTCTGCTCACCGTCCCGACCCACCTCACCCTGTTCCCTTTCCCAGCACCCTGGCTCTGCACCTGCGGAGCCACCTTCCCGGAATGCCCGCCCTCCCGTGACTAAGCAAACCCATCTGAACTTTCAGCACCCAGGGGGAGCTCCGCGTCCATCACGTAGGAACTTCCCTGAAACCCGAGTTCAACAAACCCTTTTATTCCTCTCCCTCCACTTGCTACACAATTTAATCCTTCGCGCATTCATCCAACGGATAAGTTTTAGGGAAACCAGTTCTTAAGGTTTTGGGCCTCCCAACCCCTTTACACTCTTAAAAATTATAGAGGACCCCAAAGAATTTTTGTTTACGTGGGTTCTATCTATTGATTTTTTACCATATTAGAAATTAAAACAGACATTTAAAAAATATTTATTAATCTATGTGAAAAGAACAATAACAATTCCATTACATGTTCCTATCAGGGGGATGATGTCATCACATGTCATGTAACCTCTGGAAAACTCCACTGCACACTTGGGAGAGGAGAGTGGAAAAGACAAATAGCATCTTAGTATTGTTCTATGCAAACAAACGTAGTTTAGACCTTGTGGATTCCCCGCGGATCTGAGCCCAGGGTCACTGGAGCCCACGCAGAGAATCACTGTCATGGGGTAGTTAGCACCAAGACCTACCCACCCACTCTGTCCACAGGCCTTGTCATCTTTTAGGTATCACTGGCTTTTTGGTGTAACTCACTATTTATTTTACTGGTCCTGCTTAACATTTTTTTAAATTAAATAGATAAGGATAGGAAAGGAAAAGGAAAGGAAGGAAATATCTGCGTGCAAAGGACAGATTCTTAGTAAGGATTGGGGCTGTTATCTTAAATACTTTTGTTATGCATTGTTCTGGATACAGATGAGAATATAGATACAGACGTGAATATGAATATGAATATGGGTATACGTATTTGTTACCATAGGGTGTGGTCATAAAATTTTGAAAAATCGTCTATTACCAGACATTTTATGGAGGTTCCTCAGTGTAAGGCAGTGTTCAGTAAAGTGTGGGGCCTTTTCCCCTAAGGGTGTGGGAAATGGTGTTTTGGCGATGATATGAAATAATACTTTGTCACATAGCGATGGCATTAATCCTCCCTGTTCGGTTATTTTTCGATCGTTCTGGTTAAGTCCAGGAGAAAGCCTCATTTGGGGACTAGGATGTGTTTAACACTTTCCGACATTTGCTCATCTCCCTTTGTAACCGAGACAGAGACAGCCTCAGGCTCAGCACTCAGCCGGCCACAGCATCTAGATGGGTTTGAGCAACATCATTTTGGTTTCATAAAAAATATATATATATATAATATATAAAATATTATAGTTATTGTCTATGTGTTACAATGATGCTGATTTTCCATTTTGAGGAGAGAGGTAATGTTTCTTATTTAAGTAAATTTATTGCAGTAATAAAATGAGTTGATTTAAAGAAATACTTTAAGAAAATGCTATTGCAGGTCATGTGGGTATCTGGCAAAAAGTGTGAGGTGAAGGCGGTTCCTGAGTGGTTGAAGTTCCGGAAACACTGATGTACTTGGGAAGAGCGCTAGTGGGAGTCAGACATTTGTGGGTTCACATCCCAGGTCCGCCACCCACTGGCTCTGTTACCTCACGCAAGTGAACCAGCCAGTCTGGGCACATTGCTCCTTTAGGCTCTGAAAGTTTTCAAGGATCAAGGACATCCTAAGGTGACATCAGATGACCTCAGGTGACAGAAGGAGCCCAACAATTATGTCCCACACTCTGTGCTAAATAAACACTTCACAGCCCTTATCTTGTGTTGGGTTCACAGCAACCTTGAAGTAAGGCCGTTATTTCTACAGTTGGGGAAGGAAGGGCTAAGAGGAAGGACAATGACCTGCCCAAGGTCACACAGCTGGAAAGCGCAGAAGCGGGGATTTCAACCCAAGCCCGTCTGGGTGTGAAGTCCATTTTGTTCCCACTACGCCTGTCCATCTTCCCAGGGACGGTTTTGGAAGCAGGGGTGTCCACTCAGGCAGGGTGACTCCCTCCACCACCCCATCTCCTTCTGCCTCTCTTCTACTGATGCTGCTGAGCATCATGGGAAAAGTCGAGACCATTTTAAGCGTTAACCATAACTTAGCTTTACTTGCTTTGTAATTTACACATGGGAATAAAAACAGGTTCTTTTCCCCTTAAGTTCAAGAGACTAAGATCAGTGAAGTCATTGTCATTGAGTTAAATATTAAGAAGCTGGTTTGTAAATTCGAACTCGAGGTTACATTAAAAAAAATATAGTTGAATTGAGTTTTATGAGGCCAAGTTGTAGAATATTCATAAATCTGATAGGAGACAATCTTCCCATCCACCCTGTTAATATTTATATTTTTGAAGTCTTCACGGTCTGACTTACAAACATCCAGCGGTTTTCGCCCTTAGTTAGATAACCCGTTGTCATGGCTGGCTAGTGCTTTGTATTTTGCAGTATTTCATCAATAGTTCAAAATTTCTCTTTCTACTTAGATGCTATTAAAAACATGTGGCTTCTGATTGTGAATTTAATTTTACTCCAGACTAAATAAAGGAATCTTGGAATCATCATTTTAATTACTCCCAACCAACCAATAATCTTAGTTTCAAATTCAAATTTCCCCAAGGGAGGACCATTGCTGGGTACAGCTTTCTTTTTCTTTTTCTTTTCTTTTGTGAGGAAGATTGACCCTGAGCTAACATCTATGCCAATCTTCCTCTGCTTTATGTGGGATGCCTACCACAGCATGGCTTGACCAGCCGTGCGAGGTCCACGCCTGGGATCTGAACCTACAAACCCCAGGCCACAGACGTGGAGCGCACAACACCACTACACCACCCAGCCAGCCCTGGGAACAGCTTTTGCATCAGGCATTTAGGCAGAGGGAAGAGGAAGGAGAGAGCTCTTGAGCCGAGAGTGATCCTAGAGAGTCTAAGGAGCAGCCAGGAGGCCATGGTGCCTAGAGCCGAAGGATGGCATAAGATGGGGTCAGAGAGGTGATGGGAGTTGGGAAGGAAAGACCATTCAGGGCTTATTTTCCATTATAAGGACTTTGGCTTTTTCTCTGAATGAGATCAGAGGCAGCTGGAGGGTTTTGCACGGAGAAACAGGATATTCCATCTTAGGTTTTCATAGGATCACTCGGGAAACTGCGTCGAAAACAGACCTTGGCGGAGGGACTAGCAAGGATTCCATACAGGAGCCATGTGAGAGACCGTGTTGGCTTGGGTCAGCCCGGGATGGGGTTTGGGCCCCGCGAAGGTTGAAATGCCCATTGGACAGGCGATAGCAGATGCTGAGTACACGGGAGCGGGGCCGACTCCGGAATGCAGGGAAAAGTCTGGGCTGGAGGAGACACTGGGAGCTGGCCCCATAAAGATTGTGTTCAAAGCTGGAAACGTTTACTGAATGACAAAGGTGGCCGAGGGGAGAAAAGCTTTTCATTGAAAAGGAAATTTGAACGCTAAGAAGTTAGAGCTTCTCAAGAAACAGAGGGAGTTTTCTGAGCCCGGGCAGAGAAAGCAGAAGCCACAGGACGTCACCCAACCGGGACCCCAGCTCGAGGGTAGAGATTGCCCAGGCAGCGCTGTGGACCGAATGTTTGCGTCTCCCCAGAATTCGTATGTTGAAATCCTGGTGCCCGAGGTGACGGAGTTGGGCGGTGGGCCTTTGGGAGGTGCATTAGGATTGGTGCCCTTATCAAGGGACCCCACAGAGCTCCCTCCCTGTCCACCGTGGGAGGTCACAGTGAAAAGGCACCAGCTATGAACCAGGAAGCATGTCCTCACCAGACACCACGTCTGCTGGGGCCATGATCTCGGACTTCCAGACTCCAAAATTGGAGAAATAAACTTCTGTTGTTTATAAGCCCCCCAGTGTCTGGTGTTTTGTCATAGCAGCCTGAACAGACTAAGACAGGCGCCCCAGCCAGGGCCAACCGCAAGCCTGGCTGCAGAATCGCACCAGACATGTCTCTCGGAATGATGACTGAATCACAGGCTTCCGTCTCTTTAAAATATTTTCCTGGAGGCTCTTCTGGGAAAGAGTCTGCTTCTGGCTTTCCCATCCCTCTCTCTTTTTTGCATGGACCCGGGTCAAGAGAGCTACCTCTGGTGGTTGATTGTTTAATGGCCGCAAATTCCTCCCATCCAGGATGCACCCGCCTTTGCACCGGGACTGCTTCTCCCATCCAGAGGTGCAGTCTGTTTCTCCACCCCCTGGAATCTGGGCTTGACCCTGTGACTTGAGTTAATCCATATCATGTGGTGGAAGTGGCATCGTGTGAGTTCCAGTGTTTGGGTCTTAAGAGGCCTTGAAGCTTCTGCCCTCACGTTCTTGGAACCTGCCGCTATCCTAGAAGGAAGTCAGGCCAGCCTCCGCGGGCATGGCACACTCGGTGGAGGAGAACCAACGTCAACAGCCAGCCAGACGGAGGAGGCACGCTGATGAGCCCAGCAAATCAGCCGAGAAACCGCCCGGCCGAGCTGCAGAGCCGTGAAGAGGAGAAATCCCTGTTGTTTTACGCCAATAGTCACGGGAATGATTTGTCCCACACCCACAGAAAGCGGGTGCACCTTATCGTTTCCTCATCAGTGAAAGCAGGGTAGCAGTCCCCATCGAGTAGAGTTATTTTGCACATTTTCAATCTACTAGACGTGAAAATACTTACAATCTGGAAAAAAAAAAGATCAAGTGTCTGTTTATTGTTAACAGACCTAAAGATGTTGGTAAAATAATATCTAGGCTCCCCTGGAAAGGTGGCCTGAAAGTATTTTGGCATGGAATATAAAAATAAGAGTTACTGTGGGGCCGGCCCGGTGTCTGAGTGGTTAAGTTCACGAGCTCTGCTTCAGTGGCCCAGGGTTCACAGGTTCGGATCCTGGGCGTGGACCTAGCACCACTCATCAAGCCATGCTGTGGTGGCATCCCACATAAAATAGAGGAAGATTGGCACAGATGTTAGCTCAGGGCCAATCTTCCTCACACACACACACAATAATAAGAGCTAACACGAATAGAGTGTCTGGGCATGTGCCAGGTGCTGTTCTAAGGCCTTTGCATGCATTAACTCATTTAATGCTGATAATAAAGTTGGAACAGTATTTTACAGATAAGGAAACTGAGTCCCAGAGAGATTAAGAAATTTTGCAAATAACAGATGATGGAGCTGGGGTCTAACCCTGGTGATCCTGAGCCCTTGAGATAAAGGGAGGCAGCATCTTTAAGCACCTCTAAGGCACATCCACAAAGACACCCCACACAGTTCGACTTGGGAGGGAAAAGCTGTGCCCTGCTTTGATGTGGTGGGCAGTTTCCATCTGGGTTGTTATGTGGTGGTGGCTGGAGATGGGAAGGGGGAGGTCGATCGCCTCTGGGAGGCGGGCTGTTTCAGACACTGATTGATGTCTCCTCTGGCCTTCCATCACGTTTTTTCTCTCCCATTCAGAGAGGGGTCAGGCTCTGTGCCACCTTGTTTCAGGAGGGTTTTGTGGCAGGGTTTCCAGATTCCGTTTCCCAAAGCCATAGCCCGTTTGCAGAGAATTGGCATTTTCCTGAACTAGGAAATGCTTTCCCAAGCTGGGTAAGAGAAGAGAGAATTCCGAGGGTTCTGGAGCCCTGGGGCTGCTCCCCAGCTGCCCTGCAGATAAGGTAGGGCTCAGAGGGGGCAGGCACCACCCGCCACACCTGTCACTTTAGCTCCCCATCTCAGCCAAGGTCCCCTGCCCGAGGCATGGGAGGGGCATCAGAGCCTCTCTATATAAAGGGCCTGTGGGCTGGACCATGGGCCTCTCACGCACAGCCAGTGTGTGCCAATGACGGGTACTGCCTAAAACTCCAGAACCCAAATCTTCCTACAGCCCAGAGGCGTGAGCCCAAGAGCCCCAACCGTGACACCGATTCAGGACTCAGACTGCAAATGAGGTGGACTCAGAGCAGCATTTCCAAATTTCCAGTCCATTGAAAACCCCCTGCAAGCAGGGTTGCCAGATAAATCATGCTAAGAAGAAATTAGCTGGGCAAGCTTTTCTGGGCTATTTAGTCTGTTTCTCTCCTGTCTACCCTTCTCCCCGCTCCCCGCCCAACCCTGTATTTGGGATATACTTATACTAAACAGTTATTTGTTTATCTAAAATTCACATTTAACTAGGCACCCTGTATTTTTATTTGCTAAATTTGGCAACCCTCTCTCTAAGATTTTTACCATAACCACACGAGCTCATATGTTTTGTGAGAACAAAATGAACTCTTCTAAGATTTAGTTAATATTTTCTTTAAATTCACATTACTTTTTCATTTAGATAAAGTTATTCTTAAAGAGAACTTCACCTTAAGATATCACTTAAACAAATAAGCAATAAGATATCACTTATCATCTTAAACAGAGGTAACTGACAAAATGACATGCAATGAGAGCCAAGCAATTCACAAACTCTAGCTGAGCCCTTTGGCCTCCCCGAGACCTTTGCTGTCTGCTGCAGAAAGAGACGGGTCAGCGAGGTGTTAGGACAGGCAGGTCCCCAGGGAGACTTGGTCCTTGAAGGAATGAAGGGGCACTGAAGAGGGACTCAATTTCTCTCCGTGTGAGTCAATGTTCTATAAAGGTAGGTCCGTATACTGAAACCTGCTCTTGCCTGAAATCCCCGTAGCCTCATCCACACTGGGAAATAGTGATTTACAGAACAGAAAGGAATTCGGTATTTGTTGCCCACCTGAGTTAGTGGCCTGAGATTGGTATCCATGACCTATGATTGACAAAGTTCAAAAGTAATAAAATAAATCTCTGCACCAGACCCTGGGCATTTCACATGCGTGACCCCACTTGCTCCTCCCAACCATCCCAGCAAAAAAGGCCTGTTATTTCCTCATTTTTTCTAATGCAACAGCAGACATGTCACACCCCAGCGTCATCCAGCTAATTGGTAGCAGAGTCTGTGTTCTCAGCGACCTTGCCTGTATTCTCTTCCTGCGCCCTCCTCCCAAGCTGCAGCTGAACGGGCTAAGAGGAAAGTGTCTGAACAAATCTTTTGGGGCTGCTTCACCTATTTCTCCTCCCGACCACCCACCCCCCAGCCCTGCTCCCAGGTTATACTTGGAAAACTCAAAAATGTCCAATTTGAAGGCAATGAAAGTTTCCAAATTTCCCAGCAGACAGGAGATTTTGATCTCAGTGTTTCCCACAATTTGCAACGATTTGCCTTGTGACAGGCCCCGGATGCTTGTCTCTCCTGACAAGTCAGCAAGAGCCAGCTCATCTCTCAGGAGGGCTGAGGTTAGCCCGCGGAGAAAACACTTGTGTGTTTCGCAAACACCATCCAAATCTAGCAGAAATGTTTCCATTTTTATTTCGCTTTTTAAAAAATTCAATCAATTAACTTAGTTTGAAACTTTATTATTATTAGAACAACTCGAAACCTCCTCATCCCTCAGAAAAAAACCAAACACATCTTTAATCTATTTGCTTAAACATATATGCATATTTCTTTCTGGTCTTGTTTAACCCTTATCCACGTACGTCATTTGTGGTGGGAGCAATATAGTTCCAGTTTTTCGGTTTGCTTTTTTACACTTGATAAAATATTGTATTCACCAGGGATCAGCAAACTTCCTGTATAAAGAGCCAAATAGTAAATATTTTAGCCTTTGCTGGCCATAGGGTCTCTGTTGCAACTACTCAAGTCTGCCATTGTATTGCAAAAGCAGCCACAGACAATACGTAAGTGAATGGGTGTGGCTGTGTTCCAAAGAAATCTTTTTACAAAAACGGGTGACCTGTGGGCCCTACTTTGCGGACCCCTGGCACACACTTTTAAGTATGCTATACAGCCATGTGGTTAGGGGCTGAGGGTTCGGTACCGGGGAAGCCTGAGTTCCAATTCGGGCTGTTCCAGTAGGAGTTATGAGATCTAGTTGTGCACGTCATATGATATCTCTCTGCGCCAGTTTCCTCATTTGTGTGATGGGAGCAGCAATTGCTATTGCACAGTGTTGATGGGATTAAATGAGCTAAAGTGAGTAGCAAACTCAGGCCGGGCGCTGGGGCACAGGAGAGCCTGTAGGGGTGGTGGCTGCTCTGATGACCTACCACCAGGAGCCAGGCTGCTTGTTTGTCTTCCATCCGTCTGCAAGTTAGTCCGTTGAGTAAACACACTTTGATCTGCTTCATTCTATCTCTCAGACTGTCTACTTTAAAAATCATTCAACACCCTCGAAGCGTTGAGGATGAAGGGGAGAAGCTGATTTTCATTTCTGGACTAAATGTCTGGGTAAATGTATGTGCTTGAGGCGGAGCGTTAAAGACATAATCAACAGTGAAATACTTGCGCTGAGGAAGAATTTTCCTCCCCTCCCGAATCGAGGACGCGTCCACTAAAAGACGTGAATGCACTGCAGGATCCTTTGAGAGGTGGGTTGGGTTAGATCAACTCTTCGTTGAAAGTAAGAGAAATTTAAATAAAATCGCAATGGGGTCCTTCTAAACAAAACAAAGGAATTTGTTATGGGGAGTCGGGGTGTCCATGGATTCCAAAGTCCAGACTCGCAGGCTGGCCTCAGCAGACACGGGACAAGAAGGAGTAGCCATGGGGGCCGAGACAATGGCGCCTCTCATTCCGAGGCAGCGCAGTCTCTCCTCTCTGCAATTCCCGGCAGAAACAGGCCTGTCTGCAATTTTGCCCTTTAAATCTCGTTCTACGTGCAGCTGCCTTCCTGGGATCCCAGCCTCGAGACTTATTATCACAAGGTGGGTGCAAGGAATCGTTTCACCGTGAGAAGGTGGAGAGAAAAGCAGGCACCTGTGTCTTAACTTCCCACCTTGGGCTTTGGCCAGGCAACGGGGCCTTGCGTGTGACAGGTGTGGGAGGCACTCTGCCTCCATCCCCTGTGAGACTCTGGAAATGGACCTTCTCTCTGGCTTGCTCTGGCTCACTTGTCCACACCTAGAGATGTCACACAGAAGTGACCTTTGAGTGGCAAGTTGGTGAGGCTGAGGGCAGGCTTGGTGTTTGGCCCTCTCCCGCTATTCCTGGTTCCTGGTGACCTCTGTGGCTTCACAAGGTGGGACTCAGAGGCAACTAAGTTGATATTTAGCACGTCTGTCACGGGGCCCAGGGTGGTGAGGGCAGTGTGACCCATTGAAGAGCCTGGGGTGGAAGGGGGACTTTCCGGGCCAGAGAGCCAGTGGAGAGAATAGCAGCCACTCAGTGGGGGCGTGGCTCAAAGCTTAGGAGACAGCAAGTGAGCGGCTGGGTTCTGGTCAAGCTGAGGAAGAACAGATGCCCTGCAATATCAGCCATCAGCTTCCACTACAGAGGCCCCAGGGCCCCCAGTGACCCAAGGAGCCACCATAGCAGGACAAGCTGTGGGTGCAAGGACTCTCCCCTCCAGATCACCCAGGCCACCTGCGCTCACCTGGCTCCCAAACTCCTGGAGTCATGTCAGCAGAGCAGCCACAGAAGTCGGGGACCTGAGCTTTCCCCAGAACAACTTGAAGGGCTCCATTGGACGCTTTTTGTAAAACAGTTTTTAAAAAATGTTCTTCCGTAATGTAATATTTAAGGAGTCATCAAACTTCTTCTATAGTGGGCCAGATAGTAAATATTTTAAGTTTTCCAAGCTGTATGGTCTCCATCACAGACACTCAGTTCTGCTGTCGTAGTCAGAAAAGAGCCACAGACATTTGTAACCAAGTGAAGGTGGCCGTGTTCCAGCAAGACTCTACGGACACCGAGATTTGAATTGCATGCCATTTTCCATGTGTCATGAAATATTCTCCTTTTGATTTTCTTCAACCATTTCAAAATGTAAAAACCATTGTTAGCTTGCAGGTCTTACCAAAACAGACCCCAGGCCGATTCAGCCCATGGACTGTCGTTTGCTGGCCCCTGTAATATCTGATTCATACAAAAAATGACATGTAAAATATGTTATAAACATAACAATAAATCAAAACCCTGCAAACTCAGCACCCAACTTAAAGCCCGAAATATTACTTAACACCATTCCCTCTGGACGCCTTTCTCCCACCACCCGGCACAAGGGGAGCACATTCTCAATTTTGTGTTTCTCTCTCAGCTTTTTCTTTCATAGTTTTATCAAGTATGTATGTCTCTCTAAGCAACATTTTTCTTGGGTGGGAGCTTTATAAAAATGGTACCATCTTGTCTGTAATGCAAAAGAACTTGCTCTTCAAACAGGACATTTTATTGCTCAGATTTATCCACGTTGCTTCTCGCAGCTGTGGTTCATTCCTTCTCACTAGATAAAGTTTGAACCAAATAGAGATAAGAGTAATTTTCTTTCCATGGAAAGGGGCTCGTGAGGAACCAGTGAATTAGAAAATCACTAAAATTTCTCCGTACGGCCGTGCCCAGGCCCCACCACCTCCCCTGCCCACTGCATGCATTTGCGTTGTTTCCTATTTCACTTGAAGCTAATTTTTCCTTCCCCAGCAGGCAGCCGGGCAAGCACGGCCAGCTGCAAACCTGAAGCCCTTCTCGCATTGCTATTGACGGTTCGGATGGGATTATTGTTGTGGGCCGTCCTGTGCATCGCAGGATGTTTAGCAGCATCCCTGGCCTCCACTCCCAAGATGGCAGTAGCATTGTCCAAGTGGTGACAGCCAAAAACGTCTCCAGACCTTACCGTGGGGGACATAGTCACCCCACGTGAGACCCACTGCTCTGCACACATTGACTTGTTTTAAATTGAGCCACTGCCCAGACTGCTCGGTGATTGTGTGTCACACGTTCTCATTCCCTGGAGAGCAAATCTGATTGGCCCCGTGGGAATTAGGTAGGTCAGCGATGGCCAAGGAGGTGGGGTCATAAGGTAAACCTTTGGCCTCAGGCCTCCTTCCACAGGTCACTGGAGGCTGTGCTGAGCAAATGGGATCGTGGGCCAGGTAGATAACCCCAAAAGTGGCTGTCCCATCAGTTTATTTTATCAGTACTTGTCCAATCTCGTCCTTCGCAGAGGGAATTTAATGCATGGAATTGACTATTAAGGCGCGGGAGGGATGGGGGAGCAAGAGGAGGGTGTGAGGTGCCCAGAGTCCGCAGGTGTGAGGCCTCTGAGTCTGCTGCTGAGGAGAATGAGCCATTTGAGTGGATCAGAAGCCACGTCACCCCTGGCACCACTGCCGCTGGTGGGGCTGCCACTGTCCCCTGTCAGAGGCATCACCAAGAGCTGGGACAATGGCCTCTCCCTTCTCCTGCCTTCCATTAACCCACCAACACCTCCATCCAGTAGAAGCTGTAGGAAGGCAGCTAGCTAGCGGTCTGGGAACGTGAGGTGCAGCTTTCCAGCCCCCACAGGAGAGAAGAGAGCGGAGTGTGAGCAAGCGGAGCTGACAGCCAGCCCACACTGTCCAGCTCACTGATTTCATCCCGAGGAATTCTTGAAGTCTGTTGTTTATTTCTTTCTTAGAAAATATTGCAACCTTTTGATTGGTATGATAGCCGTGCTCCTAAATGCCATGAAATAGCAGCTGCATTCTGTTAGTCAGGGTTCTCTGGAAAAACAGAACCAGTAGGAAATATAAATATAAATATATATATAGAGAGAGAGAGAGAGAGAGATTGCTTTATTAGGACCAATTGGCTCGTGCAATTATGGAGACTGAGAGGTCCCACGATCCGCTGTCTGCCAGCTGGAGACCCCGGAGAGCCAGCGGTGTGATTCCGAATCTGAGTCCCAAGGCCTGGGAACCAGGGCAGCCGATGGTTTCAATCCGTCCAAGGACCAGACATAAGATATCCCACCCAAGCAGGCCGGCAAGAAGCGAAAAAGGGGCGAATTCCTCCTTCCTGCACCTTTCGTTCTCTTCACACCTCAGTGGATCGGATGATGCCCCCCGACACGGGGCGGGCAATCCACTTTACCGAGGCCGCCTGCTCAAATGCTAATCTCATCTAAACACCCAGAAATAATGTCTAACCTGAGCACCTGCTGGCCGGTCAAGTTGACACATGAAATTAACCATCGGAAGCATCTAGGAGAAAGAGGAGGAAAGTGTTGCTTCTGCCTGTCCTTCTGGCTATCCTAATCTGTGAATGAGGAAGTAATCCCCGGCCTCGCCCCCACTATGCGGGGAGAAAGAGGAGGCTGATTGGGTGGCCACAGATGTGACGTCTCCAATCTGCCACTTTGAAAGAATGTAGGTCTGTCTGTCACCAAAGGTTTATTGAGCAATTGTATGTCAGATCCAGAGAAGTTAGTAAAGCTCGAAAAGCCAAGGATTTGACCCATGTCTTCAAGGAGGTTATCATCTGATTGAAGACACAAGATATTCACTTGTGGAACAGATAGAGAGCAAAGAATCACAATTCAGTGAGAATACAGACCAAAGATGGTGACATGTGGCACACGTATCGCAGGGCTTCATTTCCAGACCTAAGACATGCATCACTAACCAATCATAGCAGTTTTTTGGTTCTTTCTTTCTTTTTTTTTTGTGAGGAAGATTGTCGCTGAGCTAGCATCTGTGCCAGTCTTGCTGTGTTTTATGTGGGACGCCGCCTCAGCACGGCCTGATGAGCAGTGTGTAGGTCCATGTCCAGGATCCGAACCTGCGAACCCTGGGCCACTGAAGCAGAGCGCACGAACTTAACCACTACACCACTGGGTGGGCCCCAGTAGCATTTTTTTTTTTTGATGAATCTGGATTCAGTCTCAGAATTCTCAACACAGTGATTCAGACATTGACTCTTAATCTCTCAAAATTGATAGCTGTAGCCTCCTAGATACAGGTTTAGCAATTTTAATTAAATAAGTAATTTATCTGATCAACAAAAATCACTAACAGCACGATCTACACCAGGCACAGAGCTGGGCACAGCAGTAAATATCACAAGAGGACTCATGCTTGTGGCTCAGAGGCTAGGGAGGGACCCAAAGAAGCCAAGAAGAAACTACACTGCAGTGGTATAAGTGTTAATATGTGGAAAATCCAGGGTTCTGGGGATGGACAGAGGAAAGACCCAACCCAGACCTGAGAATCAGGAAGGCCTCTAAGCTGATACATGAAGGATGGACAAGAATTAACCAAATAAAAGGCAAAGTGTATTCTTGAGGAAATTTTTAGTTGCAATTAACAGAAGCTTAGCTCAAGTTTCCTTAAGCCAACAGGGAAATAAGTTGGCTCATGTAACTGAAGTACATTTGGCTCATGTAAGTGGAAACGCCCAAAGTAGTTAGCTTCAGATATGGCTGGATCCAGGTGCTCAGTGATATCCTCAGGAAGCTGTCTATATCTCTTGGATATGCATTCTTCTGTGTGGCTTCATTTTCAAGCAGCCTCCCTTCTCATGGTGATAAAGATGTCTCGGAGCTCTCAAGGCTGACATCCTGTCTGCTCAAAACTCCAGTATAAAGCCACCTTACAATAGTGCCAGCCAAGTCCTGAAGTGGACCAGCTTGGCTAGACATGGGTCCTGTTCCCCCCGCGTAGTTTGGTCACACCAACCCAAATTATGCAGACAGAGTCTGGGGGAGGGTGGGTCCCCAAGGAGACTGAGATGGGATTGCCAGGAGAGGGAATTATGCTAAGCAAGCAAAAAATAACTGATCTCTGCAGGAAGAAGGAGGGAAGAGAGCATCCCAGGCTGAGGCCCTGAAGACCAAAGAGAACCAGAGATGCTTTGGAGGGACAGGGAAGGCTCAGGACGTGAGGCCTTGCATCTGAGCTTGGAGTGGGAGAGGTGACGCTGGGAGGCCAGGCCGGCAGAGGCCAGGTCCCGCAGGGTGTCTTAACCAGCTCAGGGTTGAGCCTAAATCCCAAGGGCAGTGAGGAGCCATAGCAGGGTTTGAAGGAGAGCAAAGACTCTGAACTGCCTTCACATGTGAGGAGCTCACGGCTTTGTGGGAAGTGAGGAGAGAGGGGAGAAGTGTTGCTTTTCAAGATAAGATTTTTTTTTTTTTATGAAGATCAGCCCTGAGCTAAGGTTAGCTGCCAATCCTCCTCTTTTTTTTTTTTGCTGAAGAAGACTGGCCCTGAGCTAACATCTGTGCCCATTTTCCTCTACTTTATATGTGGGACGCCTGCCACAGCATGGCTTTCCAAGCAGTGCCATATCCGCACCCGGGATCTGAACCAGTGAACCCCGGGCCGCCGAAGGGCAACATGTGCACTTAACTGCTTCTCCACCAGGCCTGCCCCAAGATCAGATTTTTAAAACAGCCCCATTAAAGCAAACCATACACTGTGGCAATCATGTTGTCCAGTGAAACCCGTCCAGGTGATGCGTGCTCCTCCAACTGGTGTAACAACCCAGAGACGCTTTTCTAGGACAAGATGGCCCTCTCTCCTCATGATCTTTGCTACCATTCATTCATGGGATTTCATCCTCCAGCTGAAAGAAGAGGTTGCTTGTACCAAGGCCACCGCACACCACGCACCCCACGATTTTTTTAAATGTACTTCTTGTAGCATATCCGACCAATAGCCCAAGTGCTTCTAGAAAATGGGCAGCATTAACCCTTCAGCGGACTCCGTCATTGCCCGACTGGCAGCCCTCGGCCGTCCTCTGTGGGAGGACGAATCCCACCTTGGAAAGGACGCTGTGGGGCCAGCCTCAGTCCCGCCCCTCAGTCAGTGTCTGCACGTCTGTTTCCAGGCGTAGTTAAATTGCACAGAAAGTACAACTGGATTCGGCCCCGGTTTTCCCATCAGGCATAATATAAAGTGGAGGCGGAAGGTAATTGAGTTCCGAGTTCACTGTGTGATGTCAGGGAATTGGGATTCTGGCAAGCAGTTCCTGTGCAGCATGTGTTCTGAGGGGTAGCGTTTTCACATGACCTCCCTGGGGGAGGAAAGTGTTCGTTCACCAGGACTGCAATCTTCAGAAAACAGGCTTCTGGGGCCCCAAAGGGGCTTTCACCTACGGTAATGGATAAAGGGCTCATTTTGCTTATGGAGACTTTCCTGCAATGGGGCATGCTCACGATATTTAAGAAAAGGTCATAAAGCCCCTGCCTTTCAACAAGAGCCATAAAGTCCCGGGGTTACGAACAGGGGCCCCGGAGCCAGGCTGCCAGATCGCTCCCAAGTGGGAGACCAGGGCTCTGATCATTTAAACCTGGGGGCCTCGATTTTCTAATCTGTAGAATGGAGTATTCAGTTGCACCTACCTGGTAAATTCACCGTGAGGATTAAATAAGTCAATATAT
Organism: Equus quagga; assembly: GCF_021613505.1. Lineage (NCBI taxonomy): Eukaryota > Metazoa > Chordata > Mammalia > Perissodactyla > Equidae > Equus > Equus quagga. The sequence goes on from NC_060278.1 coordinate 97,643,397, forward strand.
GTCAAGCGCCCCCCGGAACATCCCCCAGCGTGGAGAAAGTGCCATTTGCTGCCTGTTTGTACTGAGCGCTTCTCTGCTGGGGCACAGCGCTCAGTTCCACACGCGCCTTATTTCATTTCATCGCCAAAAAAATAAGGATAAAAATGCTGTGGGTTAGCAAAGGTGGATTTACCTCGAAGCTATTAAGGTTTAAGTGTCAGGGCCCTCGCTTGTGTGGCCTCTTCTGAAGCCCTGGGAGGGCCCCGGAAACAAACTCATGAGGACATGTGTTGTGCTATTGGCAAAAGTAAGGCCTGTTTCTATCCTGTTCTCAAAAAAGACCCCCAAAGTTGTATAAGCTTCGGGCCCCACAAAACTGGATCCTCCCCCAGAGGAAAGGATTCTAACTCTGATTTCACAGATGAGAAAACAGGCTCAGAGAGGTGAAGTGACCTGCCCAAGGTCACACAAGCAGAGAGGAGCAAAGGCAAAATGCCAACCCAAACCTGTCCGTTTGGCACCCACTGCTCTCCACTGCCTGCCTCAAAGAGTGGACGAGCTCAGCCACAGATCCCTGCCAGCCAGGACTGGCTTCCTCTCACCTTTCCTGCCTGGGTCTGGCCCAGGTGGCCATCCCAGAGCTTGGCCCCTGGTAGGGACAAATGAAACATTTTCTGAATGAATGAATGATTTTCTAACCTCTCCTCCCATATCTAGTCCAACGACTATGACTGCTCTTCCCGCACTGCGTGTGTCTTGGCGACCACAGCAGTGTTGTTAGTCACTGGGGCAGTGTGACCCTCCTCTGGCCTAGGAGAAGGCATGGAGTGACACACATTAGGACAACCGAACACGAGGACAATAGAAGAGTAAACTGCTTATCTTGCCTTTCCTTGTGTGGAAAGGCATTGCAGAGTGGGAAATGCCAGGATGGCAAGTCCAAGAAATCTATTTTTCTTCCTTTGTTTCTTCCTTCTAACTTTCCTCCAAATTTTCTTCCCCACGTTTCTTTCTCTTGGGGAAAATTCACTTGTCTACCCACTAGAGTCCAGGTGAGTCCTGTATAAGGCAGTGCAGCTCTAAGATGGGTATTCCAAAGTCCTTGCTTTAAACATACACATACCCTATGAAGCAGCAATTCTGTTTTTACTCACCCTAAAGAAATGAAAGCATGTGTCCACACTAAGACTTGGACATAAAATGGTCACAGCAGCATTATTCACGATAGCCAGAAAGCGGAAGAAGCCAGGTGTCCATCAACTGGTGGATGGACAAACAAAATGTGATATATGCGTGGAATAGAATACTACTTAGCAACAAAAAGAAGGAAATTCTGTTCCATGCAATAACATGGATGAATCTCAAAAACGTGTTGAACCTGAGAAGCCAGACACAAAAGAGCAGATCTTGTATGATTCCATTTATACGAAACTCTAGAAAAGACAAATTCAATCTTTAACCATGGAAAGCAGACCACAGTTTCCTGGGGCCAGGAATGGGGGTGAGCACTGACTAGTCAGGGACACAATGGAAATTTGAGGGGTGATGCCGATGTTCTGTATCCTGATCACGGTGGTGGCTACACAGGTGCAGGCATTTCCCAAACTCACCAAACCATAACTTCAAACGCGTGCATTTCATTGTATGTAAATTACACCCCATTAAAGTTGATTTTTTTTTAAAAAAACGATCCTCTCGACAAGCTCTCAATCTGATTAGACTCTTAGGTGGGCATCATTCAATGATCAAATAAGTTCTGCATATTTTTAAAGGTAAAGGTTTGTTTTTAACTTTAAGATTACCTTTGTAACTCTAACGACATTCAATAAAATAAAATAATTTATTTGGCAATACCTAGTATTCAACAGTATGTGGGGCAACAGGAGTTGTCACAAGCTCCTGTTGGTAGAACAATCCATCATTATCCGGTTTCTCCCAAGGCCTCTCTCCTGGGCTTGTCGATGGCTGTCTTTTCTCTCTGTCTTCACATGGTCTTCCCTCTGTGCATGTCTGTGTCCAAATTCCCTCCTCTTATAAGGACACTAATCATAAAGGATTAGGGCCCACCCTAATGCCCTCATCTAACTTACTTACCTCTTTAAAGACCCCTGTCTCCAAATACAGTCACACGGTGGGATATTCGAGTTTAGAACTTGGGCATACGAACTTTAGGGGAACACAACTCAGCCCATAACAATTGGTTTCCTAATTCTATTTTAATTTTTGTATTAACTTTTAGCTATACTTCTTGCGTGATTTTCAGTGGTTGCTCTAGGCATTACAGTGGATATCTTTAACTTTTCCGTTGGTCCTGTACCACTTCATGTAAAATGTAGAAATATTGTAACTGTATGGATCTACATTATCCCATCTTTTATGCTATCCTTGTGATAGGTAAGTCAACACATGTTATAAATCCAACAGGACGGTACTATAATTTTTGTTTAAACAGTCACACGTATTATAAAAAAAATTAAAAGGGAAAAAGCAAAAACCTGGTCTTTGGTATTCTTCCAGGTATCTAACATGTGCAGTGGTCTTCTCTCTTTTCTGGGCAGCAGGTGTCCATCTGGTATAATTTCCTTTCACCCTGAAGAACTTTCATCAGCTTTCTGCTGGCAAAACAAATTCTCTTGGTTTTCTTTTATCTGATAATATTCTTCATTCTTGAAGGATATTTTCACTGGATATAGAATTCTAGGTTGACAGGGTTTCTTTTCTCTTTCTTTCATCATTTTAATGATGTTGTTGTGCTCTCCTCTGTGCTCTGTGCTTCCCCATGGGGTGTCAAACATTAATCAGGTCATTGTCTCCTGTATGTAATGTGTTGTTTTTCTCTTGCTGCTTTCATGATTTGCTCTTCAGGTTGACTTCAGCATGGCCTTTATCGTCTTCCTTCTTGGTGTTCATTGAGCATCCTGAATCTATGAATTTGTGTCTTTCATCATATTTGAGACATTTTCAGCCATTATTTCTTCAAATATTTTTTCTGCCTCCTTCTTGCTCTCCTCTCCTTTTCCCTGTCTCTCCACTAGATCCCCATTTCAAAACGTGATTTGAGTCTCCTGCAGGGTGAGGGTTGGGGAAGGCTTGTTAAAAATGCAGATTCTTGGGCCCCACCCCAGACCTGTTGATCAATATCTCTGGGACTGAGTCCTAGGACTTTGTGCTTTGATAAACTCACCATGTGATTTTTATGCATCACAAAGTTTGAGAATGGCTGCACAGCATTTTACAGGCTTCAAGGGCAGGACCCCATCTTATTCACTTCCAGGATGCTCCTTACTCATTCTGTAGTGCCTTGCACCATGCCTTCTACATAGAAAGTACTCAATACACATGATTTGCATGTAACATCCTGACTAATACATGGGATGGTTTATTCTTCATAATTCAAAAGGCATTCCTTATGCTAGTCTTTACCTCATGTAAAGAGGTAAAGGTCTTGCCAGGTCTTAAATGAAGTGGTTGTAGTTCATACCAAGTTAATCAGGACTCCTCTGGCTACTGGTTACAGGAGCACAAGCCTAACCAGCTTAAACAAAACAGAGGAGTTTTGTTAGCTCATGCAGCTGAAAGTCCAGTGGTTGTGTCAGCTTTGATCCCAGCTGAATCCAGGGCACTAACTACACATCACTGGTACCTTTCTCTCTAGCTCTTGCCTCTTCTTGTCTTTGGGTTGGTTTGTTTATAGGCAGATGGCATCCTACTTTGAAACAAACACCTTTGTCAGCAGTTCTGGGCTCACACGTCCTCCTACTTACGTTCTCCATGTAAATGGAGTGACACTTCCCCAACAGTTCCAAACAAAGCCCCAGAAAGGGCTCCTCACTGGCCTGGCTTGATTCGTGTGCTGCTTCTTGAACCAAGCACTAGAGGGGGGGAGATGGATGGCTCTGATTGGTCCTCCTGAGTCACATGGTCAGCCCTGAACTGGGAGAGGAAGGGCCATGCCGTTGACAGCCCCTCTGCAGGAGGAAGGAAGGGATGCTGAGCACAAGAAGTAGCAGATGTCTCCTACCACAGTCTTCGGAACAATGGACGTGAACTCTTGTCAATGCCTCTCAGTCGAGAAACTTTAGAATCACATTTGTGAAATGGGCCCCCTTCTCACTCCAGGGAGGTTACAGCAAATTCCATAAACCCGTCATTCCCAGTCTTGGCTGTAAATCAAAATCCCTTTGGCATGCTTCCTAAAAATACAAATACCTCCTCCCCAGACCTAAGGAAACAGAGTCCCAGTGGGTGTGACCAGGGAGGGGATGTAAGATTTGACGTGCAGCTTGGCAATAATTTTTCCCAGCCAGCATATGTTCCTCTTTCCTCTAGAAACCCCAGTTTTCCTTCTGAAAACCCCTTCACCACGTTTCAGTGCATGGAGTTGGGGAAGATGACCCCGCCCCAGTACCAAGAGTGAGCACATGACCTAGGCCGGGCCAATCAGAGAATCTGGTCCCCCTGTTCACGGCCATTGGTTCAGGGATGGGCACTCAGTGCAACCTGAGCCAGCGAGCCCCAGTCCCAGAATTTTATTGGAAATCTGGGATTTTATTGGAGCACCCACCCGAGAGCGAAGAAATGGAGCTGAAGAGGGAAAGAGATGATTCTAGAGATTCTTGGGGGAGCAACCCACAAATGGGTCAAGATGCAGAAGACCCAGAGAGCTGAGATCGTCACAGAGAAAGGAGGCCAGAGTCTTGAGAGCATCCACTGTGGCCCAATCCACCTGCAGAGAGAAGTCAGTTTGAGTTGTGTTTTTCTGTCACCTGTAAAGAGAATATTCCTAAGTCCTTCCTTCATGTTCCAAAGCTTATTCGTTCATTCCACAACTGTTTAGTGAGTGTCTCCTATGTGCTTAGCGCTATCCAGACACTGGGATTCAGCAGGAATCAAAACACACAGCTCCCTGTCCACATGGAGATTTCAGCCAAGAGAATGGACAGGCCGCCAGTAACACCTGTTTGCATACACGCATAAACATCAGTAAAAATAGCATGCCAGGTGGAGAGCCTGAAAGCAGAGGAGGAGGATAGAGAGGGCCAGGGCTGTGAGCTGGATGAACGGGGTCGTCAGGGAGGGCCTCACTGAGAAGGCGACGTTTGAACAGAGACTCAAGAAGTGAAGAAGCCACCAAGCAGATATTGGAGGAAGGAGTGTCTCAGGCTGCGAGAACAGCCGGTGCAAAGGTCCAGACGCGGGAGCATTTTCTAGGAAGAACGAGGAAGCCAGTGTGGCCCAGGGAAGGTGAGCGAGGGGAAGAGTAGGGTGGACGTCATGGGGACCAGATTGTGGGCGGCCTTGGAGACTCTTGTCAGGACCTTGGCTTTTCCCCTGAGTGGGATGGGGGCCACGGCAGGATTCTGAGCAGAGGAGGGTCAGAGTTTTGTGGCCTGGGGCAAGTCACTTTAGCTCTGTGAGCCACAGTTGCCTCGTGTATGAAATGAGGGTGAACCCCATTAGGCCGACACCATGGTAATAACTGTTGCAGCAAGATCCCCCCACAAATGCTGACATCAGTGGGCGAAAGCTTGCAGAGAAACAGGATGCTCGCATAGCCTCAAAGTATCACCCCCAAGACATTTACTAATTACAAAGGGAGATCTGGTAACTCTACAGTGGAGAAACCCAGCAGACACCAGTTCCACCAAGCGATCAAGGTTAACATTGTCAGTGAGAAGACATACTGACATCAAGTAGTCCCGGGTAAGACGCCCTGAGGATGCAACATCACTTCTGTAGTGTTCTTGCCAAAGATGCACAACCTCAGCATAATCATGAGAAAACATCCGACTAACCCAAATGGGAAGCCATAACTGGCCACTGCTTACCACAAGTGTCAAGGCCATGGAAAACAAGATGGAAAAATTGTCACAGATTAGAGGAGACTAAGAGACTAACCATCTAAATGTAATGTGGGTTCCAGAATTGGATTTGGGGACAGGAAAAGGACATGAGTGGGGAAAATGGTGAAATTTGAACAAGGTCTGTAGTTTAGTTCATCGGATTGCGCCGATGTTAATTTCCTGCGCTTGGTGATTGATATGTGTACTATGGGCAGCAAATTGTTCACAGTAGGGGAAGCTGGGAGAGGGATATATGGGAACTCCCCGTACTATTTCTGCAATTTTTTCCGAAAGTCTGAAATTATTTCAAAATGCCACATTTGAAATTAGAGTGAATAACAGTTCTTCCCATAGAGGGATGTTGCGCGATTTCGCACATACAGCCCGCAGTGCAGAGCTGGCTAAGCGTCCCATGAACCACGGCGACCTGACCGGCGGTTCCTTTATATCTGTGATCAAACACTTGTTTGCGTCGCGCCAACATGCTCACCACTGTTTGGTGGATTTCGCTGTCTCTTGACCTCAGCACTGACTTCTCTGAGACTGAGTAAACAGGATTCCTCAGATCAGTCCTAAAAACCAAGAGTTTAAACAAAAGCAAACTGTGCCTTCGGGCTGCCTGCATCACTCCGATTATGAAATAGAAACCAGAGGCTCTGAGTCCGAATGGAATAGACTCCAGCCCCACCCCCTCATCCCCCAGAAGCAGATGGCCTAATTTATTTGAAAAGGTCTAAGAGGAAAAAGAAGACAGCATCCTCTCTTGGACTGACCTGCAAAAGCATCCAGGACAGAAGGGGCCAGTTTGGGTTTTCTCCTGGATCACATTCGACCCTCAATCAGTGGTCTCCAAACTCCTGATCCGGCAAAACATTTCCAAACAACTCCCCCAATGTTTATCCATTTACTTGTAAATTATATGCATCATCGATTCTGTTAACATATCCTTTGAATGGTAACGCAGATGCAAGAAAAAACAGCAAGGGGAAGTGATAAAGAAGAAATAAATAATATTTTGAAAAAAATCATTCAATGACATTAAAAAAATCTTTTTACTTTCACTAAATTGTTATTACTCTTTGAGTATTGAAAACACTGTAACTCCATAGCCTTCATTATCTTTAAAAACTCTTTCATAAATGAAAAAGTCACCTCATAAAGACATGTCCTCCAACTGGGAGAAGAGGACCACTCGCTGTAGTGATTTTTTAAAATGCTTTCCATCTTTCAATTCTAGACACCAATTTTGCAAAGGCTTTTGTTGAAATTTGTTGGCTTATTTCTATCTTCTCTGTGGTTAAGCTATTGTTCTTGAAAAGTGTTCCGTTTTTACACTTTTAGCACATGAGTTTAAAACCCACTGAAATGTTAGGTTGGAATGATTTTTAATTATATTAGAAAATTCTATTTCCAGGTCTTTAAACTGTGTACAGCTTTGAGCATTTAAATACGTAATTGCCATAATTTTTGAATAATGTAAATATATCAACAGTAATCCCTTAACAAGAATATTTGCAAACATCTGTTTTCAAAGTGTTCTCTCTATAGTCCAATTTTCTTTAGAAAGCGATCCCTTTCTCTCTCGTTTTTAAGTGCCACCTTTACCCTGAAGGCCCTGAGTAAGTGTGTAGCTGACCAAGCGCCCGGAGCGGGAGGAATATGAACTCTGCCCTCTTCCTCTGCTTGCCTTGTTCCTACCATCTTCTCCCCAAGGAGTCTCTTTGGCCACTTGTTCCTTGCCACTTGGGAAGGGTTGGTTCAATCGAAACTAAGCAGCCACACAGCCCTCATCTTGGCGTCCTCCGGCTGTGCCTTCCCCATGGGGAGGAGTCAGCGAGGCTGTGGGGACGCACACACCCACAGTCCACGCTCAGTCTCCCAGACCAAGCACCCCCCTGGGCCGTGGAATTTCCTTCCAAAGCCACGTGAGCTTCTTCCCCAGGGCCGTCCTCCCAAAAGCAGATTGCATCAGGAAGGTACACACCTTGCAGCCCCAGAGGAGGCCAAGGGGGTGGGCGAGAGCTTAAACATACAGGCTGCCCCCTGCAAACATGCAGGCACAGAGCCCCTCGCAGTAGGATGGAGCTGGAGGTAAAGACAAAGGGGAGGTGGGCTGTGGGCTGGGTGACATTTCAGCCAGAACATGGAGAAGTCCCAGAATTCGAAACCCGAACCTGGCTCTCCAGGTCATCGTGAGGGTATATTTGTAAAAGCAGGGGGTTAGAACATGTTTTGTTGAAATTTTGACATTTATTGTAAGTGGGCCTCCGTTTGTACACTTGCCCTGAGTCCCACAAACTGATAGGGGCAGTCGATTGGGTAAAACTGGTGTCACTTGGCTGCCTCCTCTACGCGGACAGCCACTTCAGAAGGCCACTTGAGGGGCTCCTCTTTTCCCGGACGAGTACTGGGCAACCTCGCTGGAGCTCTGATTGCGAGAGGTCTCTCCGTTTCCACTTCCCTGGCAACACTGGCTGCAAAGTCCTTTTCCTTTGCTCTGTCCTAACACCCTGCCGTTTACTTCTGCTGAAGATGTTTACTCGCCGGGAAGCGGCGCCTCCCTAACAGAAACATTTGTCTTAGCTGTTGGGGCAAATCATCCATTTGCTGGGGGAAGAGGAAGAACAGCCAAACCTTTTCCCCCCACAAACATCTCGTCAGGCCAGCTTCTCAAAGCGTTGGCAGATTTGTTTCTCTCTCTAAACAGGGCAGAGTCGTCTTGGGATGGGAAGATGTGCAGACGGGGCGCAAGTTCACATCCCAGCACCCCAGATTCAGCATCTGACGGGGAGACCCCGACAATCACAGTGAAAGTTCACTTCCTTGCCATCCTAACACACAACGTCCGTGTGAAGACCAGCCTCCTCCCTTCCTCTTTCTCCTGCCCGTCTTTGTTCTCTGGGCCTGCTTCTTGATTGACGTTACCATATTTTTGAAAGGATTTCAGGTTAACTCCTATCCTCCTGGCTTCACACAATTTCATGCAAATGATCGCTGTCTAAATGCAAACTTCAAAAGGGACTCATTTAATTTGATCCTTCCATCTTAGCTTTGCCCTCCAAGTATGTCACAGTTACCCAGAGCCTCAATTTTTAATACAATCGTACAAAAAATTATGGGAAAAAGCGGAATCCAAATGATGGAATTGATTTTTTAAAATAATCAAGCAGGAATTAATTTTTCAAAATAATTGTCTAGAGGGGATGGAATTTCCCTCTTTAAATATGTATTTTTCGATGCTCTGTGGCTTGAAGGGACAATTTAAAATTAGTGTATATAGCAGGCTCTGAATCATAAAATAAAAACGCTAGCAGTAAGCTTTGTCATCCTTGAAAACGAAATTCTGCCTTCCTGATAAATCCTCTTTCCTCTCCCTTACCCCACTGTCTAAATAATCTCATCAGTGGAAAGATAGAGATAGCTGTTTTAGTAATTGCAACTTAGAGCTGTTGTGACAGGTGGAATTCCAAGACGGTCCCCACGATCTCAGCTTCCTCGTATTAACGCCCCGTAGAATTCTCTTCCCAAGTGTGGGGGGCACTGGTGACTCGCTTCTAGCCAATAGAATTTGGCAAAGGTGATGGAGTGTCGCTTCCTTAATCAGGTTACACTATACGGCAAAGGTGACGGGAGTCATTCCTGTGATTTTATATATATAAAATCTCATTTCTGCAATTTTATATATATATAAATTACATATATTCAATAATATTTATTTGGTAATATATACATGTAATTTATATATATACAACCACAGGAATTTTATATATAATAAAATTCACAGGAATTTTATACACAAAATCTGTATATAAAGATTTTATATACATATGTGTGTGTGACCCCATCTTGCTAGCATGTACTAGAGTAAGGGAGATTCTGGCCTTGAAAAAGCAAATAGCTGTGTGTGAGCTGCCTATGGTGAGGACGACATGGCAGGAAACTGCAGGTAGCCTCTGGGATCTGATGGTGGCCTCCAGCCAATGGCCTTTAAGGAGCTGGGCCCTCAGTCATACAGCCACAAGGAAATGAATTGTGCCAACAACCCAAATGAGGTTGGGGGTGGGTTCTCCCCTGTGGGTAAGACTCCCAGTGAGAACACAGCCCAGCCACACCCTGACTGCTGCCTGGTGGGACATTGTATAGAGGGCCCAGTTAAGCTGCCTGCATTCCCGACCCACAGAAACTCTGAGCTGGTACATGTGTGTCGTTTTAAGCCACTTAGCTTGTGATGATTTGTTACAGAGCAATAGGAAATGAATACAAAATTCATTGGTGAGGACTTTTGCAAAATGTGTCTAATCATAGACTTTTAATGCTGAGCCAGACTTCAGTCCAACCCCTTCATTTTACAGAGCAGCAACTGGGAATCAAAAATAGGAACAGTCACTCAGCAAGGATGTGATGTCAACTTAAAGAGTAAATTGTTGGGCCAGCCTGGTGGCATAGTGGTTAAGTTCCTGTGCTCCACTTTGGCAGCCCAGGGTTTGCCAGTTCAGATTCTGGCACAGACCTACACACCACTCATCAAGCCATGCTGTGGTAGCGTGCCACATACAAAATAGAGGAAGATTGGCACAGATGTTAGCTCAGGGCCAATCTTCCTCACCACAAAAAAAAAAAAAAGGTAAATTGGCCAGTTGTTTTACCTACAAAATGAGGTTATTTGTGAACAACCAAAAAAACTGCAACTCAGGAATGCAGGCTCCAGCTGACCATAGGCAATCCAGAGAAACAAAGCAAGAGGCTTTCTTTTATAGAGGAAAAGGGGGAGGTGGCAGGGATTGCAATAAACAAAGACTCCATTGGAGGAAACTGGGAGTCCAAAGTGTAGTGGCTTCTCATTGGCTGAGCTGCTACAGTCTCTCATTGGCTGAGCTGTTGTCAAGGAGAGAGATATCTTCCTTCCTCCTGCAGGTGGGGAGGTGGAAAACACACTCCTGTCGGAGATGGGAGCTGTGCCCCTTCCCATTTGGAGTAATTGATGATGTGTGACAGGGCATGAGAGCTCCCCCTACCGGCCTTCTAACTCCAATTTAGTCCAGGATTCTTTATTAATTTCACAGTGATAAAGCCAGGAACCTGGAATCCTGTCTCCTGGGAAATGGATTTTGTCAAAAATCACATACCTAAAAACAGAATAATGATGGCTAGCATTTAATTATGTGCCACATCTGCACTATGTGCTTTGCATATATCTTGTAACTTAAATAATTACTCTTTTAAAAAATGATGGGTCTTAAAATTTATTTTTAATAACCCCAGAAACATATTAGTACATTATCATCATTAAAAAAATCAAAGAATACAAATAAAATAAAGTTTCCCTTGACCTTTCTTGCACCCTTCTTCTAAAACCAAGCTTCTTCCCTGTAAGTAACCACTGGTATTAACTTTATGTGTACATTTCCAGAGTATGTGGTGTTTGGGGGCGGAGGCGGGGGCGGGGGTGGGGGGGAGACAGAGGGAGGAAAGCGGGGAGGGAGGGAGAGAGAGAGTTGTGTTTTGTGGGATTTTGTTTTTCCACAAATGGGACCACATTTTGCATATTTGTTTTGTAATTCCTTTTCATTTACTGACATATCCTGGCAAGTTTTATGAACGCACACCTCTACTTCATGCTTTTTAACTGCTGCATAGAATTTTTTTACTCTAATTTATTTAACTAATTTCCTATTGGTTTAACTGGTTTCCAGTTTTTTGCTGTTATAACACATGGATGAAAATCTTTATATATGCTTCCTTGTGCCCCTCCACCACTCTTCTTCTAAGATAGAGAAATAGAATTTGAATTTCTGGGCTGAAGGCTGTGCATGCTTTAAGTTTATATGAGTATAGATAAAAATTCAAAAAATATAAATGCATATAAATTTAAAATGTAATATATAAAAATATATACATATATTTTTATTTAACTTTTCTCTAAAAAGGCTCATCTGTCTCCCAATATTTTATAATCATAACCATTTCCTTACAACTTTACCCAAACTGGTTATTATTAATCTTTGCCATGTTTACTAACCTGCAAGTACAAAAGGATATTTCAGTGTGTTTTATTTGGGATATTCCTGATTTTTAATAAGGTTGAACATCCTTTTAATGTTTACTGGGCATTTTTCCTTCCCGGTTTATCAGTCGCATAGTCATACCTTTACTCACTAGCATACTGGGTTATCTGTCTTTTTCTTACTGATTTGTAGGAACCCTTTTTTTCTTTTAAAGATTGGCACCTGAGCTAACATCTGTCGCCGAACTTCTTTTTCCTTCTTCTTCTCCCCAAAGCTCCCCAGTACATAGCTGTATATTCCAGCTGTAGGTCCTTCTAGTTGTGTCATGTGGGACGCCGCCTCAGTGTGGCCTGACGGGCGGTGCCATGTCCGCGTCCAGGATCCGAACCAGCGAAACCCTGGGCCGCCAAAGCGGAGCGCAAACTTAACCCCTCGGCCACGGGGCCGGCCCTGATTTGTAGCAACTCTTGATAAATGTATTTGGAATTATTAATAATTTATTCTGTATTTAACAAATGTTTCTTCTAAATGGTCCCTTGCCTTTTAATTTGGTTTCTGATATCTTTTGCTATACAAAAGTTTTAAACCTTTTGCAGTCAAATTCATCGATCGTCTTCATGATGGATTTTTGTTCATTATTTTGTCTGTTTTGTTTTAGTTGTTGCTACTGTTGTTTGAGCTGCTCAGAGAAGGCCTTCCTGTCTTAATGGTATAGAAATAGTCCCATGTGATTTTTCTCATATCTTAATGCTTCCTTATTTTTTTGATGTGTATCTCATTACATGGAATTTAACGCCTAAAGAAAGGGGAGAATTAGCCTTCCGCGACGGGGAGCCGATGGTTCCAACAGCATTGACTAGGCCGTACCTCCCCCACCAAGCAAAACAGATTTGCATAAGTGTGTTTGTTCCTAGACTCTGTATTCTATTACATTGATCTATTTCTCTCTTTATGCCAGCACTTCTCGGTTTTAACTATTATAACTCCTTTATCTATTTTGATATCTCTTGCTCATTTTCAAGATGTTCTTGTCAAACATTTCCTCTTCCAGATGAATTACAGAATCAGCATCACACTCATTAATATTGATGTTAGCGTCTGCCCGTGTACATGGGTCTGTGTGTATGCGTCTGTGCGTGGCAATGCGTCTACATGTATCTGTGTACACAGCTCTGTCCACTGATGGGGCCTGAGAGCGGAGACACAACAGTAGCAATGGACACAATTAGTGCCTGGATCTTGGTTTATAAAAATTCTTTTCCACTAAAAGGAACCAGAGATTCTTGGAGAAGTGGCTATTCCAGGACTGAGTCAAGACACTGGAAGATGAACCTGAACACCTTCTTGTGCCAGAAAGGAAGGAAGTGCTCGGAGAAAGATGGGGACGTATCAAGTGGACACAGAAGCCGGTATGAAGAGGCTGCCCCACGCCATAGCTGGGACCATCTGGACATGAAAATAAATAGGATAATAACAGATTATACCCATTGAATAAAAGAGTATGAAAAAATAAGTTAACAAACTGGAAGTTCGATGAGGAACAGGATATGCACATAGTCTTGAAGGGGAGCCCCACAAAATGCTGATTGATTACTAAGGCAGAAAAGAGTAACTTGATAGCGGAGAAACCCGGCAGATGCCGCCTTCGTTAGGCATCATAGTTAATATCATCATTAATGGGACAAACTGAAAATACTTGCTACGAACCACACATCATCGCTTCTGTGTATCCTGACCAAAGATGCATAACCTGAATCGAATCACGAGAAAACATCAGATTACTCTAAATAGGGATATTCTGCAAATAACTGGTATTTTAATAGAATATTATATAATCTACATCATTATATTATAGTATATAGTGTTAAGTATTATATATTGTATAATAAGTAATTGTATATATAGTATATTACAGTATGTATACTATATATTGGAATATATCATTGTTTTCTTTTAAAATATATATTTTCTCTTAAAATATATATTCAGACATATATGTGTTTTCTTTTAAAATATAAACCCTCCTGAATCTTTTTAATATACAAATTCTTCCAGTTCTCTGAATATTTATAGGTGTGTATACACATATATTCTTTTAAAAATATATAAACACTGTCACTCACACTATTTATGACATTCTACAGATTACACATCTGGTACATACAGATTCACCTCCTTCTTAAGAACTCTAAAATATGGGTATACCAGGTCATTGGCCATTTCTCTTGGATTACCATTTGGTTTGTTTCCGTCTTTAAACTCCTATGTGCAAGGCTGGATGGGCATCTTTTGGCACATGCACACTGAGACTACTTTCTGTGTTTCTCTGGAGAGCAGGTGAGTAATAGAATCCCTGGGTTACACTTTACATTTTAATAGATATTTCCAAACCTCCCTCTAACAATTTGAACTTACAAGGAATATTTCTCAAGAGAAATCATGATGCACACAAGACTCAAAAACCTGTAGAGTTTGAAGTTGAAAGTGGCAGAGACTGACAGCTGCCCCTCAGTATCTGTTCTCCCTCTCTACTCTAGTCACAGAATATTTAGTTTGACCATGTCTGCCAAGACGAAGTCTACATTTCCCAAACTCCCATGCAATGAGGTCTGGTCATATCATTAAGTTCTGGCCAATAGGATGTGAATGGAAGCAATGTGTTCAACTTCTGGGCAGTTCCCTTAGGAGAACAGAGTTAACCTTACAGCTTTTTTTTCCTCTTCCTGCTGGCTGGAATGCAGATATGATGGCTGGAGTTAAGGCAGCCACCTTGAGCTATAAAATTGACGCCAGCTGATGATAGCAGAACAAAAAAACAGAAGGACCTTGGATCCCAAATGACCGTGGAGCCACCAAACTGGCCAACAACTGCCTACTCAGCCTTTTAAGTGAGGAAAAAAACGTATCAAATAAAAGCCACTTTGGGAGGATGTCCTTCTGTCACAGCAGCCAAACTGATGTCCTAAATAATGCAGTCACTGAATGCTGAAAGGGAATTACCTGGTAAAGGAAGTAATCATTTTAAATTGGGGAAATTATTTGATTTCATCTTCCCAAGAATTCTGTGAGGGGGGAAGTTTGTGTATTGGTATTTAACTGCCATGAATATTGTAAATTGCTAAAAATGCTTATTGTACAACTATTTCATTCCCCCTGGGATTCTTCTCCACTGTTGGAGAGGGCGGGCCACGGGCTTCAGCTCTGCGGAAGGAACCGGGAAAAAATGCTGTGTAAACCAACTGGGGTTTTGGCAATGAGTGCACATTTATTCACCAGTTGAGCGTTTGTTTAGATTCCACTGTTTTGAAAATTTAAATGGTTCAGTATTTTAAATTCGTTCCTAAGCCGAGTGTAACGAACGGCCTTTCTTCTCCTTAGGTCACGGAAAAGAATCTTCTTGTGTTTGTGGCTAATTCCTCAATGGCAGAGGCCCAGAGAAAGGGCAGAGGGATGCGTAGGTCAAAAATAAACACGAGACAAGAGACGGGTCCTGGATTTCCCGTGGCCTGTTCATTTCCAGTCATCCCTACTGTTACATGTGAGTTGGGTGGGTTCTGTATACAGAGTAAGCTGCGCACAAATTCTAGGAAATAATTTTGAATTACTGAAATTACAGTTTACCCAACTTAGTTTTTCCCCTTGAGTTTTTAAGACTCTTCAAATCTATTGTTCTATTTCTAAGAATAAAACAACAAAAATCAGCCATTGTTTTTAAGGAAACCACTGATTAATATTTGCTCCCATTTACAAGCTTAGCTAATTAAATGCCTTCGAATCTTTTAAACCGCCTTTCTAAATTTGATATTCTGGATATTTGACTGATCTTCTGGGTACTTCAACTGTCCAACATTTGTACTAACTCAATCCATTCTTATAAATCTAATAAATCACGCTTATACAGCCAATTTTAAATTCTCTTCAGTGTTTCAACGATTGTAATATAAACTCAGTAAGACTTCCTTTGAAAAATTGTCCATTTCAGCAACGATTCGGTTACCTTCTAAATTACAGTCAACAAGTCTGACCACGTTACTCCAACAGCTGAAGCCCCTTCAGCATAAATCTCTTAAAGTATGTAATTTACTAAATATGAACAGATTCCTTCTTAACAAAAAAAAATTAACATGATGATCTTGACCCTGTCAAATATTTCCACATTTATTTCTGAATCTTATCTCAGTTAAAATATACTTTCTGATAAAATCGCTTTCCCATTTAGGACATTTCTATAATTAACTCTAGATATTCCTGGAGTTTAAAGATGCTTACCAGGGCCCAGCCCTACGGCCATGTAGTTAAGGTCGTGCACTCCATTTCGGCAGCCTGGGGTTCGCCAGTTGAGATCCTGGGTGCAGACCTACATACCAGCTCATCAAGCCATGCTGGGGAGACATCCCACATAGAAGAACTAGAATGACCTACAACTATGATACACAACCATGTACTGGGGCTTTTGGGGAGAAAGAAAAGAGGAAGATTGGCAACAGATATTAGCTCAGGGCCAATCTTCCTCACCAAAAAAAAAAAAAAAAGATACTTACCTTCTAGGGAGATGATTGCCTTCAGGTAGCTGAGGTCGCTGCCAAGTAGAATTTTTAACCTGGAGTCCGTGGTTATAATTCATGGGGTCTGTAAACTTGAATGGAAAAAAGTATGTTTCTGTTCACCAACCTCTAACTAATATTTAGCAGCCCCTTCGAATACGAATGTGGCAACAAACCACAGTAGCGTTAGTGGGACCTGTGACTCTGTCACCAACAGGAATCACAGGTGTTTTCATATCACATTACGGTTGTTACAAATATCTTGAAATATCTTTTATACTCAGCACTACTTTGAAATTATGGAAATGACTGGGCCCTGCTGCTAGATCTTATTATTTAATGCATTAGTAAAGAAGCTCGTATGCCTGTACCACAATATTTTAATATTTATTGAGGCATAATTGAAGTATAATAAACTGGAAATATCTAAAGTGTTAAATTTGATCATTTTGGACAGATATCTGCACACCATGAAAACATCACTAAATCAAGACACAGGACTTTTCTGTCACCCCCACAGTTTCTTTGTGCCCCTCTGTAATCCACCCTTCCCCTACACCCATCCATGGGCGACCATTCCCTTGCTTTCTGTCACTATAAGTGAATTTGCATTTTTGAGAATTTTACATAAATGGAATCAAGCATTGAGTCTTTTTTGGGGGGAGGGCGGGGTCTGGCATTTTCACTCAACATAATGATTTTGACATTCACCGGTGCTGTGTGTGTCTCACGCCTTCCTTTTATTCCTTTTCGTTCCTGAGTAGCAATCCATCCTATGCACATACCACGTTTGTTCATTTAGCTGCTGATGAACAGTTCCGCTGTTTCCAATTTTTAGCTGTTAAAAATAAGCATGCTATTGACATTCATATACAAATCTTTGTGTGGATTTGCGTTTTCCTTTCTCTAGGGTGTCAAATGCCCAGGTCATATGGTAGGGGAATTTTTAAGAAACTGCCCAATTCCAAAGTGGTTGTCCCATTTCACATTCCCACCAGCAGTGTCTGAGCGTCTGGCTGCTCCACAACTTTGCCAGCATTCGATACGGTCACTTTTTTAAATTTCAGCCTATCTGATGGATACGTAGTGGTATCTCATTATAGTTTAATTTGCATTTCCCTGATGACTAAGGATGTTGAGCATTTCTTTATGCGCTTATTTGCCATTCATATATCTTCTTTTTTGAAGTGTTGGTTCAAATGTTTTGCCCATTTCTTTTTTTTTATTTGTTTTCTTACTATTGAGTTGTAAAAGTTCTTCCTGTATTTGCTCTATATATCCCATATGTATACGGGGCGTGACTGAAAGCTGGGCATGACTGACAGATGTGGGCGGTTCCATCAAGACTGTTGCTCCACGGTTGGGTTTCACAGTCAACAGACAGGAGCTTCACGTCTTCTCCTCTCGTCTGGCACCCTCTCTGTGGCCTCCGAACCAGTCCCTGAACGGGAGGATGGACTTCAGCCCCCGGGTCCCTCTCTGTTCCCACCTTCGAATCCGCAGGGTCTTTGCCGAAGAATAAATAGAAGGAGACAGCGTAAAAGAAAAAGAGAGGAAGAAAATCTCGACCTTATCTTGAGCTCTCTTCTGGTTCTTAGAAGATTGGGCTTCTCGGACACCTTTATTCCTGTTTATTTATTCCGGGGTGGGTGGTGAAGGCAACTGGAAAGGGCAATTGGTCCTTTTGTGGGCGCGGCATCAAAACTCACACCGTTTCATTTGTATGTGTCGTTCATTCTTCAGCTGTTGGTTGCGGGTCTACACACGCAGCGGACACTGTTCAAGGCCCTGGGGACGCAGCCCTGAACCAGTCAGCCCCTGCTCACGTGCAGCTGCTGTTCCGGCGGCAGCGACAAACGATGCACAGGTAAACAGGTGAACGCGGGATGTGGTGTCGCGGAGGGATTCGTGCTCTTGGGGAGAAGGATGGGGGACAGTGTGACCAGGCTGCTGTTGGACACAGGGGTCGGGGGGGGCCTCTCTGGGGTGGAGACGTTTGAGCAGAGACCTGAGTGGAATGAGAGTGAAAGCCACGGGACTCTATCCGGGAAGGGTGGTGCGGGTGGGGGACCAGCGTGTGTGGGCGTCTCCAAAGCCACTCTCCATGTGGGAGTAAGCATCTTCCACTGAACCCTGATGAGCCCGAAACTCTGATGCTCTGCCTGAAAATGCGCCCAAGAGTTGATTTCCTGTTATTTGAAACGGGAAAAATTGTAATGCATGACGCCTCACCCCAAGCCCCAAAACAATTTCCTAAAATGGAACTAAGCGCTTAAAATGCCTACCGACTACCAGACTAGCCTGTTAGGATACAAAATGCTTAAAGCATGGCTTCCTGACCCATCCCCGAATAATTCCTAAAGCTTTCAGCAAATGGTGTGTGTGTGGTGACACGGCCACATCGATTTCATGTCCCCCTTCTTTACTTCTTGGTGGTTTTTCAAAATGAGGTTCTGACGTCCTCTCAGTAGTTAAAATGTTACTTTCCCTGTGTGTTATTTTGATAGAAATGCTACATTGAGTTTTGGGGATACAAATATAAGTTTTTCTGTATAAATATTGGTCCGATAATTGTGAGAAACATGCCTTGTATGAAGCTGGGGTATTAAATACAAACGCAGTCTACTGGGAAGTTGTTTACTAGGGAGCTGCTCAAAGTTGGCTTGTATTTGTGGGTTATTACATTTGGGTTAGGAAGGATGTGAGGTTTTTTGTTTTTGTTTTTGTTTTCGTTTCGATGAAGGGGTATTTAATATTTCACGTGTTTGCGACAAACCCCTGCCCAAACCCCACATACCCACTGTGTCACATACCACCTCTTTTATAAGGATCATGGGGAAACTTCTCCCCTCTATCAATATCAGGCAAAGTTCTGATTTGTTCAAGTAGTTCTGTTTGTTTCTATCTTATAGGCATTGAGAATTATGAAGATAGTGAAGCACTTAAAAAAAATTTTTTTTTTGAGGAAGATTGGCCCTGAGCTAACATCTGCCGCCAATCCTCCTCATTTTGCTGAGGAAGACTGGCCCTGAGCTAACATCTGTGCCCATCTTCCTCTATTTTATATGTAGGTTGCCTGCCGCAGCATGGCTTGATAGGTAGTGTGTAGGTCTGCCCCTGGGATCTGAACCAGCAAACCCCGGGCCACTGAAGCAGAACCTGGGAACTTAACTGCTGCACCACCGGGCTGGCCCCAGTGAAGCACTTTAAAATCCATGGTTTTCAGTCTTGACTCTGCAGAGCTTTGGCAGTTCCCTCAAGACCCTTTACGAGTACCCACAGGAGAAAGGTGTGAGGCATGAGGCTGGGGCTGGGATCCCTCACCTCCTTTTTCCACACGGAGCTTCTGTGCATGCTGGCTTTCGAACAAAAGAAAATTTGAAAGTGCTGATGTAATTGATCACATTTTCCTCTTTGCATTGCCTGCCAGGAAGCTCAATCAATTCTCAATCAATTCCCATGCCTGACAAGTGCTCAGGACCTCTTAGCCCACGTTTTGAGTGCAAACCTCACCCTGGCTTTCTTTTCTTCTCCTTCCCATGTTTCCCCTTCACTGCTTTTCTTGTTTTCTTTATTCTACAGCCGTATGTATGTTTTTGCATACTGCCTCAAATCCCTTTTGGAAGGAGCCAAGCTTTAAATGAATGCATTTTTTAAAATGGAGTACTTTTTTGTAGAGGAGATCTTTCAGGTGAGAAAGGACTGTGTATAGAAATAAGGCATGATTTGGCACGGAGAGTATACATGTGTGTTTGTAGGATATGTAGATACACGTTGGCTAGTTGTGAAACTTGTAGTTTTCAGAGTTAAGCTGGTCTTCTGGCTTCAGAGAAGGTTGACTTGGAAGACTCTGGGGGGCAAAAATGTTTTACTCCAGGGTAGGCGTGTCTGTGGTCTACACTCCAAAGAATCTGCTTTATGGTTTAGCATGTGCAGATTTTGTCTGAGATTATTTTGCTGGTCATTATAAAATGAGAACAAATTCTTCCTAAGAAGAAATCAAGAGAAAGAAAGAGATGGAAAGGGGGCACTTGCCCCTACAGGGGAAAGCGGCAGGATTTGAAGTGGTTTTCGGTAAGAATCGGGAGCTTGAGTCCCAGCTCAGCTTCTATGTCTTCTGCTGTGAATCTGTGATCAAAAGTCCTCATTCTTCCAAGATGGAGACTCACCCCCTGCAAACGCCGGCATCCTCCCGGGAGCTTTAAAAAGTACTGATGCCTCAATCTCCCCCACAGAGGCTCTGGTTTAATTGGTCTGGGGCGGGGCCTGAGCATGGGGATTTTAAAGGCTCCCCTGGAAATTCTAATGTGCAGCCGAGTTGAGAACCACTGCCCAAGAGAAGGAAAAAATAAAATTAATAAGCACCTGCCTCCTTTTATCTCTCAGGGGGCCTTCGGGCGTGGCTGCGATTTATGAGCTAATGGGCCAGATTCTGGTGAAGGGGTCAAGTGGGTTGAGGGAAACCAGTTAACCCTTTGTACCCCTTAGAGTACCCCTCGTTAATAAGTGTTCTTCAGCAATTTCCCCCATGATCTGCAAGAAGAAATACATTGCACATCCTGACCCAGCTTCACACACACTTACTCTTATTGCATACAATTCACTTGATATTTTCCATTCCAGTCTCTTCCTTTAGGGAAAAATATTTTTTGCTTACTGCCATTGTTTAAACAACATTAGATTAAAGCTCACGGGCCAAGATAAATTAGATATCTCTGGAGAGCATTAAGAAGTGCAATTTATAAGGACTTGGAACTTTTGCAAAGATGCTATGGGAAGTGAAGTTGTGTGTACAGTAATAATATTTGTTGAGCGATGGCTGGTGCCAACTCCAGTCACAGCAGAAAGTCTTTTACGAGCAGATCTCAGTGAATTGTCACAATAATAATAATACAAGATGGGTGCCATTATCTCCGTCTTTGAGGTGAGAAAGTGAAGGAGAAGTACCTCTGGATGCCCCGCACCGAGAGAGCAGAAGACTCATCTTCAGCCAGGACCGGCGCGTCTGATGTCTACCTGGCTCGTGCGAGGAGAACAGCCAGGCTGACTGGATCCATTTGCTTCTGTCTGAAGTTTGGGAGTAGAAAGGGGACGGAAGAAGCTGTGACAGAGGTGGATCGAGGTGGACGGAGGCCTCTGCGTAAACAATTCGGGGACCCTATTTAAGAAAAAGAATACAAACTGATGAGTCCAAAATTAGGTCCCAAAGTACATATTTCTTTGAATTAACAAATCACAACAAATTCAGATTTTAAGATGCTGAAAAATACCACAAACATCACAAAATTCCCAACTCAACTTTCCCTCAGCTGGATCCCCAAAAGCCAGTGGCCACTCCCACCCCACCCGGCTCAAGGTCAGGGCCTGCAGTGGGAAATCACAGTGGAGAGAGATGGTGGTCTCTGCTGATTGGGGCTGAATGTCAAAAGCAAAGCACTTAGAAATTTTACATGAACAGGTGACCATGTGAACACATTTCTAGGCTCTTAGAAAGGGCCCTAGAAAGGGCACAGCAAGCGGGGGACCCGGAGCTTAACTCCATCAGCTTCCCAGTGGCTCTGTGTTTCTTCTCGAGAGCGAGGGCATTGGAGACGGCTGGACCTCACCTTCAGCCCTGGGTCGGCCACTCTGCCTTCTGAGTTTGGACTCAGTCATCGGTAACATGGGCACACTAACAGTGTCTGCCTTTGGGTCTCTTTTGAGGATTAAATGAGATAAGGAAGGCTCACCCGATGAGCTTAGGGTTGGCAGGTTTAGCAGAGAAAAATATAGGACACCCAGTTAAACTGGAATTTCAGAGAAACTGAATAATTTTTGAGTATAAATATATACCACCTATTGCAGAGCACACATATTAAAACTTTTTTCTTATTTCTCTGAAATTCAAATCTATCTGAGTGCCCTGTATTTTATTGAGCTTAACAAATGGCAGTAGTTGGTACTGTTTTCGGACTGAAGCACCCTAGGTGTTCCACCCCCGGAGTTCGTAAACAGTGGAGAGCGAGTGAGAGGGAGAAAAATATTGCACAGACTCCATTCCAGGCAGTTGATTGTGAGGAAGATTGAAAGAGGCGGCCTTCAGAGGAGGAAGTAAGTGGGGTGCCTTAATTTAAGGTGTGTGTGGAGGGCGTTGCCCCACTGACTTTGGGTAAGCCAGTTAAATTCTTGGGACCTCGGTTTCCCTGTCTGTAAAATGGGTGAAGGGTAGGGGGCGCTTCCTGAACTCTCCTCCAGGAGACAGCACCAGCAGGGGCACTTTCTCATAATACAGATGTCACCGCCTCAGAGAGGTCTTCCCTGACTGCTGTAAGATTTCGTGCCCGAGCCCCCAGTACATCATGTTTTCCCCGCCACGGTAATCAACTTTCTGAAATGGTCTTGCTTCTTCACTTGGTTGTTAACGGTCCACCTCCCCATGTGAATGTAAGTTCCGGGAGGGCAGAAAACTAGTCTGTCTCGTTCTGGCTGAATCTCCCACAGCTGGACCTGGCACAGGAGGTGCTCAATGTACCCTGAATGAATGAATGGGTGGGTGAATGAATGAATGTCAGTGTAATTGTTGCAGTTCCTTCCGAGCAGGCTTTCTTCTCTCAGGGGCCGTACCGGGTTGCAGAGGGAGGAGGTGTGGGTGTCGGTGGGTGGAGAGGAGGCTGGGCCCTCGCCTCCTCCGCGACCGGCGAGAGGGAGCGCGCTCGGCTCGGCTGCAGGCGCTCGGAGCAGCGCGGCGGCAGTGGCAGCGGCAGGGCCCGAGCCCCGCGCCCAGCGCCCCGCGTCCAGCCGCCGGGGGTGTGCGCCCGCCGAGCCCGGCGCTGCGCCTCGGAGCCCGCACGCGCCCACGCAGCGGCGCGGGGACCGGGCGGGGGCAGAGGGAGGGCCCGGCCGAGGGAGGGGAAGGGGCCGGTCCTCCCCGCGCAGGCGGCGGCCGCGGCAGCCCAGGAGGCGGAGGCAGCGGCGGCGGCAGCGTGCCCGCTGCAGTGGCCCGGCCGCGTCGGACCCGCGCCCGCACCCGCACCGCGCCGGGGCGCCCTCTCCACCGCGCGCGGTGAGTACCTCCCGCCGCGCCCGCCCCGGCCGCCCGCCGGGATTCGCCGGGCCGGGGTGGACGCGGGCACCTCGCCGTGCGCCTCTCTCCCGCACCCGCCGAGCGGGGGGGCCTCCGCAGCTGTTGGGGCGCTCGGGGGCGCACGGGCCGGATCGGGGCGCCCGGGGCTCCCAGGGCGGCTCAGGCACAAGGGCAGCGGGCACAGCGGGCAGATCCTGTCTGGAGAAAGTCCGTCCCGGGCTCGGGGCCTCAGTTTCCCCGTGCGCTTGGCGGGGAACGACCCCGAAGTTTGCACTCCCGCGCGCGGGACAAGTGCATGGCGCGCAGGCGGTGTAGACGCGGCTGGGTCCTCTGCGTTTGGTTTGTTTTATGACCCGAGTGGTTCGCGATGAGGGACGCTCTCAGTCGGACCGAAGAGGCGCCAGGAGCCGGGAGACAAACGCACGCCCTCGGGCGCTGTTTCTGGGGTAACCGAGGAGCAAGCGGCTGGAACCCCTGGGATGGGGCTGGAATGGCCCGCTGAGCCTTGTCCTTCTAGCTACACTGCGTTTTCAAAGCCCGTTTGCGCTCGGCCTGCGCTGGTCCGGCTCCCCGGCTTTGTGCCGGAGCGGACGTCCTGGCGCTGGCTGAAGTTGGGGTTGAAACTTGCAGAACTTTCCATCAAAAGAAGGTTTAGAAGGAAGCGAGGGTTTGGTTGTGATGGGAGAGAGTGGAGAATGGAATTGCTTTTTAGCCTCGCAGCCTGGAGGTAAAAGGGCCGTGCTGGCCCTCGCTCCTTAAATGTGTTTCCTGCCCCCAAATACGTAGTTTATAAGCTCAAGGAATATTAGGAAAGCTTGACCGGTGAAAATGTTCGCATCACAGAATCCTCAGTGCGCCTTTCCCGGCTGTTGGGAGCGAAGCGCTTTGGCCCTGCGGGGTTGCTACTGCCCCGAAGCGGGAAGCCCAGGCTAAGAGTTGACAGCGTGCACGCTGCTGCCGTCTGAGTTCTTTTTAAAGCAAGACTGATGCTGCATTTTTATGGATACCATTTTCTTCTCTTCCCCCTTTCCCCGAAATGTAAGGTAATCTTTAATTACTTGTTTTTTTATAACGTTGAGGTATAAATCACCCCCGGTGGGGGTACCTTTTCATTACGGGGAGCAGTGAATCGAGTGCACATCAGAGTTGGGTGTGTGAGCAGGACAGAGGGAAGCAGAATGATTTACAAACATAAAGTCAGAATGTGAGTGCCGAATTAGGTTTGAGTTAGGGAGCTCCCTTCCAAAGGAAATTATAACCAGCGGACAATTGTATTTCAAACCGAATCTGTTCATTTCATGAGCGGTTTCTTGCTTGTTTGAGTGAAATTTCTGCTTCCAGAGTATGAGAACCGAGCAAGTAGCCGCATACCAGCCTCTTGCCCTTTTGAAAAGAGAGAGAGGAACTCCGTTTCAAACCTCCTTTTAAAAATAATCTTTGTGAAAAAATCTTTTGGGCAACTTTACTCAAGAAACGTTCATCTTTTCCCTCTGTTCTCTCCGCATCACCTTAAACCCTTTAATCTTTCTACTTCCTTGCATTTAGACATCCTCAGACTAGGGAAAGTTAATAGATAATTTATATAACAAATGATGATTGTTTGAAACTTGCTTTAGACTGAGCGTGAAATCGTGTTTGCAGCCAACATCCCCTTGCCTTTGAAGGAAATTCTACATTTTGCACTTTCGAACAATGTGGCTAGATCTGAAAGGACCTGAACTTTTTAAAAGCAGTTCGTGTGTCCCATACATAGTTAGTAGTTACTCCATTCTCTTGTAACTTTAGCTTCACAATATTATTAACTATTTTATCTTAAAGGAATGGACATTTTTCCTCCATCTTGAAATAGCTCACCTAGTGTGCTGGCTATGTGTCTGAGAATACGCCATAAACACATAAATCTCTTTCCTGATATTAAATAACTAAAGGAAATAAAATAAAATAAAAAGATGTTATCCCAATACGTTGGGATTTTTAAAAACGTGTTTTGATCACTTAAGTTTTAGAATCTTCTTTTCATGCCTTTTGTGTTGTGTTAAACGCATCATAAAGAGATATGATTTGTTGACTTGTTAGAGGATTACCGTTTGGCAAAAACACCCAAATACGCTGTTTCAAATGTGTGGTATTACTTCTGCTTTAAATTGCATGTAAGAGATGGCGAGCCTTGTTCCAGACGGATAAATTGATAAAATGCTAGCTGCTGCTGGGAGAACGGAATATCCTCAGAGAAAACACTCTGTGCTGGAGCTGAGTGCGTTTTGAATTAGGGTGAGCAAGCTGTTGAGACCCTGGCAGTTTGTGAAAAAGTATGCGCAGTCCAGGCACGTCCACTTTAAGACATTTTTGGTTCGCCCATGACAAAAAGAGTCCTTTCCCACAAAGAAGAAACCGTTCCCTTATTTTTTCAGTTACTTTTCCAAAGATAACTTGTGTCGGGCACGAGAGACCAGAGTTATGCAGAACTCTAACCGTAACCGGCTCAGAACCAGGACTCATTCTTGCTCCTTCCACCAGATGTTTTTTAGGTGTCCTCAGCTGGAATGCCCAGTTTGAAACTAATTAGACCAGCAATAAACTCCTTGTATAATAAAATCGCAGGCCGTTATGGTGCATAAGTGGGGCTCCCAGCCACTTATGACAGATGCCTCTCTCTCGGAAGAGAGAGCCTGTGGCTGTCAGGAGAAAATGAAGGCATGGAGATGTCTTGTTTAGACGTTTGCCTGTCCCTAAAGATCCGCTAAGTATCCGTGCACAGCGCGTTATCTTCTGTAAGGGGTGGGGGGACGTTGCAACTGGGGTGGGGTATTGTCTTTGTCGGGCAGGCCTCCATTGCACAAAAATGCTTGGGGAAAAAATAAAAGCATAAAAATGAGGCAGTATCCACAGGTCTGAGGGGTATGTGTTGTGAGTTTGAGTATGGAGTGTGTGTGTGTGTGTGTGTGTGCGTGTGGGCTGGGTGAGGCTTCCCCTCACTTAGGCACACGTGAAATGTAAGGCCGTCCGGCCTGACGTGAATTCCTTGGGAGAGAGAACTTTCTCCCCAAAGATTTTTTATAAAGGGGGCATTTGCCTAACTCCGTAGTCCTCCTTGTCTGTGGGGTTGGTGGAGGTGCAGTGGCTGGTGACTCAGTTCCCTCCAAGGCCCACAGGTTCTGCCGCTTGCCAAGGCTGGGTTTTGTTGGTGGAAGGAAACTTTTTTTCTTAGCTGGCTGCTCTGAAAAAGGAGTTGGTGGCCTCCACTCAAAAGGAATCTCTTTTCAGAGAATTAGCCCCAGAGTTGAGAAAACACAGCCTGTTGACAGAACACACACACGCACTCACACACTCACACACACACGCCCCAGAATGCCTCGCTCTCTCCCCACTGTCCTCCCTCAGCCCCACCCCCAGCATCACAACAGCTTCTGAATGGCCCACTTCTTTCCCCTCTATCGTTTGTGGCATTTCAACAGACCCCACAAACCAAACACAAAGAAGATTCTGGAAGGAAACAATTAGCAGAGAACTCACTTGAGACAATGCTTCATTTTCGCTATTTGAAGATCTTAACTGGCCTAATGGTGTTTGAGTAACACCTCTTCTAATCTGAGGATAAACCCCCTCGGTCAGGTGGCAAATACTTGAAGTGACTGGCTGGGACCCGCTGGTCTCGCTGTGAGAGGGTCGGAGGGCAGGAAGGCACGCTGCATCTGCATCGCTGCGTCGCTTGGGGTTCCAAATCAGCTCAGGGTATGAAAGTACCACCCAGCTGTATTTAGGGGGAGGAGGACGACGGAAGTCACAAGCTTTGAAATTTATTTTTCCTGCTCTTTCTTTCTTTTTGCTCACTTTCATCATGTTGGTGCCTTTGCCTGTCTCTCCACTTACAAATTATATCTTTGTATTTGATAATAATGATGAAAATCACTGCCATTTATGGAGCACTCATATGCCAGGCCTGAAGTCAACTCCTGCCATGTGTTTTTAGCATGGGTTCTCATAACAACCCTTTGGCATAGGAATTAATGTTATTATTGTTATCCCAACTTTGTTAACGAGGAAACTGAGTCGAGAGTCCACTGACTCAGGAGAGGCCAGAAAGCAAGTGAACCCCGGGATCGAGGCCTTCCGACCTCCAGACTGTGCCTTTCCCATGTGCTGTGAAAACCTTAGCTCAGAGAACATTTCTGCTCTCGCTTCCCTTACAGAGAGATGCTGAATTTGCATGGTTTTAAATGCGCGGAACGCAATTATTTTCTGACTCTGCCGTGATGTTTGCTGTTGTTGTTTTAAACGAAAGAAAAATCATATTAAGTGTTCAGAGGACGCAGATATGAGCCCTTGTGAGTCACGATAGTTAGCAGGTTGTGTGTGGTTCTGTAAAGGAAAATGACTGTTTATTTACAAGGGCTAATGTGATTTGTGCCTTCTATGCTCTAACGCTGCGCATTTCGGTTCCTAAAAAGAGTCAATAAATTTACCGGCAGTGGCAAGGCCCTCCAATGTTACGGTAGGCGGTCCAAGTCCAGTTTCCCAGAAGGTGCTGGGTTGCTATGGATAGGTGGTTGTTTGGGGGTCCGACTGTAAACATTTGGAGAGGGAAGAATAATTTGGAACAGGTGGTCCCCAGAGTCAGGTAACCGGCACAATTTCTCTCTGCCACTTTGAAGGTTAAGGGAGGCCGCAGGCTGCCCGAAACTGGGACAGGCGGAGTGAGGGTCCGTGGGGCCGCGGGGGCCCTCCCTTTGGGACACAGCCTGGCAGGATGGATGGGAGGGTCTCTGCTCCCCGGTCTATAGAAAGCAGGGGCTTCATCATCTCTGTCATCGCCCCCTGCTAGTGCTGGTTCGGGCGCAGCTGCGTCTGCTCCTGCTTTTTTGAAAAGTCTGCCTCTGTTTTCAGATACGTACAGAAATTTAAAACAGGAACTTAGATGAGCAGATAGCCAGGACAGGTTCCCTTCTTGCCGGTTTGGAGAATGCACACACAGCCGACTGTCTTTGCCTGATAATGCCAATTTAGACATGTTTAAATGCACCAAGTGTTTAAAGGAGGTTAGAAATTATTTTGTCATTTAGTATCAAGAGCATCGTGTCCACAACAAGAAAATGTGTGTGATTTCAGTGGCCTTGGATTTTTTTCCCCGTTTTCCTTTTGAGCATCTAATAAAGTTAGATTTTTAAAATCTGTGTGTTCCCAGCTGTAACCTATCCGTGCATATCTACTCAGTCATTCCGAGGAGAATTGTCAACTCTCTGTGAATTTAACTAAAAGAAAAATGATAAAATCAACATTTTTTCCCCCAAAGAATGAGGAACTGGCAGGTCCTTGTCCTATAGAGATATGACAACTTACTTTTGTCTTGCATCAGCTGAGTGTGTCAGTTCTCCTTTCTTTTCCATTCTTCTCCCAGGAACCGTCTTTCATAACTGACCTGTACTGTGTATTAGCCAAAAGACATTTTAATTTTGTAAAGAAAAATCATGCCAGAGACGGCCGGGTCTGTTTCAACCATTATTGTTTCTGTATCGTGCATACTTTGGGTTTCATGGTAAGATGTGGGTTTGCCAAGAAAGAAAATTACAGCAAGAAACTATGTTGAAAACATATACACTTCTGTTTAAGAAATGGGAAAAACACAGAAAAATTCCGCATGGTAATTGCTTTAACGTGAGTTTTCAATGTCATTGTTTGACTTATGTCAGAAAGCCCCTCTTAGCTAATTCTCACTTAGGCCGTTAGCAAATATCGCACCTTAAAAACGGCAAATGTGGGTCTGAACTCGGACAATCTTTAAGACTTTGAGACATCCTTAACCCTGGTGGAAACATTCCAGATTTTTAGATTGTGCAGGCTGGTTTTTTTTTTTTTTTAAGGTTACTTAGATATCGATTTTATTTTCTTGACCCAAAATAAGAAAACACAGGGAATTCTCAAAAGCTTTTTACGGGCTGCTATTATGAGAAGAGAAGCCAAACCAACATGTATTAGGTCATGAGTTTGAAGTGCATAAATAAGCCCAATGAAGGTCACCCAAACAGGGCGAAAACCACCAATTCTCCTTCCGTCGGCCAAGTCTGCATTCCTGCCTGTTAGACATGTTTGGTTGAAGTGGACGCAGAAGAAGGCCCACGCTTGAAAGATCTCGATTTGATTTGGAGTCCTGAGGACGACTGAAGACGTTCTTGGGGTAAAGTGACATGGGGGGGCTGGAACTCCCACCTCCTTCGATCCCCCCTCACTGCTCCGAAGAAAAAGCAGATTCCGGGGCTACCCCTTACTCCAAAGCACATGTTTCATTCCTGATTGGAAATGCGGAAGCCAGAGGTGGAAAATGTCGAGCGTTCCTTGCGTCCGTCTCCTCACCTCCCACCCCCTTCCTGTAGTAACTTTGTGGTTAAGGTATTAATAGTTTGCGAAACAGTTTTTCATTCTTAGGAACGTGGATGTGTTTTTAGCATTTGGGGTGCACCATGTAAGTACAGACCTTTAGGACTCCCTTGATTGGCAGCTCCCCGAACTACAGAGAGAGATGAGAGTATGTCCACTGTATCCCCGAGTTTGGTACCAACCCTGGCGCTGATGGAAATTCCACGTAGGGAGAAAACTTCCTCTTAGGAGAGACAGCCAGGGTGTCCGTGCAGATCGGTTATTTCTTTTGTGGGTGTGTATTATTTGCACGTATGGAGACTTTTGTTTCTGGGTGTTCTAGAAACATTTGTCTCTCCAGCAAAGGTCTGAATGCCCGTCTTGGCTGGGAAGGGTGTTGGGGGGAAGGAGCACGGGGCGGATTCCTGCCCCTCTGGCCTTTGTGTGACTGGTACTGTAGGGGGAAGCGGTGACTCGCTGCTCGGATGGTGTCATGTGGCATAACAAGTTGCGACTTGCCTCTTGTGTTGTAAGCAGAGTTTTGGCCCCATCCCGCCGTGGAAAAGAAGGGGAGCCAAGAAGATTATCTGCTTCGGGTCTGCGAGGGGCCTGAGCTCTCTGGTGCTCTCCTCTCACTGAAGAGACTATACTCCCTGCAGCCTGTCATGTTGGGGTGTGGAGACAGGGAGTGGGGGGAGAAAGAATGTCTTAAAGTCAGGGAATGTCTGAAACGCTCCGAATATCTTCCGCATGGCTCTGGCACCCTCAACAAGACAAATGATGAAAGGATACGGAAGCAGACTTTTTTGGGGGGTGGGCAGAGAGATTGGGGGCCTTGCTAGTGGTTTGATCGAGAGTGGAGAATTTTCTGACACCTTGGGACCCCTGGAATGTCTTGCTGGAGTGTCTTTAGGAACCTGGTTTTGGAAGTGTTGTCTTTTCCTGAAGCTTTGCTGTCTTTTCTTTGTGCTTATTTTTAGTGAATTAGGTTTTTTGGTTTGTCTTTAAGAAAACACGAGACTTGTTTGGGAATAACAAGTGGCCCGTATTTATTGATCACTTATTATGTCAGGCACTGTGCTAAGTAAACACTCAGATTTCTGGCTCCAAATAGCCTTCGATGGAATGTGCTATTATTATGATTCCTTGTTTACAGATACGAAAATTGAACCCCAGGGAGGTAAAGTAAGTTGTCCAGGGTTACATGGCTTGTGTCATAGCCAGGACTGAACCCAGTTTTGATTCCTAACTGCTAAGCTATCCAGCCAGTGCCTCCACATGTCTGTCCTGGAGAAATGGATTTTAAAGTCAGTCTCCACTGTTTTTGTCTCAGTGATATTAACTGACGGTCAGGTACAAAGTTGGGCTCAGAAATAAGAGACATCCAGTGATTCTCAGAATCTTCAGCCTGTCCTTGAAGGAATTCTGAAGGTTTAGAGTTGGAATCTGTTGAAATGGGGGCTGCGTCACGGCAGTTAGCTGGTCTAAGCTGTTGCGTGTGGTGGTTTTTGTGCTAAAATGGCAAGGTTGAGTAGTCCCCACAGAGGTCACATGCCCTGCAAAGCCTAAAACACTCTCTCTCTGGCTCTTTACAGAATGTTTGCTGGCCCCTGAGCTATTGCAATATGACAAGATAAATTTAGTGGGTGAGGAAGGACATGCTCTCGAGAGGTTTCATACACCGTTTCGCTGCCTTATTATTTACCGAGTGCCTCCTGGGTGCCTCATGCAGGGCGTGGTGATGGGAGAAAACTGCGAAGGCATTCATTCTTTCCCTCATTTATTCAGCGGTGCTTGTCGAGCTGTGTTCTAGGCATTGGGCTAATTGCTAGGGATTTAGAGGCAAGAAGGACCCCATCTGGCACCTCTGATGGCAGGATCCCGTGCGCTTCCACCAGAAGGGCACTGCCTCTTCTTTTCCCCTGAGGATTCAGAGGAAAGTGGCATGACTTCTTGAGGCTTCCAGTGTTCAAGCAACAGGATGGAGAAAGAGACCCAGCTCTGCCGGCCCTCACCCGAAGAAGCCCTGCCTAATTCAATAAGAGCAGGGCGTTGGCTTCTGTGCTGAGAATAGCTTCAGGCAGAGCCCACGGCCCACTCCCTGCTCAGACAGACAACCTTCTGCTTCCCTTAGGAGGTGGTGGGGAACGGGCAGGAGCTGGGGAGTCAGACTCCCTGGACTTAAACCTTGGCGCTGACTGACAGCCTAGAGATGAAGAACACGAGCCCACGGGCCGGGCTGCTTGGCCTCAAATCCTCGCTCAGCATTAACCAACTGTTTAACCTTAGGCAAGGTACCAAACTTTCCTGTGCCTCAGTTTCTTCATCTGTAAACAGGGTGGATAATAGTGCGCCTTCTTCAGAGAGTTACTGTGGGTGGAGATCAAGTTAATAAATGTAAAGTGTCTGGAATAGTACGCAGCAAAGAGTATGAATTATATCAATGTCAGTTTTATTATTATTGTTATTATGATTATTATTTACAAGCTGCCTGACGTTAGGCAAATGACTTAGGCTCCCTGGATTTCTAGTTCCCTCTATAAAAGGGGGGTGATGATGATAATAATAATAGGGGCAAGCCCAGTGGTGCAGCGGTTAAGTGTGCATGTTCTGCTTTGGTGGCCTGGGGTTCTTGGGTTCGGATCCCTGGTGCGGACATGGCACCACTTGGCAAGCCATGCTGTAGTAGGCGTCCCACATATAAAGTAGAGGAAGATGGGCACGGATGCTAGCTCAGGGCCAGTCTTCCTCAGCAAAAAGAGGAAGATTGGCAGCAGATGTTAGCTCAGGGCTAATCTTCCTAAAAAAAAAAAATAATAATAATAAATAATAATAACTGCTTCAAAGGGCCATTGTGAGAATTTAAATGAGGTCATAGCTGTAAAACACTTCGCTGTGCTAAGCCAGCTGTCGTGACCTTTGAGGTGATAGGGAACTGCATACTGGGCCGATGATGGACATGAAGCCATCGGTCAGTCGGGTCCTTTGTCAGTGTCCAGGGAACGTAGGGCGGTGGTTAATAGCACAGCCCTGAACTCAGACAGGTCTGGTCTGAGCCTTAAATCGTCTCTCACCACTTATGTCACCTCGGGTCAGAGGCCACTTCCCACGCAGTGGAGGGACCAGCGGCTGTCCCCTGGTGGTGGTGAGGGTTAGAAGAGTGGGAGGCGTAAAGCACGTAGCAGGGTGTTAGGCACACGGTAAGCACTCCATAAACGATGGCTTGTATTATTATCGCCCCACTCCCGGCTGCACCCCCGCGCCCCAGAAAGCACTGAACATGAGTAAATTTTAATTTGAAAATAAAAGAACACATTTTAAAACTGCCAAACAGATTTAAAATAATATTCATTAAACAAAATTAAAATAGTCTATTAAAGCCAGACTTTGGGCTCAGACCAAATTTTTATAACCTAAGCTTAAAGGCCAAGGAGTTCCCCCAGCCACAATGGGGACATTGTGGTTGAACTTGAGACTTCAACGCGGCTATTGAGTGGTCTTTGAAATGCACCCTTCCCTGTTAAAATGCAGGGGAGGGAAGTCAGGGGAAGGAAAAAACGAGGTTCTCGCTCACCCCAACAAACCTTAATGAATTGAAAAAGAAAAACAAAAGATTTCTCATTTTTCTCATGCTGCCTCATCCTGCCAAAGACGCGTGGCCGCCTCCTAACCCCGGCGTTGAATGGTACCCACGCAGAAATTTCCAGATCTGATATGCTCTATGAGCTAACCTCGTCTAAATTCTGGTCTTCCCCCTTACAGATGGCCATGTGCCGTGGAGAGCTGGGACTCGGGGGCCCAACTGCCCAGGTACAAATTCCAGCTCCGTCATGCCTAGCCGTGCCTCAGTTTCCCTATCCACACATGGGAGATCACATGGCTCCTGCGTGGGGCTGAGTGAGCGTATGTAGGAGTTAGCTCTCTCTACTGATGTTTTGACCTCGTGCTGTTATCTAATGAATGAAACTTCCCCAGACTTCTGGCACTTTGAAGAACTAAAGTATACCCGTATGACTTTATCGGAGAATTTTGAATCAAAATAATCGTAATGTTCAGGGAGGGGAGAAGTGGGTTTAAAAATCTCTCAGGAGTTGCAATGTGCCAGACACTTTTAAAGCTCATTTACTCCTCTCGAAATAAAAATCCCATGACATACGTGTGTCTGTGTAATGAATGGGGAAGCCGAAGCTTGGACAGGTCAAGTGGCTGCGCAGTGACAATGCCGTTCCACGCCAGGGCTCTCTGACACCCACCCCCCGGGCCCGCTCCCCCACGTGGCCTGCATGCCGCCCCCGCGATCAGACACACAGACCACCGCAGAGGCTCCCCCTGAGCGACGGGTTGTTTCCAGTCTGTTCGTACGTGTCAGCGGCATCCTTTGCCTTCCCCGGGCCTCAGTCCTCGCGGCCTTTTACCTGCCCTTGCGCTGAGAGTGAATGGACTTGTTTCTCCAACAACAAGTGGAAAAAGTAATGGCCATGGATGGTGACATCCTTCTCTCGGTGGCATTCTCTTAAGAGCCTCTGACGTTTCTTGCCAGCGGGGCGAGTGACCTCCTCCTCGGGCCAGCCCTCGGCTGCGATGTGGGGCCACGAGGAAGAGTCGTGGGAGGTTGGGCAGCCGTTGGGGATGGCATGAGACAGGGTCCCTCCTCCGTCACCCCCCTGCTGGGTGACTGTGGGCAGGTCACTCGAGCCCTCTAGGCCCCAGACTCTTCACCAGCTCGTGGAGCAGACGTCGTCTATGTGGGATTTGTCATCCAGCTTAAATACGATGATGGGGGGGAAGCACTGCCATTCTGAGAGTCATGTTCTTAGGGTCCTGAGGGATTGCACCTGCCCCAGGATGCCCCAAGAAAGGGGTGAAGGTGAAGTCAGAGTATTCCTGACAGTTCTTCCGGTAGCTACAGTCTTGGGACTTCGTACATTCTGGAAGTTTCTACTAGTCTGTGAGGGGCATTCTTTAATGGAGTGTGTACCCTTCCACACTGACTTAAAACATGCATGAACTTTTTTTTTTGGAGTTCTGTCTTTATCATGTATTTGGAAAAAATATAACAAGCATTTCAAACAAATGGTTTCACCCGCTTTTACTACTTGAGATAAAAATGGTTTAAAATCAAGCCCATCAGGTACTGAATCTCCAGCAGAGCGGCGCACAGCCGGGGCAGAAATCCTGAGCGAAGTCTGAGAAACACGAGTCTGAGGATGTGAAACTTCCCCGAGGTCTCTGCATTTAGAGGAAGTCATTTCCTTCTACGGCTCGTTTCTGCAAGCTGCTTACAGAGAGTGCCCCTGATAACCAGAACCTTCTCCTACCCAGAATTGCAGTTCCGCCCTCTGTCCTCAGGGGAATAAAAGGAAACAAATGAGATCTCTCAAGGAGGTGGGTGAAGTCTCTCAGGGCACATCAGTGTCTGGGCACATTTATTTCGTGTCTCCTACCTTCTGAAAAGAATGGCCAGCCTTTGGATGAATACAGTGTTATTAAAAATGACCTCTGGGTGGTTATTCCATGCCAGGATCCAATCTGAATGAGTATAAACATCAGCTCATTCATTCCTCACAATTCTATGAGGGAAGTGCTATTAGTATTCCCATTGTAGATGAGGAAGGCAAGGCACAGAGAGGTTAAGTGACTTGGGCAAGGTCACACAGCATCAGCAGCAGAGCCAGGCTTTATGCAGGGGTATGGTTCTAGAGGTTGTCTTCACAACCCCTGCACTCCCTGCGTCTTTAACCGCCATGGAAAGAACTGAACCTACGTTCTCTCTGAACCTTACTTAACTGGACAACTAAATAGGGACAGGCATGAGAGGCAAACAGGTGACGTTGGTCTCAGCTGTAATTGCTCGTTTGTTACAAGGATGCACTCGTGTCTTCTGGTAGCTTCAGGTGCCTCGTGGCGCAGGGGTGAGGAGCCGGGCCGTCCAGGGTCAGTTCCAGAGTCCGGGACTTACTCGCTTCCCGACCCTGGGTTTCCTAACTTCTTCCAGCCTCAGTTTCCTCGTTGATGCAGTGAAGCCACATGCTAAGTGTCAACAGCTGTGACTGCAGAGGAGCACACCACAGCAGGTGATTGTCAGATGCTGCCGCTTACCTGCGGAGGAGGAAGTGACTGCAGAGACGAGGTGGCCCTGTGGGGATGAAGGCGCCTGGTACAGCTTGGGGTCTAGAGAAGGGACCGGTGCCTGGGACGTGGGGCGCAGGCTGGACAGCAGCTCAGGTTTTTCCAGATGAGTTAAGAGAGGGCGGGAGACACTGGCTTTCCTGGTCCCACGGCCGAGGCTGCCGGGACGGGTCCTCAGCAGGCGGCCTGGGAGGCAGCGGCCGGATTAGAATCCGCACAGGAGGCCCCTGGGGAGGGGCTTGTCACGCGGCCAGTCCCTGGCAGAGCCAAGACCCCCAGCCCCCACCAGGAAGAGCTGGGGACTTTGGGCAGCATGGATCAGAGGCCGAGAAGAAGCCTTGATCAAACCCCCAGGTGCTTGTCTGTGTGAACTCCAATGCCGCCCCGGGATCCAATTCCAGGATTTTCATCTTTCTCCTCATTTTCTTTCTTCTCTTGTGGAAAATGTCTTTTTTTCCAGAAGCAGCTGCCTGGTTTTCAGTGATGAGGTGGGCAGACTTTCTGGGTTTGCCTCCTTTCATCTTGCTCCTCCCCCTCAACCCCCTCCATTTCCTCTTGAGTATGAAAATTAAACTGCTTCATTTGTTCAGTCATTCATTCATTCAAAACCAGGTATTGAGCACCAGCTGTGTACCAGGTGCTACACTGGACAGGAGGAATACAGTAGAGAGAAAAAAAAACCCAAATCTACTCTTTCCTGGAGCTGCAATTAAATGGAGAAAGACCCAAAATAGACGCCTAAATATGTAAAGTACACAGGATGTCAGAGGGTGATAAGTCTGTGGGGAGAATCAAGAGGCGGCGGGTAGAAAGGCCCGGGTGGGGAGGCCTCACTGAGCTGGCGGCCGCTGAGCCCAGCGCTGCAGAGGTGAGGGGGCTGGCTCTGCGTGTATCTGGGGGAGAACATTCTAGAGCAAAGAAACAACAAGTGCGAAACCTTGAGATGGGAGCGGCCTGGAAGGGCCAGTGAGCGAGGGAGCAGGGGGGCGGGGTCAGGTTGGAGGGTCCCCGAGGAGTGGGGCCTTGCCCAGAATCCAGCGACCATTCTGTGTCGATTGGACCTGTCTGAAGTCAGAATTACTATAATTCTTGAATGACTTTTAAAAAAATACACAGGACCTAAATCTGAAATCAATAATTGCAAACTCAGATACCCAAAGTGGCCAGGTAGGTAAGGAAGTTAACGAAGTGGATGGTGTAATTAACCAGGAGGAACGTGGGCTCTATGTTGCCATGTATTCTGATTTTTCAAAAGACGCTGAAATCTGGATTTTTATGAGAAATTGCTCGATTTCTAAATCACCGCCAGGAATCACCAAAATGCACGTCCGGCTCCTGATTTGTGATCGCTCTCCTGAAGATCGCCACGACCCTGGGGATCTAATTTCAGGGAACAGGCATTAAGCGTTTCTCTTGCTTTCTCTCTTCTTTTCTTTTCACTAATTCCTGAGCAGAGGATGCCAAGAGATGCTAAAAATTGTTTCCAGGAAAAAGTAGGACTTGATTCTCCTGGGGATGGGAGCTGAGCCATCTTCCAAGGAGCAATCAGTGTGCCTCATTTTTATGTGTTTCTCAGGCCTTTTTCCTGATCAGCCCTCATCATGGGTAATGGCAACACGGCCCAGATCCATTCTCCTTCGGGTTTTCATTAGCTCCGTGATGATTATTATTTTGTCATCTGGGGTTGATTTAGGAGTGCTGAAATGTTTGCAGGTTTCATAAATGGTTGTCAGCCACTGTTTAGAATGGCAGAGAACTTCTCATGTTGTTCTCATTGCAAGGACTGGGGTGATATTTTCCAATGGCTACAGACGTGAGAGGGGAGAAAGGGGAGGCCCTGAAGGATTCCACACAAGGGGATTGGAACATTGAGTAATTAGGCAGGGGTGGTGGGGGTGCAAGGGTGAGGAAAGCTCTCAGAGCTTCAAGACCTAGGATGCCCAGTCTGACAACACTGGATTCCTAGTCAGCCTTCTTGACCCCAAAGCTGGAGTTAAGCAAAAACCCAGCCCAGGGGCCACATAGCTGTTGAGATTGTTCTGGATGTAAATCACAGAAAACTTGCTTCTGAATTGGTTTAAGTAAAAAGGAAGCTCATTGACTTGGGGAAGTGAAAAATTCTGGGGCAACTGGTTTCAGGTATGGCTGGTTCAAGCACTCAAATGTAGGTGATGTGCCCATCTCTTAATTAATTCCTGTTCAGGGGGATTCTGTACTTTGTCATGGGCTGCCTCTGGGACTAGGAATGGAGTGGAAGAAGGATAGAGTCTCAAACTGTGAAGTCAGCAGCATTTGCTAGAAGTAAGGGGCCACCTGTGAGGTTGGTACTTTGAAGACATGCTCCTATTCTGCCTCCCGCATGCTTTTTCCCACAGGCCTAGAGGATTATCTTTTACTTCCAGTAAGGGTCTTTGGGGAGGGTCATCTCTTTTTGTGGTATCTTGTGCAAAATTAGCACTCAAAATTTGGGACACTCCAGCTGAGCATGGGGGCGCACTGGACTTCAGAGGGACAGTTGGAAATGACTCAGGATCACTTGGAGGGGAAGGAGTGGTCCAGGCTGTGCTGTGCTTACATTCCCGGGCCTCTGACGAGCAGCCTGTTTCCTCCCCTCCTCTGGGCTTTGCCCTCCATTATAGCCCCCACTGGACTTTTTCATGTTCCACCAGTGGCACTGCAGTAACGGCTGATGCAACACAGAGGTTGCAAGCTGGAAGCCAAGATGCGTTTTGTTTGGTCTGCAGAACATTTAAAACAGAAAAGGGAGCCAAACATTTGAAAATCTGGACATTTCACACAAAAAATGCAGATTTCTGGCTTCCATTAAAAAATCAGAAGATCTGTCAACACTGTTCCCACATTTCCACATGACTTTAATTGACTACAGTTGGGAAAGGACTGTCCCTTTTAGATGGATAAGGTCTCAGTTCACCACAGTCCCCACCCCTCCCTATTGTCTCCCCAACGCTGGGACTCAGGGTTAGTTGTCATTGACCATTGGGATGGTGCTGTTGCCCATCCTACAGTAGATTTAAAAGGGAAAGGAGATCTCTCCTTTATCCAGGTCTCCATCAAAACTATGGAAATGAAGTGTAAACCAACTTGGTCATTAGTATGAAGAAAAATGAGAGAAAGCATGTACTTTTGGGTAAGTCAGGATTTCTCAATCTCAGCACTATTCGCATTTGGGGTTGAACAACTCTTTGTTGTGGAGGTCTGTCTGTGCATTATGGGGTGGCGTTTCACAGGGCCACTTATGGACCGTACCCCCTTTCAGAAGTAAGTAGCTCCCTGGGCTCTGGGCGCCCACCACCAGTTTGGTACAAAGAGTTACCGTAAGTGAGAAAAAACATTCTTGCTCTGAATCGCGCCCTGGCGGGCCCAGCATTGGCAGCAGAGGTTATGAGTTGGCTGATTTTGATTTAATCATAGGTGGCCTTGCCAACCATTGAGGCTGTTTATGACTGCCTGTCTAAGATGTTATAGAAGGAATTCAGCACTGGAGGAGAGGTTAAACATCTTAAAGGGTCTTTGGAGAATTTTCTTAGCTTTTAGCTGACAGAGGCGGTGGTGGATGCTACTTTCAAAATTTTTGCAAACAGTAGGTTCTACTCTGGAGTGTGGGCAGCGATCAAGGCTTGTCGGGGAGCGGAGGGAGGGACCAAGTGGCCTCTGGGTGTCTCGTCCAGCTCCGGTTCCGTGAGCTGTGGCACAGAGTGAGTTTCCCCAAGATTCGTTCAGTATGTTGCCTGCTGCATCTTCTCAGCTTGTACCGGTGGTCTGCGATGGAAACCCAAGGGGACGTGAAGGTCCGGGGAGGGAAGTCAGTCCCCTAGGCCAGCACTGTGTCCCACGTGGGGTTTCCTTTTTGACCTTTCACCTGTGCTCCAAATCCTGTCAAGTGTCTGAAATACCGTCCATGCTTAGGTGTCCCACGCTACCAATAATAGATGCCATTCATCCATTCCACACATATTTACTGAACACCTCCCAGGAGGCAGCCGCTGTTCCAGGCCCGTGGCAGGCAGCTGGGAGTACAGCTGACCGACTCCTTGCCCTCATGGAGCTTGTGTTTTTCGTGGAAGGGAAATGGACCATAAGTAAGAAGACAAGCAAATATGCATATAATGCGTTAAGTGCTAGGGAGAAAAATAGAGTAGGGAGCGGGCCTGGGGCTGTTGGGGTGGAGAAGGAAAGAGAGGTGTTTCAAATTTTAGTTCAGAATAGAGTGGTCACTGCAGGGGTGGCTGGTAATCTGGCTCACTGGAAAGAAAAGGCCTTGATTTGTGGCCACTTCCCGTGGTGTAAATTCTCCGATTTCAGTGGTTTCACAACCAGCTCACAAAATTCATGCCAGATTAACAGCCGTCACTCGCAGGCTGGTCGGGGCTCCAGCACAGCCCTGGCAGGGACGCCTCACTGTGGACGGTCAGGCGGAAGAGCCCTGCGTGGGTTGTGTGGGGTGCGTTCAGAAACAGCCAGGGTCCACTGTAGCTGGAGCAGAGGGGGTGAGGGCAGAGGTGTGGTCACGTGGTGTGGGGCATTTTACAGCGTGGTCCCGTGGGAGCCACCGGAGGGCTCCGAGCAGAGGAGGGACAGTATCTGACTTCGTTTTGGCAGAATCCCCTGCCTGCCATGAGAGCAGACTGCCAAGGTGGAGCAGGGAAACCTGTGAGGAGGCTGTTCAGGGCAGAGGTCCTGGTGACTCGGACCGGGATGTGGCAGCAGGCGTGGTGAGAAGTCGCTGGATTCTGGGTATATTTTGAAGATGGAGCCAGTAGGGTTTGCTGAGGCGATGGATCTGGAAGCGATATAAAGTCAAGGTGACTCCCAGGTTTTGCGTAAGGATCAGTGATGATGGAGCTGCCTTTGCTGAGAGGGGGAGGAGGGGGGGGGAGCGGGTGGGGAGGCGGGAGAGGAGCGCCTCCTGTGA
This sequence comes from Equus quagga, assembly GCF_021613505.1. Lineage (NCBI taxonomy): Eukaryota > Metazoa > Chordata > Mammalia > Perissodactyla > Equidae > Equus > Equus quagga. The sequence goes on from NC_060278.1 coordinate 97,684,244, forward strand.
AGGAGCCCCAGCAGGTGCTTCCACGCACCGCCTTCTCCCATGCCCGCACGTGGCTGCTTTCATCACCCCACTCCAGGGAGGAGGCTGAACAGCTCGCCCACGGTGGCCGGGCTGGAGCACGGCCAGGCCAGCCTCCCACCCCAACCCTGCTCTGCTTTCCCGCCGCGTCCTCTTGGCTCTCCCGGCGCCACTTCTCCTCTTTGTTTTGAGGAAATGGAGGCAGAGAAATTCTGCGAAGGAACCAGCCGAGGACCCGAGACGCTCTCCCTGTTCACCGGGAGCTGCCCAGCGGTGGTGCTGCCCCGTGGATCCGTGGCTGGCCTCTCTCCAGGACAAATTTGTTGGATTACCCCCATGAAGATTAATATTCTGTAGCAGAACTCACACTTAAAAAAAAAATTAATAGCCAGTAGCTTAGCAGGATTTGGATTTGTGTGGACATAGGTTTAAATCCAGCATTAATAGCTTTACCTGCCTGAGTCTCAGTTTGTCTTCCGAGGAGTGGGTGTATTAGAGTTCCTCTTGGGGGCTGGCCGGTGGCGCAGCGGTTAAGTGTGCACGTTCCGCTTCTCAGCAGCCCGGGGTTCACTGGTTCGGATCCCGGGTGCAGACATGGCACCGCTTGGCAAGCCATGCTGTGGTAGGTGTCCCATGTATAAAGTAGAGGAAGATGGGCATGGATGTTAGCTCAGGGCCAGTCTTCCTCAGCAAAAAGAGGAGGATGGGCAGCAGTTAGCTCAGGGCTAATCATCCTCAAAAAAAACAAGAGTTGCTCTTGGATTAAATGAGATAATGCACATAAGTGCTTAGCTGGCCTGGCCCAGAGTCCACACTCAGCAAATGGGTGGGGGTCTCATGACCATGTGTCGACCAAGGAAAAGTCCATGACAGTTTAAATAGCAGATATGTATCTGGGCAATTAGAATTGCAATTTGGGATACACAGATTCAGGTGGAAACCCAGAATGTGTTCCGGGGAAGACAGAGGAGGGAAGGGTTTATGAAGGCAAAAAAGAGAGAAGTCACACATGTGGTTTTGTAAAATTTGTGATGGGTGCCGGCAACAACCGCTTCTTCTTGGCTGCATGATGGTTGCTAAGGCCATCCCTGAGGGAGACCGTCCTTATCTTGGGAGTCAGCATATTTCTTGAAAGACGGTCAAGACGACAGCATGGGGCACAGTTCCAAAGTTGCGTTTCATCTGGTGTATGTACATAATCCCCATTTCCTTAATGGCCTCCCAGCTCCATTTTAGAAGCCTTGACATATGTTACTCCATTTTGTTATCGCTGTCCACAGATGCTTGCTTAAGAGAGGGAATTAGAAAGTTGGGTTTAATTTTAGACAAAGACTGTCTTGCCTCCAAAGCTGGGGTGGGGCCGGGAGGTCGTGAGGCACGTGGTGCCTGAGAGCTTGTGGTTGGGCCTTTTTCTTTTCCTTTTTTCGGGTCCTGGAGATTGGAGGCCTCCATCTGTTTCTGCCGAGCTCACCAAGCGGCCGATCCCCGGCCATTGTCTGCTCTTCCGGCTCCAGGAGGAGCCGGCCTCAGTCCCACAGTCTCCTGTCTTGAGTTGTCATTTCTCGAAGGCAGAACGGCATGTTCTCTCAACAAGCAGATCCCCAGATGTGAGCCCGTCTGGGGCTGCCACGTTTTTCCTGATGAAATTCCTGACTTGGTGTGTTGTGTTTTTTTAAAATACGCCCACTGCCTCCGAAACCCTCAGCCCGGGAAGAGAAACATTTCTCGTTGAATTACCGGTTTTTGAAATGGTGTCAAGTTATGCCCCACTTCTGTGGCCTCCGTCGCCACTCTTTCCACTTGCAGCTTTTGTGGAGAGGCTGGATGGCAGGGTGTGGATACTATCCCGGCCAGCCCCTGCCTTCTACGGATGGGAAACCAAGGCTCGGAGAGGCCTAGGAGGAACGTCGCTCACTAAATAGGTCTCAGAGCCTCAGCCAGACCCAGATCTCTGGATTCCAGGCCCATTTTCTGCCTCCTTTATCAGAGGTTGCAAACGGGCAGCCTGTGGCCACCTCTACCCCACAGATATGCTTTCTTTGGCCTAAGAGTGTTTTAATTTGAATGAGTTGCCAGCATTTAAAAATCAGGAGATTCCATATGAAAGCCCAGATTTCTGGCTTCTCTTGGACTATTGGGAGATCTGCCAAATGAGGCTGCATTCCTGCATGGTGACAATTGAGGATCGCAGTAACAACCACTCCCTCTAGCCAGAGCATGGCTTCAGTTAGCCGCAGTCCCCACCCCTCCCTCTAGTGTCCCTGGACACGGCAGCTGAATGTCATTTGCCATCATTGAACCCCCTTCCTGGTTCTCTTGTGGTGGAGTTAAGAGGAAAGTAAAGTACTCCTTGAACTTGTGTCTTTATCAAAAACAAAGAAACAAGAGATGAACCAAAATGGCTACTTGTTTAAAAGCTAATGGTACAAAGCATTAGTTCTTTGTGGCAGGGAAGAAAATTTCTTTGACTTTAAGATGCAAACAGAATACATCCGTGTCAAAATAGCCGGGCCCCTGTGCTCACTGATGCCACCGTCCCCTTCTTTGCCGGCATTGTATCGGTGACCCCTGCGTGCCAGGGCCGTAGTTCCCACTTATTTTTTTTTAAGGCAAAATGAAACTTCTTTGACCTAAATCTGCGCCCCCTTCTCTGAAACTTGAAATGCTATTAAAGCAAATTAAGAAGCTTAAAATTTTTTAAGTAATCTTTAATTGCTTAAGAAAGAGCGAGTAAGTATGAGTGAGTATGCGTGTGTGTGCGCTGGGCACATATGTGATGTGTTCTTTCTTTATGGGATTTCCCCTGGATAGAATTGGATGAAGGTGTTTTTCCCTGGCTCTGGGACTGGCACTTCTGGACTTTGCTGTAAATCTAAGCATGGCTGCAAAGCCAAGATGGTTTTAATTCTCCTTTAATGGCATATCCGTGAGCTGGGTTAAGCTTGGGTTAAGACTGACTTTCCTTCTTTCTGGGGCGTTGCGGGGGGCTCGTGGAGAGAAGAACTGGGGATACCAGGTTTTAAAAATGATCATCGCTCTCTTTCCAGGAGAGTTGACCGAGAGAAAAGAGACTCGCATTTTCAGAATACCTGCTGCGTGCCATAACTTCGTGTGCCGATTCACTTTCTCTGAGCTTTGGAACTTTCTTTTAATACTGACATGCCCATTTCAGTGTGTCAGGGAAAAATAGAGCGAGATAATCTGTAAAGTACATGAATTAGTAGTATTTCTTAGAACGAGGGTCAGTTTATTTAAGGAGGAATAGAGTCCAGCAAAAGAAAAATATGTAAATAGTACAGGTGGTTTGTGGATGTGACAAAATCATGAATGACTGATTTGATTTCATCCTCTCAGTACTGGAGAGGGTCAGGCGTCAGCCCACGGCGAAGTTTGTCAACCCTCCGAATATCTCGTACTTCGTCAGAGCACTTAAAGTTGTCATCAGATGCTGAGTTGTGTGATCTTTTGCATAATTCTTTCTAGCTCCTTCGAACTAGGAGGTGACAGTCATTTCATGGTCGTATTCCCAGCATCCAGCAGAGTGCAAGCACACAGTAGGTGCTCAAGAAATAACAGTGGGTGAATGCATGGACGCCCTGCAAGGCAGGAATTTCTGTCCCTGTTTTGTAGATGAGGAGAGTGAGGTTCAGAGGGGCGAGTGACTCGCATAAGGTATTGTAATGAGCAGGTGGCAAAGGCAAGATTCGAACTCGTGACTCTCAGGCTACAGGAAGCCTGTGGACTTTTTGCCAAACATGAAACAGAGGACTCAGGTCAGACCAGGACGGCTGGACCGTAGCCAAATGAGGGTGATGAAGTGGATGCAGGGAGTTTCACAAAGCTAGACTGGTTCAGTTTAAAGAATGTCTGTTGCTTTTATTTCCTTTCCATTTTGAGGGTCACCTGCCTTCTTTTGTATGGTGATAAAATGTCTCATTTCTTGCTTTTGAATACTTTACTTGACAAATCAAAATGGCAGCCTCCTTCTGTTGGTTCTCCCAGGTTGTTCTTGTTTTTGAGATCTTCTAGTTGGTGGAATCCTGGAGTCTGGGAATCCTCGGACGACTTGAGTTTCCTCTTGAGCTGTTCTCAAGGTCCCTGACCCTCTTTGACTTCCCGCAGAGTCACTTCACCGTTTCCCCTTCTCTGGGCGAGGGTAGGCATGTCTCCCTCGCTCCAGGCGCCAGTGACACAAAGATACAAACCAGAACAGTGTCTCCAGGACTTGTCCCCAGGCCCCTCCAGATGGCCAGAGCCTGCCCGTGGCGGGTCGTCCGGGCAGGCAGGACCCCCCACCCCTTGGGGGGAACAGGAGCCTCAGGCCACCTGTGGTCGACACGCCATCTCTTCCTGGGCTCTGTGCACCTGTACCGGCTTCGGCACAACGCAGATTTTCTTTTCCTTTTCTAGACCCACCCAGACCCCTCTCCTAACAGTTCTTCGTAACTACCTGCTGAGCAAGGTTTCACCTCTGGACGTTGCCCACTGTGGACCCCCGGTCACTTCTCCCCAGCTTGGAGGCTGGCCGGTGCCACCTCTCCACGCCCTGCCAGGACATTAGCTATGCCCAAACCTTGGCTGGCATTTTTTGTCCTTCCAGTTTTATTGAGAAATAGTTGACATACGTCACTGTGTGAATTTAAGGCGTTCAGCATGATGGTTCCTTTACGTATATGTGAGACGATTACCACACCTAACATCCATCTTCTCATTTAGATACGAGAAAAAACAAAGAAAGAAGAAAAGAGAAAATGAGAAAATGTTCTCCTTGGCATGAGAACTCTTCAGGTTTACTCCCTTAACCCCGCTCCTCCGGCAGTGTTTGCTGTAGTCGTCGTGTTGACATTGCCTGCCTAGTACTTACTTATCTTATAACCAGAAGTTTGTGCCCTTTGACCCTCTTCCTCCGATCCCCTCCCCCACCCTCCGCCTCTGGCAACCCACAGGTCTGATGTTTTTTCTCAATGAGTTTGGTTTTTATTTATTTTTTTTTAGATTCCACATATGAGTGAGTTCATAGAGTATTTGTCTTTTTGTCTTTCTCTGTCTAACTGATTTCACTTAGCATAATGCCCTCAAAGTCCATCCATGCTTTTGTAAATGGCAGGATTTCCTCCTTTTTATGGCTGAATGATATTCCACTGTGTGTGTGTATATACCACACTTCTCTATCCGTTCATCCATTGGTGGACGCTTAGGTGTTTCCGTGCCTTGGCTGTTGTGAATAACTTGGCTGGCCTTTCCCTGGGGAGACTCCAGGATAGGGTGGCTGTGGCAACAGCCATGGAGACGAGGCTGGAAATACCCTAGCCCTCCTCTCAAAGAGTTCAGAGTCAGGACAGGCCCAGATGTTTACTGGGGACAGGGTTCTAGGTCCTGTGCTGAGGGCTGGAGAATAATCTCTTATGCTTCAGAGCACTTCATAGTTTACAAAGGGCATCATGACTTCCTTGCTCTCGCTTCCTGTTTGAGTCCTCTGCCGTGGGTGATGCCGCACCCTTCCGTCTTCTGCTTTTCTTTTCTGGCTCCTGCGCACTTGCAGACCATCGTCTTATTCCTCAGTGTGGATCTGTGACCGAGTATAGGCTTTACCCCCGGTTCCAGGTGTAGACCCAGATGATCACGGCATTCCATCCCTCTGCCCTCAGGGACTGGTTCAGGCACACGGACGGGACTCAAGTTGAGCGGGACCCAGTCCGGGGAACTTTGCTGGAGCAGCTAGGACAGGTGCCTTTGCTGCTCTGGCTGGCTCACCGAGCCGGAGCTGGCCTTCTTGCTGAGGGGAGGCCTGCCCGCAAGTGAGGGCAACTCGGAGGGAAGCAGAGGCGAGACGTGGAGGCAGAAGATTCCCGATGACATCCCTTGAGCACCTGGACCCAGCTGCTCCCACAGCTAGATGACATGGGTTATTCAATCATTTGTCGCTTAAGAAGTTCGAATGGGCTTTTCTCTCCCACATGCTACAGATTTAAACAGTCGGCTTCCTTTACTGAGTTGCCTTGCTTCGACCAATCATAATAAAACTCCCTTTCATTTCTGAAGCCCCCTGGAAAGCCTTCTCACAGCGATCGGACTCCCTTCCTCAGGACAGCACGGGCCTGAGCTTGTTGCTGAGGGTTCGAGGCACAGAAGAGAAGCAGGTTAGCTCTTTTCCCCCTGCAGCATCCTCACCGACCGTCAGTTTGAGAAAGAAGAAGAGTTTTGGACGGCCAGGGCACCTGTGCTCCAGGGCGGGGAGTGCAGAGGGATTCGTGAACAGTCGGAGACAGCGCAGGGAGGACCCTAACAGCATCCCAGAGTCATAGTAAGGGCAATCCTAATGGTAATTTGAGATGCCTAGGAAACTTCTGGAAGATGGGAGGGGAAAGAGTTAACTGCGGTTACTCTGGGGCGTGGCACGGGGAGAGAGGAGAGTTTTATTTTCCACCTTATATACTCTACATTCTGAAAACTTTTACTAGGGGTGTGGGCTGTTGTATATTCAAATAAACAGTGAATTTTGAAATGTGACCATTGCTGACTTTCGTCTAGACAATTAGAGCATCATGTAGTGGATTACAAACCCTTGAAAAAATATGAATCCATGTGTCTGTGCCAATCATAAATAGAGAAGTAAAGAAACGGGAGAGAGAGGTTTCTTGTTGACGGTAGAATGACAAGGACCAACTGGAAATGTGAGGGGAGGGCTGGGTTGCAACCGTTGCGGTAAAGATTGGTTCCATCAGGGGTCGGCCGTGGATTCTAAATCTGGGGTGGGGATGTCGAGGAGGAAGGGGAAATTTGCATGCTCTTCCCGCGGATGGCTTATTAATTTCATAGGGGAAAATAGTCACTGCGCAGTGACAAAATCAGACCATGCATTGACCGGGTGATCAGTATTAACATCACCAGGGAGGGGAGGACGGATACGTGACACCCTCACAAGGACAGCCATCACCAGGTTGTGTTCTTGCTGAGAATGCGTGACCTGAATCTAATCGTGAGGGAGCAGCAGACGAACCTGGAACATGGACCATTCCATTTCAATACAAGGCACCTTATTCTTCAAAAATGCTAATGTTGTAAAAGACAGAGAAAAGCTGAGGACACCTAACTGCAGTGCCTAATTCTAGACTGGATCCCACGTAGGAGGGGAGACGCAATAAGGACATTATTAGTTAGCTGACAAATTGTAATACAGAGAGTGGATCAGATAAAATATTGCATTGGCGTTAAACTTACGGACGTTGATGATTGTCCTGTGATTATGTAAGAGAATGCCCTCATTCTTAGGAAATACACACTGAAGGAGTCAAGGGCTGTGATGTATGTAACTTACTCTTAATTGGTTCAGGAAAAAAAAGTTGAGAGAGTGTGTGTGTGTCTGTGTGTGTGTCTGTGTGTGTCTGTGCAGACAAAGAACAATTGATGAATGAAATGAGATGCTCACAGAAGGTGCATCTTGGTAAAAGATAGACAAGTGTTCTTTGTACTAGTAAGTTTGAAATTATTTCCAAGTAAAAACTATAAAAATTTACTACCGGCAAAAAAACAAAATAAAGTAAAATAATACACACACACACACACTCTCACACACACATATATATATGTATCATAATAATAGTAGTCCCTGGCATTTATTAAATAGCAGGATGCGGGCACACTGTCAAATACTCCTCCAGACCCCTAACATCGGGCACAGTTAACACGCTTGTCTTCACAGGAGGTGAATCGGAAGCTCAGGGAGGTGAAGGTGCCCCGGGACCCACTGGCAGTCAGCAGTAAAGCAGGTTCTCATGTAATTCAGTCTTTCTCCAGAACCCATGCTCTTACCAGCTAAACCAGTATGTCTCAAAGCGTGGGACACCTTCCACGTGATGGCTTTTCAGTGTGATACCAACAGAGCGTTGGATAACGTTAAATCACATAGTGATTTTTAAAAATCTAATTTCCATTCACTTTCAAATCTTTTAAATCCAGAAGAAAGTCTCAAGCTGGAGCTCAGTGGTTGTCAACACCAAGCACGTGCTGATTCTCATTGAATAACAGAGCCACCAGGCAGGCCCCGGAGGGACTGAACCTTTTGCATGTGGGTTCATTATCTTTATTTATCTAATCACCTTCTGTTTTGGGGGGGCAGGGGGTTTGGGGAAGGTTAGCCCTGAGCTAACATCTACGACCAAGCCTCCTCTTTTTGCTGAGGAAGATTGGCCCTGAGCTAACATCCGTGCCCATCTTCCTCTGCTTTATATGTGGGACACCTGTCTCAGCATAACTTGACAGTTGGTGCGTAGGTCTGTGCCCGGGATCCAAACCAGCAAACCCCAGGCCGCTGAAGCGGAACGTGTGAACTTCACTGCTGTGCCACCGGGCGGGCTCCTAATTACCTTCTGTTTTTTGGGGAGTGATTTATATTTGTGATTTTTACAAAACTTCCTTTTTAGGTATGTTAATTTAAGTTTTAAAAAGCAAATCCACCTAAAGAAAATATTAAGGGAACGACAGTGGCATGGTGTCAGGGGGACATGAATATGGCAGAGTTTGGGAAGGACTAAGGTTTGAGCAGCTGCAGGTGAAAACTCTCGAGTTCATGATATTTGGGTCAGAGTGATACTTTCCCATCGGTGGTCTCTACTCTCTTAACGCTGTCATTTAGGAAGGCCCTATCACTTACTCCATTCCCTTGTCCCTTCCTTCAAGGTTGTGACCAGAGTCACTGAGCCCTCTGTCTTTTGCCAATACATCACGTTTCCCTTATGTTTCACATCCTTAATTTCCAGAATCTGGAGGAACGAGGCATAGACTGGAAATTCAGAGCTAAGAAGCTGTATTCCTTTTCCATGGCTGCTGTAACAAAGTACCACAAACTTAGTGGCTTCAAACAACAGAAATATCTTCTCTCTGGAGTCTGGAAGCTCGAAATCAAGGTATCGGGAGGCGGTGCTCCCACAGAGACCCGCCTCTTCCAGCTGCTGGTGGAGGCCCCCGTCCCTGGCCGTGCTTGGCTTGTAGCTGTGTCACTGCAGTCTCTGCCTGTCCTCCCGTGGCCTTCTCCCTGTGTGTCTTCACATGGCCGTCTTCTTATAAGGACCCCTGTCACCTTGGATTGAGGGTCCTCCCTACTCCACTCTGACCTCATCTGAACTAATTATATCTGCATCAGAGAGGTTCACAATCTTAGGCGGCCAGTAAGTGGCAGAGAGAGGATTTGAAGCCTAGTCTCATTGATTCCAGAGCCTGGATCCATCACCACCCCCTCGGGGAGCTGCCTCTGGGGCGAGAGCTGCACTTTACGGGGCGCCTGGCACACGGCACCGGGCGTGCACAATCACCAGAGCTCGGGCGGTGATGTCACATTGGCTCGTGGAAAATTGACCTCAGCTGTGTTGGGGTCTCCCTGTCCTCCTCTGCTGGGTCAGGAGGCAGATGGCAGTGGGGGGCTTCAGGGACTGCTCTGTGGAAAGCGTTCTGGAAGGTTGTGTGGCCCGGAAGCAGCCCTGTGCTGATGTCGGGGGGCCGCTGCCTCCACCACAAGCGAGTTCTTCCCTCCAACAAGAGCACATTGTGTTCCGGCCCTGCCCTCCCACCCGGGCTACTTGACATGCAGGTCCCGCTGCCAACAGCTACTTTTAGCAAGGGCAGGCTATCATAAGGAGAGAAATTGGTGAGAAAATAGCAAAATGGAAGCATTGTTCCTGAGGGTTTGGAGCAGGCTCAGGGAACGGTAGGGTGGGAGAGGCCTGGAGATGTGCTTTGCCATCACAAATAAGTTGTACAAAAAATAATAACAAGAATAAAAACGTCACTTGAAGGTTTCCTTAAAGCTGAAAGGCAGGAAGGGCAGGCAGAACGAACCGTTGACAGGTCAGGATCCCTCTGTCCTGTGGAACCCCCTCTGAAGGAGCCAGGGAATGTGGGAGAGGGAAAGTCATGTCTGGAGGCTGAAGGCAGCACGGTGAGATTGGTGGCATGAATTTTTGTGAAGGATGTGAGGCAGGAGAATAAGCTTGTGGGCTAAGAGTGTAATGGAGAAAAGCCACTTTTTTGAGGAAATCAGAGTTCTCAGGGATGAACTAGGATCGTATGATAAAAGGTTGCAAGGACAGTTCCAACTCCACAGGAGTTAGAGCTTCTAATGCTGCAAGGTGGCTCCCTTGGGCAGTAGTGAGTGGACCGTCCCCAGAAGCATTCAAGCAGAGCCTGGGTGATGACACAGGGATTCCAGCTTTGAGCAAGGATGCAGGACTCGAGCCGAGCTTCACAAATACTGGTCCATGAGCCAAGGCACAGAGGACTGAGTAGTGAGGTTTTAATCCAAAAAGTGAATTTGATGTTTATTTAAAGGACTGCCCTTTGAGTCTGTGCCCTTCCTATATTTTGATGTTCCAGCGTACTTCATAAAATTGCCAGTTGGTGGAATGTACAAGTCTGGAAATATGAGGATTAGATAATGTCCAATTCTTTTCCATTGCTAAGATTCTGTGATTCTAGGAAAATATGCTTCTGATTTGGATGAAATAAGAGAGGGGGAATGCATGTAATCTCAAACCTAAAACTAACACATCAAGAAATGGCTGTGTCAGCATGTTATCTAGAGATGTGAGCTCAGCATCAAGAGGAACAGCTAGAGAAGCTGACAGTGGCTGCCCCTGGAGAACTGAGCTGGAGATTTCTCTTAGGTATCACTTCTGTATTATTATATGAATTTTGAAACTACATGCATGTATTATAAGATCTTTGATCAAAGTAAAATTTAAAAATAAAGGCAGATGGTAATAGCTGCCAATGCAATAAGGATTCTGTGCTAAGAGCTTTTTATAAATTATTGTGTTTGATTAATCCCATCTTAGAGAGGAGGAGACAGGCTCAGAGAGGTGAAGTGACTTGCTTTGCTGTATTGAGAGGGTGACTGTCAGTTTTTTTGACTTGAGAAGCCAAGTCAGGCTCATAAACACAATGCTCTGTTGTCCCCTGCCTAGGGGCAGACTTCTGTGAGGTTTGAGGAGAGAGAGAGGACAGAGAGGTGGGTGATGCTGCACAAAGGACCAGAAGGTAGCTGGAAGAGAGATGATGACCAAAAAGGAGGTTGCGGTTTGGTTTCTGGGTTGTACATTTTGAGAAAATCTGCAGAGAAGGCACAGATGCACGTTAAAAGAGAAACTAATAATTGCACAGGACGCTTTTGTTCTTTTCTCCTTTCACTTTGAACTTGAAGGGAGGGAGGCGGACCTGGAGAAAGCAAACTGTTTTGAAGAGTCTGGTCTGTGCCCGGCGCTGTGCTAGACACCTTTTGTAAATATCAGCCCATCTAGTCCTCACTGTGACCTGAGAAACAATAATATTCTCTCTGGAGCTCCCTTTGGAACGCCTATTGCGGGGTTTCTCAACCGCACACTGCTGACATTTTGGGCCGGATAATTCTGTCCTGGGGGGCTGAGTACTGTAGGACGCTTAGCAGCGCCCCTGGCCCCTGGCCACTAGATGCCAGTAGCATCACCCACCCATCAAGTTGTGACAACCAGAAATGTCTCCAGACACTGCCAGATGCCTCCAGGGAGGCAAGACCACCCCCAGTGGGGAACCACGGGCCTCATGTGACCGGGTGTGTCCTATGTATTGTCTTTAATCGCCTTGCCAACTAGCACTCATGATGTCCACTTTAGAGATGAGAAAACTGAGGCTGAGGGAAGGAGAGGGTTTCTCCCGGGGTCGCATAGTTGTTAGTCGTAGGGCTGAGAGTCGAGCCAAGTCTTTTCAGTACCAAACTTTGCAGAAAACCAGCTGATGAAGACGCGGGCCCAGACCTGACCCCAGGCTGGTCCTAAAACCAGATTGACTCTTTCCTTTTTTAACAGCCGTGGACTTCCTAGAGGAGGTGCTGGTGTTTGATTAAGTTGTAGAAGGAGGCCGGAGAGCACCAGAGGCTGGCGAGGATGTGGAGCAATGGAACTCCTAAACTTCCCTGGGGGGAATGCAAAGTGCTGCAGCCCCTGTGGAAGACAGTTTGGCGTTTCTTACAAAACCAAACACACTTTTACCAAATGATCCAGCCGTGGTGCTCCTTGGTAGTTACCCAAAGGAGCTAAAAACAGGTCCACACAAAAACCTACATATGGATGTTTATAGCAGCTTTATTGTTATTTGCCACAACTTGGAAGCAACCAAGATGTCCCTGAGTAGGTGAGTGGATAAACAGGCTGAGGAATGTTATTTGGCACTAAAAAGAAATGAGCTATCAAGCCACGGAAAGACATGGAGGAACCTTAAATGCATATTACTGAGTGAAAGAAGGCAATCACATACTGTGTGATTCCAACTAGATGACATTCTGGAAAAGGCGAAACTATGGAGATGGTGAAAAGCTCTGTGGTTGCCAGGGGTGGGGGACGGAGCACAGGCGGAGCACAGAGCACAGAGGAGCTGTAGGGCGGTTAACCTGCCCTCTGTGACACTATAATGAAGGGTACATGTCATTACACATTTGTCCAAACCCATAGAATGTGCACCAAGAGCGAACCCTCTGTGAACTGTGGACTCTGGGTGATGATGATGTGTCAGTGCAGGTTCACTGACTGTCAAAAATATACCCCTCTGGGGGCTGGCCCCGTGGCCGAGTGGTTAAGTTCGCGCGCTCCGCTGCAGGCGGCCCAGTGTTTCGTTGGTTCGAATCCTGGGCGCGGACATGGCACTGCTCATCAAACCGCGCTGAGGCAGCGTCCCACATGCCACAACTAAAAGGACCCACAACAAAGAATATACAACTATGTACGAGGGGGCCTTGGGGAGAAAAAGGAAAAAAATAAAATCTTTAAAAAAATATATATATATACCCCTTTGCTGAGATGTTGATGGTGGACGTGGCTATGCACGTGTAGGGGCGGGGATATATGGGAAATCTTGGACCATCCTCTCAATTTTGCTGTGGACCTAAACTGCTCCCAAAAAAATTGTCTTAAAAAAAAACAAGGCTGGGAGTGTGGGCTCTGGAGCCAGATGCCTTTATCCAGCCCACTTACCAGCTTGGAAACCTTGGCGTGTTACTTAGTGTCTCTGAACCTCAGCTTTCTTCTCTGTAGAATGGAGTTAATAACAATTCCTCTGCATAGGGCTGTTGTGAGCATTCAATGGGATCGTGTGGGTAAAACAGTGCCTGGCAGGTAGATACTCAGCATCCATAATATGAGCTGTTATTCTTATTTGCAGGCTTTTAAATCTGTTTCACATACTCAGGCCTGGAACTCAGACCCCAGTGACGTATTTCAGGGCCCCATCTCTGAAGTGGCTGACTCTGCTTCTTTGCAGTCAAGCCCTGGGGTTGCAATTTGGGTCGATTTTTCGCTGACCACTGAGCAGTCATCTCCGGGCTGCAGGAGTAGCCGGATTTGGCTTGAGCATCTCGGGGAGAAGCCATCCAAGCTGATCAAGCATTCGCCTTCCCCAGCAAGAGGAGTCTCAGGAGAATTATGGAAATATCTTTGCACATGGAAGAGATTAATTCGTGTGGCCACAAATAGCTCGAACACTGTGTCCTCAGTGCTGTGATCTCGCATCCCTGAAATTTACTCAGGGTGCCAGCTCGGCAGCCAGAAGAGCCACAGGGCTGCCTTAACTGCCCAGCGCGCCTAGCTGGGGGACTGCTCAGGAATTCTGGGGGGCGGGATGAAATCAAGGAGGGTTTTTTTTTATTTCACCAACCCCCCGCCCCCCAAACCTAGCCTACTTCTGCCCTCCCACACATCAGCCAAATGGAATTGTTGTATGGCCCCCTGGGTTCCCACCTCCAGGGGTTTTTCTGCTTAGTTCCCCCACCTGATATACGACCACCTTCCAGTCTCCACAAGGTTAAATACTTCTCTCCTTAAAGCCTGGCGCCACCACCTCCGCCTCGCCCCAGCAGGTCATACGGGGTTTTAGAGGGTGTGGGGTCTGGAATACGTTTAAACCCTAGCTCTGCTAAGCACAGGCAAGGGGCTTCGCTCTGAGAACCTCAGTTTCTTCCGCTGTAGAATGGGAAGACTGATCGGCACCCGCCTCCGAGGGTCGTTAGAGACAGAAAGGAGAGAAGGCGTGCTAGGCGCTTGCACTGGGCGCGTGCGGTAAAGAGTAAGTGTTAGCTCCGGACGGGTGAGGCAGAAGGGGACCCTTTTAGATAGCTGGGGGCTGCAGAAGAACATCGGAAGAGGCAACGGGGAGTGCCCTGTGGTCACACAGTCCCTAAGCAGCAGCGCGGTGGCAGCTGCTGGCTGGCTGGCCACACCTCCGTGAATTTGGCGGGTAAGGAGACAGGGCGCCCCCATGGATTTAGACATCAACATCGGCATGATGAGCCTGGTGTCAGCTTCACATCCCTAGTCCCGCAGGGCTCCTCCACCTCCCAAAAATCCTGGAAGCCCCAGGATTCCTCTCACTGGTCCAAACAGGGTCATGTGCTCTCCCCTGAACCGGTCACTGTGGCCAGGGATGGAACAAGGCTCTGACTGGCCAGGCTTGGAAGTGTGCTCATCCCTGAACCAACCACAGTGGCTAGGGATGGGACAAGGCTCTGATTGGCCTGGCTTGGGACATGTGCTCATCCCTTAGCTGTGGGATTTGGGGATGGTCCTCTCCATCCAGATACTGTGCAGGGAGAGTGGAGGAGTGGTTCTCCAAAGGAAGGCTGGGACACTGTTAGAGAAGTAGGTGGATGCTGGACAGGTACAGGCAACAGGTGTCCATGCACTAAACCCTCACAGAAGACGGTTCACTCGAGCCTGTTGTGTGGACTGAATGAGAATTGATCCGGTGGGACACAGGAACTGGAATGGGGGAAGGGAATCTCAGGCAGAGGGAACAGCATGATCAAAGGCCCAGAGGCATACAATGACATGTTTAGAAAGGTGCTCACATGAGTGGAGCACGGGGAATTGGACCGGGAGATGCGTAGGTGAGCAAGGTTGAAGAAGTGAGCAGGAGCCAGGAGGCCAGAGGCCTTGAATGCCCAGTGATTCAAAGGAAAGGGCTGTGGTCCAATTTGTGTTTCAGAGTTTATTCATTCATCCCATACATGTTTGCTGAGCACCTACTATGTGAATAAACTAAGTCTCTGGTTATGATCTAATAATGCCCAAGGGCAGCGGCGGGAGACCAGACTGGAGGCAGGAAGGCCAGGGGGAGGCGGTGCACCAGTCCAGGCAGGAAAGACTTGGCTGAGGTGGGGAGCGTGGGTCCCCGAATCACAGCTCTGCTCAAAGCCCAGCCAGCGCTGTGCAGAGAGTGCTCGCAGCGGACTTCCAGGCTGCCATTCATGCCCCTTCAGGGCACATACTGGCAGCAATTTTGTAGCATCTGCTTCAGAGGCTGCCACCCACAGAATTACTCGGCCTAGGTTTGAATCCTTGCTGCTCCATGCGCTACTGGCTGTGTGGCCTCTTCACCTCTCTCCTCTGTCTCCTCCGTCGAATGGCTTACTGATAGCCCCTACCTCGTGGGGTTGTCATGAGGATGAAATGGGACTGTGCCCGAAAGGTGCTTGGCACATAAGAAATGCTCAACCAACGGCAATGATATTAATTACTATTATTATTATGACTGTCTTCAAGGCACCTCCCAATACTCATCTTCCTCTCTTGGAAAATGGGGACCATGGTAGATAACGTGTATCTGAGCAGAGAGCTAAACCACTTAGTGGCTGTGTGACCTTGGGCAAATGATGTCACCTCTCTGTGCCTCAGATTCCTCATCTGAAAAAACAGGGCTAATATTAGTCCCTGCTTCAAGGGCTGCTATGTGAATTAAATAAATCATGTTAAGTGCTTGGAAGAGTTCCTGGCACACAGCATGCTCTCAATATATGTCAAAAAAATAAATAATGGAAGCAGTATCTTTTTAATGAGTAGAAGTGATCGTGATAATTAAGTGAGGTTATGACATAATAAGGGCTTATTAAATGGTGGCTATTATCAGTGTCATCATTTTCCCATCAGATACTTGGAGGGGAAATGACAACATTTGGTTTTGGGGACAAAAGGGACACCATTTTCCCTTACAAAGGGTGATGCCTTTCCCCCTAGAACACATAGATATTAAATATTGCTCCTTGGGTGAGGTGAAAAGACATCCATTGAGGAAAACTGCCCCAAACCCTTTCCAGGCAAGACGAGAGAATGAGGCTGGTTCCTCCCCGACCCGCTTTTCCCAGAATAACCTGAGGGGCGGGCCCCACTGCCCGTGATGCTTCTGTCGCTCCCAGAATGCGACTCCAGCTGGCGTTTCAGTTTCCTGACTCGGGGATTTCTTTTCTCCCTCATGCCTGGAATAATTTGTGGCTGTATTTACAAGAGGAAAGCTATTTGAGATCAACCCCACTCGGGTCCCAGAAGCAAGGATGCTTGGAAAACCGTTTGGAAAGGTCAGTTGAGGGGAGAGTCCAAAGTGATTTTAAGTGGCTCAGCTAAGTGCCCGGCCGAATGGGGAGCCTTTTAATTTATGACAGCCGTACCCTATGAAGAAAAAGACAACACTGCTCAGGGGCAGTTTGATTGCAAAGTAATAAATCCCTCTGTGTATATAAAAAGGACAGACATATCTTGCTCACGTTTCAGAAGGAAAAATGTCTCCGCTGGTTGGGGCACTGAGTTGAATTCATGTACGTGAACCTATAGGTGGAACTTCATGGAGAATAAGGATTTTATAATTTTTATACATTTTTAATTTATAAGGATTTGATCTGAGACTGTCTGAGATCACAACTCCCAAAGCTGTGTGACCTTAAGCAAGTTACTTCACCTCTCTGTGCCTCAGTGAAAAGAATAATACTACTAGTTTCTAGGGTTGTCATGAGGCTTAAATGGATTACTAGATATAAGGCAATTAGAACAGTGCCTGGGACAGTGGACACACTTGGTAAATGTTGGTTACTATTACCTTATGAAAACTTTTGTTTGGGGATTAGTGGCGATTTTCCACCTGAAACACAGGAAAGCCAGTCTAGAGAATGACCTTGTTGTTTGCAACAGAAAACTATAATTGTCCGTCTCTGCTTGGTTTTCCAGTCTGGGAGTCCAATGCACGTATTTCATCACGCTTTGACTTTTTTTTTCTTTTTTAATCCAACCGTTCAGGATATGCTTCCAGGAAGGCATTTTGGAATTCTTGAATTCCAGAGAGATTTTTCTGGCCACATGAGCTAACAGAAGAACTCTTCAAAACCGAGAGAAGCCTGCAAAGCACTGGTTAGAAAACTGACCCTTTCATTCATCCCCTCCTTCTACAAATATTTCTTGTGGGCTTACTCTGAGCCAGGTCTCGGTGCCAGGCTCCCGGGACGAAGTGAGCAGGACATAGTAACGTGGAATCTCGGGGGAAAGGCCCTGATTGAAGAGTTGTACGCACATCAATCCACTGAACCATCACCACGACCCTGTGAGAAGGTGCTGTTTCCTCCCCATTGTACAGATGAGAAGACCGAGACACAGAGAGGTTAGTGACCCCAAGGGCACAGAACCGGTCAGCAGAGTCCAGATTCAGACCCCAGCAGCCTGGCTCCAAAGTCTATACTCTTCTCTTTTTCTCTCCACTTTTTTAATTTAGAAAATATCAAACCTACAGAAAATTTCTCAGTATGGTACAACGGACATATACCTGTCCCATGGATTCACCAGTTGTTAGAAATTTGCCCCATTTGCTTTATCGCTTTCTTTCTCTATAAATTTTTGCTGAACCGTTTGTGAGTTACTTGCAGACATCCTGACTCTTCCCTCCATATTTCCATGTGTGTAGCTGTTAGCAATTGCTGCATAACAAATGACCCCAGAATTTAATGGCTTTTAAAAAACACAGATATTTATTCGATGTTAGTGCTGTGGGGAATCCAGGAATCTGGATGCAGCTTAGCTGGGTCCTCCGCTTCAGAGTCTCTCACTAGTCTGGGATCAGGGTGTCACCTGGGGCTGCTCTCATGTTGGGCATCATTTGAGCTCACTCCTCTGGCTGTTGGTGGGAGACCTCAGTTCCTCTCCCGGTGGATCTCTTCGTAGGGCTGTCGGTGACATGTCAGCTGGCTTCCCCCAAAGCAGATGATGAGATGGGGGTGGGGGGACACAAGGCACCAAGAAGGCAAGGTGAAAGCCACAGTCTTTTCTCACCTAATCTCAAAAGTGACATATCTTCACTTCCATCAAATTCTATTGGTCGCGCAGACCAACCCTGGTACCATGTGGGAGGGGACTTCACAGAGGCACAAAGATGAGGACGCAGAGATCAGTGTGGCCTCTTGGATGCTAGTCACCATATTGTGTATCTCCTAAGAACAGGGACAGTCTCCTGCACAACCCCAATACTGTTATCACACTCAGGGCAGTCATTATTAATACTATACTCCTCTCTAATAGTCAGTCCATCTTCAGAGTTCTCCAGCTGTCTCCGTAATGTCCTTTGATCAAATTTCTTACTCATTCTGTCCAGTTGAGGATCCTGCCTGGTACTTACTAGTTGTGTCTCTTTAGTCTCCTTTAACCTGGGGCGGTTCCTCAGTTTTTGTTGTTGTTGTTGTTTTGTCTTTTGAAACACTGGGGTTTTCTGAAGAAGCCAGGCCAGTTATTTTGTGTAATGTTGTCTGCAGAGGGCAATGGTCAGACGTTTGGAGGGGACAGAGGACGGACAGAGGGAGAGTCAGATGGATGCTGTGCATCGTCCCAGCAAGACAGAGGGTGCATCCTGAACTAAGTATTGGCCTTGGGATAGAGAGGAGGGGAGAGATGGAAGAGAAATCTAGGTTGAGTCTCCTTCTGATTGTGGACGTGGGAAGGAGCCAGGGAGAGGGAATCGGTCAGATTTAGGAAGAGAAGGAGGTTAAAGTGTTTTTAAGAAGTGGGGGTGCGGAGGTGGGGGCTGCGGTCTGGAATTCTGTGTACCAGCTTGTGGTGCTGGGGCCAGCGTGAGGATGGGAACTGCTCCTCCACGGACAGGTTCATCGTGGGGTTCAGATTCTGCCTCTCTCGGGAGGGGTATTCGGCATGGTGGTTGAGACTCGGCAACCCGCTGCCTGGGTTTCAGTTCCAGCGCTGCTCAGCTGGGCAAGTCGTTCAAATGTCTATTCTGCCATCTTTACATGGGCACACCCCCTCCAGGGTTGTCATGAAGAGAACCAGCCCATTGGTTCTTCCAGACCTGCCATTCCAAGCCAGGCCCAGAGAGACCGCTGAGGCTTGGGGCAGGCTGACATTCCTTCCTGTTCTTTTGGTAACTTGCCTTGGTTTCCCCTTGAGAAGCCCCTCATCCACTCCCAGGTGGCCTGCCTTTGCCTCTGTTCTCATCCTGTGTGTTGTACAGTTTCATTATTTTACCCATGACCCCGTAGTTCCACGATGAGCTCATACGTCCCTCTCTGCTATTGGACTGTGAGGTGCCAGTCCAGATCCATTCTCTCTCTTGACACAGGAGCACCTTGATTGTCTTTTTGGAAACACTCCCTCCTGATTCTCAGTCCAGGTGGTTCGGAAGGGGCTGACTCCCCTCTTCCCACCATAGGCAGGCATGTGACTCAGTTCTGGCCAATGAGTGCACAGCATCACCCTAGCCACAGTGATTGGTTCAGGGATGGGCACATGACCCAATCTGGGCCAATCAGAATAATTCCTGAATTTTAGCTGGAATTTAGCTACTATTAGGAAAAAGGTACTACCTTACCACTGGCTGGGGTCACAGGGGGTCAGGCTGAAGGTGCCAAGGAACATCTTTGCCAGCAGTCTAGGGGAGAGGATCGTCTAAAACGAAGGCAACATGGAGGAAAGCAAAATCAGGAGAGAGAGGGAGAGAGGCAATGACTATTATTTTTCAAATCCCTTGATCAAGCTATGTCTGAAGCTGGCTACTCCTAAGGTTTCCAGTTACATGAGTCAATAAGCTCCCTTTTTTACTTAAACCACTTGGAGGTAAATTTCCTGTCATTTGCCACAGAAAGCATCCTGACTAATCCATGCATCTTTCAGGGAAAGAAAATGATTTATGGTAAATCCCTACCACAGAAACTAATTTGTTTGCAGCTGAGTTGGTCTGAGAAAGCAGTGCTGATATTCTTCGACATCAGAGCTCTCTGCTCTCTGCCTTCTCTATGTAAGAGATGACACAGGGAAAGCTCGAGCCCTGCCACCTTCCCCAGTGGGCTTGCCCCCCCCGCCAGGAAGTTCAAGGGCCAGTGGTTCCGTGTGTTATTGCTGGGATCTTGGGTTAGTCACTTAGCCTCTCTCCGTCTCTGTTTCCTCATCTGTAGAACGGATCTATTATTGAGATAGGAAGTTTGAGGGGAAAGTAAAATAAGATAGTATGTGTTAAGCAGGGGGAAGTCCTGGATATACAGTAAGTGCTTGATAAAATGTAGCCATTCCTGATTCTTATTAGATGAAGGAGCTACCGCTGCCCGGTGTTGTGCAAGATCTGTGAGAAGACGCTCAGGAGGTGTGGTATGCCCACGCTGGCATCCCGGAAGGCTTCAGGGAGGAGAAAAGGGAAGATCTGGCCTTTCAGGGATTCACCCAAATTTAAAAACGTAAATAAATAGATAGAGGGCTTCCTCGCCAGAAGGGGCAGAAACGCAAACCAAGACTAGTCCTAGGTAACATTTATTGAGCACTGACTGTGTACCTGGAGTGGTGCTTCCCACAAGTCACCTCTCAGGATGCTCCCAGCAGCCCTCGAGGGTGGCTGTCATGGTGGACGCTTTTTCAGATGAGGACACAGAAGCACAGAGAGGTTAAATCATTGGCCCGAGACCACTTTGGTCCTAAGTGGGGACCCAGGATTGAATCCCCCCCCGGGGGGTTCTGCACCCGGAGCCCACATTTTTCACCACTCTGCAAATACTACTATTACTAGTTTAAAATAAATGAAAAGAACAACAATGTTAATTACTGAGGTCACACGGCTTATAAGCCCAGGCCCCAAACTCGAATCGTGATAAGGATGGAAAAGAAAAGGCACGAAGATCAGCCTTCTCGCCGGGGCTCAGGCCCAGCTCTGTTGGCGTCTGGCCCTCGAGGGGTTAAAGGCTTTGTTTGGTGAGGGTGGCCGGGCCCAAGCAAAGAACTCTGGGAGGGGGAGGTGACAGGCTATCCGAGGGAGCGGGGGTGGGGGGTGGGGGGAGCTCCAGGCAGCTGGTGGCACTGGGGGCTGTGGCCAGCTGTCTCCTGCTGACCGGGCCTGAGCACCCCAGGCCCCTCCAGGCCTCTCCCAGGCGAGGCCCCAACAGCTGTGGGCGAGGAATGGTGCCCGCCGGCTCGGGCGACCCTCAGGGCCAGCCGGTGACCCCGAGGTAGAAGATGTGCCTGCCGGCTCCTCAGCCTCCTGACTCGCCATCTGTCTCGCCACCTGGAAGTGCCGTTTCTGATTGTTCTCTTTAGCGTCAACAGCTACGCGGGCGACAGTGAGAGCTGTGTAGGTCGTCCCATCTTCCAGAAGCCCCGAGCCTGCCAGCTGCCAAGGTGTGTTTGGCGGAGAAGAAGGGTCAGGGGCACCAGTGAGGAGACCAGCTTGCCCCGTGGTGCCCAGGGAGGAGCTGTGCCGTGGACTCCCACCGGCCCGGGTTCAAATCCTGGCCTACCTGCCAGGGCTGTGGCTCAAAAACAATGCATTACAACCTGTCAAATGCCTAAGACACTTCAGTCGGCACTATTAAGAGAGGTCATTTAGCTGAGTGGTTAGGAGTACTGGCTCTGCCACCTTCCAGCTGTGCAAGTTACTTCCTCTCTCTGTGACTCACTTTCCTCATTTGTAACAAGGAGATAGTCACAGCCCCTAACTCGGAGACTTGTCCTAAGGAGTAGATGAAATATCAGCAAAGCCCTTGGAGCAGACATTGGCTCTTCCTGTTGTGAAAGTGCGTGTCTGTCGTGAAGTGATCGTTACTAGCATTCTTATTAACATTCTTTCTAGAACATTCCTCACCAAGGAGGGGGCAGAGGAGAATCTGAGGAAAAGCACCATCTTATAACAGAGAGACCCTCTTAGAGAAAAGATGAGGAATGGGGCAAAGGGCCCACTGACATTTGGGGACATTTTTGGTGCAGGCAAGAGAACCTGGGAGTTGGGGTCACCCAGCATCTCAAAGGCCTGCAACAACCAGCTGCACGTCTTCCAAGATGCACTGACCCACGCGGTCAGGCGTGAGAGGAATGACACACCCGGGCTCTGGGGAGAGACTCGCTGGGCGCGAGTCCCCTCTCTGGCACTAGCTGTGTGACCTTGGGGAAGGGCACGAGACTTGACCTCCCCAAGCCGGGTGCTGTCATCTGTAAAGTGAGGACACCCAGAGGCTGCCTCGCAGGATTCCCTGAGTGAATCCACAGAGAGCAGCGCTGCCTGACCAGGGCGGACTGTGCCCCGCCAGGGGACGTTTGACTGTGCCGCTAAACATCCTACAGTGCCCAGAACAGCCCCTCAGCAAAGACTGATCCAGCCCCCAATGTCAGTAGTGTCAGTGGAAATCCTGACCTAGCCTGCAGGCCTGAGCACAGTGCCCATAAGCGGTAAGTGCTCATGCTTGTTGAATGACTAAATGAACTTGCTCTTTCCAAGACTCAGTTTCTGCTGGCATGGAGAAAATATATATCTCACAGACTTGTCATGAGACTCAACGAGAAAAATCCACTGAAGTGCCCAGCCCAAGGCACGGTGCTCTCTGGGCCCGGTTACTGTTGTCAGCTGTTGAATGAATGTTGCAATCAGGGGGCACAGGGGGTCCCAGATCCAGGATGTGGTCAGAAAGGCTCACCCAGGAGGCCAGCTTGTGCTCAGCATGAATTTCTTCCAGCTCAAACTGTTTTCTCCCTGAAAGATTTCAAGCGTGACATATACCCAAACGAAAAAGGATGGCAGCGAAGTGCGCAGAAGGAAGCCAGAATCGATTGGGCCCTGGGTGACCCCTCCTCACTGATTTCCGAAGTTGTAAGAATTTTAAGGGAAACTTAATCCACGTAATTTGGGCGTAATTCATCAAAATGCCCTTCTGTGACAGAACCTCGCGTGGCTTGGTGCCCTCTGCACACTTTTGTTTTGATCTTTTCCTGCTGGCTCGTGTTCTCTCTCTCCTTTTCTTTCTCTTTAAAAAGATGCTTTTTTCTGTCAAGTACAGGAAGTTGGCTGGTGCCAAAAACAAACAGGGTGGATGCTGAAAGCTCCCGGCCATGTCGGAGCCTCCAAACCCTGGGCCCCGAGGGAACTCGTGCCTCGGAGCCTCCTCCCCTTTCTGTCTTCTCCGCTGGCCCGGGGCGCCTCAGGACGGCTGAGACAGGGAGGCGAGTGTGCGGCCGGGAGCTGCTCACTCCAGCCTGAGGACGGGGCCGGGCTGGGGACAAGGTGCCCAAAGGTCCCGTCCAGCGGTGGGCGTCTCCAATTCTGTGGCCGGTTTGTGAGGACGGCACTAGCTCCGGGCCGGTGGCAACCTCACTGTCCTCATCGGGGCAATGGGATAGCGGGGGGCGGGAGGAGGGACCATTCAGAGTGTTGGGGTGAGGGGCCCCTGAGGCGGGGGACACAGAGTGTGTGCCTGGCACTGCCGGCCGGGGCTCAGAGCTTCAGGGCCCCTGCATATTGGGAAGAGGCGTCAGCTGGAAAAGGAGGGGAGCGTAAACGGTGAAGGCACACGTGTGTCGTCTCCTGGCTATTCATCTGGGTCTTAGTACAGAATGTGCCTCCTGCAATGAATGGTGGGAGGGTCCCTCCTTTATCTGGTGGCCTTCGCCTCTCTGGGCCTTCGTTTCCTGAGCTGTAAAATGGGGTTCATTATAGTCTCTGCACCATCGGGGTTTGTGCAATAAAGGTGATCGTCTGTGTGCGGTGCTTAGAACGGGGCCCGCCATTCCTCGGTGCTGGGGAAGAGGTGAGCCGGCCCTGGGCGTCCAGGGGTCAAGATTCGGTCCTCTCACTGTGGGGCCGGGTTCATGTCTGGTCAGGGAACCACAACTCCCATCTGTCGGTTGTCACACTGTGGTGCCTGCGTGTGGCTGGGTTGCTGAGAGCTATGTCACCAGGACTTCAGATACCGCAGGGTCACTCGTGGTGGACGGGTTTGAGCGGAGCTTCCAGACTGGACAGACGAGGAAGAAGGACCCGGCCACCCCCTTCTGAAAAAATTGGCCACGACAACCCTATGAACAGCAGCAGCGGAGCATTGGCTGGTAGAGCCACGGAAGGGGAGAGGATGGCACAGACAGACGGGGCAGGGCTCTGCTCTGCTGCGCACAGGGCGCTAGAGTGGGCATGGCTCCCTGGCGCTAACAGTAATAGTGAGGGACTCGGCCACGTGGAGCCGCAGCAGCTGGAGTCTCGGTGGTTATCTGATGGACTTTCAGAAAGCTCAAGCTCCCTGTTTTTAACCACCTCTGGGCACCTTGGAGAGCCCAGCCCCCTCTCCCAGGCCTCATGTTTCCGTCCTGTGACGGGGAAGCTATTCTGCCTGCCGCCCACCGAGTCCCCGCAGAGCCACGCAGTGTCGCCGAGCCGCAGGAATGCTGCGGCAGTGCTAGGACTGCGATCCACGTCCTCCACTGCTCGGGGACCTGGGGCTCGGGCTTGTGCAGAGTTCTCGTGACTCTGCTCGGGTCATCGCTGGGGCATTTTCTGATGCTCGAAGGGTCCCCACGGTCCCCTTTGTGGCTGCGCCAGGCACTCCTGGGCGTGTTCGGGGGGAGTGCATCTTGCTCCCCTCTGCCTAGGCAGCTTGTGTAGTGAGCTGTTGATAGGACGGCTGCGTGTTTGGATTTAGCTTCACCACAGAGGGTGGGGGGCTGGGACAGTCCTGTGGAGCCATCGGCTGCCGATGTGGCCCCGCCCAGGTCTCACAGGGTGGAAGACGCACAGCTGTCCCCCTGGGGCTCATGTTGGGACAAGCCAGTGTTCCCTGAGTGCTGAGGGTCCCCAGGATAAGTGTGGGCCTCGGAATCCCGCTCCCGTTTCCCAGGGGAGCTGGAGTCCCTGCGGCCATGGTTGTCTGTCTCCAGTGCCGGCTTGGATTCGAACGTCCTCCTCCTCTGGACTGCGCCCGCCGGGTCCCCTCTGGACTGTCAAGCCCTTTGCCACGTCTGGCCATCGATGGGGAGGGCTGCTCCCTTTGTACTGCTGAGCTCGAAACCCCGGGCAGCCCTGCCGGTGGAGACGGTGTGCGTGGCTTTGTGTTTTGTTACTATTTATTGTTCTTGTTATTTTAACATTTACAGCGCACGTCTTAGCTGTGAACTCACTTCTTGAGCGTCACTGCGGTCAGAGTCTCTCCAGGGTGCGGGGCCCGGGGCTCCTTTGATGCGTATTTGGCTTTTGGCCTATTTACTTTATTAAAAATATCGTTCTCCTCGGGGCTCCCTTTGCTCTAAGGGCTTTTCTGGATAAGGCCCTGGGGCCGCCCTGAGCCCCTGACCTCCATTGTTTGAACGTGAACCTGGGCGTGTGCGAGGCCGTGTCGGCTGGGGGTCAGCAAACATTTTCTGCCAAGAGCCAGATAGTAAATATTTCAGGCTTTGCGGGCCAGATGGGCTCTGTTGCCACTGCTTGACTTCACTCAGTGCATGAAATCAGCCATGGACGGCATGTAAACGAATAAAACTTTATTTACAAACACAGACGGCAGCTGGAATGTGGCCCACGGGCCATCTTTCCTGGCCCCTGATGGAGATGACGGAGGTTTGTTCTAATAGGAGCTCATCTTTAGTCCTCCCAGTGCAGTCCTCCTGATATTTCAGCCGGTTTCGGCCCCTTTCTCTGGAGCAGGGTTTGGCAACTGCGGCCCACCGGTCAGATCCGGCCAGCCGCCTGTTTTGTAAATAAAGTTTTGCTGGAACGCAGCCGGGCGCCCTCACTCCTGTATCATCTCTGGCTGCCTTCCCTCTGCAGCGGTGGAGTTGGGAAGTTGCAACAGAGACCTCTTGGGCCCCAAGCCTAAAATATTTACTCTCTGGCCCTTCCCAGGAAATGTTTGCTGACACCTGCCCTAGAGAGTTGGAGCATGGCTGGAAAACACCCTTTTTTGTTCCCGTGTACACAAAGAGTGTCCAAACCAGCCTCTCCAAACTCACCTCCTTTGACCTTTTCTCCCAAGTTCTCTGGTCTCGTCGTCCAAGTATCTTAGATGTTGTGTTCGGGACCCTAAGTTTTCCCAAAGTTCTAGGCCACCGCCTTTACATACTTTTTACCATGATTCTCAGTAAGAAACATATTTATTACAACTTTGTAATGATGTAAAAAAGGAAAACTATGCATGCATACAGACATACCCCCCCCCTTATACACACACACAAAACACGCATATAAACACAAGTTTCAGGAAACAACACTTACTCTCTCCACGTGCGGTTCAGTCTTGTGTTGTCTGTTGAGATCAGTCGGGATGGGCTGGACTCTGTGGTGGTCACGAAGAACCCCACATCTGAGTGACTTTAACACCGCACATGTTTGTTTATTGTTCCTGCTCCGTGTCCCTCCTGGGTCACCCGAGGACCCCGATGCTACAGAACATCACACGCTGGCTCTCCAGGTGTCTTTCTAGAAGGATCACTCGTCGTTGCCTTTAACACATCTGTGGCCAAAGCAACTTGCATGACCATGACTTTAAACAGGGCGAAGAAGTGCAGTCCTACTGTGGACCCAAAAGATAAACCTGAAATATTGGGTGAATGGCATTCGTAACTGCCATCTTAGCTATCCCAAAGACAAGGTTTTCAGTTGCTATGGGTGCTTAGACCCTATTTTTAAGGCTTAAGAGTTCAGTTTGAAAATGTCCTATAATGTGCTTTATAAAGCAATTCCAAAACCATACAGGACTCAGTTTCTTTTATGGAAAAATTGGAAGTTAACAGTGAAATTGGGGAGCAGGGAGAGTTTAATGCCTTAGAAACTATCCTGCTAAGTATGAGAATGTCAGGCCAAACCTACTCTCACAGTCAAGACTTTCAGTTACAAGTGACAGAAAACCCAACTGAAACTGGTTTAGCCAGTAAAGGGGATTTATGGGCTGAAGGAACTGAATCCAGGGTTAGCTGCATTCAGGTAGAGCTGGATCAAGGCTCAGATGATGCAATCAGGATTCCCACACTTGCTCTACGAGAACCTCATGCTGGGTCAGCCCCACTGGTGTGGAAGCAGGGCATCCTAAGGTTTTTGTGGAGGAGTTTGCATTCCCAGTTATTTTAAGATGCAAAACTTAAGGCATTTCCCCAGGGAATGAAAGCAAAGGAATCACTCTATTTCTGAATACATGGAAAATGAGACTTCATCAATATTTCCATTTCACTCTGTTTCAGTTTTGCACAACTCATATAATTCAATCTTCAAATTTTATCCCACTCTAAGAGACCTGATGTTTGAAGTCCTGGAACACTAGTTTAAAAATATTTTAACAGCATTATTTCTCATATGAAAGCTTGAAAAAAGCAAAAGAGAGAGAGTTGAGTCATCATAATAGCTAACGTTTCTCTTGTACTCAATAATGTGCCGCTATTTGGTGCTTTATGTATACTGATTCATTTAATCTTCATGACCACCCTTTGAGGCAGATGTTAACCCCACATTACACGTGGGGAAAGTGAGGTCACAGGGCTCAGTAACTCCCCAGGTTAACTCAGCTGGTAGGAGGGGCCCAGAAGTTGTGTCCATAATGACCATACCATGTTAACCCAGTTATGGTACCCAACCCTAAGGAATATGATACTGTCATGGGCAGTGTTTGTAAAAAAATCTGGGGCATGGTTATGTCTTCATGTTCGGTGGCAAGTGCAGCATCGATGTGGAAGGCTCAGTGGGCGCTCATCTACCCTAACAATAAATGCACAGAAGAACTAGCAGGGTTGGAGGTAGGGGAAATGTCCCAAAATGTTGGCCTGGAGCAAGGTCTCTCAACCTTGGCAGTATTGACATTGGATTCTTTGTCGTGGGGCTGTCCTGGGCATCCTAGGGTGTGTGGCAGCGTCCCTGGCCTCTACTCACTAGGTGTGCCACCCGCCATTGTAACAACCAAAATGTCTCCAGACGTTGTTCAGTCTCCCCAGGGGACCAACCACCCTGGTTGAGGCCGTGGCTGTAGAGGCTAAGATCGCGGTGGCATTTTCCCTTCCTTTTTCTTTTCTCTGGTTTCCACATTTCCTTTAATAGGCATGGGTGTCATGATTAAGTTGGAACAAAGAAGCTCTCATTAGGAACAATCATGCCACTCTCTTGTTCAAAACGTTCCGGTGAATTCCCAGTATACTTAGCCTTCCCAAGGCTATGAGGGCCTGTGTGATCTGACCCCTGGCTCCTTCTTGGATGCGCTCTACTATCCATCTTGGCCTCACGCACCACATTCCAGCCACTCTATTATTCTTTCTGTTCAGACACACCTGGCTCATTTCCACCTCAGGGCCTTTGCACATGCTGCTCAGCCTGTTGGCTCTTCCCTACATCTTCTTCACATCACTGGTTCTTCCACATCACGTGTCTGCTCCAATGTCACCTCCTCCAAGATGCCTTCCCTGGTCACCATGTCTAGAACATTTATATGCCCCCTGTTCATTGTCTCTCTCCCCTCTAGAATGTCAACTCCAGGGGGCTGGGACTTTGTTTTGTTTACTGTTTCTTCCTCCAAACCTAGAACAGTGCTGGGTACATCCTAAAAGTTCAGTAAACTCTTATGAAAGGAGGGAAGGAGCAAGAGAGGGAAGGAGGGAGGGAGGAAGGACAGAGAACAATTAAGAAAAATAAAATCTGTAAGTTCAGGAGCTTAGAGTAAAGGGGCAGTCTTGCAACCCACACAGCTCTGTTTCTCTCTAAATTCCAGCTCATTTGGACTTGCGGTTTACAGACAAAAGACTTGCGTGGCAGATGGGCTCCGGGCAGCCAGCTCCCTTTGAGGGAGCACATTAATATCATTTTTATGCCGCGTCTTTCCAGAAATATCATGCTGACGAATGGCTTGTATTAAAACAACAGCAACCATAAAAACGGATGCTCCTCCCTCCAGGCTGGAGAGCGGCTCTAGAAACTCTCGCGCCTTGTTCCTCAAACGCCCAGAAACGCCCGGAAACTTCCGGAGCCACCTCTTCCTTCTCGTGGTCTTGTTCCAGCCTCGCACAGAGCTGTCATTCACACCAACCCTGGACGGGCCTGAGGGCGAATGTGCTCTGACGACGCTCCGGTCCCCCAAGAGGCGTGCGCAATGCCAGGGGGAGGCTGGAGCGAACATTTTTGGCGGAGGACTTATTCTAGGCTTTTCTGTTTGTTTGTTTGCCTTCATTTGGGCGGGGAGGGGAAGCCCCAGCAGTACCTTTGGTTGCTCTAAAGGTCAGAATGCAAGATGGGCGTGTCCTGCAGGCACGTTCTCGGCCTGGGTTCGTTTCCTGGTGCTGCTGGATGAGCGGACAGAGGTGGGGTTTCCTTTTCTTTTCTCTTCTTTTCATTCTTTGGCTGTATTTTTCGTTTTCTTCAACACTGGTTCACGTAGTCATCATACGTTTGTTAGTGAGCACCTGCTGTGTGTCCGCCAGGCCCCAGCCTGAAGAGCTGTGAGAAGTGCCTTCAGCCAGTTCCGCTGCACCGGCATCATTTACACGCTTTTGCGTTCAAGTTTCTTGTGACTTTTTTTCCCCTTATTGGCTTTAGTTTTCATTACAGAAGTAATTAACATGCTGATCGTAAAGCATTACGATGACACTGAAGTATATAAAGTAGGAAAGTGGACAGTCCCCAGGTCCCCTCTTCTGACGTGACCTCCACTAACTGTGGGGTGGGCACACCTGCGAATGAGTTTTAACATATACTCAGCCATCCTACAAATGTGTATAGTTTTCTTTTTACAAAAATGGCATTGTACTTTACACACGTTAACTTACTATTTTCCACGTTTAAGTTGTGGACGTTTTTGCATGTCAGCACCTCTCAATCTCATGTGCCTGATTACTAATAGTGGTTTATTTGTGGATATAGATAATGTTTATTTTTACTATGTTGGTCACCTGGAACAAGGATCAGCAACCTTTTTCTATAAAGGACCAGATAGTAAATATTTATGGCTTTACGGGCCACACAGTGTCCATTGCAACTCGGTCATTATTCATGAAAGCAGCCGTGGACAGTGCGTAAAGCAGGGGTGTGGCCGTGTTTCAATAAAACTTTATTTACAACTCAGGTAGTGGACCAGATTTGGCCCGTGGGCCATAGTTTGCCAACCCCTGACCTTTTAGTCTTCCACATTTTTCTCCACACTCGTGTGTTCCTAAACAGATGGATTTTGGTTTGGTTGGAGTCGCTTTTTGGTTTGATTTGGGGTTTTTTGGGAAGAAAGGAGAAGGCAAGGAGGACTCACTGGTTGTTTTTCTAAGATGATGTGTTACATGCTGAGCATCTTTTTTTCCGCCTCAGCGATATTATGGAATTGCCTCTGAGACAAGTAGAATAACTCTTACGTACTGTTTTCAAGGGCTGCGTGAACTTCCGTTGTGTGGAGAGACTGTCTTGGTTAAGGTAGTGCCAGCTGCTGTAACAAATAAATCCTGTGGTCTCAGGGCTTAACGCAATCACAGCTGATTTCTCATTCACGTAAAGACCACTACACTGATCCTGGTGGATCAGTGTCCTGCATGGGGTCCACTGGGGACTCAGGCTCCTTCCATTGTGTAGCCCTACCTCCTCCAGTGCCTCAGAGGAGAGTCCGTTTGGCAGGTAGATGCGGAAAGAGAGGGAACTATCAAGGGTTAGCGTCTTTACAGGCCAGGCCTATGTGTTCTGAATGTCACTTTCGCTCATGGTCCGTGGGCCAGAACTCACTTATTGGCCTCACCTAACTGCAAGGAGGGGCTGGGAAATCGTCTGGATCTGTGTTCAGAAGGAAGAAAAGCTGGATTTTGGTGAGCACACAAGCATCTCTGCCTCAAGAACTAAATGATTTAGTTGAGATAGAGCAGTTACCGCCCGGTCTGGGATGGCGGACGCCCTCGGCGAATGCTACCCCGGTTGCCGTAAACCTGTCTTCTCGTGCTGTTCTGCTGCTGTGATGCTCTGAGACCTGCTATGGGCCCTTTGCCTCTGCAGATAGCTTGACTTCTGCCTCTTTTTCTACTGCTTCTAGTCATGCAGCAGCTGGAAAGCAGACTGTCCATCTTGTCAGAATATCTCTATATAAAAATCAGTCAATTCTGGGTGTAGTAGATTGAACATGGCCCCAAAGATACCTGGGCCTGATCACGGGGACCTGTAAATGTTACGTCATGCAGCAGAGACTTTGCAAGTGGGACTAAATTAAGGATCTTGAGAGAAGGAGATTATCCTGGATTATCTGTGTGTGTCTCCCAAATGCCATCATGAGTGTTCCTGTAAGAGAGAAGCAGAGGGAGGTCTCACACACACACACACACACGAGAAGGCAGTGTGAAGATGGAACAGAAAGCGATTTGAAGATACTGGTCTTGAGGATTGGAGTGATGTGGCCACAGTCCAAAGACTGCTGGCAGCCACCAGAAGCTGGAAGAAGCAAGAAAGGATTCTCCCCCTTTACCTGCAGAGGGAGCGTGGCCCTGCTGACACCTCGATTTCAGACTCCTGGCCTCCCAAACTGTGAGAGAATGAATTTCTGTCATTTTAAGCCACCAAGTTTATCATACCTTGCTATAATAGCCACAGGAAACTAATATATGAAGAAGGTTTCTGGGGGTCTCTCATGAACGGCATACGTAGGCAGCTAACTTGCGTCTGTCCCAAACCCGACCCCGTGCTGTGCCTGCCAGGTGTCTCCTGCGGGCTGTGAACTCTGCCAGCTGCTCCTGGCTCCCGCCAGCGGCCCTGAAGCCTGGCTGCGTCCTCCCAGCCCCTCCCCTCTCTCATCCAGTTGCATCCGTCCTGAGTTTGTCAGAATGGCTCAGGAGGAGCTCTAGAGGCACTTCGTTCCCCCCTCACGCCCTGAGTTGCAGCGTTGGCATTTTTGCCCACCCCAGGACGTTAGCCTACTGAAGCGGTCCCCGTGCCTGCGCCCGGGCCTCCCTCTCCGCCTCTGGCCGTGCTGCTGCAGGGTGCGCTTCTCCAGGACTGTTCCTCCCCCGGCATTGTCCATTGGCTCTCCTGCTCCCAGGACAAGCGCCCAGACAAGCGTCGGAAACGCCCTCATCTCCAGCCACCTCCCAATCGTGATGGAGATGTTAGATGCGAGACAAAACAGGCCTGGTTGCAGTGAAACTTCATGATTTTTGATGAATCTGAGCCCATGTTTTCTATCATTATGAGAAAAACATGACCATATATAGTTTTTCACTGACAGTTGATGTGAAAGCAGTATGGAAATGAGAGATAAAATTCCCATGAGGGCCTCTCATTTATTCCTCATCACCCAACACATACGTCATGAGTCGCTTAACGATGGGATACGTTCTGAGATTACATTGCTAATCAACCTCATCGCTGTGGAAACATCGCAGAGTGCGCTTGCACGAACCTGGATGGTGCAGCCTCTACACACCCAGGCTCTATGGTGCTCATCTTAGGGGACCCCCGTCATGTCTGCAGTCCGTCCTTGACCGAAATGTCCCTATGTGATGCATGACTGTAGTAGATGCTCAAAAAGTAAGTGGTGAACGGATGAATAAATATGTGAAAAATGGATCTGCCTGAGTTAGGAAGCTCTTTGCAGTTGCATCTGCTTCTGTCGCCGTGTACAGTAAAATTCTTCCCCTTTGCTCCGAGTTTCTCAGCCTCGGCACCACGGAGATTCTAGACTGGAGAATTCTTTGTTGCGTGGGGCTGTCCTGGGCATTGTTGATGCCATACCAGCTGCCACTAGCCCTCCTCCCCAAGTTTTGACAACCAAAGATGTCCCTAGATATTGCCCAGTGTCCCCTGGGGACAAAATTGCCCCGTCACTGCTTTAGCTGATGATAGTGAGGTGTTGTTCCTCCATTCTGCCCCCGACAGGGTCCTCTCCTTCTTCTGGCATCACTTTGCTACTTGTACCCCCAACACACACACACACACACACACACACACCTCTCCCTTCAATTGTTCCCACTTTGGCATATGAAAGTGTCAGAGGAAAAGAGTCTCTCTCCCCCCCCCCCCCACGCCCACTGTCCATTTACTGAGCCCAGTACCCGGCTGTCATCGAGGGCGTCCCTTCTCTCTGAAAGTCCCCAAGCATCCCGTCCCATTGAAGTCGTCAGGAACTCCGGATGCAGAGGTATGGCGCCCGGGAATGTTGGGAACCGCCGGCCCCATGTTCTCCTCTGCCTCCTGAGATCTCAGGAAGGAGGTGTGTGGAAAGGGTTGCAAGAAGACAACCTTAAAAAGGGCCCCTCGGGCCGCCCCTCCCAGATGCAGGCTGGGTCAGGCAGCCTGAGCTCAGGGCCAGGGCTGCAACGCACCCAAGTTCTGTTTTGATTTGCTCTGTTTTTCCTTCGGTGTCATTCTGGGGAATAATAATATTGACTTTGGCTGTGGAGCGCTTACTGTTCACTCCAGCAGATCACTTGGCGTGAGTGCACTCCTTTCATCCCACAGCAACCCTGGAGCTGGGGACTATTGTCCCATTTTACAGCTGAGCAAATGGAGGCTGAGAGCGACTCCTTGTGCAAGGACACCCCGAGGAGGAGGAGCAGCTCAGGTTTGATCTCAGGCCTGTCTGCTTCCAGATGGTAATCATGAAAGTAGCTGAAATCTGATGTGTTTACCGAGAGCCAGGTACTGGCTAGAGTGCTTAACGTGCATTAATTTATTTAATCCTCCCAGCCACCCTGTGAACCAGATGCCTTTGTGATTCCCGCTGATGAGCGAGGGAACCAAGGCACAGAGGCCTGCCCAAGGTCACATGAATGGGCTCCAATAGTCCAGCTCTTAAGCCCTACACTGTAGTGCATGGGGGCCAAACTGTGTCTTAAGGACCAGATTTGGCCCACTGCCTGCTTTTGTAAATAAAGTTTTATTGAGACACGGCCATGCCCGTTCACTTATGTGGAGCTGGTGGTTCTGATGTGCAGAGAAGCTCTGGGCAGAGGGAACGGCATGTGCAAAGGCCCAGTGGCAAGAGGGAATATGATGCAGGAGGTTGGGCAGGACCAGAACTTGCAAGGAGTGGGTGGGGAGAGATGAGGCTGAGGGCTGCCAGGGCCTGGGTCTGGGAGCTCCTAACCCAGTGTTGTTCGGACTGCAGGTCTTACCCCATCGGTGGGTTGTGAAATCAGTTTGGTGGGCTGCGGCTGGCCCTGGGAAGAAAACAGAAAAGGATAGAATAGAAAATACTCGTGTGTGTCACACAAGAGGTCAAGGTGGCTTCTTGAACTTTTATTTCAAGTGTTATAAAGGTGTGCCCTGAGCTGCACCGTAAGTGTGTTTCTCACTGTGAGTCTTGGTCAAAGAGTTTGAAAGCCACTGTTTTTAGCCCCTGTGAAAGTTTGGAATTTAGCCCGAGGGCAATGGGGAGCCATTAAAGAGGTTTTAATGGGGGCATGACAAGGTCAGATTTATGTTTAAAAATCTCACTCCAGAAGGGTGGAGAACGGATTCAGGGGAGGCAAGCGGTGGAGCCCGGGGGCCCCGGGGGTACCGGAGTCCGTCATCGGTCATCGGAGAGTAAGGCTGGGACTGGGTCGTGCCCGGCGCGCAGAGGGCCTGCGGTAGCCGTTGACGGCATGTGTGTCCCCACAAGAGTGCCAGGGGGTGGAGGGGCTGGACGGTTGAAAGGTTCAGGTTCTGCCTCCCGCCTCCCTGGGGAGCCCTGACCCCGACTTGTCACCTTCCCTGTGGCCCAGGTCCTGCAGGGACGACAGACTTTGGGCTCTTCTTTGAATGCCTCCTCTTTGCCAGACACTCTGCTAAAGGCTTTCAAGGGTTAACTCATTCACTGCCCTCACAACAACCCCACTGGTAGGTACCCTTATCCCCATTTTACAGGTGTGGAAACTGAGGCCCAGAGAGGATAAGGGACTTGCCCAAGGTCACTGCTATCATCGAGTTTGTTGCTGGGATTCCGCCAGGCAGCGTGGCTCAGAGTCTGTGTTCTCTGGCACCTGCAGTGGTTCCGTGGGAGCCGAGTTGCTGGAGTTTGAATTTATCAGATAATGATAGCTACGGGTTGTTGTGAGGATGCCGTGCACAGTACGTTCAGGAATACACTTGAGCGGTGACTGATGGGAGCTTAGTAAATGCTGGGAAAATGCCAGTTCTTAGTGCTGCTACATTCCCCAGCTTGATACAGCAAGTAGGTGGTAGAGCTGTGTTCAAACCCATGTAACTGGTGAACGGGACGGCAGCTCCAGCTGCTAGGGTTCAAATCCTGCCTCTGCCACTTGCCGTCGGGGCTGCTGGCAAGCGGTAGGTACCGTGTTGCCTCTTGTCATTAGGCATCTGTGTCAAAACTTAGCACTGAGCCTGCAGTGGTGATCCCTTGCTAAGTGTGAGCTTTTGGTCCTGCTGTTCACTGTGAAACAGAAATACAAGCACCAACACTGGGGTTCAAGTCACAGCCAGCTTGGTGCTGAGCAACTAAGATCCAGTTTAAAAGGGGCCGACGCCAAGTTTGGTTTCTCTTCTCAAATCCTTCATCTTCTCTCCCTGACTCTAAGCCCAATAATGGGTCCAAGTTAGAGTGTCAGGCCAGTGGGGCCGTCAGGGTCCTGGGCACCCCAGAGCCTCAGGAGGGGGCAGCCCCCAATTGCGGCAGAGTCACGGCCGTTTCAGGGCCCCCGTGCCACCTGGCTCCCGAGTCGGACCTGGTGCGCCTTCTTCCTGTCTCGTCTCGGAGAACTGTTTTCCTTGGCGTGGGATGGAGGCAGGTGACCCCACCTGGTTGGTTCGGGCCCGGGCTTGTTCAGCCTCCCAGACACTCCTGGTCTCGGCCTCTCGACTTCCCCGGGTTGGCACAGCCTCGCCCGCCTTGGCTGCCATCCGCCATGCCGTTTCCTGCAAGGACGAGTGGCTCTTTCTAGAATGTGCTTGTCCAGTCAAGGTTGACAGGCTTCCCCAGCCACCGTCTGTTGACTTTCGTGGGAGACTGGCCGCTGGTCGCCGCGGACATTGCTCTCAAGACTCGTCTTCTCGCTTGGGGTGTGGAGTTGGCTCAGCAAGCAGGGGCCGGGCCGCGTTCACGGGATCATCTCTGAAGAGAAAGCCAGGGCCCGTGGGGGACTCGGCATGTAATCCACAGATGCAGCAGCGGGGACCGTGGGGAGAACTTTAAAATGCAATGCAAGCAAACTGTTCTTGACAACTGGGGTACCAACAAGGCGAGCTCCTACCGTCTCTTAAATTTCACTCATTCATTCGACAAACACTTATTCAGCACATCTTCTGTGCCAGGCACTGTTCTAAGCACGAGGGGTAGAGCAGGAACAATGTAGTGATGAACTCTTTCCTCGTGGGGCGTATTAAGATTTTAAGCAGCACTGTCTGATAGAAACATAATGTGAGCTAGAGAGGTCAGCCACGTGTGTAATTCTCAATTTTCTAGTAGCCACATTAAGAAATATAAACAGAAACAAGTGAAATTAGTGTTAATAATATATTGGAACCCAATATGTTAAAAATATTATCATTTCCACATATAATCAATATTTTTAAGATTACTAATGCATTATTTTACATTTTTTTAAATACTAAGTCTTTGAGATCTGGGTTGTATTTGGACACATCTCAGTTTGGACAAGCCGCATTTCAAGTGCTCAGGAGCCACATGTGGCTCATGGTTACTATAAAGGGCCTCATGGGAGAGGTAAGCATTACACAACTTAATACTCAGCTAATTATTAAAGCAATGGTAATAAAGGCCATGAGTGAAAAGTTCAGGGTGCGGTGAAAACTGCTCCAGTAAGGGAGGGTGGTGGCGGTCACGGAAGACTTCCTGGAGGCAGTGACTTCATGACACATATTCAGAAACTTAAATCAAGTTCGTTGCTGGACTCCTCCAGGCGGCATGGCTCAGAGTCTCTGTTCTCTAGCACCTGCAGTGGTTCTGTGAGAGCCAGTGAACACAGAACCCATGAACATGGCCCTGCTCGCTGAGCCAACTCCACACCCCAAGCGAGAAGGTAGTAAGTGAGGGAGGCAGGGTGAGCATCAAAGGCAGAGGGAACAGCTGTGCATTAGACCCCAAGGTGGCAAGGAGCTTGCTGCTTTAGCGGGACGACAGGTAGAATGTTGTCATTGCTGGAGGGTTGAGTAGTGAGGGATGTGATGGCAGACAGCAGTAGGAGCCAGGTCACCCGAGGGACCCGGCGTGCGTCCGGTGCACGGTGAGGCTGCACTCAGAATGACAGCTGGCACCGGAGAGTCGGCCGCGGCTCGGAGTTATTTCACGCATCTGGAAGATCGGCTTGGCTGGGAGTGTGGGATGCCTCCAGGACAGCCCCAGCTGACGGCTCAGCCAACAGCCGTTGCTCCACTTCTGGTACAGCAGAGCCCCACTCTTGTTTAGTTGGCCATGTGCTCAGGCCAGAGGGGTGCAGGATGATTAGACTAAGCCCCTTTACCGTGGTCCAGTTCTGACCCGTGAGACCTAAGGGGGTGTCTGCTGGAGGATGCTGGCAGGGATGCTCCTCCGAGATAAAATGAAAGGGCATGTGGGGGGCACCTCTTTTCCACTTCCTTCCTTCCTGCTTTAGATAGGGTCATGTCAAGATCTGTTACTTGGGGGCCGTGGTTCTCAACGTCTTGTGACCACAGAGGAGGCCAAGAAATAGGCAGAGGTGCTTGCCTAGGCCCGTT
This sequence comes from Equus quagga, assembly GCF_021613505.1. Lineage (NCBI taxonomy): Eukaryota > Metazoa > Chordata > Mammalia > Perissodactyla > Equidae > Equus > Equus quagga. The sequence goes on from NC_060278.1 coordinate 97,721,912, forward strand.
GTTGACCATCCTGGCCCACGTTGCCAGACGTCTTGCGAACTGCAGTCACCGTGCCTGTGCAGTTTACCGTGACGTGCGTGGTGTGGATGAGCAGGCATTTGCCAGCATGTGCTGTGTGCCAGGCAGTCTTCGAAGTGCTTCATCTCACATCGTCCTCTCAGCATCTCTTATCCCCCATCGTACAGGTGAGCCGGGATTCACACCCAGGTTTTTTGGCCGTTTTTAACCACCACGCTATCCTGTCTCTCCGGTTTTTAACGTGTTGGTTTCGAAAGTTTGTTTCACTCCTGGAACAGCTTTCCTCTAAAACAGGGTTTCTCAACCTTGGAGCTTTGGACATTTTGAGCCAGATGCTTCTCTGTGCTGGGACTGTCTTGTGCATCGTAGGACGTTTAGCAGCATCCCTGACTCTACCCACTAGATCCCAATATCACCCTTCCCGAATTGTGACAACCAAAAACAGCGCCGGGCGTTGCCAAGTGACCCCCCAGAGGACAAAATCGCCCCCCGCACTGAGTTCTCTGCTCTAAAAGATGTTTCATGGCTGGCCACCTGGGTAGCCCTGTATCCTTGTCTACATCAGTTAATCTTTCTGATCCTCAGTTTCCTCTTCTGTTAAAGGGAGGGACAATATTATTTACCTCGTGGGTTATGGTGAGGATTAGATGAACCAGTATATGCAAAGCACCTTACATAGGGCTTGGCGTACAATGAGCCCTTTCTTAATGGGAAGATTTGGCTCAGAGGTCCCTCTGTCCTGTCTGGCTTCAGCTCCCAGGAACTGCGAACTGGATTTTACCAGCAAGAATGAATTCCATGATCCGCAGTGAAATCTACCTGCGGTTGGCTCTGGGAGTCAGGGGCATCATCTGTCTTGCCCCCCCACTGGATTCCCGGGCTTTAGATCAGTGCCTAGCCCATGGTTGTTGCTCTGTAGTGCTTACCAAATGAGTAAGTGACTTAAATCCTTGTGAATATCTGTAACACTATTTTTTTAGATCTCTCTTAAGGTTTCTCCCATTCTTCTTTGTCTTCCTTTGTATTTGTTTTTATTATTTTTTGTTTTTTACTGTATTTCTTGTTTTTTGCTTTGTTTTTGCTGTCACTGTGTTTTTGCTACCCTAGAAATTACAGGTCCTGAGGATTCTTCAGCGCAGCTGTCGGCTGAAGCGTCATCAGCTGGGCCAACCTAATTCGGAGCCCCAAACCTGTTTTAGTAATCCCCTCGGCTGGTTTCAGCCCCACGATACGCCCTTTTGGGGTTTGTTTAATTTTTCCCAGCAGGTTCTGGCTGGATGTTACACCTGGCCAGGGGCAGGTCTCAGCAGAGAGGGCGTGCTTAAGGCTGTTGAGGTTAGGCTTCATTTAGAATTTGGAAATCCCTCCCCCTTTGTGTACAAACACCATGTAATTTATTATTAAGAGTAGGAGAGAAGGGGCACTCAGAGGGTCATGCAGTTTCCCTGAAACAGAGCCTACAATTGAAAGTGTGCCAGCCCATAAAAGTGAGGGTGTTGTTCCATCTCTGAGCCGGTTGTGTAAAATGTGTCTCACGTTCTTCCCCTGGATCCTCCGATTGGAGACATGATGTTAAAAAACAAGTCAACTCAAGGGGTCTTTGATTGACGAGGTAAATTTACAGATACTAGCTGCAGCTTTTGTGCAGAATAATGCTCAGGTTTTCAAGGTAGGCATGACGGAAGCACAGTGAAAGTATTTACCAGAATCCGGAGTGGGTGTGAACTGATATTTTTCTCAAATGGCTGCCGTTTTTTTGTTTGTTTCTTTCCTTTTTCTCCCCAAACCCCCCGGTACATAGTTGTGTATTTCTAGTTGTGGGTCCTTCTAGTTGTGGCCTGTGGGATGCCGCCTCAACGTGGGCTAATGAGCAGCACCATGTCTGTACCCAGGATTCGAACCGGCAAAGCCCTGGGCCACTGAAGCAGATCGCTCGAACCTAACTACTCGGCCATGTGGCTGGCCCAGTGGCTGCCATTTTGAAAGCTCCTGTTTCCATGTCTCTGTTGGCCTCCACTATAGAAATTGGAGTTTTCTACTTGCTTAAGTGTGTATATTTATAGGAGAGTTTCTCAACTGGGGTAATTCTAACCCCAGGAAATTTTTGGCAACGTCTGGAGATATTTTGCGTTCTTGCAAGTGGGGGAGAGGGGTCCCACTATTATCTAGTGAGGACTGGGGCCAGGGATGCTGCAAAACAGCCTGCAGTCCACAGGCCAGCCCTGCACAGCGAAGAATCATCCAGCCCAAAAGCTCAAGAATGCCAAGGCTGAGACATCCTGAGATAGATAGAGGTTCATTGCATCATTGATTAAAATAGCAAAAAACCCCATAAATAACCTGACCATCCATTTGTTGGAGAATGGCGAAATAAACTTGGGGATCTCATCTCAGTGGAATATTATGCAGCTGTTAAAAAGAATTAGGTGGCTCTGAGTGTACTGATGTCAAAAATTGGTCACAGTGTATTTTTAATTGAGAATTAAAAAATATACAACACAGTTTTTATTTTAAGATAATTTAATATCTGCTTTTGGTAATATTAAGGAATTTTGTAGGCATGGATAATGGTATTATGGCTGTGTTTTCAAAAGAAGTCTTTGGTTTTTCCTTTTTTTAGGGATTCATACTGAAGTATTTACAGTTGAAAGAATATGCTGGCTGGGATTTGCTTCCACGGACTATGACGGGAGAAGTAGATGGGGTGGAAATGGGATAGGATTGGCCATGAGTTAATGGTGGTTGGGCCTGGGTGATGGGCATAGGGAGATTCGTGAGATGAGTCTGGGTATTTTTGTGTGTGTTCAGAATTCCCCATAATATAAAGTTGTTACACACATGCACACACACACAGATACACACACACATAAATGCATTGAAGAAAGTCTCATAGAGATGATAGATGATTGATAGATACATAGATACAGACAGACAGACAGACATCGACTTGGCTGTGTGTAACACAGAACTGAAATCATAGTGGCATAAACAGCCTAGAAGATTGTTTCTCTCTCCTATAAAGTCTGAGCCGACCCCGCAGTCCTGCTCTGCGAAGCCATGGGCGGCCCAGACTGCTTCCATCTCGTCACATCATCCTTAAAGAGCCACCCTATCCCTCATTGTCCAAGATGGCTCCCCATCACGCTGCATTCTAGCGAGTAGGAATGGGGGAAGGGGGAATTCACCCCCTCCTTTAAGGACATGACCTGTGTGTCGAATGCATCACTTTCGATTCCATCTTGACTAGAGTTTAGTCACATGACCACAACCTAACTGCAAGGGAAGCTGGGAAATTCTTTCTGGGCGGTGCATGCCCTGTGAAGGATCAGGAATTCCTTTACTGTAGAAGAAGAGAGAGAATACTGGGGACCCCCCAACAGACTGTACCGCAGTGACCCTCAAACGGTGAGTGTTGTTAGTGCAGACCAGTGGAACTGTGGGGACCTTTATCTTTTTACATTGTATGTTGCTCTATTCAACTCTTTTACCACGAGCATTTATTTCTTTTTCTTTTGTAGAAAAGAGTTAAATGTAAAAAATGCTGTTGATAAATGGTGCATGCATGCTTCTTGTGTGTGACACTGTGAGGCTCCAGGGTCCTTATTCAGTGTTCCTTTAACTGCTCCTTATTGGCTGACTGTTTAGTGCCAGTTACAATTGCTGTACTAGATGCTAAGGATGCAGCAGTGAACAAGACAAAGTGCCCCTCCCTCATAAAGTGAACCAAGAAATATGCAGCATGTTTTAAGACAGTGATCAGATACGTAAAGACCAATGCAGCAGGGTCAGGGGATGGAAAGGGGGGGTGGTTGGAGAAATGGGGAAATGGGTTTGATAATATGATCAGGAAAGGCATCTCTGAGGAGGTGACATTTGAGAAAACACCTAAATGAAGTGAAGGAACGAGTCACGGAAAGATCTGGGGAAGAGGATTTGTGGTGGATGGAACAGCAAGTGCAAAACCGAGCGATGGCAACCAACTCACTAGGTTTGAGTGACAGCAAGGAGGGCAGCATTCCTGCGGGAGAGGGAGAAAGGGCGGGACGCCCAGAGGCGAGGTGGGAAGGGCGCTCCCGGCCCCATCCTGTGGCCTTGGATTGGGTGTTATCTTGGGCTGTTTGGGTATTACGCTAAGTCATTATGGCCAAAAGGTGTTTTATCTAATTATTTGCAACTATTTTCAAAATGTGGAAAAACATTTCATTGAATAGTGTAACCCAGGGGAATGAGATTTCTGGTGTGGGACCTGAGGACGTTTGCTTAGCCTGTTGGCCTCTCAGTTTCTTCACTTGTGAGGGTGGAGGAGGAGTTCACTCTGTGTCCTATTCCGTTGTAAGAACTAACCAAGTAGTCCATCCTTTCATCCTTACAGCAGCCGTAAGCCATGGGTACCATTTTTATCCCCATTTGACAGGTGAGAAATTGAGACAGGAAAGTCAACCAAGACCGCATGCCACCAGTAAGTGGCAGAGCCAGGATCTGAACCCAGGCACCTGGGCCCCCGACAGAGCTGCTTAGTCACCCTTCTGTTCTGGCCTCCTGCTGGCTCTGTCCACCTCCGGGGCTGGCTGGGAGAGTGCACTGAAGAAAGATTTGTGACAGCAGTTTGCAAGAATGTAGATGCTGGACAAGTGTATTAATATTACTGCCATACTCTTGAATCTCTCTCTTCATTAAAAAGTATTTTTAAAAGTTTCTAAACCCCTAATGAAATAATTGATTCGGGCCGTGAGCGTCAGTGGATGAACCCATTAGATCAAAGGTTTACCGGGAGCTTCCTAAAGGAGGAGGAGCTTCCACCTGGACCCACTGACCCCTATTAGTATTAGTAGAAGGGGGACACCTGGATGTGGTTCCCCTCCTGACATGGGGCAACGGGAAGAACTCAGCGCCGGTCCGAAGCCTTCCTGCTGCACCGCCCCCCCCAACTTCATCTAAACCTATTTTCAAGTGAATTTGTGGGAAATATGGTAGAAAGAGAAATAAGTTAACAACTCCATGAAGAAACAAACAGAAGAGTCCAGAACATGAGATATTCTGCAAGACAGCTAACCTAGTTTCTGCAACATGTCAATAGTCTGTATGTAAAGAAGGGGAGAGCTATTCTAGATTAAATAAGTGTGAGAGACACAGGAAGCAAATGTAGTGTGCAGACTTTGCTTAGATCCCGGATCGTATAAACCAACCTTAAAAAGGGCGTGTGGAGACAACTGGGAAAGATTGAATATGGCCTGTGTTCAATCTGGGACAAGGAATTATTGTGAATTTTGTTAGGTGTGATAATAGAAAGTGTCCGTGTTGTTAAGTGAGGTATGGCAGAGAGAAGAGACTTCAAGTTCAAATTTGTTTTAAAAACTTCACCAAAGAGAAAAATCAATCCAAAAGCTTAGAAAAGACATACGTGGTGAAATCTTGTTGAATCTGAGTGATGAATGCTCAGTGATTCGTTTTACTATTCTGTCTGCTTCTGCATATGTTTGAGATTTTTCATTAAAAAAACTTCTAGCCCTCACCATGAAACCATCTTACAAAGAAAGGAGGGGGAAAAATCACTATGAAATGGCGTAAAATTGAGCCAACCCCAAAACAAGAAGAAGGACGTTTAAAAACTCAGGAGTCATGGCCCGGCCTGTTCAGGTTCAGGGTAATGATGTAATTAGAGACGATCAGTCATTAGGAAAGATTAACTTTAAGACATCTGCTGCTGTGGCAGATGGCGGCCGAGCAGAACGTTCAAAGTCAGACATCCTGGCTTTCAATCCGCCTCTGCGACTTACCAGCTGCTTTTAGGGAAGTGACTTAAGCTTCCCGTCCTCGCTTTCCTGATCTGTGAAATGGGATCTGAGCTCTGCTGATCTCATAGGGGCTTTTGGGATGATTAAGAGAGCTCAAACGTGAAAATCACCTAAAGCGGTGCCTGGCTCCTAGACAGCGTTGGCTGCATGGGAAGGATTATTATTTTCAGTTTTGTAATGGTCCGTGCGTCACAGGGGCACAAAGAAGGGTCGGGGTAGAATGAAGATATTCTAACATTCAGTTTTTAGTATTCCGTTTCTTACCATTTCTCCGGATTTTTCTCCCACCCCTTCCCCTCACTGAAATTAGTATACCCTTGCTCTGTAGCCTCGGAACCAGTCTCTCTGTGGTTTAAAATGGGTCCAGGTCATGGCGGTGGGCTGTGGTTGGATGGGCGAGGGGGAGAGGAAGAGTGATGGGCAGCGATGCTGGTGTGGAATGTCCTGAGGGTCGGAACTGTAAAATGCCTTTGCAACCGGCGAGAATGCAGCCTCCCGCCAGCTGCGTGCTCACTGCCTTTTGGAGAGGGGGGGATCCTGGGGCTCCCCATGGCCTTCAGCACTTGACGTTCTCCAGCCATCACTGGCAAGGGCAGGCCTTCCCTTACGGTAAGAGTCTGTGGTGTTTTGCTCTGTGCCTTGTTTTGTTGGTTGCGGGTTGGGGTTTTTTTATGGCTCTGCATGAGAAATATTCTATAAAGTTCTGCGTTTTGCTCCAGGGCCCTGCTGAACCCAACCTGAAATCAGCAGAACGTGTGTGGTCCTGTCGTGGTCTGTCGCCACACACTGGGTGCTTCGCTGAAGGCCGCCTCTTGTGGGCCTCGTGAATACTGGAAAACGAGTTGTAAAATGCGGGCATCTGAATTTGAGTCACGTTAAAAAAAAAACAAATCTCAAGAGGTCATAGACTGTATGATTCCATTTATATAATGTTCTTAAAATGACATTTTTAGAGAAGGAGAATGGCTCAGTGATTGCCAGGAGTGAGAGGTGTTCGGGGGTGGGGAGGACGAGGGTGGGTGCACCCGTGAGGAGCAGGACAAGGCAGGACAACGGAGAGGAGGGGCTGCGGTAGTTCTGTCTGGATCGCAGTGATGGCTACACGAATCTACACGTGCGATAAAATGATGCAAAGCCGCGCACACGCGCACACACACACACAGTGCACCGATGTCAGTTTCCTGGTTTGCTATTGCACTCTGGTTATATAAGATGTAATCACTGGGGGGAAAGGGACTGAGGGGTACCCAGGACCTCTCTCTACTATTTTTTGCAACTTCTTGGAATCTATAATGATCTCAAAATTAAAGGTTAAAAAAAAAGTCCCGTGGACAGTGAAACTGGATCAGCCACAACAACAGGGCCCTTGTCTTTCGTGCTGTCAGGAGCGAGGGCAGCGTGGTAAAGCTCTCCCATCGACCTTTTTCCTTCTGCAGCAAGTTCACGTGAAAGAGCATTCATCAACTGAGTGAGAAAAGTTAGTCTGGGGCTAAGACTCTAGTCCCACGCTGGGTTTCCATTCTGACATGACTCTCCCTAGACCTTAACCTGCTGGGCTGAGTGATGGTGTTGAGGGGTAAACTGCTGTGGAGGCGTATTAAAATGATCACTCACGTCTTCCTAAGGGGCTTTTGGATAAAAGCTTTCAGATCAGGGAATAGAAACAGTGCAGAGGGTGAGGACAGGACGTGGCCATTGGGGATATAAATTGATTCAGCCACTCCGAGGGGCAATTTGCAAATGTCCTTTACAAGTTTAAAAGTGGACCCAGCAATTTCACTTTGGGGTCTTACTCCTAGAGAATTGCGTGCGTGTGCGCCCAGGAAGACCTGTCCTGAGCAGTGCGGCGTTAGTTATAATGACAGACCCTGGGAAACCCAGGGGCTGGCGGGAAGAGCTGTGGTGTGGACATACCTGGGGATCCTCCACACCAGCTAAAAGGAATAAACTAGATCTTGGTGTCATGACGTGGAATGAACACGAAGATATTTCATTATTAGAGCAAAAAACATCTTAGAACAGGATGTACACATCAGTGACATTGATAAAAAGACATTCAGAAGATGTTTATAAAACAATACTGTATGTTTTTAGGAAGATGTGTGGGAGTTCATGTGTGTTTATGACTAGGAAGAGGTCTGCAGAGCTATTCATTACATTAGTAACTGTGGATACAGCTGGTGGGAGATAGTGGCCAAAAGCAACTTTCATTTTATTTTAAAATTTTAAATTTTTAAAACTTATTTACAAACATCTTGAGATATTACTTGGGTAGTTAAAATTTTATCTTAAGAAAGAAAAGGCAATCCAGTTCTATTCACAGCAGCAGGAGACAATCTATGTGACTCTGCTGTCTATACCCCAGCCGTCTGAGGTCACCCAGTGATGAATGTCACCTAAGGCAGGACACCAAATCCCTCTCTAGAGTGTCGCCTTCATGAGAGCAGGAACTTGTCTGTCTGATTTGACACCATAGCCCCAGTGCCTGGAGCGGTCCCTGGCCTTCCAAAAAAAAAAAGGGAAATAAATTAGTGAGTGAGCTGCAACTCTCCTCTTTGGTGTGCCATGTGAAGAGTCGGCGATTGCAAAGGCTTGGCCGCCTCACTCAGTGAATGCATCAGTGAATGAATATAGCGTCAGCTGTGTCCCTCCTTTATCTGCCTTCTTCATCGCCTGTGGAGAGGACTCTGAAAATGTCTTGCTCATCTGGGAGGACGGTTCCCTCTGTATCCCAGCCCTGCCCCCACAGCTTCTATTAAGTGACACCTTCCCCAATGGAAGGGAGACGCGATGGGGGATGGAGATATGGACAGGAGGAGGGGCTTGTGGCCTCACCTGTGTAGCATGTGGGGGTCCTTCCCCCTGGATGTTGAAGTTGGCCACAGTGACAGCAGCCCCCTAAGTTCGCTGGCTGCAGCTACAGTTTACTCCTACCTGAGCGTCCACACTGAACACCAAAGATGTGATGAGCATGTATCAGAACGTGCTACTCAGAGGTAGTGTTGGGACCTGCCCTGCCAGCAGCTTGCGGTAGACACCTTCCAAGTTTCGTGTCCCGTGGGAGAGAGCATCTCTTCTCCAACAGTTCATCCTGGGGCTCTCATCGGCCCCCGTTGACTCACGTGACCACCACCCCTGAGCCAATCACTGTAGACGGTGGGATGGGAGATGCTAATTGCCAGGCTCGTGGCCTGTTAGTAGGGTCAGCACCACCCAAGCCATAGGGACAGAGTGTGAGGGAGAGGCAGTTCCCCCAAAGAAAGAAGAGATGCTACTGCCGCAAGATCCACCAGGCCAAAATGCCAGGAACCCTCTGCTCCCGCCACTTTCCTCCTGGGCCAGGACTTTCTCCTCCGTGCTGTGGCTCTGGACATCCCCACTTTCCCCTCCTGCTTTCTTAGCTCAAAGCAGGACCACCAAAGCCATTTTGCAATACATGCATGTATCGAATCTTCTCATTGTACACCTTAAACTTACACAATATATCGATTATATCTGAATAAACCTGGAAAAAAGATAAACCTAAGAGAGGGGAAGAAAGAGCAGGATGGCCAAGGGCCTGACAGCCAGGCAGAGCTTAGTAGTGTAATCACCATAATTAACAAGCACCTGGTGTCAATTGGACAGGAACTTTGGGACCACTTCTCCCTTCTGGGATGGCCTTAGGGACCGTAGCATCCCACGTGCATGTACCTCTGATCATGTCCTACATACGGTACTGACGCTGCACAGAACAGTAAACCAGGGGTCTCAGACTCCGTGTCCAGAGGGCCAGGAGGGGAGGTGGCTGCATGCAGCATCTGGGTGGTGACAATGACAGTGACTGGCGCAGTGTTTGGCACATATAATAGGCACTCGGTAAATACTGGTTGAATAAATGCAGTTCATTCATCAGCACATTCATTCATCATACAACAAATATTTATTAAATCTCAAGGGCAAGGCCCTGCAGATTTGGGGAATGTCATGGTGGATAAAATATTGGACAAAATCCCTGCCTTCAGGGAGCTTACAGTCTAGTTGGGAAGACGGATGGAAATTAAATAACACACAAATCCCCATAAACATTGTTATAGGGACTGGTGTGTGAGAGAGAGGGACGTGGGCCTGGGGAAGCTGCTGTAGGGGAATGAGATCCCCTCAGGGAGGGCCTGGGGAAATCGTGATACGGCTGAGACCTGAAGGGTGAGCAGGAGGGCATGGCGTTCCAGGCAGAGGGAACATCATGTGCAAAAGCCTCACGACAGGAGGGAGCGTGGAGTGAGAAAGGCCAGTGTGCTGGAACGAGAAGTCAAGCAGAGAGAGGCCCCATCAAGGCTGTGTTCAGAGGCCTTGGCTTCATTCTAAGAATAGTGGGAGGTTATCAGCAGGGATGAAGTGAGGGGGGCAGGTTCAGATTTATGTTATCGGGAGCCCCTCAGGCCACCCTACAGAGAACAAACTGCAGGGAGGCGAGCGTGGCTCAGGGAGCCGGGCCCAGGGGCCGTGGTAGTTGCCCAGGGAGAGAGGGTGGAGGCTTGGCCCTGGGTGATGGCCGTGCAGGTGGAGAGCACCCGGTGGGTTCCGAGGATGTTTCAGAAGCCGCCTTGGCAACACCTGGTGACGGACTGGATGTGAGAGTCGAAGGACAGGGAAGAGCGGGGCCGGTCCCGGGCTTTGGGTGTGAGCAAGTCCCCCCTCCCGAGGTGGGGAGACTGAGGGCAGAGCCAGCTTGTGCTTTGCAGGTGTACCTTGAAGGAAATCACCTGGGGGAGCTGGAGGCGGCCAGAGGCGGCCAGGTTTGGGCCACAGCTGTTGTCTTTCCAGGAGTGTGTGATGGCTGTCGCAGGCTTGGGTTTCTAAGCCCTTGAAAGATGCCGAGAGGTGGCCCTCTCGAAGCCCCTTGGCCGGCCTGCCATCTGTGCTCTCCATCCAGCAGGCAGGGCCACTCTCCTCAGCCGAGGTAGCCAGTGCGCTGGGGGGCGTGGAAAGGTGAGCCGCTCCCCGCCTGGGACCCTCCATCTGCTTTTGATCCTTCCCAGCCTTTGAAGTTGCCCCCGCCCCCACCCTCCAGCTGTCATCTCTCAGGCTCCTCAGCGCTCCCCCAGTGCTTCCCGGTCCCCAGGGACCGGGGTGGTGACAAGGGTAACAAATGGTGCAAGCCGCTGGCAGCAGCAGGCCAGGGACAAGGCCAGAGGGCCGGGCTCTTGAACGCCCCTTTCTTCCAGCTCTCTTGGCCGCTTCTGAAGCAGCAGGGCATCGGGGGTTTGCAACAATGCAACGCAAGAAAAAAAGAATTGTTGTAAATGAATGCCATGCCTTGGCTTCCTTTCTGTACCTCCATGAAAGAGCAGCGGAGTCTTCCTCCTCCCCCAGACCCTGCTCGGACTGTCTGCTTTTTCTCTTCCCTCCCCAGCGAGGAGAATAAGCTGGTCTCCTATTTCAGGTAATTGCCAGGAGAGGAGAAGGGGAGAACGTGAGGGAAGCCCCCCTCCTCATATTGCAAGAGAACTCAACTCTGCCCCTCCGACCACAATAGGACCAGGGTTTCTGGATAATCCTCCTGACAGTTCCCAGGGTCCACCTGGAATGAAGCTAATTGTGTGTTTCAAGCTTTTGTCGATGTGAATGCAAATCACGTCAGTAGCTACCCTGTGTGGAACACCCACCCGCTCACACCGCCTCTCACTTCACCTGCAGGGTAACCTGCCGGGAGGGGACTGTTATTTTCTCCATCCGTATGGATAAGGCTCAGAGAAGTTAAATAGCTTGCCCAAGGTGGTACGGCTGATAAGACACGTAGCTGGGGTTTGAAGCCCTGTAGCAGATGGCAGAGCCAGGACTCGGACCGGGTGGGTTAGCAGACACTGCGGCTGGATGGACCCTGGGTTCAATTTCTGACGCAGTTCTCCTTGCAAGCTGTGGTTATGAGCACAGACCCCAGAGCCAGACCACCTGGTTGTGAATCCTGCTTCCACCACTAGCTGGCGGGTCACTCTGAGCCTCAGTTTCCTTATCTCTACCCACTTCATAAGATTAAATGAGCCAATAGATGCCAAGAGCTCTTGGCCCCAGAGTCAATGCTCTTTAAGTGTTAGCTGTTTTTATTCCTAGTATCTGTAAAATGAGCACTATAATCGGCCAGGTTAAGACCTTCAGAGGCTTCAAAACACCAGAGAGATCAGCTTTGCCCCTCCGCTGCCCCGTGTCATTCAATAACAAAGCCAGATGACCCTAAATACAGACGGAACTCAGCGCGTGCTGAAATCTAAAGGGCTGCTTTTTAGAGCCTCATGGCGGAACAGGGTAAGGGTCACCAGACAGGAGTGATGAATGTGTCCCTGGTGCCTTTGGTTTGCTCAGACCCAAATCTGCGTTTAGTCGGCCTGTTGGGAAGTAGAGGGCGATAATGGTCTCTCCCAGAGCAGTTGAGAGAAGTAGAGAAGATACTGCAAAAGCGGTCGGGGAAGTTGCCCGGCACGTGATGGGTGCTTGGGAGATGGGAGCTGAGATTAGAGTTTTGGGGAGGATTTTTCACACTCTGAGCTGCCTTAAACTGTTTATCCTGCTAGACTTTGTGATCCGTCGTTTGCTCCTGGAAGGTGGCGGTGCCTGGAAGCTGTAGCTGGCAGCGGGACAAGAACAGCTGTCAGGTTCTTAAGTCGGGGTCCTGTTTACTTTGTGACCAACGTTTCTGTTGCTTTGGCTTTATTAGCAATATTCACTTATTTGCCTCCAAACGATGCTGTGTTGGCATTGCTCTAGGTGTGTTTGAATTTTAGATCTTGCCTTGCCTAACAGAGACCTACACTCGGTCTATTATATATGTCTGTATTCCTTTTCGGAGTCAAGACCATGCAAATTAACTTGCGGAAGGGCAAATTTTTAATTGTCGCATCTTGGTGGATTGATTCTTTTTTCATTACTATATGTTCCTCTAAATCTCTAGTAATAGTTTTTATTTCCAAGTGCACTTGAAATTGTGTCAGCCTTCTTTGATTTGCTGTTTACATCATATGGATGTTTCCGGTATTTTGCTTTAAATCTTTGAGTGTCTTTTTCTTTAAAAGGAATCTCATGTAATAAACATGTAGTTAGCTTTTTAATCCAGTCTTGTAATCTTTGTCTTTTGATGGGAGTATTAGAATATTCTGTTTCGATTTAATGTACTAATTGTAATGTAATGTAAAGATACATTAAATGTTTATATTTAACATAATTATTGATAAATTTGAGTTTAAATCTATCATTTTAGGTTTTTTTCTGTTTGTTCCATCTCTTCTTTGTTTCTTTTTCTCTACTTTCTTGCCTTCTTTTGGATTATTGTTTCTATTATTCTATTTTCTCCTCTGTTTTCACTATTATTCTCTAAGTAGTTGTCCTGAAGATCATAGCATACATCCTTGGTAAATCTTAAACTTTACTATAAATTGGTACTTGTATCTCTTCCAGGAAAATGCAAAGTCCTTAGAATATATTAACTTCATTTATCTCTTGTGTTGCTCTCCATTCCTTGCTGAATTTCATGCTTCCAGAGCATTTCTTTTGTCGTGCAGGTCTGCTGGTGGCAATAATCTTAATTTTGGTTTGTTTCATTTTTGTCTTCATTTTTGGAGCTTTTTGCTGGCACAGAATTCTCCATTGACAGATGAAATTCCGTTGTTTTCTAGTTTCCATCATTTCTTTTGAGAAGTTGTATTATTCCTTCTTTAAAGAGAATTTGTCTGTTAAGCGGAGTGTACAGTTTGACTGTGATATGCCCAGGAGTATTTTTCTCTGTATTTATCCTGCTTCTGGCTCACAGAACTTCTTGATTCCATTGGCTAGATGTCTTTCATCAGTCTTGGAAGATTTTCTGTCAGTTTCTCATTACATGTTGTTTATGACTTGTTCTCTCTCTCCTCTCCTTCTGTGGCCCCTGTGACATGTATGTTAGACCTTTTCTCCATGTCCCATATTTCTTTTATGCTTTTTTTAAACCTGTTTTCCCAGCTTCTTTCTGAAATTTGTCTACTGACTTATCTTCCAGTTCATTAATCTTTCCTTCTGCTGTGTCCCATCTGTGGTCCAACTCCTCTATTGAGTTCTAAATTTCAATTGTTGTATTTTTCAGTTTTAGAATTTCCATTTATTTTTTAAAGATTCGAGTTCTTGAGCCAGCGCTGATGGCCTGGTGGTTCAAGTTCAGCATGCTACATTTCAGCAGCCCTGGTCCGGTTCCATACCACTCATCTGTCAGTAGCCATGCTGTGGCGGCGGCTCACACAGAAGAACTAGAAGGACTTACAAGTAGAATACACAACTATGTACTGGGGCTTTGGGGAGAAAAAAAAAAGAGAGAGGAAGATTAGCAACAGATGTTAGCTCAGGGAAATTCTTTCTTTAGTAGCATCCTCCATCCTAAATCTATTTTCTTGATCATGTTATCAAGGTTACTGGGAATGCCAAGTTTGGTAACTCCAGTGTCTGCATCTTATATGACTTTGGTTTTTGTCTTGGTTTTTGATCATTTCATCTTCTTTCCTTGCATGCCTGGTAATTTTTTATTAAATGCTCAACATTGTGTGTGAAAAATTGTGGGAACTCTGGAAGAGGACATCTTCCCCAAAAGAAAAGTAGCTTTTCTTCTGGCAGGTGGTAAGAGTAGAGGCAGACCACACTGATCCAGTGATGGATTCAGGTGACTCAAGACAGGACCTGTTTGGTTTGCCCTTGCTCCAAGGGATTGGCCTTTCAGGTTAGAAGCCTGCTGTGTTTACCAAGGATCCTCATCCTTGATGGGCCGTGAACTCCACTTTCTGCCTCCTTGGTACGGGGAGAAGGTACTTGCCAAAAGCTCTGCTTGGTTTCCTGCCTTCTTAGCTGCCCCTTCTGCCTGGCTTCTCCGACTCTCACCCCATCCCACTTAGGAATCAGCACATGGCTTGAAGCTCGTAACCATCAACAGATGCTCCCTTCTCCGTGGTTCTCGCATCTCTAGGGCATTTGTTCTTTGGGTCCTAGCTGCCTGAGTAGCTCTGAACTCCAGTTTTTGTCCCTCCAGCCCAGTGAGACTGGAACACTCTAAGCTGTTCTTTTGTTTCTTCTGTGCTTATAAATCGGCAATGTCTTGAGGGGAAAAATAGGAGAGGTCCGGCTGAACTCAGTCCATGTCTCATCTCTCCGGGATCTTGGGCCCTCAAGCCCTGCCTTGGTTGCCCTCCAATGCCTTGAAACAATGGGTTGTAGCTTGTATTTCTTATTGTGAAAGTGAGATTGAACAAAAAACACAAACTACCCCATCACAGCCGGGAGGTGAATTCGGTTGGAGAGTTTAATACATATTAGGAAAAATGGCTTATTTGCATTTTCTCCAATATTGGAGAAAAATGGAACTTTAAACCATCTTAAAAGGAAGACTTCAGATGAATTAAAGATAAATCTGAAATGTAAAATTCCAAGTCAGTAGCTTAAAATGTAGACAAATTTTAATATCCCAGGGTTAGGGAAAGAATTTTTACACCTAGAAAAAAGGAGATTATGGGGCAAATATGTAAGAATTTTTTGTTCTATAAAATACCATAAATAAAGAGAAGAGACAAATGAAAGATTAAGAAAAGAAATTTAAAGCATCTAAAACCAACAGTGAACTGCTGCCTGGACTCTACAAGGCACTCCAGCAAACGAACAAGACAAGAAGAAGGAAAACAAAAGAAAACCCAGTAGAAAAATGGGCAAAGATAAAAGATATAAATAGTTCCCAGAAACTCATGCCCCACCATTATGTGAGTATATGTTCGAACTCACTAGTAATCATAGAAATGCAAATTAAAACAGCCATGAGATATCATTTTCCATCCATCAGTTCGGCAAAATTAGAAAGCTGGGCAATGCCCAGTGTTAGCAAGAACTCAGGAAACTAGACGCTTCCGTACTTGTGGTGGGATTCTAGGTTAGCACGGGGTTAACAGAGGCCAGCGTGCTAGTACTTGATCGGGTTCAGATCACGCACACCAGCGACACAGAAACCCTCCTCCTCCAATAGAATAATTGTAAGGATAATTTTAAGAATTACTTAAGAATTTTAAGAATATATGTGTGTGTGCACACATGTATATGGATATACATAAATTATATATATATATTTTTAATGAAGATGTTCGTTGCAGCATTGTTTATAGAGGCTGAGAGATAAAGGCTTCCTAGCCGTCATCACTGGGGCAGTGCACATGGAATCCTAGCTATCAGCTAGATAACCAGCCATCAATATGTATGCATTTTAAAATCAGAGTACAAGCTGAAAAAAGAAGTGTAATAGACAGAATGAGATCTCGTGGGCAACACTATTCATGTAAATTAAAACACACAGGGACCGGCCCCGTGGTGCAGCGGTTAAGTGTGCACACTCTGCTTTGGTGGCCCGGGGTTCACCGGTTTGGATCCTGGGTGAAAACATGGCAAGCCATGCTGTGGCAGAAGTCCCACTTATAAAGTAGAGGAAGATGGGCACAGATGTTAGCTCAGGGCCAGTCTTCCTCAGCAAAAAGAGGAGGATTGGCACCAGGCGTTAGCTCAGGGCTAATCTTCCTCAAAAAGAAAAAAACAATTAAAACAACATGGTATCATTTTTAAAGACATATTTAATATGTTAGAGTCATTGTCTAGCATGGGGTGGAAAATATGGATAAATGGGAATTTTTAAACATCGCGTTGAGAGAAGCTAATCACTCATTTATAGATTTTCTCCCTCCCTCCCTCTGTCCCAGGCCCTCTGCCCTCCATCCCTTCCTTCCTCCCATCTTGCAACAGATGTTAATCAGGTGACAGAATGAACAGGATTCCGTGTCAGGTACTGTGGGGGAAATAAGGATGATTTCCACATTGGCTTGGCCTTCAGGGATCTTAGGCAAGAGTGTAAGACGAATACGCCACAAGCTTTAGTAGCAATACTCTGTCCCAGAGGTAAAGTTCACAGACACATTCCTGCTCTGCTGTTAGGTCAACAAATGCTGTTTGGATGTGCTAAGAGCTCTTGAGGATGACAGCAACACTCAGTAAAATAAATGAGCTATGTGACTGAGGCCAGAAGTGCCACATTGCTGTGTCTTTCCTCATCAGGCTTTTCCGATGATGCGTATGCCAGGATCTCAAATGCAAAGCCCTATAGGGACCGGGAGGAAATACAAATGGAAAAAGAGAGTCAAATGTAAGGCACTAGGGAGTGGTGGGGACTGTGACAAACTGGAGCTCATATGCCTGGACCAAAATGGGCAGCTGCTACTCAGCTCCAGCTGATTGTTGCCATGCAGAAATGTGACAATATTTTTCCATTTTCAAGAGAAGCTGAAAATCTAGATTTTTATGTGAAATTGCCTCATTTTTAAATATTGGCAACCACTTCAAATCTTCAAATATTTTTAAACCCTGAGGAGGAGGAAAAAACAATTCATTTTGTTTATAACTGGATTTGGTCATTTAGCTAACAATTTGCTGCCTCAAATACCCATACTTATAACACCTGGAAATTTAGAGACGAGTGCTATTTTTTACATCATTGTTTATTTTTTAATCTTAAATTATTTGTACACACCCAAAAGGATGAAGGGAATGAGTTTGGATAAAATGTAAATTTCTGGCACCTACAGTCAGACGACAGGTCGGACGTCTGCTCTTTGCCGAGCTCCACACATAATGCTTTGATGTATTAAAGGAACGAGACACCTAGGCCTCTCTCCTGGAGGGCCTGATGGCAGTCAAGGGACAAGAAAACAGGCATTCAGGACATGCGTATACATGGGAGTGTTTAGGACCCGAACGTTTATCAGCTAATGTAAAGACATAAACGGTAGAAGCTGATTTGCATGAGATTCTCCCATCAGATTACAAAGTATGTATAAAGCGCTTCCTGTGGGCAAGTCCTGGAATAAGTGATGTCTTTTTAAAAAATTTCTAAGTGCATCAGGCATGCAAAGATGTATAGTAACCATATGGCAGTTTTCTCCTCACACCCTAAAACAGAGGTTGGCAAACTTTTCCTGCCAGATATTAACTATTTCAGCTTTGCGGGTCTCTATGCCCACTGCTCTGCTCGGAAGACGCAGTGTGAAAGTGATGGGGGACGGTACCGTGACCAGTGAGCAGGGCTGCGCTCCGAGAAAACGTTTCCATGGATGCTGCACCTTGGCTTTCACATCATTTTCACATCATGAAATGATATCCTTCTTAGGAATTTTTTCAACCATTTAAAAAGGTGAAACCTATTCTTAGCTCACAGGTGGCACAAAATCAGATGACAGCTGGATTTGGATAGGCCATAGTTTGTGTCAACCCCTGAACTAAAACGTTACAAACACAGTTGAAACCCCAGGGCACCACTTCCCAAACTGCAGCCCCCCTTTACCTGCAGTAAGCCGTTCTCCTGAAATCGGTGTTTGTCGTTCCTAGACATACTGCTATCGTTTGTTGCTTGTGTCTGCATCCCCAAACAGCAGACAGTATTGATTTGTGTATTTTTCACTTCATAGAAATGGTGTCATACCTTGGGCACCCTCGGCGCCTTTGCCCGGGACTCCGTTTGGCCATCTCTCCATCATGCTGTGTGGCGCTCCAGTTCAGTCTTTTTCCCTGCTGTATTGTATTCCGTTGTGTGAGCAGTCTGCTCCTAGCTATTCTTCCTGTGGTAGCCAATGGGCATTTAGGTGGCCGCCTGTGACGTCTTTTCTTGACACACATCGTCTCTTTTCGTCTTCACCTGACTGTCAGGGAGGTACTGTGATCATCCCCCTGGTCCAGATGAGAAGACTTCTCGCTTAGAGCAGTGTGCTAACTTGCTCAAGGCAGTGAGCGGCAAAACTGGAATTCGAATCCGTGATCTTTTCACAGAATCTGAGTTTATAACCACGTTGCTGTCAATCAGTGCGTTGTGTTTTATTCATGCAATGGTGACAGATCTGCCGAGGATGACCTTGCGACGCTATGTGGACTCAGAAAACTTAGCTTTCCCCTGAGGACAGCTTGAGTCGGCATCAAACCCAGCTGGTTGTAGTTTCGTCCTTTGAAAACTGCCGTGTGTGATGTTGTGCGTGTTAACCAGAACCCTCGTTTCCTAACCACGGTGGGTAGGAATTTTGGCGAAATAAGTACTGACATGGTGCAAGAGCTGGAAAAGTTTTCAGTAAAAAAAGAAAGACCAGGGAGACTCGTCCCCCGTCTCACTGGCCCCCGTCAACATGTTGTCAAAATCGTGAGTAATTCTGGAGCTGGTGTTTTCTCTCTTGGGAGGGACCACCATGATGGGCGGTGGAGGTTTGCCACCTAAGGGACCTGTTAAATATTGCCGACGCCTTTTGACCCTTTGTCTGTCTGTACAAGTCACACTGCGTCCGTTTTTCTCTCTTCACTGCAGTCAACTCGCACTTCTCCCCAAGCCTCTGGCTTTTGAAAATCCACATCCATTCCCTCTCCGCCTGTTTCTCCCTTCCTCTTCCAGGAGGTCTCCCTGGCTTGCTCCAGCTCATTTCAGATGACATTTGAAAGAGACCAAAATATAATTTTTCTAATGGCAAAATACAGTAGGAAGGAGGGGAAAGTTTTAATCGTGTGGTTCTATTCTCCAGAGGGGAGCAAATCCTTCATTTTAATTCCTCATTTCCCTTTGATGAAAAGTTTAGTGAATTTTTATTATGTAGAATTTATAAGACGGCTGGGTTTAGGTAATCAGCTTTAATATTTATACTCTTAGGGAAAGAAGTAGGAATCATTAGTAAGCATGCATAATTAATGAATAAATTATATTTCCCTTTGTTTTTGTTCAGGTACAAGGAAATGCTAGAACTGGTGATCTCACCCAACCTCTCCGTAAACAGTGATTGTGCGGGGAAACTGAAGCTGGGCCGCGCTGACGCCGATGTCTGGACTCTGAGTGACGCTGCAGGTAGGCCTCCTGGCGTGGGTTTTGGTGGACCCGTGGTGGTCCCTGCTCGCCCCGCTGAGTATGTAAGGGACTGATGGCCTTAGACACACGTCCTTCCAGAAGTACTGCCGTGTGACAGCTTCTCCTGCTGCTGTTTAGAGCGTTGCCACTGGACCGAAACTTGGGCATACGTAGCTGACAATTTTTGTCTAGTCATTAGAGGGAAAAGTGTGCTAGTCTGTGTTCTGAGCTTCCTGCCTTGGTCTCCAGTTTCAAGAAATGCCGACACCTGCCGCCCCTAGTCAGTTTCGGGTGTGTTCCAGGCCCGGCCCTGGGCGTGTCCCGCAGGGTCGCGGTCCCCCGGCTCCGAGCCTCTCAGCTCCGTCCGGCCAGCGCCGCCTCCAAGCAGGCGTCTTGTTTACCGGGTTTTGACGCTGGGACGAGAACTCCTCTGCTCTTTGCTTTCAGGTCGGGTTGGAGTCAAGGAAGCAGAGGAGAGTTAAGCTGTTTAAAAAATTATTGGCAAATGATGCAGCCAGACTAGTTTTCGCCAGAACAATTCCAGCTATTGTTAGCTCTGTTTGGGATCTGTCAGCCTTCCTGGGAGAGCTGGAGTTAACAAAAGGCATTTAAGCTATTATGTTTAACCCTCGGGCTTAACCCTTTCTTTAACCGGCTTTGGGATTTGCTGCTGATGTTCTGGAACCCTCGGCTGTCTCTCCTTCACTGTCTGTGTTTGATGCCAGCTCAGGGGCACAAATACTGTGTAACTGTCGTGGAAAAGCAGAGAGACGTGTGTCTAGTCGACTATAACAGCCCAAGGAAGTGGCTTTAAGCAACTCCAGGGCTCCAGGAGTAATTAGTGCTGTCCCCAAGACTGTGAGGTTTCCCTTGCATGCTGGTGATGAAGCTGGAAGAGCCAGGAGGGTCTGGGCTCCCTCAGGCCAAACCCACATGGCAGAGAACATGCCCTCGTTCTTCCTGGCCCTTTGCAGCATCCCTGTAAACCACCCCGGGCTCTTTGAGAGTTTGAACAAATTCACTGAGCCGTGTTCAAAGTCATCCTTTTCTTTCTGAGTAGAGGCACACGTCACCTGGAAGCTGGCTTCCTTTCAGAGCCAGAAGAGATAGGAGAAGGCATGGACTGTGGAGTGAGGAAGGGCGGACTCTGAATCCCGGCCCCACAGCCTCCCAGCCAAATGGTCTTGGGCAAATTCTTGAACCTTTCTGAGCCTCGGTTTTGTCACCTGTCCAATGGGGGCGTAGGGTGTTTACGGCAACAATTGAATGACATGCTGTGTGTAAAGTCCCTCACACCTGGGGGCATGGCGCGCTAGTTGAGTTTATTATTCCATTGTCCTTCTCCCCTGAATCAGATAACCACAGTGAATTCAAAACCACAGTTGCAGACCCCCAGCTCCTAGCCAAGTCTGACCCTCAGGCATGCCTGTGTTTGGTTCACACTGTGTTTTAAATAAAAGTGACCTTGTAAGGGGCTGGCCCCGTGGCCGAGTGGTTAAGTTCGAGCCCTCTGCTGCAGGCGGCCCAGTGTTTCTTCAGTTCAAATCCTGGGCACGGACATGACACCGCTCATTGAGCCACGCTGAGGCGGCATTCCACATGCCACATCTAGAAGGACCCACAACTAAGAATATACAACTATGTACTGGGGGTCTTTGGGGAGAAAAAGGAAAGAAATAAAAAAGAATCTTTTAAAAAAAAAGGTGTAAAAATCCGGCGAGTTCACATAAAAATCTGGATTTCTCTTGAAATGCCGAGTGCTTTGGCAACGCTGGGCCCACATTCCCACCTGGCTGCCGCTGGTGGACACCGAGAGGCACCGCCCTTCAGATGAGTCCCTGCCTCTTGTCTTTAACTTATGTGAGCACATACTTAGTGCCAGGTCCTGTTCAGAGCAATAGAATGTAGGTTAATCCTCCTCCTCTTCCTCTGTCATCATCCGAGCAAACAATTGGCACTTGCTGTGTGCAGAGCAATAATGTAGTAACTCATTCACTCCCCGCAACTCTGAGAAGTGGCTAGTGATATTAACCTGATTTTACAGATGAGGAAACTGAGGCACAGAGAGGTTAAGTGGCTCGATCGAGGTGACACAGTTAAGTGATCGTCAAAATTTGAACCTAGGTAGTCTGACTCCAAAGTCTGTTCTCCTAGTCAGTCGTGGACTGTTTCTCCTTCAATTATTACACTCCTGTTAGGGCAGGAGCCCCTTCTGCAGATGTGAAAGTAGAGGCACAGGGGAGTTAAGTCACCAGCCTCAAGCTGCACAGCTCACAGCAGGGCCAGGAATCAGCCCCCGGCCCTCGGGCCCCAGAGTCTCATCTCCCTCTCTCAACTCAGCATCACTTTCTGCCAAGCTCTTAAGAGTGTCCACAGCCCTGATGTCTGTCCTCACAGTGATGGCACCCACAGGCACACTGTTTCTCTCCTATTTTGTGACTGGGAGCTGTCTGCGCCCTTTCCGTTGCCCTGGAGCAAGCTGGTGCCAAGGCGACGGCTTGGGGTAGGAGCGATGGGGCAGAGAGAGGTGGCTCCCAAATTCAGAGTGGGCCAGGCCGGCAGGGTCACCTCGCACACACACACTTTCCTTTCTCTCCAGTGGGGTGTGGGCTCCGGGACTCTGCAGGGGACATTCCACCCCAGCTGTGGCCTCGAGTGCCAGGCTCGGCTTCCCTCCCTGCCAGGCCTCTTGATCTCCCTCCTTCTGGGCCCTTCCTTCTGTTACAGGGTCGTTGTTGAGTGACCGCAGCACCCAGCTCCAAGGAGGACCCCAGGGAGACCGAGCCACAGGGCCTGCGCCACTCAGGGCGACTCTGGGGGGAACGTGGACCCAGAAGCCCCCAGTGGCTCCTGTTGAGTCCAGCTCTGCCTCTTACCAGTCATTGGTCCCTGGCCTTATGGCCTAACCTCTTTGGGGTTAATTTGCCTCATCTATTAAATGGGAATAGTTATCCCACCAACCTCATAGAGCTGATGTGAGGATGAAGGGAGTTAAAACGTGGAGAGGACTTAGTGTTTTAAAAAAGTATAGAATACGATCTGAATTCCTCCCTCTGGCCGGCAGGGTCCGCTTGTCCGTCCCCGCCAGCCTCTCGGACTCGTCTCCCCTGTGCCCTCAGCTCGCGGGGCCCGGCCCCTGGCCTTGTTTCCTCTGCTCTCACTCACAAGCGTGGTTCGGCCCTCAGGGCCTTTGCCCTTGCTGTACCCTCCGCCTGGACCAGGCTCCCCCAGGCTCTGCAGGACCATCCCCTCACTCCTCAGTTCTCATCACAGAGGTCTTTCCTGGCAAAAGTAACGGTTCATTGATTCATTCGTTTAGCAAACGTTTATTCAGCCACATGCCCAGCATTGTTTCACATACTAGAAAGACAACACAAAAACCCCTGCCCTCCAGGAGCCTGTGCTAGGTTGCTGGTGGGGCAAGAGGCTGATAATAACAGTAAATAAGCAGAATAGATAGTGTGTTGGATGAAGATACATACTGTGGGGGCGGGGGGGACATTAGGAAGGAGCACGAGGAATGCAGGGAAGTGGGTTGCCCTGTTCCATTAGGGTAGCTAGGAAAGGTGTCACTGCGAAGATTACACTTGAGCAAAGACCTGAAAGAGATGAGGGAGGGCACTTGATGCAACATGGAAGAAGAACCTTATGAGCAAAGGAAACAGCAAGTGCAAAGGCCCTGAGGCAGCAGTGTTCCCAGAGCACTTGAAGAGCAATAAGGAAGCTGGTGTGGTTGGCCCCAGGGAGAAAGGGGACAATGGGGCAGATGAGGTCAGAGAGAGAACGAGGGTCAGACCATGCCAGAGTTTGTGAGGCCCTGGAAGGACTTTGACTTCTACCCCGAGAGAGATGGGAGCCATGGGAGGGTTTGAGAGCCTGCAGAGCCCTCAGAACACCCAGCCAGGCTGTCCCGTGTCCTGTTTCATTTTCTTCATATTCCTGCCCTCCTCAGAAGTCACATGTTGGCTCCCTTGTTGTCTGTCTGTCTCCCCCGTGAGAAGGCAAGCTCTTTGCATCCAAAGTTCCAAAGTTGCCTCCGCATCTGGGAGCAGGGGGTACTTAAGCACATAGTAGGTGCTTAAGAACGACTTGTGGAATGAATGGGCACAGAAGACAAAGCAGTCTGCAAGCCCAGAAGACTGAGCCATTGAATGAGCGCCACCCTCCGGGAGCCTAGTGTAGTTTCACACCTTACGGCCTTTGCACGTGCTGTCCCTGCCACTGCCTGAACAGCCCTTCCTTTCCTCTTTTTTTTCTGTGAAAGATCCATTTCTAGCCACCAGGTAGTACATAAATACACGATGCTCATAAATATTCGAAAGGTTAAGTCCATTCTCCTTTGCCGCATCCACCAATCTTCGTCTTTTCCTCCCTCCCTGGAAGTAACCACTGTTACCGTGTTTTGTGTGCGTCTTATGAAGACCTTTCTCTATGCAATTACATATGTGTGAGTGTATATTTATATAATTTGTGTATGTATATTTATGTCAATATATATTTATAAATGTGTATTAACTATAGACATCGTAGTATTGCTGGAAAAAATTTTGAGGCACGAAAGCCATCCTGCCCAACATATTTTCCATAACTCGCTTTGTTCACTTCAAGATACATTAAGTAATGATCCACTTCTTTTTTTTTAACTGAATCATGTACCAGAGAATGGCTGTGCCCCCGTTCGTTTTGTCATCTCCCTGCGGATGAACACTGAGGTTATTGTTAATTTTTTGGTCTTACAAGCGGTGCTGCTGGGTATCGTCATGCGAGCTGCTGTGTGAAGATGTGCACTGTCTCTCTAGAGAAGTTGCTGAGGGGTGGGAGGGCGGCATCGGAGGACTCTCTTCCCCTTCCCTTCTGCCTTACGACCGCCCCCCCCCCCCCCGGATCCAGCATCACCTCTGCCTGCTTGTGAAACTCCCTGAGCCCCTCCACAGAGAGAGGTGATGGTTTCTCATTCATCCCGTCATTTCTCCAATCAGGCAGCCAACAGATTATTCAAAGCACCTGTTGTGTACGAGGCACTGAGAATTCAGCGGAGAAACAAGCCCGCCCACTGCCCGCCTTCAGGGACTTGGCATCCTGACGGTCATTCTGCTCCCACCGGCACTTTTTGCATCTCCCCATGGTCACTGCACATGACATCCTACAGAGTGTGGGCTCAGCCTGGCCACGTGTGTCTCCCAGCCTTGTCACTGGCTCACTGTGTGAACCTGGGAAAATTCCTACCCCTCTCTGAGCCTCAATCTCCTCATCTAGACAATGCAGATTATGTTTGCTGTGTGTGTTTATTCAGCAAATAGTTCACGAGTGCCTGCTGTGGGCCAGGCCCTGGTGCAGGTGCCAGGGTTGTAATGGGGAACAAGACAGACAAGTCCCCCCTCCCACAGCCTAGGTTCTAGTGGAAGAGGCAGGTACTGAATTTTTTAACAAATAAGGGATTATAAATCGTGGTCATTTCTGTGAAGAAATGAAGCAGGAGTGTGATGGAGATGGACCTGCATGTGGGCCGGCGGCTGGGAAGGCTTCAGGGTGGTGATGTCAAAAGCTTTGCAGATGCTCAACGCTTAGAACACTCTCAGGAGAGGTTAGCTGTGTGTCTCTTCCTCTTCAATGTGCGTAGAATGACCTGGGGACCTTAAATTGCATATTCCGATCCAGCCTGAGAGTCTGCATTTCTAACAAGCTCCCAGGCGATGCCGATGCTTCTTGTCCACCAGCCACTCCGAGTAACGAGATGCTAGCTCGGTGGTCCTCAGGTTCTCCTGTGCATCCGAATCACCTTGGGAGTTTTGTTAGCGCTCAGATTGCAGGGCCCCATCCCCAGCATTTCTGATTCTATAAAAGTTTGGGCCAGGGCCCAAGAATCTGCATTTCTAACAAGTCCTAGGTCATGCTGATGCAGCTGGTCCAGGGACCACACTTTGAGAATCAGGCTCCAGCACTGGTTTTAAATCTGGATGTGCATCTCCTAGGAAGTTTTTGAAATTGTTAATAAAATGCTAATGTCCAGATCCCACCCCCATACATTCTTACTTAATTGGTCAGAAGTGTGGCCAGGCAACAGGATTTTTTCAGAGTTCTCCAGATGAGTTTACTGTGCACCCAAGGTTGAGAACTGTTGTTCTAGATGGTGAATTCCTCCAAGACAAAGACAATTTCTTATTCTTATGTATGTATTAAAATTTCTGTTTCTAATAAGCACACAGCTCAGTGCATGGCTCATGGTAGATCCTTAAAAATTATTCATGGGTGGGTGGGTAGGTAGATTAATGGATGGATGGGTGGAGGACGGATGCATGGATGGATGGATGGATGGAGGATGGATGGCTGGATGGACGGATGGATGGATGGATGAGTGGATGGATGGATGGATGGATGGGTGGATGGATGGGTGGATGGATGGACGGATGGATGGACGGGTGGATGGACAGATGGATGGATGGATGGAGGATGGATGGATGGATGGATGGGTGGATGGACGGATGGATGGATGGATGAGTGGATGGATGGATGGATGGATGGACGGGTGGATGGATGGATGGATGGATGGATGGATGGATGAGTGGATGGATGGATGGACGGATGGGTGGGTAAATGGGTAGATGGAGGGTGGATGTGTGGTGGATGAATATAGAGTGGTCTTGAGGAATCACAGATAACTTCAGGTTGATAATGGCTTTGAATCCTTAGTCAAGTTTCCTTAACTTCCCCGTGCCTCATTTTTCTTCTCGTAAAGTACAGATAATAACTTCCTCATTGGTTTAAGGGGAATAAAGGAGATAAGACTCATGCAGTCCTTAGCACACTGCCTGGCTTGTAGGAACCATTTGAGAAACATTAGCTATGGTTCATTACCTCTTCAAGGGAAAATTGGATTTGAATTGTATCCCGCCTTCTGGAAGGAGGGAAAAAACATTACAGAACTAAGGAAGCAAAGCTGAATAGAGAAAATTTTTCTTTTCAAATGCAGATACGCTTTGCAGAAGCCACGGCTATAATCTCATTAAGTGTTTCCTCGGAGGGGTGAAACCACTGCCCCACGGAACAGGCGGGGCCGTCACCTTTTCTGACTTCCTCCACCTTCTCTGCCCTGGGCGTGAGTGACAAGGTCTAATTTTCAGTTTGGGCCTCTCCAGTTCCAGCCGGGCTGGCAGATTTTGAATCATTCCGCCCAAGCCCGGTGGAGCTGCCCAGAGCTCTGCCCGGTCCTCACCTGGGCACAGATCAGCTTCACCTTCGCTGCCTTTGAGCCTTTCTCAGCTGGCTTCCTGGGGGTCTTAGCACCTCTCGAGGCCTTAACAGCCTCTGCCTGCACGGAGCAGAAATCACGCTGTGTGGGCTGTTGGCGTAGGACAAGGGAATTCCCAGGCCCCTGTTCATGGAAAAGGGCTCTGACTATTGTTACTATCTGATGCCCTCCACGGGTAGAGAACGTCCACCTGTGGCTGTGTCTCACAAACTTCACACATTCTCAAGCCACTTTCTGCTGTATATTCACACCACCAATCCTGTTACTTGCTTACTAATTTTTCTTTAAAACAACTCGCTTTCAATAAATTCATTTTAAAAGGACTTAAAACCAGCTCCAGAAATGAAAACTTAGGACCTTGATAGTCTTGTTGTGATTTAGTATGCATGACAATAAATCTGTGATGATTTAAATAGGAGAATGTGTGTTTACCTACCCCCGAAAATGCTCACGCTCTGGGGTGCCCTGGCCTCGTTCCTTTCAGTCCTCAGACACAGCCCTGAGAAGGACAAATGACTTCTTCACTGTCACACAGCCACTCAGTGAGAGTCGAAATTGGGATGCGCACTTCAGGACTCCTAATACGGTGCTCCGTCGTCCTGTCGCTGTCCCTGGTCTGGGAGCAATATAAACCGCTCACACGAGGGAGATGAGCTGTTGCGGTTTGCAGACACACACCTTTTATAGCAAAGACCTGCCTCGAGACGTCGCGCACTAGAAATTGTCTCATTCCACAAGGATCAGTCAGAAGTGGCCCCTGGGGTCCAATGAGGCAACATAATAGCAGTTGCTGCTTTCGGAATCATTAGCTTCTTAATCCTCCCAGTGAGAGGTAAAAAAAAGTGTGAACATTCAAATTGGACTCACAGATTTCAGTGGCTTAAGCAGGGGCCCCCGGAGAACGGAAAGCGAATAATAGCTCCTGTGTGTTGAGTGGTTTCCCTTGGCAGGTACCTGCCTGTGCAGTCCTTGTGCAGCGGCCCTGTGCGTACGACATACCGTCCCATTTTGTGGGTGTGGAAACTGAGGCTCAGAGAGAGGAAACAACAGGCTCAGATGACACAGTTGTGTTACAGCAGAGTCAGGATTCGAATTTGGGTCTGGCCCCTTAAGCCACATGCTTTCTTTGGAAAGAACGTGAAGTTAACAAATTAGGAGATTCGGGTTGTAGATCTGGCCCCCAGCAGGTGCACGGTGAACATTTGTTGACTGCGTGAATGAACGAACCGAGAGCGTGTGTCCTTGAGCAAGTCATTTGACACAATCACATACTCACATCATCACGTGTAAGTGTGTCCTCACACACACAGACCCCAGCTTTAGTTTCCTCAGATTAAAAGTGGACCTTATGCTTTGCTCATTTGTGTTACCTTCTCGGCCCCAATATGCGTTTGAGCTCGTGACTTCTGGAAGCGAGGTTTATCTTTGAACCCAGAGTTGTGATACTTTCTAATAATTTGCAGTTATTAGCCCATGGTCTAAACTCTTGCTACTCAAAGCGTGGTTTCAGACCTGCCGCAGCAGCGTCTCCTGGGAGCTTCCTGGACCTGCAGACTCGGGTCCGCACATTTACAAGCGCCCCTGGCGAATCCCGCTCACGTTAAGGTTTTAGGCGCACTGCTCCGTACCATCCACTTTCTTCCTTTGCGCCTTGTTATAATTGTCGTCAAGTTCTTATTTGTGTAATCATTTGTTTGCCATCCTCTCCCCCACTGAACAGGAAGCCCTGTAAGGGCTGGGACCCTGACTGCTTTTGCTCACTAGACTAACCCGGTTCCTGGCGCATGCCCAGTACATGAATGAATGAATGAATGAATGAGCTCATCCAGATGCTCTGGCCATCTGTTTGGCTAATCCTACGCCCCTCACCCGTAGGAGGCTCGGGAGGAAGAGGAGGCTTAGAGTTTTAAATTCAGAAGTAAACAGAGGCGGCTTTCTGCCCCTCCCCGCCTGAGAGCTGGCGGCCCCATTTTCTGTGCCAGCCACATCCCCCGAGACACGTGGAGAAGCTCGGTGTAAATAGATTTGGCTGTGTGGAGTCAGGTCACTGGGGCTGCTTCCACCACAGGCAATGTGGATGTAAGTCACCATCCGTGACTCCGTCGACCTCAACCTCGTCTGTCATGGCAAGTTCAATGGCACTGATGAGGTTGACAACAGGAAGCTGTGGTCAATGGGAAGTCCATCTCCATCTGCCAGGCACCAGATCCCACCAATATGGAGGGGGAGGGCGATACTGCTGCTGAACATGGTGTCCTCACCACCCTGAAGATGCTTGCAGCTCCCTGGAAGAATGGAGAGAAAGGGTCATTTGCCCCTTGTGCTGATGGTGCCATGTTTGTGATGGGGTGACCATGAGAAGTATGACCACACCCTAGGTTGCCAGCATGCTCGCCTCCCCCCACCCCACCCACCACTGCTGCCAGGGTCTGTGACACTTTGGCATCATGGAGGGACTCATGACCACAGTCCACACCCTCTCTACCGCTCTGGCAAGCTGTGGTTATGATGGCCATGCTGCTGTCCAGAGCATCTGCCTGCCTCCCATGGCGCTGCAAAGCCTATAGGCAAGATCATTCCTGAGCTGCACGGGAAGCTCGCTGGCCCGGCCTCCCATGTCTCCACCCTCAGTGTGTCTGTCTGGCTCTGACCTGCCATCTGGAGAAAGTGTCAAACACAGTGGCTTCCAGAAGTGGTGAAGTGGGCATCCAGAGGGCTCACTGAAAGACGTCTGGGCTGCACTGAGGACTACGTTGTTGCCTGCCCCTCTGACAGTGATGCCCACCCCTCCACCTTTCACAGGGGGGCTGGCGTTGCCTCCACGGCCACTCTGTCAGGCCCACTTCCTGGTGTGCAGGTCATGTGCGGATACAGCTGCAGGTTGGCCTCCTGGTCCTCATGACCTCTGAGGACTAACAGCCCTGGACCACAGCAAGAGCAGCAGAGGGAGAGAGAGGCTCTCTGCCCCGGGGGAGCCTCTGCCCCAGAGCACTGAGCATCTCCATCCTGACACCGTCCCACCCCAGACCCCTGAAGAAGGGGAGGAGCTTGGAGAGCGCTGCCTCATCACATTCCATCAGGATTCTCACTGAGCTCTGCAGCATCCTCACCAGGGAGAAAAGGAAGAAGGAAGGGAGGGAGAGAGGAGGGAAGAGGATAATGGGAATAATGCACCCATTTTGTAGGTTCTCAATTCCCCCACGTCTCCTAGGATGAAAACATTAAATGCGACACCAGTTTTTTTTTAATAGATAAAAAGCCTGTATTTTTCAAAAGTCACGCAATCTGCAAAAGGAAATGCTCCTTGACGGAATGCCTGTTTCTCGCCTGCACAGTCCTCCCGGGGGCCGCTGGGGTGGGAAAGGGAGACTGTTCTGGGTCTGCACCGCAGGAGAGGGAGACCTGCCCGTGTGGGAAGGCAGGCTGCTCCACGATGCCGAGGAACTGAGAAAGCCGGAGTGAGCACACATGCAAATCGTGGCACGGAGGCTGTGGTGGGGGAGAAATGGCTTCAAACGTGTAAGGATGCCGAGTTAATCCGAGCCCGTAGGAATGTTTCCGTAGATTTAGATTGTTATGAATATTTACATATTTATTAAAGAAAACATATTCAAAATGTTTAATTCAGTAACTTATGTATTACTAAACACACTCAAACGGTGGACTTTGATCGATAATGAGACTGGCTGCTTTGGAATGACAGTTCATTCTCTGGTCCTGGAGGAGAGTGGAGAAGGGGGTGCAGGAGGCCCGGCCTGGGGCAGCACACCCAGAGTAGGGGCCTCAGCCTTGAGTGAGCACCCGCTGTGTGCCGGGGCTTTCCATGGTGTTAGACCACTGCCGTTCCAACTTATTTTTAATAAGACACATAGTAAGAAATATGTATTTTTACACCGTCATGCAGCACACACACACACACACAACACACACCCATCACATTCTCGTATCTATAACTGGAACAAAAGTCTCACACAATTGCTTCTTCCTATGGGCAGTATTTGGTGATATTGTCTATTCTGTTTTCTTTTTTAGTCTAGTTGCAGCTCTCTAAATGGACTTCAGGACTCCCACCCCCACCCCAGTGGTTTGGGACTCAAACAGAATTTGACCCAGCCGGGGAGTGGACTTGGGACTCAGAAGTGTTTGGGTTCAAGTCCCAGTTGCCGTGCCCACACGCTGTGTGGCTTGAGCAATGCACTTAGCCTTCCTCAGTTTTTTCATCTGTAAAATGGGGATAATGACATTGCCTGCCTCCTGGTATTGTCATGAGCACTGAATGAGATCATGCATATGAGCAGTTAAAACGGGGCCTGGCCCGTAGTGCACTTCTAAGTGGATGCTGGTTGCTATGATGGTGATGGCTGTCATCGTGGGCTGCAGTGTTGCGGTGGAGAAGACAAACTCTGGAGCCAGAACACCTGGGTTCAGATCACAGCTCCATCCCTTATGATCTGTGTGGCCTTGGGTGAGTTACTTGAACTCTCTGGGCCTCCAGTTCTTCATCGATGACGTGGGGGTGTGAATAGAACCCTCCTCATGGGGTGATGATGAGGATTAAAATAATTAATGCAGGTAACGGATTTAGAGGAGAGCTTGGCACGTAGCAAGTGCTGGGTAAACGATGGGCGTCGTCATCATCTTCTCCTTGAATCCTTACCCGTCCTTGGGAGATGAATATTTTTCCCCATTTCACAGGGGGGACCTCTGAGGCCCAGCGACTCCAGGCAGCCTGCCCGGAGTGTCATTGCTGGAGGGTAGGAGCTGGAATTACATTTGGCCCGCTGAGCCTCCAGCTCAGGGGCTGAGAGAGGCTCGGAGCTCCAGGGACCTGGGGGCATTTCTCGGGAGGCACAAGGACACCAGCCTCTGCCCTCCATACCAGGGAGCGTGAACTGGCAATCAGTACACACGTTGTCTAGCATTTGCCAGGGCTCCACAGTGAGGCCCTTGAGTTCTGTTGTTAAAAATGACGCAGCACCAAACGCTCCCCAGGGAACTGTCCATCTGTGGAATTATCCTCTCGCAAACGTCCCTCCATCTGAATTCCACCGCCTTTCCGTCACTTCCTGCATTATTGTCTCCTGCCGATGGCTGGATGCTGGGTGCCCAGGAATACAGTGTGCACAGGGACACAGCCTCATCAGGAGCTGGGGCCGCTTCCGTCTCCCTGATCCATGGTCTGCCTTTCCCTGAGTGCTGGGGCCAGCCCCCCCGAACCCCCTGGCTGAATTTGGGAGAGAGGGGAGGAACATCAAGGTGATGTCGTTGGAAGAAGGGAAATGGATGTTGGATAATCAAAGCCAACGGCTGCCGGCCATTCTGGGGTTCTTGGGGTTGCCTGTGAGGCAGGGGAGGGACTGGTTCTCCATCCTGGAGTGGAAATGGCTCCAGCTTGGGAATCAGGAAACCCGGTTCAGGTCCCAGTAGTGCTGCTGTCTAGTCACGTGAGCTGGCTCAAGCACGTTTTTTCTGTCCCTTTGGCCTCAGTTTCTCCATCTGTACAATGGGTGGGGTGTGAATTCCCCTCTGATGTTTCAAGATGCTATAGATTCTTCCTGTGTACCTTCCATTAGTACCTGGAGACAAGGCGCACCCGGAAGGGGTTTTCAAGGAGGAGAACGCTCGCATGTTGCTTCTCGGATGAGCTTTTGTGGTTGAGAAAGTCCCTGGCAGCAGCTCTCGATTTCTTCCCGCTTAAGCTGCCGTCTAAAGTCACAGCTTCTGTGGAGCGTCGCTCTGACAGCTAAAGCCCTTCCAATTTTCCTTTCCCCCCAGGCATCACGGCATCAGCCCCTCCGGCCCCTCCGAGCGTGTCCCAGCTCCTCGCGAGGTGAGTACCTCTGGTTTCTCCTTGGCTCCCTCTTTCTCTTTCTCTTTCTCGAGGGCAAAGGCTCTGGAGCCAGACTCCCTGGACTGGAGTCTGAGTGCCAGCACTCGCTGGCTGAGCGACCTTGAGCAACTGACTCCACCCCTCTGGGCTCAGTCTCCCCATCTGGACAAAGGGGACAATCATGATGTCTGCCTATGAAATGAACTAAAACATGTAAAAAGCGCTTAGAAGGCACCTGGAACAGAGTGTTCTGACAGTGTTGGCTGTGGCTTTCTTCTTTTTTTCAGTCTTTCCTTCTCTTCTTTCCTATGATTAGACTCTTTCTCAATCCCTCCCTCCTTCCCTGTTTCCCTTTTTTTCCTCCTTCCTTTCCTCTCCCACTTTTTCTCCCTCCCTTTCCCTCCACCCCCTTATCCTTCTCTCTCTACCTCCCTCCTTCTATCCTATCTTCCTGCTCCAACATTCACCCAACACTCCTCATGCCAAGTCCCCTGCCGAGCCCTGGAGACTCAGAGATGAGTGAGACAGAGACCCTGCCCTCGGAGAGCTTCCAGTCTAGTGGGGGAAACAGACAGACAGACAGACCAGTCAGAGATCTCAACACAGCGGGCGGCATAAATGCCCCCCCTCAGTGTGCGCAGGGGCAGAGGGAGCTCGGGGACGGACACGGCTTACCCGGGGTCCCCCCGTGCCTGCCCTCAGGGAGCTGCCACTCTGCACCTGAGAAGCCCTGGGTTTGGTCTGGCCGGACGGTCAGCGTGCCCTGTCTGGATGGTCAGCTCCTCCGTATCTGGACACGCTCCACCCGTGACGGCCCTGGAGCAGCTGTATACGAGGAACATGCTTTCTCCACCTTCCTTTCCCTCCAGATGTTTTGGGGGTTGTGTTCAGTCGGCCGACTTCTCTTCACGGCCTCGGGTTAGAGAGCTGCTCTGTCCTTCCTCTGGGTTTTCATTTTAGCCCCGTTTACTCCGAGGAGGGTAAGTAGGTTTTGCTAGGAAGCAGGAGTTGGTCATCTCAGATTCCCACCTTCTGCTCCTAAGGACAGGTGTACATCGGGGACGTTCTCAGGTAAGGGTCTCCGCTCAGCACAAAGTCCTGATGCACCGCGTGCGTGTCCAGGCGCCTCACAGAGTGGGAATAATGACTAGCAAACGCCTTCCAGGAGTGGTTCTGGCGTCTCCAGCCCAAATGAGTTGTCATGCATTTTGGAACAAGTTCCTAACCCTTGATCATGTAGTAGTCAAAACGAAAGAGTGCATGAGAACATCTTTTTATAACTCCGTAAACTTTTGTATCAGTCTCACACCTGCCACGAGGCCTCAGATGTCGGAGGAACTCTGGAAACGAACAGGTCTTCACTGAGTGACGTACCCAGAATGGGATCAGACGCGGGTTTGGGGGTCTCATGAGCGTTTGCTGGGAAACATGATAGTTAGAATGCTTAGATAGAGGATGGCAGGTGCACGTGGCGCTAGTGTCCAGGTGTGTGATCTACGGGGCCAGGGGGCATGGCCTCTGCAGCCAGCGTTCAAAGTCTGCACCAGCGGTGTGCTTTCAGTGTGTCTCTCAGTCTCTCTCCGCCTGTTTTCTCATCTGTAAAATGGGGATAGGAATGGTCCCTCCCCCCAAGGATTGTCATGCTTGTTATGAGGTTTAAACGAGCTGATCAACATAGAGTAATTAGGACAGTGCCTGGCACATAGTAGGCATGAGTTGTTAGCTGTTTTCATCACAAAGTGAAGTGGGCCGTGGAGACTGTTGCAGACAGAGGGTGATAGTCTCAAGAGGTGGCTGCTCCTCACACCCAGCTGATGGTGCTACACAGGACAGGACAGACCCAGGCTTGCCAAAGCGTCTGCTTTGCAAGAGAAGGGGGAAATAAAGAGCATGTGTGTGTTTGTGTGTGTGTGTGTGTGTGTGTGTGTGAGAGAGAGAGAGAGAGAGGGAGAGAGAGAGGGCGACCTCCTGGTTTTAAAACATTGGCAATGAATTCAAATAAAAATAAATAAATAACTGTTCCAGCCAAAGAAATTCTATTCCCGGACCCCTGGACCTCGTGTGGCCCCTGGGCCGCCATCTTGCTCTCTTCCTATTGGAAGAGCCCACCTTGACTTTCTTTCCTGCTGCTGGCAGGGCCGGGTCCGTGGCAGTCTTGTTACAGGTGCTGGCTCTGGAGTAGGGTCCTGAGGTCAAGGTTGAGATTTCCCACTTTCTAGCTGTGGCTTCAGGTTTCTTCCCTAAATGAGAGCCAAGAGCCCCCACCCAGAGTGTCGAGATGAGCGTCTGTGGAGATTTCCTGCTCCCGTGGGGCCTGAGTATCACAGTTCCCAGCTGGTGATAAGAACGCAGTGAAGGGTAGCAGTCGTCACGTTGCAGGTGTCTCAGGTCAGCGGCCCTTCCCGTCCCAGCCCCGTGGAGCCTGTTACTCACCACGGAGGGCAGAATCCAGTTGAGTTCTTTAGTTGTAAGTGGCAGAAATCTACTCTGGCTGGTGTAAGACCACCAGGACTTTTTGGGGAAGGTTTGGAGTAGCTCAAAATGTAAGTCAAAGTGGAATAATCAGGCTTCAGGCAAGACCAAGGAGGGGCTGGCCCCGTGGCCAAGTGGTTGAGTTTGCGCACTCTGCTTCGGTGGCCCAGGGCTTCACTGGTTTGGATCCTGGGGGCGGACCTAGCACCCCTCACCAGGCCACGCTGAGGCAGCATCCCACATGCCACAAGTAGAGGGACCCACAACTAAAGTATACAGCTATGTACTGAGGGTCTGGGGTAAGAAAAAGAAAAAAAAAAAAAAAGATTGGCAACAGATGTTAGTTCAGGGCCAATCTTTAGAAGAAAAAAAAACCGAAAGACCAAGGATAGGACAGCTTCTGGGATCCAAGCAATAGGAAGGAACTAAAAGACAGCTCCTCTTTTGGTGTGGCTGTTGGAATGAATTATTCAGCCCAAGATTTAAATTCCCAGGGCAGAGTCTGATTGGATGGTCTTGCATCATGCACCCACCCCTTGGCCAAGAGCAGGGCATCTTGATTGACAGCGCTGCCAAACTACAATCAATTGGAAGGTGTCTAAATTAGGACAATGGCCGGGTGGGGCAGGCTCTGCTGCAGTAATCAATAAATGCTGACCTCATGACTAAACACCGCAAATAACAAAGGTTTGTTTCAGTGTGGGTCCGATGAGATCTCTCCTCCACACGCTGACTCGAGCATCCAGCCTGTGTCCGTATTTTGGCTCTGCCTTCTCCGCCTGTTCCCTCCACAGTCGCTGCCTGAAGAGGAGAGAGGGCAGGAGGCGTCACAGAAGTTGGTTTTATTGGCCAGACCTGGGAGCGGCTTATACCTTCTCTTGGGCAGAACCCAGCCACATGGTCTAATCTGACTGCAAGCGAGACAGGAAATGTCTCTTCCTGGTGTCCAGGAAGAGGGGAAATGAAGTGGGATTTGATGAACACCACACTTGTCTCTGCCCTGGAAAGAGTCAATACCCAAAGCAAAATGGTGCTGTTGAGACCAAAATCAGGAGGAAGGGATGCT
Organism: Equus quagga; assembly: GCF_021613505.1. Classification (NCBI taxonomy): domain Eukaryota; kingdom Metazoa; phylum Chordata; class Mammalia; order Perissodactyla; family Equidae; genus Equus; species Equus quagga. Next base: position 97,758,233 of record NC_060278.1, read on the forward strand.
GGGCTGGGCCTGGAGATTTAATCTTCTCTCCTTCCATGCAGACCCTGCGCGCGTATCCTACCCAGCCAGCCTCCCTCCGCCATGGCAGCCTACGGCCAGACACAGTACAGCGCGGGCATCCAGCAGGCCGGCCCCTACACGGCTTACCCGCCTCCAGCACAAGCCTATGGACTCCCTTCCTACAGTGAGTACCAAAGCAAGCCCTGCTTTCCCCCCGGGGTTCCCAACATCATGGTCTTTCCTTTGCCCTGTGGCCTCAGTTAAATGCAGCCAGCCTAATTTTGGATTAGAGATAGAGGAGAAGGATAGACGCCTTAAATATAGTTCAAGTTCTGCAGACTATATGAAGGCCTCTTTTAATTTCAAGAAGAAGAAAGTTAGCCCAAGCTGGCTTAGGGAAAATGGAAATTTAATGATTCACATACTGGAAAATGTAAAGGTACAGCTGACATCAGGTATGGCTGGATCCAGGTGCTCACATGACATCAGGAGGAAGATGTCTCCCTCCATCTTCAGATGTTTTCCTCTGAGTTGGCTTTACTCTTGCACTGGTTCTTCCCACGTGGCAGCAAAGATGGTGCCTATCAACTCTGGGTTTTCATCCTTTCAGCTCAGCACTCCCAGCAGTTCCACCAGAATCTCATATTGACCCCCATTGGCCCAAATTGGCCACATGACAATGCTTAGAACAAGACAAGGAGTGAGGGTGAGGGACATAAGGAGGTTGAAGCGTATGGATTGTACATGAGGGATGGATGGCTCTCTCAAAGGAAAACACAGGGGTGGTATCAGAAGAAGGAGAAATGGGTGCTGGGAAGGCAAAACCACAGACCCACAGACCTGGACTCTCAGAACCTTCCTGCCGAGAGCTGGAGACTCGGTGAGCCAGGCTCGCCACGCACTGCTCACCTGTCCCTCTGCGTTAGTCAGGGTTCTCCAGAGAAACAGAACTGGCGGGGTGGAGATAGAGATGTGTGTCTAGAGAGAGAGATTTCTCGTAGGAATTGGCCCGCCCAACTGTGGAGGCTGAGAAGTCCCAAGGTCTGCACTTGGCAGTCTGGAGACCAGCTCTCCAGTCTGAGCCCAGAGGCCTGGGAACCAGCAGGGCTGATGGTGTCGCATCTGGTCCAAAAGTCAGCAGGCCCAAGATCCAAGAAGAGCTGACTTTTCGGTTCGAGTCTGAAGGCAGGAGAAGATCAATCTCGCAGCTCAAGCACTCGGGCAGAAGGGCTCCCTCTTCCTCAGCCTTTTGATTCTATTTGGGTCTTCAACTGGTTGGATGAGGCCCACCACATTGGGGAGAGAACTCTACATAACTCAGTTTACAGATTCAAATGTTAATCTCATCCAGAAACACCCTCACAGACACACCCAGAATAATGTTTGACCACATGTCTGGACACCTCGTGGCCCCGTCCAGTCTAGTCAAGTTGACACAGAAAATTAGTCATCACACTGCCTGTGGTTTTTATTCATGCTATTTCCTCCCTTCTTAATTTGTGTGTCAACCGAAGCTCTTTTGGTAGCCTATGACAAAAATCTAGTGGTAATTAGATTAAGGAAATAGAGGAGTTTATTGCAAACTGAGCTGAAAAATCTTAGAGGACTGGCTTCAGGCAGTGTTGGATCCAGCTACTCAAGCAATAATATCAGGAATTAGTCTCTGCTCCATTTGCATGGGCTTTAATCTCAGGCAGGCTTTCCCACTGTGGTGCTGAAGAGATCTCTCTCGCTGGACTCCCATGGCCATCCCTGACCCAGACGCTGGGGCAGAGAAGATGGAAATGCTCTGGTCGGCCACATTTGGCCATGTCCACCCATGGAACCAGGGGCCAGGTCAGGCTCACTCGGGAGAACAGATCTGAATATGAGAAAGTGTATGTCAGGAGTAGGACGAGGGGCAGGTGGAAACCACGGATGGCCAAGCAGACGGCTTTCCAATCCAGCCACGTCCACGGCATCCGGGGAGAGACCACGGGGTGAGGGGCGGGAGACTCACCTCCCAGACCCAGTGCCCCTGCCTCCTCCAGGCCTCAGTTTCGTCAACCATAAAGTTAATGCACCCTTCTCGTCTTCCCAACCGGATGACGTGGCTGGCGTGCAGGGACTGAACTTTGCCTTCTTTTCTCTCTCTCTACCTCTGCCTCGTTCTCTCGCTGGTTCATTCGTTCAGTATTGGGGCCCATGCTGGGCATTCAGTGGTCCACGAGCAGGGCGGGCCCTGTGTTTGTGGAGCTTCCTGTCTAGATCGGAGGCTGCCAAGTGAAGGCTGATGGGTAATGTGGCCTTTGGCTTGTTTTTTAACCAGGAAAATATACTTGACATTTTTTAAATTAATGAACAATTTTAAAATGAGAAATGTTTACATAAGAATTCATATTTCTAATATCTTAAAAAAAAACAAATGATCCATGGGGCTGGCCCGGTGGCACAGCATTTAAGGCTGTGAGCTCCACTTCGGTGGCCCAGGGTTCACGGGTCTGGATCTCCGGCACGGACCTACACACTGCTCATCAAGCCATGCTGAGGGGGCATCCCACATCCAAAATAGAGGAAGATTGGCAACCAGTGTTAGCTCAGGGCCAGTCTTCCTCACCAGAAAAGAAAAAGATCAGGCAGCACTGGGCCCATATTTTCTGTGTCAGGAGTAAGTGGCTCTGAGTAGGGCTGTCCCCGTTAGCCTCAGTTCGCCATGGTCCCCACCTGGCCCACATCACTTGTTTGAATTATCTGTCTGTCCCCTGAAGACATTTGAGTCTTCAACCTCTGGCCTAGAGGGGCAAAGAAATTTTTTAATTCTTTAAAATTTTATGTTATTTCAAATGATCACGCATGATATAAAGGAAGAGGAGGAGGTCATGGGAGAGAACAGAGCAAGGAAGAATCAAATAAGTTCCAATTAATTGAATTCTAATTAATTCCTAAATTAGGTTCCAGCAGGGAAGGCCTTTTAGAGGAGGTGCTGACCCAGCTGAGAACTGAGAGAGGACTTTGTGCAAGCTCAGGAGGGAGAGCATCCGGGGGAGGGGACCGCCCGCGGGAAGGCCCGGGAAGGCACTTGGCAAGGCCTGGGAGCCCAGTGGCTGGACACAGTGGGGGATGAGGTGGAAGAGGTGGGCGGAGCCTTAGAGGCCTGGGAGGGATTCAGGATTTTATTCCAAGTGAAACAGGAACTCATCGCAGGTCTACAAGCAGAGGGCTATGTGAGACAATCTGGGTTTTTTCCTTTCTTTTTTTTTTTTTTGAGGAAGATTAGCCCTGAGCTAACATCTGCTGCCAATCCTCCTCTTTTTGCTGAGGAAGACTGGCCCTGAGCTAACATCCATGCTCACCTTCCTCTACTTTATATGTGGGACGCCTACCACAGCATGGCTTGACAAGTGGTGCCATGTCCACACCCGGGATCCGAACCGGCGAACCCCGGGCTGCCAAAGCAGAACGTGCAAACTTAACTACTGTGCCACCAGGCCGGCCCCGCAATCTGGGTTTTTAAGGATCACCTTGGCCGCCGTCGGGAGGTTGAGTTGGAGGGAAGCAGAGGAGAAACAGGAAGGCCAGCTGGGAGGCTGATAAGGCCTGGAGTTGGGCGCTGGTGGAGGCCTGGGGCAGGGCAGTGGACATTCAAGAGCAATTCTGGAGGTGGCAGTGACGAGTCCGGTGGGGCATCAGAGGAGGCGTTGGTCGTAGTCACGGTTGTTAAGTTGCCGCCACCCACGACTCTCAGTGCTCCACGTCCAGGAGTTGTTTTAATGCCCCTCAAGCCTACAAGGAAGTTCTTATCATTATCTTCCTTTGAGGGATAAATAAATGGAGGCTCAGAGAGGATAAATAACTTGCCCAAGGTCACCCAGCCGGTCGGCTGCAGAGGTGGAATTAAACCCTGGCAGCCTGGCTCTGGAGTCCAAGCCCTTAACCACTGAGCTCCCCGGCCCCGGCGTGCGTTCTGTAAATCCCAGGGGATTCCCTGTGACTCAGCTTCGCCAACAGGTGTGAGCATCTTTTCTAACTTTCTGTCCCTCCTGTGCTGGAAGACCTGTGACACAAGCACATGGAAGTTACCCTGCCTGGCTGACAGCCCAGAAGAATGAAGCCGTTGTATTTTTCAGCAAAAGCAAGAAAACTAACCCTGTTCCCAGACAAAACACAGTGTCAGGTGGAAATTAATTTGGTTCAAAGTCATTTTACCGTCTTAGTTACTGTCAGTCTGTTCCCTGACCCACAGCATAGGAGGTGAGAGGGCACGTCCTCGGTTCACACTGTACCTCTGCCTCTTGCTGGTCCCAAGACCCCAGGCAAGCCACCTCTGTTTCCTCGTTGGTGCAGTGGGAGTGATGCTGAGTCTGGCCTCCTCACAGCTGTTGTGAGGATTAAATGAGGTCATCTCCGTCGGAGGTCAGCTGCCTTTTTCTGTAAAGGCCAGCTAGCAAATATTTTCAGCTTTGTGGGGCAGACTGTCATTGTTGCAACTCCCCAACTCTGCCACTGTAGCGTGAAAGCAGCCGACACTATGTAAACGAATGGATGTGTCTGTGTTCCAATAAAACTTTATCAACACAAATAGGCAGTGGGCCACATTTGGCCCATGGACCCATACCCTTGATCTATATGAAGGGCTTAGCTCTCAGGGCCTGGCCCGTGGGAAACACTCCATCGATGCAGTAGAAGCCAGGCTGCCACACACACACGGGATGTCCGTGCCACTGCAGAATGACAGGTGGCATGAAAAGCCGTTTCCCTCCCATATGCCTGTGCCCGAGCAAGCAGTGTTTGCTCACTGTCTGGACAAACCTTGTTGAATCTTGTTAGGAAGTGTTTCTCATTGCTCCTTGGCAAATAGTAGTATTACCTTTGTTTAAATAGCTTCAGGGAAATAACACAATTGAGCAAACTAGAGGCAAGGAGGTTGGGAGTACTGAGTATTTTTTCCCTCAATTTATTATACAACGTTTAAGACATAGGTAAAAGCATAAAGAGTAATATTACCAACAGCCACAAACTGACCATCCAACTTAAAAAATAAAAAATAGAGGGAGGTCTGCCTCCCTTTCATCTCAGAGACACCCACACCCGTGGATTTGCTGTTTATCATGCTTCTGCATCTCGTTATGTGGAATAGGGATCAGTAAACTTTTCTGTGAAGTGCCTGATAGTAACCCTTGGCTTTGCGGTCATACATTCCCTATCACAACTACTCAAGCTACTGTTGTAGCTCGAAAGCAGCCACGGAAGATACGTAAATGAGTGGGTGTGTCTGTGTTTCAGGAAAACCTTATTTAGGAAAACAGGCAGCACGTCACATTTGGCCCATGGGCCACAGTTTGCCGCCCCCGATGTAGACTTATTTTGCATGTTTGTGGAATGAATGAATGCCCCGTGCATCACTGTTGTTGACATGCTTTCTGAAATGCACGCACTCACTATCGTGCTTCCAAGAGCTAAAGACAGCAAAATCTGTAGGTGGTTCCTGAGCATCTTATGGAGGCCTCCTTCTCTTTGCCACAAAGATATTCACGAGAAACACTTGGGGAGCAGGAGATCTGATGTGGTCAGACTGTCCCCAAACCGGACCTTCACCGGATTTCCTTTGATCTTAGTCTCTTGGAGCAGTGCTACTCATCTGGGCTAAAAGCCCGGTACTTATTTTTTGCTTTTTAATTTCCAGTTCTTTGTGGACTGATACTTTGGTAAAATGCAATAAAAATGAATTACTAGAAAAATGAAATTAAAATAACAAAACAGTGATACAAAATAGAAGCCCAGAGATATGACCTTAGATGTCACATGATGTCAAGTTGCTACGAAAGTTTCTAGATGTTTCTGTACTTTCTCATGGTAAGCTGGTGACTGGTCCATGGACACAGTTGGGCCGCCCTGATTTACAGGACTAAAGCCTTTCACGTGCTTGCCAGAGTCTCTTCCTTTCCTCATAAATTAGAATTTTGTGATCCAACCACTTAGCAAACAAAAGGAGATGTGAAAACCTTTATTTTGTTTTCTTCCATATTTGTTCATTGGGCAGACATTTATTGAGCGCCTACTGTGTGCCCAGCAGTGAGGCAGGTGTGGAATACCACAGAGGACAAGACGGGCCTGGCCCTGCCATCCAGGAGTTCTCAGCCTAAGGAGGGAACAGATGGTAAACAGATGAACTGTCATGAGTTCCCTGAAAAGAGTGGGGTGCTGTGGAGGGACTCAGGGGAAAGGGCCTGACTTAGGTCATGAAAGGCCTTTCTGGGGAAACAACATTTAAGCTGAGAAATTGAGGATGAGAAGGCATCAGCCTGGTAAAGACGGGGATGGGATGTAGTGCGTTCCAGGGCAGAGAGAAGAGCATGTGCAAAGGCCCCGCGTCTAAAGACATCCTTGCAGTTTTGTCTGCATCTATTTAAAATGAAAAATTTATGTACCTTTGACTCAGCAATTCCGCTTCTTATAACCAACCTAGACAAACATTCTAACATTGCGTGAGGAGGCACATCCATTCCATCCTGGGCTGTGATAGCAGAAACCTTGGAATCACCCTAGAGTTCATCGTCAGGGGACTGGCTGCATAGGCAGTGATGGTCCTCACTTGGATTTCCGTTCAGCCACTAAAATGAATGAGAGTGGCCGAATGCACAGCTCGAGAAGGGTGAGCGAAGGAGCTGAAGAAGGCAGGGGTCGGAGGCATGAGCCAAGCCCCTGTAGGACCTGGTCACCCAGAGAGTTTAGATTTTACTCCAGGTGCACCAGGAGGCAGCCTGCACCAAGTAAACCATTACCCGCTCCTAGCAGACTGAGCAAAAGAAGGTGCTTGTTGCTCTCATCATCGTTGTTACTGAAGTCTTGCACCGTCTACTGCATAAAGTCCTTTCACACCCGTTGGTAAGAGGCATCAAGAGAAGGAGAGGAAAACCTTGACTTCAGAGTTATCAGCTAATTGCGAGACCCCAGTTGAGTGGCCTGGCTTTCTGAACCTCAGTTTCCACATCTTTAAAAGGGAGCGAACAGTATTGCTTGTTTTGTGGGATGGTTGTGAGGATGAAAGAGATGTGTGCTTCTAAGTACCCCAGTCAGAGCCCTATATGTTCATCCTCTCCCCTTCCTTTAACCTCCTGACAACCTTCTGGTGGGATCAGCATCTTATCTCACAAGGGAGGAGACTCCCAAGCTGGGGTTGGAGGAGAAACTGCCCAGGTCACCAAGTAACGAAGCGAACCGTCCAGGACTCCAGCACAGGCCTCCAGACCCAAACTCCATCATTTTTACCCCACTAAGCATTCGCCTCATTTATGGGGATGAATGAGTGAGAAGGAGGGAAACCACAATTGCAAAACCATCCCCGGAACTAGAAATGTTCTTTAAGGAAATGCAGACTTAAACAGCATTGAGATACTCTTTACAGCTATAAGACAGAGAAAGATAAGCAAAGTTTGATAATGCATTTGATGCAAAAGGGAAGCAGACACCCGCTTATCGTATGGAGAGGATGTCCGTCTACCCTCCGGGGAGCACCGTTTAGCAGCATCCATAAAAATTTAAGATGCTCTTGCCCTTGGACTCAGCAATTCCAAATACCGGGATTAACAGAAAGATGTATGTGTACCCGAGGGGTTAAATGATGAGGCAGCCACACAGTGGAATACTGCACAGCCATAAATACAGAATAAGAGAGAACTTTATAAGCTGGTGGAGAATGATCATTATCATGTATTGTCAAGTAACAAAAAAAAAAAGAGGAAAATGTATAACAGTATAGACTGCTCCAGTTTATTTTTAAAAAAGAGGAAAAAATATATATATATATTGCACATACATGCATAAGTTTGTATTTGCACAGAACATGTCTGGAGGTAGATACAAGAAACTGGTAACAGTGGTCGCCTGTGGAAGGGGAGCTGGAGGTTTGGGGTCAAGGATAGAAGAGATACTTTTCTCTATGCCTTTGGTACTATTTGAATTTTCTACAGTGCATTTATTACATTTTCAATAAAAATACAATGTGTGGGCTACTGCTGGTAGCGCCCCTCCCTTCCCAGCCAGTTGCTCATGGAATCAGTGCCTGTGCTTTCAGGAAGCGTGTCAGATAAGCAGGCCCCCCCAACGAGAAGGGTGGAGAGTGTGCCTTAGGGTTAAGTGGCATTTTCTCTACAGAGGAAGGATGCTTCCTTTAACACCTTCACCCGAAATGCTGATGGCTGTTTAAACCATACATGGCTTCACTCCATGGTGTAGGGGGTTGTAACTCACTGCCCTCAGGGGCAGGCAGGAAGCATGAAACTGACCACATGTGCAAAATCCAAGATGCTCTTGGCCTGCCTTTCCCTTCGCCACTTTTGATAGTGTCCTAGAATGTAAAAAAGAAAAAGTACAAAAGCAATGAAAAATAGCACCTTAAAACCAGCCTCAATGCAAGGGATCCATGGTGATATGGGAAACACACCAATGGGGAGCTCCTGGGGGCAGCTTGTCATCACATGGGAATACAGGCATGATGCCACTGGATCATCTCGTTGCTCAAGAGAGCTGTAAGTCCAGATTTTTGGGTGAAATCTGCTGATTTTTTAAACAAAAGGAGCTAATTCAGGTTTTCCTTAAAAATATGCAGGCCAAGCAAAATATGTCTGTAGGCTCATCTCAGCTCACCAGCTACCAGTTTGCAACTCCTGGTTTGGAAGCTGATAAAATTGCGTGCTGTCTTGACTCAGTTGCTTTTCTGCAGGTGACAGGAAGCATCCTAATCTTATGTCCCTGGTGCTTCTTTTTCCCCCTTCAAAGGCATCAAGACAGAAGACAGCTTGAACCATTCCCCCGGCCAGAGTGGATTCCTCAGCTATGGCTCCAGCTTCAGCACCCCACCCACTGGACAGAGCCCGTACACCTACCAGATGCACGGTCAGTGTGGCGCTGCGGCCCCTCCCTGCTGGTCTCTAAGGCACCTCCCGAGTTGGGTGCCCAGTCATTCATTTCTTTATTCAGCTGATTTATTGAGCACCTACTATGTGCCAGGATCTATCTCAAGTAGCAGAGTTACAGTGGTGGACAGAATAGATGTGAGAGCTACCCTCGTGGCAATTACACGGCAGGAGAGAGAGATTGACAGTCAAGAAGACAACAGATAAATTGGCTAATTTGGGGTGGGCTTGGGTGCAAGGAAGCCGATAAACACGGTGTTTGGATAGAGCCTGGTGAACAGCTGCAGGATCAGGAGCAGTGGGATATGGTAACTTTAGATTGAGTCATCAGGGAAGACTCTTGGAAGAGATGACATTGGACCCAAAGGGTCAGCCATGTCAGACCTGGGGGAAGAGCATTCCAGGCAGAGGGAAGAGCCAGTGCAAAAGCTGTATGGAGGGGAAATGTCTTGATGCGTTTGAGGCACAGAACAAAGGCCAGCGAGGCTGGAGCAGAGTCAGGGATGGAGGAGGGAGCCTTGGAGAGAGAGCGGGGCTGAATCACGCCGGGCCTTGAGGGCTGTGGGCAGGAGCTGGCTTTGATGTGAAGCATGATGGAACTGGCAGGTCCACTGGAGACTCAGAGAAATGCCAGCTGGGGGAATATGGGGCAGGCGGGTAAAGGGGCTGTCATCCCGGGCGGCAGGTTCAAGGCTCTGCGTTCCCAGAGGGTGGCCTTAGAAAAGGAAGAAGGAACTCCAGTGGGTAACTCCCACTCCACAAACCCTAAGAGGCGGTGTGCTGGGTTCTCCTGTGTCCACCTCCACTCTTTCACCCTCCGAGAGCCCCTTCTCCTCTCTGGCGCCTCCCTGGGAGCAAGTTGCAGCTGATGCATGGAACAGAGGGTCGGTGGCAGTCATTTGGGGAATCCTCATCCTGGTATTTTATTCCTTTATGAAAGCTGGTTAAAATGACTACCAGGGGTCTGAAAAGTAAAATGCAAAAATGAAGGGCTAATGACAAGGTGGAGGACCAATGAGTGACTGTTCTTTTCTTTAAAAAAAACTATTTGTGGGGCCGGCCCAGTGGCTGAGTGGTTTAAGTTCTGCGTGCTCCACTTCGGCGGTCTGGGTTCGCAGGTTCAGATCTCAGGCATGGACCTACACCACTTGTCACCCATGGTGTGGTGGTGACCCACATCCAGAATAGAAGGAGATTGGCCCAGAGGTTAGCTCAGGGCTAATCTTTCTCAAGCAAAGAAAAGAAGACGATTGGCAACAGCTGGTAGCTCAGGGCAAATCCTCAGGAAAAAAAACTATTTGCAAGTATTGTCACTTCATCTTTTTAATTAAGGAAACAAGAAAAATGGATGTCAAGGGCAGCCTTTCAGGAAAAATCATTGAGAAGGGACGGAAAATGACTTTAGGGTATGCAAGAGAAAGGGGATGATGAGCATTAATGCCCAGTCCTTGGAATAACTTCCAAATAAAGATCTGCATCGGAGTCTGTTGGTGACACCATCAGCTGACATTGGCCAGATCTTCGCCGCCTGCCACGTGATGTTGCTGGATCTTATACCATCTTCAAGATGCTCCAAAGGATTGGTGCTGGTCTTCTTCCCATTTTACAGAAGAGGAAACTGAGGCATCAAGGGAATGACTTATCTGCCCAACATCAGGCCAAGGAATTTAGATTTGACTGCAATCAAAGGGACTGAGTGGAGTCTCCTGGGCGTCTGGGAGAATCCCAACCCCCCCCCCACCGAAAGCCCGCACTCTTAGCCATGGTACTCTCCTGCCTCCTCTGCCTCTGCTGTCACCTCTGCCTCCCCACAGTGGCCTTCTGAGTTCCACTGAAGGACATAAGCTGCCAGGACCCATCTCCACGTGGGAAGTGAATTATGATTCTGATCCCAATAATAAAGACTTAGAAGACCCTGAACTTGAACTTGCTTTTGGGTCAGTCTCAAGCCAGGTTTTTCCAGCTCGGCCAGTAGAAACGGAACTTACTGCCTCAGAGCTTCTGAGGCTACAGAGGGTGAACAGGAAACACAGTCCACCCTCCCCCATTCTGGCACCCCTCCCCCATTCTGGCACCCTCCCCCTGCATAATAAGTGAGTTGAGTTATGTAGGAGTGGTTCCCCATCCATTCATTCGTTCTTTGAGTTTTATTGAGCACCAGTTCTATGCCTGGCACCCTTTTGGGCTCTGGGGTCACAGCAGTCAACGAAGACAATTAATTCCCCCATAGAGAGAGATGGACATTAGTCAGTTAACAAATAAATAGATGGTTACAGATTTTGATAAAGCTTGTGAAGGACAAAAACAGGGCGGTGTGATGGGCAACGGTGAGGGGAGTGGTAACGGACATTGCCCAGCTTAGGGAGACCCAAGGCATGAAAAAGGAGCCGACCACCTGAGCAGCTGGGGACAGGTCAGCCCAAGCAGAGGGAACAGCGAGAGCAAAGGCCCAGAGGTGGAGAAGGACTCCAAAGGAGACTGATGAATCTGGGCGGAGCAAGTAGAGGAGATGAGACGGGAAAAGGGAAACAGGAGCCCTCCTGGACCAGGACATGGGGAAGAATGTTATTTCTTCTCTGGTCCTTACAGCAGCTACATGAGGTGGTACCGTCAAGCCTGCTTTACAGATGGGGAAAGTGAGGTTCAGAGAGAGAAGGTGACATGCCCAAGATCACAGAGCCAGTAGTGTTCAGAGCTGGGATTCAGACTTGGGTTTCTAGAATACCAGAGCCTGTGCTGGTCCTTCAAGTGCTATTTCCTGGACTCCTCAGGACTCCTCAACTCTGCGTACACCATTCCCCTAACCCTCCCAATAGCCTGTGAGGTGGGTTCCAGCATTACCGCCTCGTACAGGTGGAGACACTGAGGCACAAAGTGGTAAAGTAACTTGCCCAAGGTCACAGGGCTGGAGCAGTGGGATTTGAAGCCAGGCAGTGGCACTCCAGAGCCCAGGCACGTACCCCCCCACACCATCCCCCCTCCGCACTCCATGCTCCACACTCCATCTAGATGATGATTCTGCATGCCTGAGTCCTGGCCTGGACCCCACCCCCGACACAGCCCCCACCAGCCCCTCAAAATCGAGACACGTCTCCTGCTCGCTTCCCACCCGACCACAGGAATAATCCAGGTTATTTTCTTATTGTCCTCCTGGCCCCGATGCCAGAAGGGAGCAGCTGGACTTTGTCCCAATTAACTGCCGTCAGTCTAATGCTAATGGCCATAAACTGCTCTTGAGACAGCCCAGGCATTTTGCAAGCCTGACATAGTCGTCCTGAAGGATTTTTTTTCAAACACAAACACACAGAGCGCTCACACACCGTGCCCATGTGCTTCCTATTAACTTTTTTTTTTTTCGAGTTGCTCCAGAGGAGAAATAAACCCTCAGACGGCTCTGCGCACATTTCAGAATGGAAGACACAGGTCGGACTTCGTTTTCACGCTAAGAAGAGAATGAAGAGGGAGGTTGAGACTGATGGAGTTTTAGGCCCGAAAGCACTGACTTGGAGGGAAACTAGTCCACATTTATGAAGCTGGAATGAGACTTTTTTCCTTTGTAAGAATTAAAATCATAATTTTGCAGAGGCGAAAAGAACTTCAGTAGGGACCACCCCGTTGTTTACAGATGAGTAAACTGAGTCACGGCAGCACAATGGCTGGTGTCCAGTCATAGAGCAAACATTCGATAAGCTGGGATGCCTCCCCCTACGTCTTTTACCTAGTCTCAGAAACTTCCAGAAACTTCCGCAGAGCCAGCGCCCCTCCAGCCCAGATTTGAGAGCCTCGTCTGTTTGGATAACTTCACTGGCCCGCCACCGAACGTGCAGTCAACGTAAAAGAGAAGAGTTCACGGCACTCATTCGGCCTTTGCACGGTTGTTTACTTTCTTTTTTTAAGTTCACCTGAGGGTTTTTACAGCTGAAATGTGTTTCTTACGGGTTTGGTTTTTTTGTTTTCTTTTTGGCTTCTCCCCCTGAAACACTGCTATTCACAGAAATGACCGCAAAGATTAAAAAGAATAGGAAAAAACACCTTGAGAGTGTGTTCCCAGAGCTCGCTGGTCCCGTGGAGGGGTTGAGAGCGCTGGACCTGAGCCACAGGCAGTCTGGATGTGTCCCCCACCCCCAACACGACTTCCACGAGGCGCTTGACTTCTCTGTGCCTCAGTTTCTCCATCTATAGGACTGGCATCGCAGCAAGAGAGATGACCTCATGGGGCCGTCGTGGGGACTAAGTGGAGTGACTTGTGGGCACACCGGATGAGGCCCATAAAGATGGGGTGTCCTTGTTATCATTCCCATTGTTCCTTTGGTAACATGATAGTTTAAAGCAGTGACTCTAAAGTCAGGCTGAGTTAACTTCCCAGTTCTGCAAAGTACCCCCGTGTGACCTTGAGCCTAGTTACTTCTCAGTCCCTTGGTTCCTCCCCCTGTAAGATGAGAATCCCAAGTGCATCTGTGCATGGGGCGTGAATGAGTTAAAGGATATGAGTGTTTAGAACAGCCGCTGGCACAGACTAGTGCTCTACAAATGTTAACTGTCATTATTCTCATCCTAATTTCAGGTTTGATGGTCTTTGTGCTTCCCAAATTCACTTCTTTTCCCTGAACTCTCAGTTTTAGTTAGTAGTCGCGGTAAGAGAAAAGAGGAAGACTAGTTTGAGACTGTTGAGCTATCCACGTCAGCAGAAAGCCTCCATCGGGTGAACTCTGCGTTATAGGGGAACTTAAAACAGTGGGACCCTCTCAATGGGAATCCCTTTTGTATTTACCAAAGGCCAGGGAATGTTAGTCCTGGAGCTCAGAACCCAACATGAGCCATTCAGGAGCAACATGGAAATGTGTGGTTCAAGGATGCGTAGGAAAATTAAAAGTCCAGTCAAAGGGTTTGTAAGCCAGTGATCTCAGCCCGAGACCTCCAAGGCCAGTTTGTGTCGGCTTCCTGAAATCTGGCATCATCTCTGGCACCAGTAAGCTGTGACTTCAGACAAGTCACTGAACTTTCATAATCCAGTGCTCACAAGTGCTCATTGAACGAATAACAAGGTCAGAGAAAGTCAGGGTCAAATGCATTTGGTAAACAGTGGGTAGCACCAAGTTAACAGGTGTCTTCACTGCAGGACTTTCCAGAGCCTTTGCAGACTGATGCACCTTATGACTCACCAAGAATGGAATCCAGCAGTCAGTTTTCCCAGGTAGATTTGAACAGGGGCCCTCTCTCCAAACGAATGTTGTGTGCTCACTCAGAAGCCCTGGATGTGATGATCTTTAGGCTCCTTCCTGTATTATAATTCTTTGATTCTCTAAGTTTTTTAAAGTTATGAACATGCATGCATTCCCTTTTTTCTACATTTTAGTTTATTTTTTTGCTAAGACATAATTCACATACCATAAAATTCATCCTTTTAAAGGGTACAATTCAGTGATTTCCTATATTCATAAATTTCTGCAGCCATCACCACTATCTAATCCTACAACATTTTCATCACCCCAAAAAGAAACCCCATGCCCGTTAGCCATCTCTCCCTATTTCTCCTCCCACCAACATAGTTCCTTTTGTAATAAGAAAAAGAGATGTGTTTAAAGTTACTCTTCCTTTATATTAATTTTTGAGCAGGTTCTACATTTATCTAGTTTAAACATCTACAGAAATCTTTATCCCACCCTTATCCCACATCCGCTCAATTTCCAAACCCCCAAGGTTAACCACTTGTACTAGGTTCTTGTGAACCCATCCAGAATTTCCTTTTGCAAATATACACAAATGTGCACGGAGTCTATTATATTGCATATTTCTGTGACAAGAATTTACTCATAAATGATTCATAAATATGGAAATGATGTCAGTGTAACTCGGAAGTTGCATTGGTTCATTTGCTTTTAAGGTTTTCTCCTTATCACTGGTTTTAAGCAATTGAATTTGATGTGACTTCGTGAGTCGTCTTCATGATTCTAGTTCTTTGCATTCACTGAGCTTCTTACATCTGTGAGTTTATAGTTTTCATCAAATTTGGAAAATTTTTGGCCATTATGTCTTCAAATATCCCCCCCATGTCTTCAAGTTCACTAATCTTTTCTTCCATGGTATCTGATCTGCTTTTAATTACACTCGGCATTCTTTTTTTGGTTTCATTCATAGTTTTTTATCTCTAGAAGTTTGATTTGGATCTTTTTTAATATCCTGTCAGTACTTAAAGTGTCCAGTCTTTCTTCCAGCTCCTTGACCGGACAGAATACAGTTATGTTAGCTGTTTTAATGTACTTATGTACTGAGTTTGTCATCCGTGTCATTTCTGAGTTTTCATTGATTCTTCTGCTCATCAAGGTCATATTTTCTCCTGCTTCTTTGCATCCCCAGTACGTTTCGATTGGATGCTAGACATGGTGAGTTTTACCTTCTTGGGTGCTAGATATCTTTATATTCCTGTGAGTGTTCTTGAGCTCTGTTCTGGGATGAAGCTAAGTTATGTGGAAGTGGTTGGAGTCTTTGAATCTTGCTTCAAAATTCATTCAGGAGGGCAGAGGCGCATTTGGTCTAGGGATCTCTCTACCTAATGGCTTTTTTCCCATGACCCGGGCAGACCTTTCTGAACCTTCTACCCAGTGCCCCGTGAATTGTGAGGTTTTCCAACCTGGCTGGTGGGAACAGGAGCTGTTCTTGACTCTGTTATGAGCTCTGAGGATTGTTCCTCCTAATCTTTTCACGTGGCTCTCTCCCAGCCTTGAGTAATTTCCCCACAGGCGTGTGCTAATCGGTACTCAGGTGGATGCTCCGGGGGAAATGTCTGCAAGTCTCCAGAGCAGCCTCTCAGTGCAGATGCCTTTCTTTTTGGTACCGTACTCTGTGAGTTCTAACTATTTTGGCCTCCCTGGACTTGTGGCTGCGTCTCTTCAACTCAGAGTGACAACTGGGTGCCACCTGGGTCCCCTCCCTGGAAACTCTCCACACTGGGGCTTTCCTAAGGCTCACCTCTTCTTTCCACTCTCTCAAGGATTGCTCACTTTCATTGCCCGATGCCCAATGTCTTGGAAATCTATGGGGGGTTTTGGGTTTTTTTTTAAAGATTGGCCCTGAGTTGACATCTGTTACCCATCTTTTTTCTTCTTCTTCTTCTCCCCAAAGCCCCGCAGTACATAGTTGTATATTCTAGTGGGTCCTTCTGGTTGTGCTACGTGGGGCGCTGCCCCAGCATGGCTTGATGAGCGGTGCCATGTCCGCACCCAGGATCCAAACTAGTGAAACCCTGGGCTGCTGAAGTGGAGCGCACGAACTTAACCACTCAGCCACAGGGCCAGTCCTGGAAATCTAGTCTTTAAACTATTTCATGTGGGAGGGTAAATCCAGCCCCTGTGACCCAGTCTTGGCCGGAAGTGGAGGTACTCCTGCACTGGTTCATTTGTGTGTTTTCCCAGCACATGTGGTAACAGCAGCTGAATGCAAAATACGTAGCACAGTGAAAGGCAACAAGCCTGGTGGGAATACAGTTCTGTGCCTGGGGACGCATTCTCTCCCCTCATTTTCTTCTCCCAATCTTTGTGCATTTTGCCCTTGTTTCCATCATTCAACACTTCCATCGTCCTTACATCCCCTTCCATCAAGATACCGTCGCCTCCTTTTTAAAGCAAAGTCCTCTATTTAATGTGGCACTTCTCTGTATATTACTTATTTACTTATTCATTTTTTTCACTGTGCTATTATTTTTGTTGGGATCGTTATTGCTTTTGTCAATGCTCTGGTTACAAAGTTGCATTGTTTCAGAGCATTCTGCCCCAACCCTCCTTTTTCCTATAAGCTCCAGTATTTTAGTGCACGATTTTGCACAACACATGGCCTTTCAGGAAGGCATTAACATGTATGGCAGAAACACTTGTGTATATTCTGATTTTCATAGGTAACATGCTATACCCACTCTTCCATACTTTCGTTTCTTCATTTAGCTATGTATGTTGGAGAACTGTCTGAGTCAGTATATAGAAAGAGCTTCCTCGTTCTTTTCACAGGTGCCTATTATTCTGATAGGCCTTCAGTGATGTGTCTGTCAGATGTAACCAGCTCCTTGTTGGGTGTTTCCAGTCTTTTGCAGTTACCGCCTCTACAGCTATGATTAATCCTATATGTGCATCATTTTGTTTTCCTGCAAGTATTTCTGAAGGGCAGGTTGCCAGAAGTGGAATTCAGGGTCAAGGAGACAGTCTGTATTTAAATTTGGTAGCTATCTGCAAGCCACCCTCCACAGGGGATCTACCGGTGTGAACTCCCACGCGCAGCGTCTGAAAGTGCCTGTTTCACCAGCTCGGTGCCATCTGGTTGTTGGGGCTTCTGCCAATCTGATGCGTGAACAACAGCATCTCAGTGTAGTACTGATTTGTAAGTGTGTCTTACGGGGTTGAGCATCTTTCCTGATCTCTGACCGATTAGTGTTTCCTTTTCTGTGAACTAAGAGATTAGACTTGAAAAACTGTGCCAAAGGAGAGCAATGAGGTCTTAGGCATACCAATATTTAAACATATTATAAAGTTTCAATAATCAAAACAGTGTGGTTCTGGTATGGGAATGGAATAGTGGACTAGTAGAGGAGAATGTGCCGTACAGAAAGACAAAACGTATCAGGGAATCTGGCATTGAGGGCAGATGGCGTCCTAAGTCAGTGAGAAAAGACAGAGCATTCAGTGAATGATGTTGGAACAACTGGTTAGCCATCTGGTGAAAAAAAAAGATCCACCCCTATTACTAGATACCAGAAAAAAAATCCAAGTGGATTAACAGTTAAAATGTCAAAAGTAAAACCATAAAAGTATTAGAATGAGGAGCAAAATTTTTATAACCTTGGATTGCAAAAGGCTTTTCCAGCGTTGTCTCAGAGATCCAGAAGCCGTCATTGAGAAGATGGACAAGTTTGACTATGGATTTTTTTTTTTTCGCATGGCAAAGAAGACCAGAGGTAAAGTGAGAACAGCAAAAACAAACAAGCAAAACAAAAAACAAATGGCAAACTGGAAAGAAACAATTGTATCTCAAATCAGAAACAAATTGTTACTCTTTTTTAGATTATTCTGCAGTTCTGTGGATTGAATTCTGTGAGTTCTATGGATGTGGTTCTTCTAAATTAGAGAAGTGAGCAGGTACAGTGTTACAGGGAGTGGTGGGGACTGTGGCAAACTGGAGGGAACATGCCCATCAAAGCTGGGGGCGGGTCTTACTCAGCTTCAGCTAGTTGCTTCCACACTAGAATGGGGCCCCGCAGAGCCCAGATCTTTCCATTTTTCAAGGTAATCCTCAAAAGCATATTTTAGTGTAAAATCTCATTCTTTTTCAATATCGGCAACTGATTTAAACACTGTCTTTAAAGTACCTTGTGAAGCAGACAGACATGTATAAGGCTGGTCTCTATGCCTTTGTCTTACGATCTGGTTCCATATTTTCTTAACAGAACCACGGGTCATGGAATGACACCAGGAATGGAAGGAGAAAATGACAAGCCAAGTGGTGACTTGGGGAACTGGAAAGATCGCCCCTTTTGCTCCCCACCTCTGGCTTGTTTCGTCAGTGAGGCGTGTCCCCAAGGCCTTGAGTGATAGGCGTGGTCATAAGTCAGTTGGAGCCCAGTGGCCTCCTCTTGGTGAATTGGGTTATTTCCTATTTCTTCGTGGCAGCAGCGCCTTTCAGGCTGTCCCAGCCCAGCCAGTTTGGAGCAGGCTGAATCTGCCTGGTCTCACTTTGTCGGTCAAGGCAGGAGCCAGGCTTGGCGCCTCTTGGGTTCCTGGACTGAAGTCAGGTTTCCTGGTGTGAATCAGCAAGTCTTTTGCACGCGACGCAGTGGGTGGGTTTTCCAGCACGTCAGCCCTCTCGCGCCGGGCGGCGCCTCCACCCCGGTGGCCACCTTCTCATCACCTTCACGTGTGTTGGTTCCTGCTTGAGCTGAAGCCTTCTGGATTTAGGACATGTAGAGCTCAAGTGAATGGTCTGTGCCTCTGGGTGTATAACAAGTTTGGTCTGGTCACCCCCATCTCCAAAAGCTGCTGGAGACGACAGACGAAAACAGCTGGAGAGACTGAGTTAGTGTGGGGATCAGGAGGGGGTTCAGTAAACAATAGTTCGCTCGGGCAGTGCTGTCCTGTAGACCTTTGTGTGGTGGTGGAAATGTTCCAGAAGTGTCTGTCCAGTGTGGTAGCCACTTGCCACGTGTGGCTGTTGAGCATTGAAATATGGCTGGTGCAACTGAGGAACCGAATTTTTGTTTAATTTTAAGTAATTATAACATAAACCTAACTGTGGCTACTGGCCACCATATTGGGCAGCATGACTCTAAGCGATGATTAAAAGCCAGCTCTTAACCTCGTTACTGCAGCGGTGGGGGAGGGTAGTTGGTAGGTATTATGGACTGAATGTTTGTATCCTCCTAAAATTCGTATTTTGAAGCCCTAGCCCCCAGTGTGATGGTATTTGGAGATGGGGCCTTTAGGAGGTGGTTAGGGTTAGATGAAGTCACGAGAGTAGGGCCCTCTTGATGAGATTGGTGTCCTTGTAAGGAGAGGAGAAGAGAGAGATCTCTGTCTCTCTGCCCTCGGACACACTGAGGCAAGGCCACGTGAGGCCCAGCGAGCAGGCGGCCTCTGAAGCCAGGGAGAGGGGTCTCCTCGGGAGCCAGGTCAGCCGGCATCTTGATCTTGGGCTTCCAGCCTCCAGAACTGTGAGAAATAAGTTTCTGCTGTTTAAACAACCCAGTCTGTGGTGCTTTGTGACAGCCCCAGCTGACTAGGACAGTAGGTGTTTCTGAGATGTGCAAAAGCAGAGGCGGAAAAGCTGAGAGCTTGGAACGCTTTTTTGTTTCTCATTGGAGAAGCTTCACCTCCTTCTCTGCTTGCCCCATTATGAGAGGGGTTTTCAAGGCAAAGCTACAGAATGGGGGGCATGAGAAGCATAAGAAGCCCCCCCAGGGGTCTGCATGTGGAGTTGAGAGCCTGTGGGGGCAGACACTGGTGCCTTCAAACAGCCGTTCCTCCAGCAGATTACAGTGGAGCAGTGTCTCTGTGCCGGTGCTGTGCCAGGTGCAAAGAACACAGAGGTGAGCGAGACAGATGTGGGCCCAGCTCCCATGCAGTTCACAGCCCAAGGTGGGGAGACAGGCAGTAATCAAATGATGGCACAACACATGTAAAATTGCACCCATAAAGTGCTAGGAAGCAGAGCCAAGACAGACGCTGAGACTTCTGGCTCCAGCCGTGTTCTCTTCACTCTGCCGCTGGCCACAGACCGAGATGCCTCGGGAGACCAGCCCACAAGGCCAATGTGTGGGGCTGACAGGAGGGGGCCTGTGATGAACTGGGAGTCCTGGTCCTATTCTGTTAAAGCTGATTTTTGCCATGCAATGTGTCACTTATTCCAAATTAAAAAAAAAAAAAAAGAGCCAGCGCTAGTGGTCTAGTGGTTCAGACTCAGTGCTCTCGCCGCCATGGCCCAGGTTCGTTTCCCGGTCGTGGAACCGCGCCGTCTGTCTGTCAGTGGTCATCCTGTGGCGATGGCTCACATAGAGAACTGACCCTCAGGGCTAGGATACACAACCATGTGCTGAAGCTTCAAAAAAGGAGAAAAACTAGGAATCTGGAACTTTATAAGATACTTCCCAATTTAAAAAACTTAAATTGGTGGCAACAAATTAAAAGAACTACTATGCAGGCCAAACAAAGCATGTGTAGACTGGATACTGCCCGGAGGCTGCCATTTTGCTAACCAAGCCTGTCCTACACCGTAGAGAGAGCTGTTATCAGGGCGAGGGACTCTGAGCCCATTCTTCAGGCCGTGCCCTCCAGGAGCTAACCGTCCAGCCCACGGGGAGTGCTGACAGCCAGCGTCAGCACACAGCTCCCGGGTACCTTGTCTCTTGGGCTGTCTCTGTGGTGCTGGTGGAACGAGGTCATCCATTCATTCGACAAATATGGACGGAACCGAGCAGAAGATCCTTACCCTCCTAAAGCTAACATTGTGGGGTAGGAGACAGATCATAAAGAAGAAAAGCAAGTAAAATATATAGTATGTGAGATGGTGATAAGAGTTAAGGGGAAGACTAAAGAAACAAGTGCTGGGGTTTGCGATGTGTTTTTAGATAGACGGATCAGGGAAGGCTTCACAGAGGAAGAGAGAGTTGAGCACAGGCCTGCAGAAGGTGAAGGAGGGAGCCGTGTGGCCCTGTAGGGGAGAGCAGTCCAGGCCTCACGTGCTTGAGGAACGTCAGGATGGCCCGTGAGGCTGGAGTAGAGCTAGCGCGGTGGGAGAGAGGGGGAGAGGGCCGCTCCGGGGGCTGCAAGCTGTTGGAAGAACTTTGGTTTGTGCTGAGATGAGGAGCAGTGGAGGGTTTTAAACAAGGGAGCAACAGGATGCGTCTTGGTTCTAACAGGCTCCCTCTGGCCACCGTGTAGAGAATAAACTGTGGGGACGAGAAGGAAAGCTGGAGACCAGTGAGGGGGCGACTCCGGTAGTCCAGGCGAGAGATGACGGCTTGGCTCAGGGGTGACGGTGGAGACCGTGAGAAGTGCTCAGATTCTGGGTGTGTGTTGAGTTTGAAATTGACAGGAATTGCTGGTGGGTTGCGTGTGGGGTATGAAGAGATGGATATGGCGCATGGGGGGATGGCACGAGGCTGGAGGGGCACCATGACCCCAGGTGTGCTCCCTGTCCAGCATCCAGACTGTGAGAGAAGGAGGCTCCTGGTCTGCCTCCCTCCATGGCCTGGGGATGGAGCTGCATTTTCCAGCCATTTCCCTTGGGGAGTAGTTGGGGCCTGGGCTGAAGGGCAGTCTGGACACCAGGGCTTACACCCGTGGTTCTTAACCCGTCGGATCCAGTGCCCCCTTCTTACAGCAGGTGTCCTAGAAAGCCCTTTCGACATCTGGAAATTTAATTCATAATAATTTAACCTACTTATACATAATTTTTAAAAGTCAAACAGAATGACTTTATTGTAAAATAAACAGTTTATAAACTGTATTTTTGAACATGTGACTGCCCAACACGAACACACTAGATGACACTCATACGAACTCATGAGAATGTGGCTGACGAGCTGGGCTACACGGGCAACAGAGACACCACCAGCTGTGCGGCCATCAGCAACGTGACTTTCCAGCGGTAGACAACTCTTGGTAAAATCTGAACGAGACAAAGGACAGCCATCCTTCTACTGACGGTGGTGTCCTCGGGAAATTGCCCTGATGCAGTGACAGCCTCCAGGGACGTGTTATCCCAGAGGGCATGGGGATAAGATGCTCGGGTATGGTGGTTTATTAAATCGATTTAAGACAAACTGAGAAACGAGGGAAACAGATGGGAGCTGACACATTGAGGATAGGGTGCGCGGAGGTGGGAGGGCCGCACGGCCTGGATCCTGGGCTCTGTGTGTGCCCTGTGTCTCTCACAGCACAGTCAGCCTTCCCCATGATGGCGTGTGGTCCCTAGGACCAGAAGTGAAGCTGAACGAGGGCTCAGCAGGTGCGAGGTGCCTGGAGCCAGTCGCTCCTGCTGTCTGGGAGACGCACAGAGGTGGCTCTGCCTGGCCCCACTGCAGCACGTCAGGTCACCCTGATGGGCAGCTGCGACTTTTAGCCATGTTTCTGGGACAGAGGGCATGTGGGGCCAGCACAGTGCCAGAATGGTTGTCACCAGTGGGGGACGAGTTTGGGGTTGACATGACTGTCCGCGTAGAGGTGGCACGAACAGCTGCTTCTTACAATTAAAGGTTTACCTGATCCTTCCACCCCTGTCTGTCTAAAGGTAACACCTGTGTTCCTTCCATCTTTTTTTTAATCATTTCTTCTATTTTTAATAGGTCATACAAGGTTACTAGCTTTCTCATTCTCTGTCCTGAACACGTCTTTAGGATTTTGCCCGTATCTCCAAGCTTCTCGCTAAGTTTACATAACCCTTCCTGCGAGTGTCATCCATCTCATCTCTTCTTTTTGTTTTCTACATGGAAGTGACTACATTGTAGGACGGCACAGTTGCAATTGAACACATTCCAGTAGCATTCCCGCAAGGTTTGGTGCCTGTAAAACCCTGACAAAAAACCCTTTGTGTTTGTGTGTAATATGGACTGATGTGCTAGGACAGGGTGAGCAAACTTTTTCGGTAAAAGGGCCAAATAGTAAATATTTTAGGCTTTGCGGGCCGTTGGTCTCTGTCTCAGTTACTCGTAACTCTGCCATCGTCGCTTGAAAGCAGCCACAGACACCGTGTGAATGAACGGGCAGGGCTGTTTTCCAATAAACCGTAATTTTCAAAACCAGGTGGGAGGCTGCGTCTGGCCCTCGGGCTGTGGTTTTCCGCCCCCGAGGCTGTAGACTCAGGTCACTAAAGCCAGGTCTTCCCCTGCCTGAATGTCTGGTCAGATATTCGAAAGCCAGGGGGGTCCTGGGAAAATTCTCCATTTTGCTGGACTATTCCATGAATTGCAGACCGTCTAGCCCACTTGTCACCTGCCCACTGCTACTGGTGTCCCCACTGGAAGTGTCCCCACAAGTTTCCAGGCACCACCAGTAGACAACACCCTTGAGAATCACTGGTTTACACGGCAGCAGGCACAGATGTGGGGAGAGATGACTGTGTGTGCAGGGAATACCATCTGGTACTCACTCAGCAAACACTCATGAGCACCAGCTCCGTTCAGACAGCATGCTGGGTTCTGGCCATACAGCCCAGAGCTGACGGTCAAGCCCTGCTTTTATGGAATTTATCTCCCAGTGGGAGGATGCAGACCGTGTATTAGTCTGCTCCAGCTGCCGTAACAAAGTACCGTAGAGTGGGGGCTTAAAGAACAGAGTTTATTTGCTCACCGTTCTGGAGGCTGGGAAGTCCGACTGAGGTGCCAGCAGATTCGGTTGCTGGCGAGAGCCCTCTTCCTGGCCTGCAGACTGAGCCTTCTTGCCGTGTCGCCGTGTGGCCTCTCCTCTGTGCGCACGAGGAGAGAGAGATCTCTGGTGTGTCTGTTCCTCCTGGACACTGACCCCATTTACCTTAACTACCTCCCTAACGCCTCATCTCCAAATACAGTCACAATGGGCTTAGGACTTCAACGTATGAAGTGGGGAGGGGACAACACAATTCAGTCCATATCAGACAGTGAGCAAGGAAATGAGCAATGACGAGATGGCGTCGGCTGTGATGGGTGCTCTGAGGAAAGTGAACAGGGAGACGTAGCAGAGAGAGACTGGGGAAGAAGGGTCTAATTTGGGGGCGGGCGACAATCGAGCTGGTACATGCAGATTAAGAAGAGCAGCCAGGGTCATGAGTGTCGCCTGCAGGCAGGAGGCCAAGCGTCTGGGGGTGAAGGGGAGGCGGTGGAGGATGAGGTCTGAGGGGGGCGAGGCCGGACCTCGCAGAGCCCTGTGGCCCTGTGGAAGGGCTGCAATTTGTCTTGAGAGCACCAGGCAGCCCTCAGGGGTTCCGAACAGGGAGGGTGCTCTGGTCTGCATCTTAGAAAGACCAGTCAGCTGCTGTGGGTGAGTGGAGTATGGGGGCCCGTGGAAGATGCCAGGGGACCAGGAGGAAGGGCTCTCCCGCGACACCCCGCCCCTGGTCCACCTTTGCTCCAGTCCCTTAGGTCGGGCACAAGGGAGCCAATATTCACAGAACTTGCCTGTGCCAACACCTGC
This sequence comes from Equus quagga, assembly GCF_021613505.1. NCBI lineage: Eukaryota > Metazoa > Chordata > Mammalia > Perissodactyla > Equidae > Equus > Equus quagga. Next base: position 97,782,771 of record NC_060278.1, read on the forward strand.
CAGGTCCCTGTGACTCCATTCAGAAAATTCTAGAACCATCCCCATTTATCCTTTCACTCCTAAAGGAACAAAGACCAGAGAATGGCTTTAAGGTTGTTGCTCTGGTGTCTTTTTTTTTTTCATTTTTATTTCTAATGTGTCCATGAAATAGGAACTGAGCCCACACCAGGTCTGTGTCTACAAAATTTGTTAAAAATGTGGTAGAATAAATCTCTCTGAAAATTGAGGTGGGGAGTGTAAAAAGGAAAACAAAAACGAACCCCAAAACAAAAAAAAAACACAGACACAAAAATGGAGAGTCCTGTTCACGGTGCAAGTCCCTGCTGGGCCGCGCCTTTGGGGTAAAAGGACGGAGCGGCGCGCTCCCAGCCCGGGCGGTGGGCCTTCTGCTCAGGAACTGAAAGGGATAATTAGGGGCAGGCGTCAGGGAAGGGGGACACAGCCTCAGGCAGGGGGCCGTGGATTAGGCGAGAGACAGACAGACACGGCAAATCCATCTTCGCTCAGAAAGAAGCCACAGGCAGGACGGAAGCCGGGCTGTGGGTACGTAATTTGCACCCTTAGTGCACCTCAGATTTTTTCTGCTCCTAAAAGTTCAGTAGGTAGAGGGGGACCAGAGCCCAGATCCCCCTGGAGGCCTGTACCTCCCGCCCCGATCCAAGATAACTCGCGGGAATTTCTCTGATTCTCTCGGGTCAGGTTCTCTCTCTCTGCCTTATTTCACATTCAGTAGTTTCCACCTGCCCCAGACCCTAATAATCCTCCAGAGCCTAATCCACCTGCCTTTGTAGACTCCTTTTTAATTTTTCATAGATTTCTTTTAAATCACGTTGAGTAATATTAGTGTGTATTTTTCTGGAACTTGTGTGTGTGTGTATTTTTCCTCCCAAAACTGAAAATTTCCCCTTTTTTTTTAAATAAGTGATATCTTGCTGTGCATCTTGTTTTATAAATTGCCTTTTATATTTTTCACTTATTTAGTCAGTTCAAATAAACCCCCGTTTTTCTGTTTTCTGGCTTCCTGGTGCTCCATAGAGAAAGCCAGGCGCCTAGGTTTGAATCTGGGGACCCTCAGTTGCTGGCTGGGTGACTTTAGGCAAATGACGTCTCTAAGACTTGATTTTCTCATCTGTGAAATGGGTTCTATAGGAGTGGCTGCCTCATGGGCTATTGTGGAGGTGGTAATGCATGCGCAGGACTTGGGACAGTGACGGGGACAGTCAGGGCACTTGGTGAGTGTTGGCTGTTGTCATTCTTATGGATACAGTGTGGTACTAGCCGTCCCCTTTGGTTGGGCAATGACATTGTTTCCATCATCTGTCTGTTTTTACCTCGTCTGAAGCCCCCTTTTCTGCCCCTGGAGTATGGTAGCTGCGCTGGAACTTTGATGCTAGGCCATTTGCTGCTCCTGCTGCTTTGTGCTGGGATCCCCATCTCTCTGTGTGTGTTTGTTCCCGTTGTGGCAACCGGGGGCCCTGCCAACTTCTGTGGCAGCCCCACCGCTCTCGCCAGACCTTGCGTCTCTGCTCCTACAGCCCTAAATTGTGGCCTCCAGGAACCGGCTGTTCGAAAGGCTTGTGCAACCCCCAAACCGTAGCCCGGGGCTCTCTCAGCTGCTGCTGCACGGGGGCCCCGGTCAGCTGCCTGACCTCCAAATTCTCCAGGCATCTCCGACTGGTCTCCTTACAGACCCCTGGGACCAAAATAGGGCTGTGGCTAAAAAGATGCCCAGGACTCCACCTTGAGAAAGGCGGGGGGAGATTTGTGACCGCAGAGGCCCAGAGTCTTCGGATTTGCTGATGCTGAGGCTTTAACTTTTCTCGTGCCTTGTGACCTGCCCTGGGGTCCTTAATCATGTGGCCGGGTGATATTGCACATTGGAACGGCCGCCGATGGCCCCGGCCTGGAAGGTTCGGGCAGGTTCTTAAATGGGGCAGGTGGACTCATCTGGGGTGTGCCCAGTGGGGGACGATATCAGGGATAACAGACCCTTCTCTCTGGGACTCAGCTTGCCCATCCGTAAAATGAGGGAGTTGGACTAGGAATCGGTGGCTTCAGCCTCTTTTGATCACAGTCCACGCTAAGAAAGTCCACACATCACAGCCCAGGACACGCTTAACAAGGGGATGTTTGCATGCACATGAGTCACAAATGTTCTACAAAAGCAACGCTCACTGTTAGCATGTGTTCTGCACTCTGGTATTTTCTCTTTTATTTCACTGAAGAAAAACAGAAACATCTACAGCTGGCCCGCCAGCAGCCTGTGTTTATAAATAAAGTTTTATCGGCACACCGCCTCGCCCATTCATGTTCGTATCGTCCACAGCTGCCGTCTCACTACAGCGGCAGAGCTGGGTGGTTGCGACAGGGACCACGTGGCCTGAAAAGCCTTAAAATGTTTACTCTCCGGTCCTTCACAGGGAACGTTTGCTGACCCTGGTCTAACTGATGATGGCACAGGGAGTATATTTGCATTCACAGAAGTGTGCCGTGTTTGGCTATTTCCTCCTTCTTAAGGACATAGATTAAATGTATCAAATGTAATTTGGTAAAAGTCTGACGTTTCCAGCTTGCTTTGGTTCCCAGAATGAAATGTACATGACAAAGTTAAAATGAAGTAAAAAAAAACATGTCTTTGTATGTGATGGTACTATGGTTGGAGTAGCCATGTAATTTATTGCCTGAACCTGGATGTTGTTTTAGTATGAAAGGGAACACCATTAATAATTATGCCAGGACAATAGCATAATCCAGGGTGGCCAAGGGTCCGTAGGGCACATCCTAGCCGTGGAGAATCCCTGGAAGCTTGTAGAAGAGAGGCTGTGGGTCCTGGTCTTCCACTAACTGCTGTGTGACTTTGGACAGATCAGTGTGCCTCTCTGGTCCTTCGTGTTCTCCACAGTCATGCCAACTTCCCCAAGGCTCTTCTGTGAGTTACCAACACCCAGTTCAAACCAGGATGGGGTTGAAAAAGGTCTGTGTCGGCTCGTGGCAGCAAACCACCTGCCGGGGCGTGGAGCTGGCCTCAGGGACCCGGCACCAGAGACGCAAGCCTCTCACGCCTGGTTCCCTCCTCTCGTGTGTGTCCTTCTGCCAAGTGGCTCCACAAGGCTGGAAGCACGGCCCTCTGTACCTTGGGGCGAAAAGCTTCCCAGTTTTACGACCAGGGAGGAAAATAGGCTTCTGTCTCCCAGCTCCAGTTTTAAAAGTCCCAGAGGAGATCTCTGACTGGTCCTTAAACCGTCCCTGCGGTCAGGGGCTGCGATTGGCCAGCCTGGGTCTCGCGCCCATCCCTGGGGCAAGACAAAGTAGGGAGAGACGGGGGGGCAGATGGAACCGCAGACAGCTGATGTTTGCTCCCCCTGTCTGCCAGCCGGCCGACGCGTGGAGCTGGTTCTTTGAGATGAGAAGAGCCGTTCGTTTTCAAGTCTTGTTTGTCGATCTCTCCACAACGTTCCCTGTGCGGAGAGCTGCTGTGGAGAAAGTGGACCGAGGCGGGGCCTCACGCCTGAGCTGTCTCTGGGGGAACTTTCCCACCGTTTGTCTAGGTTCCAAGAGTTTAATAGACATGGTAGGTGTTTTATTCACTTTTAATAGCATTAACTGGAAATCCTACTGACCTCAGTCTCAAGAAGCAGAGCCAAGAGGGGTCAAGTGAGTGTGTGGCCTCTGGCGCCTGGCTGCCAAGGTCTAGATTCCAGCTCTGTGACTTTGGTGGAGTTACTTAACCTTTCTGTGCCTCAGCTTCTCCAGCCAGAAGGACAACAGTAGTCTCGATTCATGGGATTGTTGTAAAGATGAAGGGAGTTAGTCTTTATGGACTACACAGAATATGTGCTGAATAAACGTCAGCTTTGTGTGTGACAAATTCTGTCATTTTTTTTTGAGCAGTTATCTTTAATGTTAGCTGAGGACGCAAGGGCATGGAGTAATTTCGGCCACTGAAGGACAGGGGAATAGAGGCCAAGAAAAAGCAATGTCAAAGCTGGCTAGAGATAACCCAGGATGCAGAATTGCACTTGTGGAGGGGTGGGAGGGATCCTCGAGGTCATGGGTCAGCAAACAGCCGAAGAGTAGGCCGTACAGCCTGTCACAGCTATTCAGCTTTGCCGCTGTCCCGTGAGCGCTGCCACAGACGATGCCTACACGAGTGGCACAGCTGTGTCCAGTGAAACTTCATCTGCACACACAGGTGGCAGCTCCCAGGCTGTGGTTTCCCACTCCTGATGTGGACTGACACAGGTCGACCCCTCCCTCAGTCCGGGCGAGTCACTGTGGCTGCCGTTAGTCTTACTGCTAACTCTGAGTGAGCCCAAAGGACCCAGAGTGGCAGGATGGCAGTTATTGCCCTTCTTGTAGCCGAGCAGGGCTGTGGGGGGAGGCAACCAATTAACTCTGGCCACTGTGCTGAGAGTGGAAATGACCACGTGCCTTCTAGGCCCCGGCATCCCACAGCCAAGGTGAGACCCTCCAGGAGCTCTTTTCCTCAGACAGTGTTCAGAGTGGAGGGTGCCCCTCTGGAGACAACACTGGATGTTGCTTTGGGTCGATGCCCCTGCTGACCCTCAGGGGACATTCAGCATGAAAGAGAGAACAACTTTGATCGTATTCAAGCTGGTAAAGTATTGGGGATGTTTGTTACAACGGCGTACCATGACCTCTCCTGACTGATGCACTGGCATGGAGGTTATTTCAATGGGACGTGGAGGTGGCAGTGTAAGCCGTTGGTTCCCGTAGTGAGGAAGCCTTTCCCTTTCTGTTCTCTTTCAGTCTTTCCGCTTCAACAGTAGAGCGAGTAAGGGAGTCTCTGATTAGTGCTAGTCTGTCTTTAACGCCTCTCTCATCTCTGCAAATACTTATTTTTAACCAAAGGAGAGCAAACCCCAGGTTTAAGGCCTTTAGCAGGCAACAGTGTTTAGCTAGAACAAAAACCACCTATTTTCTATGTATTTTCTATTCTTATGTTTTTATTATTAATGGCAAGTGACATTGGCAAGATTTTCTCTTTACAGTAGTGATATAAAGTCTTTTTCTCAGACAAATTTATTTAAGTAAAAACAATGAGTGATTTCATAGATATTATGGCTTAGGACAAAGCTAAGTTTTACAAAAATGTGAGTCAATCTAAAGTGGATTTAAGGTAAATATTAAGTAAAATAAGTACAGATGGTTTGAAAATATGGTAAAAAGCATAAAGGGGTAGGGAGATGAGTAAAGTTGAGATGCAGGAATCTGGTTTGAGATCTTCCTCGCACAGATGAGGAGGCTCAGAGAGGGGACATGCTCTCCCTGGGGTGACCCAGCTTCCCAGTGGCAGCGCCAGGAGGCATCCCCACATTTTGCAGTTGAGAGGCCGGCAGCCCTTGTGTCCTTGGCCCTGTCCTGGCAAAGTTGGAAAGAAAACTGATAAATGCCGGCAAGTCAGCAGGGTCCCCTGTGTTCGCTTCTAAAGCTGCCATAACAAGGTACCACAAACTGAGCAGCTTAAAAGCACGTCAGTGGATCGTCTCACAGTTCTGGAGGCTAGAAGTTTGAGATCAAAGTGCTGGCAAGGTTGGTTCCTTCTGGGGGTTCCGAGGGAGAATTTCTTCCATGCTTCTCTCTCCGAGCTTTGGGGCTGTTGGCAACCCTTGGATTCCCATCTCTCCCTCAGTCTTCACGTGGTATTCTCCCCGTCTGTCTGTGCCATTTCTTAGAAGGGCCCCAGTCCTTGGATTAGTCCCTCCCTAATCCAGGATGACCTAGGTCATCTTAAGTTGAGTCCATCTCGAAAGACCCTATCTGTAAGTGAAGTCACATTCGCAGGGCGCCGGGGTTGGGAGTTGAATGTATCTTTTCTGGGGACACAATTCAACCCACAGCATCGCCCCCCGGGGCTCCCTGCTGGAGCAGCAAGAGGCTTGGGGCTGAGGGCTGTGTTCTGTCCCCAGGACGGCCGGGCTTCGCAGAAATTGAAACCACCCAAGCGGGAGGGGGGGTCAGGGCCCGTGCCGCTCAGCTGGCTCGCATTAGTCTCAGTGCAAGCCTGTGGCGGCAGAGGCGGTCCGGACCCCGGCCCGTTCAACAGGGAGAGGCCGCCGCCAGCAAAGGTCAGGGCTGGCTCTTTACAGTATAAATATCGCCCTTCCCGCCACCCCCTCCCAGAGCCACACAGTATCTCTTTCAAAGATCTCAGAACACCAAAGCAGACCGTACCAAATTGACTTTATTGTTTTAAAACTGGCCCCTTCTGTCTGCCACCACCCGCCGCCCCCTCCCCGAGGGGAAAGAAATTCATAATGGGTGTCTCTCCAGCGTGTGCCTCTCTGTTCTCTCTGCTGGCAGCTCCGAACCCTGAGGCGGTGACTCTGATGGTGTGTCCTGACACCCAGCATTTGACAGATACTTAGTGACTGCCATCCTCACACGGCCACCACAAATCCAGGGCCAGTTGAGTGGCAGGTGCGAATAATCGTACAAATAGCTGACACGGCATGATGAGCGCGTTCAGGGCTGGCACCAGGCTGAGTCCTCTGCCTGCCGTTACTCCTGAGGTCCTCACTCCAGCGCTCGGGGCGAGCTCCTTGCCATCTGACGGGTGGGAAGACTGAGGCTCCGAGGAAAGAAGTCACAAAATTGGGAAGTGACATAGTCCAGGGCCGGGACTAAGGTGCGGCAAGGAAGACATTCTCCTGGGTGCAGAAATTAAGGAGTTGCCAGAAACTCAGTAATCAAGATAATTTTTTTTTTCTTTAAGGAAGATTAACCCTGAGCTAACATCTGCTGCCAATCCTCCTCTTTTTGCTGAGGAAGACTGGCCCTGAGCTAACATCTGTGCCCATCTTCCTCTATTTTGTATGTGGGATGCTGTCACAGCATGGCTTGATGAGCAGTGTGTAGGTCCACTCCTGGGATCTGAACCCACGAACCCTGGGCCATCGAAACAGACCATGTGAACTTAACCACTAAGCCACCGGGCCAGCCCCTCAAGATAAATACTTTAATGCAATATTTAAAATAGTCAAAGTCAGTGCTAACAAACTCGGATGCACAAAGTATCACAATTTTAAATAAAGCCAGACTGTTGGTCTTTTTCACAACTTTGCAGTCTTGTGCAGGGGAACCAGCCGCTTCCAATTGTCCCGTGGTTCCAGTACACACGGTCATCGAGGGCCTGCCAGCTGGGTCTGTGGGGGGTGCCAACACGGGGCTTGATGTATAGTCATGTTTTTGTTGGGTTTTTGGTTTTGGGGGGTTTTCTGCTGAGGAAAATTCGCCCTGAGCTAACATCCGTACCACTCTTCCTCTAGTTTTTAGTATGAGGGCTGCCAGCTCAGCATGGCCACTAAGAGAGCAGTGTAGGTCCATGCCCGGGAACCAAACCTGGGCCACCGAAGGGGAGCACGCTGAATTTAACCACTAGGCCACTGGGGCTGGCCCCTATAATCATGTTTTTTTTTTATTGTAGGCTGTTTAATAACTTTTCCCACTTGGTTCAAAATATGGGAGGATGTTTCAGTAAACGCATATAGGAGCCTGCGTGTTTCCTCTTGCCTGTGGCTTGGCCCGCACCAGAATTCTCCTCCAGGCAGCCTGAACAGAAGTCTCTGTCCTTAACTATCCCCTTCTGGGAGGTTCTACAGCTTTGCACAGGCGGCCTCATGGAATCCTCATTACCAGGTGTGGGGGCTCGGAACGTGGCCTCTGATCTCAGGCCGCCTGAGTTCACATCCCCGCCTGACCACGTCATCGCTGTGTGGTGCAGGCAGGCAGCTTCTCTTTCCTGGGCCTCAGGGTCCGCGTTTGTCAAGTGCGGTCACAGGAGCCCCCCCTCATCGCTGAGTTGTTGTCAGGTTGTTGTAAGGACCAAAGGCGTCCGTCCGCGGAGGACGCTGGAGTAGAGCGTGGCACAGAAGAAACCCAGTGTGTGCATGAGTATCCTTATTATTCACGGCAATTATTATATTCATTTTCTATTGCTGCTGTAACAAATTATCACAAAATTAGTGGCTTAATTTGGTATCTTACGGTGCTGGAAGTCAAAAATCAGACCTGGCTCTGATGGAGCTAAAATCACGGTGTCGGCAGGGCCACATTCTTCCCCGAGGCTGCAGGGGGGAATCTGTTTAGTCGCCTTTTCTGGCCTCTGGCGGCTGCCCGCGGTCCTTGGCCTGTGGCCTCTCCCTCCGTCTTCGGAGCCACAACAGCGGGTCAAGTGCTGCTCACACCGCATCCCTCTGATCTTGTGGAGTCATCTCTCCACCCATCCCCCATGCCTCCCTCTACCACTTTATGGACCCTGAGATTATGTTGCACCTGCCTGGATAACCCAGCATACCCCCCGTTTGAAGGTCAGCGGGTTAGCAGCCGTAACCCCATCCACAGCCTCAGTTCCCCTTTGCCATGTAACCGGCTTAGTGAGAGCTTCTGGGATTGGTGGGGGGGCATTACTCTGCTTCCCACACTTGCTCACCCATCAGTCAGCATTTATTCACAGTATCCACCGTGCACCAGGTGTGCGGTCACAGCAGTGACAAAACAGATGAACACTCTGTCCTTGCAGAGCTTACATTCTAACAGGGAGATAGACAATAAACAAGATTCTTTTTTTAGGTAAAACTCATAGTGTTTTGGACAGTCGTGGATTCACGGGGGGAAATAGAGCGGGAGAGGGGACTGAGCAGCTGGCACGGAGCAGACATGCTGTGAGGTAGGGGTGGGGGCTGGCGAGAGCAGAGACCGAGGAGAGGAAGGGAGCCCCCAGGGAGGTCTGGGGAAGGGCATTCCCCGCAGAAGGAATAGCACTTGCGCAGGCGGCTGCACCTGCGTGTCTGAGGAGCAGCGAAAGGACCAGTGTGGCTGGAGGGAGAAAGCACAGAGTGATGCCTAGAGCTGGTGATGGGCCAGGGCGGGTGGACCACTGGGAGAGCTGTGGCCTCGTCTCGAGTGAGGTCAAAGGGCGAGAGGAGGGACGGGATCTGACTTGGGTTCTGTGTCACTTTCCTGTGGCTGCTGTGACAAATTAGCAGGAACTGAGTGGCTTGAAACAACAAACATGTATTCTCTCGAAGTTCTGGAGCCCAGAAGGCTGAAGTCAAGGCTCAGGCGGGCCACGCCCCTGAAGGCCCCAGGGGAGAAGCCTTCCTTGCTCCTACAGCTCCAGGGTTCCTGGAGTTCCTTGGCGTGGAGGCGCTTCCCTCCCATCCCTGCGCCATCCTTGCATGGCCCTCTCCTTGGGGGGTCTGTGTCCTTTTCTGTCTCCTACAAGGACACTGTCGTTGGGTTTAGGGCCCACCCTCATCCGAGAGGATCTCACCTTGGTCCTTACGTGATTACATTTGCAAAGACCCTGTTGCCAAGGAAGGTCACATTCTGAGGTTCTGGGTGGACATGAATTTGGGGGGAGACACAATTCACCCCACTAGAGGTTCTAGCAGGATCTGCCGTGTGGAGCGTGCTCTGTGGGCAGACAGACAAGGGCTGGGTGCTGGGAGCCCGGGGACCAGGCCACTGCAGTGGTCTGGGAGAGGCGGGGCGTGGGCCGGGGAAGCAGGAAGGCGGTGACAGCCCTCAGCAACCCTGTCCTGACCTAGCCCCAGAGATCGTGGCTCCTGTGGCCCTGGGCAGGAGGGTCAAAGTTCAGGGGAGGGCGTCCTCTGTCCCCTGCCCTCAGGGACACAGATCACTGCTGCTCTGTCCACACGGATGCCCCCAGGACAAATCTACAGAGGCCAGAAGAAACCCTGTGCAGCCTGTGTGTGTGTGTGTGTGTGTGTGTGTGTATTTATTGTAGCAAAAAACACCTAACATAAAATTTACCCCCTTGGCCATTTCAAGTGTACAGTATAGTAGTGTTAACCATGTGCACATTTTTGTGCAGTCGATCTCCAGGGCCTTTTCCTCTTGCAAAATTGAAACTAAAGCCATTGAGCATCTCCCCATTTCCCCTCCCCCCACCCTGGCCACCACCCGTCCACGCTTGCTCTGAGAGTTTGGCTGCTTCTGATGCCTCCTAGAAGCAGGATCCTGAGTATTTGTCTCCTGAGAGGGCTTTTTAGAGAAGAGAGAGACTTCTAGAAACAGGAGGGCGGGTGTGGACAAAGCCCTGTAGCCGTGTCAGACGGTTTTGACCTAGACCAGGTGGGCCAACCACGCCGCCTGGGCCATCTGTTTTTGTCCAACCCGGGAGCTTAAAATGGTTGTTACACATTCAGACAGTTGGGGGAAAAAATCAAAATAAGAAGAATATTTCAGGACACATAAAATGACATGAAATTCAAATTTCAGTGTCCCCCAGTAAAGCGTGGTTGGCACACAGCCCCTTCCAGTCACTGACATCTCGCCTGTGGCTGCTTTCGCACTGGTTGAGTGGCTGCCACAGAGACCATGTGGCCAAAGCAGAAAATATTTCCTGTCTGGCCCTTCACAAAAGATGTTAGCCTGTCCCCTGACCTAGACCCACAGAGAGAAATACAGTTTATGTTTTAACACTATGCAGGCACTCGGGTAATTGAAAGAAAGTCCCGACACACTACCACTTACCCCGACCTGAGATAGATCCGTGTTTTCAGTTCTCTTCTCTGCTGTTGTAACAGGATCTTGGAGTGATAAGAACACAGACTGAGGAGCCAGGCTGCTTGGGTCCAGATCTTTGTTTTGCTGTTGGCTGTGTGACCATGGGAAATTGATTAACTTCTCTGTGCTTCAGCTTCTTCACTCCTGGGGTGGTTGTGAAGATTAAATTACTTCATAGACGAGCAGCATTTAGCCGTGCTTGTTGCACATGGGGCCCCAGACAAATGTCAGCCACTTCAAGCACTGAAATTCATCTTTTCTACGGTGATGGTTCCGCCTGCTAGATTCATTTCATGGCCCACTCGGGGTCCCCAGTTTGCCGATACTGTTCCAGACAGGAGTGGAACAGTGAGGTCTTTGAAGAATAATGTGCTGGGGCTAGACCCCGTCTCCAGGACCTCAGGAAAGCTTCTCCCATGCCCTGAGCCTCGCTTTTCTGCTCAAGTACACGACGCTGTTAACAGCAACAGTATCAACAGGAAGGTGGTGAAATTAGCCTCATATGACCGAGGAGGAGACTAAGGCACAGAGACGTTAAGCAACTTGCTTGAGGTCACACAGCTAGGAAGTAATGGAGCTTGAGTCTGAGGTCAGGCTTTCAGGTCAAGATTCAGTGCTGTTACCAGAAATGGGAGTGTCTGGGGGGCAGAAGGAGGGGAGGGGGATCCAGGGGCTTATCACTGAATGGCGCTGTCCGGCTCAGCCCTTGGTATGCCCCCCGCTGTGGCCTCCGAGCTCCAGGGGGCCAGAAGCACCCGATGGGGCTCCTGCAGGTAAGCAGCCTGGCTGGATGCATTAGCCACCCCCGCTGCTGGAGCAGGACAAGGGGCTCAGCTGCCACCTCCTCCCCTGGGAGTTGGAATTCTGTGCACAAACCCGCTTTCCGTTCTCCAGTGTTTAAAGGACCCTCCGATTCTCAGGAAATCCAGAAACTTTGGCAACTCCAACTTACCAGAAAACCCCCTCCCCAAGCCCTGTCCTTCCATGATAAACTAAGCTTTCTGGGTGGTTAACTCATGCACGTGGTACAGAGCAGCAGTTACGTCCTCCTCCCGTGTCCTGCAGCCTCCACGACTCTCCGCGGAAGCAGCCCTGTCCCCGGTTGCTGGTGTCCTTCCCGAGAGTCTGTGCTTGTCTGAGCGTATGTGTACACTCGACACTGTTTACTTAAATGGTAAAAACCCGACCCCCAAACTACCAGGACTCCTAGCCTTCAGCTGCTGCCGGCGGCCGCTCCGCTCCACTCTTCCCATCACAGGTGCAGCGTCAGGTTCTGGATTCTGTCAGAGACCCGGGCCCATCGGGGACGCCATCAGTGAATTTCCTTCAGTAACCAGCTGCGGCCTCGTCGGCCTCAGTGGGAAGGCGTGCGGGAATCAATTAGTGATGTCTGCCGTGGCCAAGGGAGCGGATGGGCGGGGTGGGTGCTGCAGACTTTCCTCCCTGGGTTTAGAAGGTGTCTCCCGAACTCCGGGCCCTCAACTATCTTATTCACAATTTTGTCACATCTAAGTACCACCTGTACTATTATTTGATTTCTTTTTTTAAATCTCCAGGCTTCTTTTGGCTTAAAATAAATCCATTTTTAAAAAGGCAAATTTATAGCGCTGCCTTTAGTGGAAAGCCGGCATTGTTTGCCATAAATGGAAAGAATTGGTAAAAATAAACTCGTTGGAAATAAAACAGTATTATTAAACTCTTCCCAAGGCTGCAAACCTGAAGCCAGGGCTCTCTCAGCTAAAAAGAGAGACGAGCGAGTGTTAGAGATTTTCTCCCGGGCCCAGGAATAATCAATACACACTGAATATTCACTGTGTCCAGGGGCTGCCTCATTAGATGCTCGCAGCTGCCGTATAGTACAGAAATTATTATCACGTCCATTTTATAGAGCAGGAAACTGAGGCACAGAGAGGGCGGATCCTGTGTTCAAGGTCGCTCAGCTAATGAGCAGGGAAGCCAGGATTTGGATGCAAGCTGTCTAGCTCCAGAGTCCAGGCTTTTAACCTCTGAGCGAGGCTGCCTATGAGATAGGTTGAAAGAGTCATTTAAAATTGTCCTTTGAACCACCACTGGGAATTTCTGTCCCACTCTGGGACCCCTGGACTAGTAGAAAAAGCAAAACTAGATTAGGATGTAAGTCTGGATTCTAATCTTGTCTCTGTTACAAGATCATCTGTGGCTGTGGTCATTCAGTCTCTGATCCTCGGTTTCCCCATCTGTAAGGTACAGGAGTTGGGCTGTATTTGAGTTTCTAGAGGGCAGGAACCGTCCCTTATCTCGCAGGACCTATGACATCTGGGACACATTATCTGTTAGAGCTCATCCAGTCCCAGGCAACAGAAAACGCGGTGTCCTGGCTTCCCTCTAGCTTTCATCCTAATATTCACAAGATGGCTGCTTCACCTCCAGCCCTTACCTCCATATTCCAGGCAGAAAGAAGAATCAGGAAGGAGCAATGCCGTGATCAGGAAAGCTAAAGTTTTCAGGTTTTGTTTGATTGAGTGGATTTGTGTCCTGTGGCCACCCTTGGCTTGAGAGGAGACTAGAGAAGTGATTCTTTTTAGTGGTTGCTTTGCTGTGGATTCTCTTAAGAATGGGGAGGAAATGGATATTGGGTGGGCAGCCATCAGACAACTCTAAATACTTGAAGAAGGAAAGGGGAGCAGGCTCATCGCTCAGACCCCTTGCAGCTGTGCAGAGCTGTGATGAAAGAACATTCATCCTCGCCTCCCGTGCAGAGCTCAGTGCCCAAAAGCTCGAATGTTCTGTTTTTCCATAAAAGGGCTTCTCTGTGAACCTCTACATGACGGGGCCACTTTTGTTTTTACTGGCAGACTGGCTCCAGGGGAATGAGAGTTCACCGCGGGGCAGATGGAGATTTGAAATCTGCAGGAGGCGCAGGCAGGGAGCCCTCGCGAAGGGAAGGTTTGAAGAGGGGAAGGCAAACCTTCAGCCTGGAAGGTCACGTAGAAGTCGTTATGTGTCAGGTGCCTGCCAGCTGCAGCCGAGGGCAGGATGTGGCCTTGGGGCCCGGTTACCTCTCCCTGGTTCCCCGGTCCTGAGCGTGGACCCCATTTCTCGCCACAGTGGCCCACCGGCACCCTTCCGATGCTGTGTTCGTAAGGCGGTGTTTCTCCTTTCCTTTATGACCTGGCCTGACTTAGCATTTTTCCCATCACTTTCCAGCTGGGCGGCCTTAGACAAGTTTCTTAACCTCTCTGTTCCACAGCCTCCTCATCTGCGTCGTGGGCTGAGAATAATTCCCACTCCGTAGCATTGTTATCAGGTTAAATGAGTTAAACATATGAAGCTCACAGGCTTTCCTGGTGCATGATGAGCTCTCCCTTCAGGTTCTTGTATCATTGTCATCATTGTCCCACATGAGGGGGTGGACAGAAGTTGACACCTTCCCAAACAATGTTGGGTGGGTTTGGGGTAATTATCTCCTTTTTGCCGTGGTCGGGAGGAAAAGTTCAATGTGATGAGGTTTCTAGATCCCGATGAAGTTATCCCAGAACATCTTTAACCACAGGCCTCAATCCGTGTTTTGGAGGGAGGGCGTGGGGGGTGTCCATGGCCCCCGTTGGCGTGGAGCAGCGCTGGGCACCAGGGATCAGCACAGCCCTTCCCGTCGCCTCTGCTTGTGGTTTCACACGACTCCGGGGCGCCCTTCCCGTCAGAGTCATCATAGACCGGCCTCGTCATCAGGACGGTTTTCAACAGGTGGCGCTCAGGTGTCAAGAAGGCGATGGCTTCTTCCAACGGGGCTGCTTTTCGTCCGCTCGCGCCCACGCGTCCAGGAGCCGCGGGGCCCACCAACACTCCCTGCATTTATTCGTTCATTCAGTGAGCGTTTGTTGACACCTGTGGGATGCTGGGCATTGTTCCAGGTGCTTGAGATGCATCAGGGAAGAAAATAGACAAGACTCCACTTTTGTGGTGGGAGAGACAGACAGCCAGCAACAGAGGTGATGGAATGAATAAGCACGTCGTGCTGTGGGGTGGTAAACGCGATGCACGAAGAACAAACCAGCGTCGTCAGGAGGCCTGGGGCGAGGTGGTGGGATGGCAGGCTGCACCTTTGGTGGGCGATCAGGTGAGGTCTTTGCTGAGAAGGAGGCACTGAGCCGCTGGTCCCTTCAGCCACCGAGTATCTGCAGAACTCGGTTATGCCAGTTCTTTCAGTCGCTCACTCAGCGAGCGTTTATTGAGGGCGTGCTGTGCCCAGACACCGTGCCGGGTGCTCGACTAACAGTCGCTCATTTGCTCCCACGGAAATCCCGTGAGATAAGTACTCATATTTCTCCCATTTTGTAAATGAGCAAATCCAGTCCCAGAGAGGTCAAGTGACCTGCCCAAGGCCACACAGCCAGGAGTGGCAGAAGCTGCTTCTGAAGCCAGGTCTGAGAAGCTGTGTGTACACGTCCAACCACTTCAGTGTACTCGGCAGACACTCCCACTAAGCACATCCCTGCCATTGGGATCGTTGCTGTGAAGGACGAGCACAGGGCCCTTTGAGGAGCAGTGACTGGGCCTGGGGAAATGCAAAGAAAAATGGAACAGTTCCTGCATATAGATTGGCTATTGCTGTGTAACAAACAGCCCCAAACTTAGTGGCTTAAGACAGCAACAATGTATGACTTCTCAGGGTTTCTTGGGTTGGCTGGGCTCAGCTGAGTGGCTTTTCTGCTCTTCCCGGTGATCCCTCGGGTCCCTCCCGAACCACATTCAGCCGAGACGTCCGGGAGGGCCATGCTCGCTCGTCTGGCGGTTGGCGCTGCCATAGGCTGAGCGCCTTGATCCTCCTCCACGTGGCCGCCCCTCCGCCAGGTGTCCAGCCGGC
Source organism: Equus quagga (assembly GCF_021613505.1). NCBI lineage: Eukaryota > Metazoa > Chordata > Mammalia > Perissodactyla > Equidae > Equus > Equus quagga. The sequence goes on from NC_060278.1 coordinate 97,798,168, forward strand.
TTCCTTACATCGGGGCGGCTGGGCGCCAAGAAGAAGAAGGCGGAAACTGCCAGCTCTGTCAAGGCCTGAACTTGGAAGTTCTGGAACATCACTTCTGCCACGTATTGCTATTAGTCGGAGCGAGTCACGAGGCCAGCCCAGATTCAGGGAGAAGGGGAAGCTCCCCCAGGTGGGGGAGCATCCACGTGCAGGGGTCGGAGGAACTCCTGGCAGCTGTGTCTGAGGGCAGCCTACCACATTCTGCCTTAAAAACTGCTCGCAGGTTTCCAGAGTAGCTGCAGGGCAGTGTTCCCGTCAATTTGTCGCTGGAAGGAACTTTCGTCTGGGGCTGCCCCGTCCTTTTCCTCAACATCTTTTCCTGGACAGCCACATAAGCAATGGAATTGCCATAGAACCAGGAGCCCTTTTCTCAGGAATTGGCAGGGCCCGGCCTTTGAGCACGTTGTTTGGCATCTCTGGTGTGTGAGGATTTGCGAATTTAAGGGGTGTGCTCAGCTGCTGGAACAGAGACCACAAGTGACATAGGTTTGAAGGGACAGCGGTTCGTTTCCCTCTTACGTGACAGTCTGGGTACGAGCAGCTCTGCACAGTGAGGGACCCAGGCCCCTTCCATCTTGTTCTTCCACGATCCCTCATTGCTGCCCTCATCCCCATGCCCCGGGACGGCTGAGGCCAGGCCTAGTCCAGGCGGAGGGAAGGGGGAAGTGGGGGTCACACCTTCCTCTTAAGGACACATCTCTGACGTTGCAAACCACCCATCATCTCAGGTGATGTTGGCCGGATCTAAGACGCTCGACCACACTTAGCTACAGGCCAAGCTGGGAGATGCAGTGTTTGAGACCACGGCCCAGCTCAGACCTGCGAGCTTTGTTACTATGAGCGAGAAGGAAAGAACAGACACTGGGGGCAGCTGTCCGGCTCTGCCCCGCATGGTGATGAGGGGAACCAGCAGATGGACATGCCCGGGGATGACGGTGACCGAGTCTGCCGTGATCTCTGCACAGAGCACTTGGCCACAGGCCGCCCTCTGGAGCTCCCAGCCCTCTGGGTGTAAGCATCCAGTGTGCGGGGAGCCTCGTGGTGGGGGTGGACTGGCTCCACGTCCTCCCAGCTAAGCGTGAAGTTAGTGCAGATCTGCTTTTTCTGGACCAGTCCTTTCATCTGCTCACAGCGTGTCGCCAAGTGGCTGCAACCACAAACCGGCCAGCCCACGGCCAGCTCTGGGCCAGGTTTGTCACTACAAAATGTGCCGCTGCTTAAGTGCAGGCTGTTCAAGTGAGTTCAAGAGTTCAGCAGCTTGGTGTGTTCCTGGGGGAGGTTCCGACCGACAGATTGAAGCTGCTTCGTGGAGAAACGGACCAAGCACAGGCTCTTCCTGGAGCTAGCTTGCCGCTTACCAGCTGTGCAACCTTACACATGTTCCTTAACTTCTCTGAGCTTCAGTTTCCTTATTTTTAAGATGGTCAGGGTGGGGTATGATATCTGTCCCCTGACCCCAGGCTATTGTGAAGGCAAAACTGAAATAGTATCAGGGCAGCTTGTCCATTTTCTAAAATTTATTTTGTGTATTTCTCAAAAAGTGTGATTTGTCTCTTTTCGAAGCTTAGATGTTCTACTTAATCCCCTTGAATATCCACTTAGACTGTAAGACCCTTAAGGGCAGGGAGTGTCTTATTCTCCATGATATCCTCAGTGAGGGAGTAATTAGAAGCATGCATGTGTGAATGAGTGAATGGATGAATTAGTGATACGAGGCTCCTGTGGGATGGGGTGGGTTGGGGCACAGCAAATGCAGATGCTATGGGAGCAGGCAGGCTGCCCAAGTGCATAAAGTGGGCTGAGCCTGAGAAGAATTGGCTGGCCCTGCTGTATTTTTCTCTTTCTTACTTTTGGTAGAAACATAGTGCTGTGTTAGCATCCTCTGGTGCTGTAACAAAGTACCACAAACTTAGTGCTTAAAGCAACACAGATTCCTTATTTTGTAGTTCCAGAGGTCAGAATTCTAAAATCAGGGTGTCGGCAGGGCTGCATTCCTTCTGGAGGCTCCAGGCCAGCATCCCTTCTGTTGCCTTTTCCAGCTTCTAGAGGCTGCCCGCATTCCTTGGCTTGCGGCCTGTTCCTCCACCTTCAAAGCACATCGCTCCAGCTTCTGCTTCCAGGTCTCATCGCCTCTCTCACGCTGACCCTCCTGCCTCCCTCCTGTTAAGACCCCATGATCACATTGAGCCCATTTGAATATCCAAGATAATCTCCCCGTCTCAAGATCTTTACCCTAATCACGTCTGAAAAGTCCCTTTTGCCATGTAGAGTAACATAGTCACAAGCTCTGGGGAGGAGGACATAGACATCTTTAGGGGCCATAATTCAGCCAACCAGATACACAGAGACATTTTTTAACTGTAAGAAAGATATCAGGCCTACGATGATAGGATTAATCCTCAGCATTGGGGAGACAATAAGGAGGGGTGGGGAGTGTGGTCACATGGCGAGCACGTGCTCCATGCAAAAGGGGCAGCCGCTACTCATTTCTAGTGTATGACTGCATGTGAGAAAGTGGGTCCAGTTTTCCAGAGCTTCCCTCACTTCTTTGTTCAAATAGAAGCCCCCAATCTGGATTTTTGTGTGAAATTATTAAATTTTGTTAGTTTTAAAAATGCTATGTAGCAGTTCCCTGGCAGATGTATGAAATGTACCAGGTCGAGATGCTGTAAGAGGAAACCGAATTACTGTACATATTTCACCTCATTCTCTTCATCAAAAGAGAAATAAATAGCAGAAGTGAGAGCAATGAGAATCATGATATTAACAGTGGTTGACACGAGTTCCGGCGTTTCTGAGGACCTGATACGGTTCTCAGCACATTCCGTGTATTTATTCATCCGATTCTCACAATGCCCCTGTAAGGTGGGTGCTATTTTTAATGCCCATTTTACAGACGGAGAGATTGAGGCACGGAGAGTTAAGTAACTTGCACGGGGTCGTGTAGCCAGTAAGTAGCAGATTCGAACTCCATCAGTCAGAATCTATGTTCTTTTTCTTTTTTCAACTTTTTAAAGTAAGTTTAGAGTTAGAGAAAAGTTCCAAAGACAGAGAGTTCCCATGCACCCTTCACCCACCTTCCCCTAATGTGACATCTTACCGAACTGCCGTGCAGAGACCAAAACCAGGAGATGAACCTTGCGCCATGCTGGTAACTGAACCACAGACCTTATCCGAAATTCGCCAGTTTTTCTACAAACGTCCATTTTCTGTTCGTCATCCCACATTGCATTTAGTTGTTGTCCCTCTTCTGGTTTTGGGTCTGTGACAGACCCCAAGTCTTTCATGACCTTGACACTGGTCAGGCATTTGGCCAAACGTCCCTCAATTTGGGTTTGTCTGATGTTTGCTCGTGATTAGATTGAGGTTGTGCGTTTGGGGCAAGGAGACCACACAAGTGATGTCGTGTCCTCAGTGCCTCTGATCAGGGGCTGCATGGCCTCGGTGTGTCTTATTACCGTGCCATTAACCTTGATCAGCAGAGTCCACGCCCTATAACCCCTGCGTTTAAATGCATTCCTTGTGCAGAGAGAGGAGAAAATGAAAACACAGAATATTCAGGATGCGTCGGCCGGCTTCACCTGTCCCTTGGGCTGAGCTGATACATAGGATGTGCTTTGCAAATGTGGATGGCCCTCCGAGTTTTAAGACAGGCTTAAAAACACCCGCTAGTGCCGGTGGGAGCAGGGACGAACAACACCCGAGTTCTGGGACTTTGGGATCATTTGAGCTGCAGAGATTGGAAGAGCGGGCCGGAGAAGGGCAAATAAATCCAGCCGAGATGAAAGGCGAGGGCCGCAGCTGCTCAGACCATCAAATCTTTAAAAGCAACGTGAGGTTTCAGGGCGAGGGGTGAGTTATGGCTCTTAGGACCCAGGACAAGACGGCTTTGATCTAAACGTGGGAGACATCTTAAGGGAAGCTGTGGCCTTTGCCTAAGTTATTCCAGGGGTGCATTAGGGGGACCCGGTTGGAATTTACAGGTCTGCACAAGGAACCTTACTGCTAATGGCAAACACTTGAACCAGGCAGCTTTGTAAGCAGAGGAGCGGAGTTGACGTTGGAGGGAACCGGCCGGCGCTCCTGCGAGGACCTGACGGGGAGGCACGTTTTATGAGGCTCTTTGCCCGTCATGCCGGACAGATGAGGATTTGCGATCTTAGGAGGCGGTCAGGGATTGCCGTGGGAGGTCATTTCGGTGCGCACTTGACCTCTCTATTTGAAAAAGTATCAATTTGGAGAAGGCTGTCTTTACTGGCAGGAAACTTTAGACCAGAGGCCTTCCCGTGGCTTTTTGGACAGCCACCCTGTCGCAAACCAGATGTTGGCCTCTGTTTGCCCCAGGGCGAGCCCCTGGCCTCCAGCGGGCTTTCTCCTCTGTGCCGAGCCAGCTGCCAGGGAGTTGTACGAGTGCCTTCTGCAGGGCCTCGCCGTTGCCACACAGCCTCGGTGCCTGCGGCTGGCGTCGCAAACCTGGTCCAGTCAGCCCAGCCGCAGGGACAACACGCAGGGGTCACGGCGAGGAGGAGGCGGACAAGGGTTTTCAGCCGGGCTAAATCCAAACCCCGCTGAAGCTATTAATGACCCTTCCAATGGGAGGGAAACTCCAGCAGGTGGGAGCTGGAAGAGCACTGAGATGAACAACACAGGCCCTGCAGTCAGACAGTCCTGGGTTCAGATCCCGGCTCTGCCACGTAGGACTCTGAGTTGCAGGTTGCAAGTTTCTTAACCTCTGTAGCTTCGATCTCTCACCTCCCACAAGTGTTACTGAAATGTGGAGCTTTCCCTGGCCACCCGCCTGCACCCCGCCTTCCCTCGCCCCCGCTCTCACCGTCTGACACGTTATCTTACACACTTACTCACTTTTAGCCCTCCCCGCTACGATGCCGGCTCCACCGAGGCAGTGGTTTCCGTCGTCTTGTCCATTGCTGTGTCCTCAGTGCTCAGGAGAGACTGGCACATCCTAGGTGCCCGGACAACGTTGGTGAGATGAGTGAAAAGGGGTCACCCTAGGGCTGCTCTGTTCTTGTTCCCCCTTGTCGGGCGGGAGGTAAACCGGAAAACCAAGGAAAGGGGCTTCGCGGAGCTCCCGGCGCGTGGTACGTGCTCAACGGTCAGAAACTGTCATCAAGGTCAGTTCACTCCCTTTTTAATTTATTCACTCAGTGAATAGCTATCGAATGTTTGCTACTGCCAGGTACCGTACTGGAAGCTGGAGATAGTGCCAAGAACGAGACAGACATTCTTTTTTGTTTCCAAAAATTATTTCCAGAGAGCCACGTGCTGCCTACTCTTCTAGAAACTGAGCAGAAACTGAAGAAAAGACAAAGTCCCCGCTCTCAAGGAGCCACATCCTATTGGGAATGAGAAACAATAATGTGTATCTCACACATAAGATGATTTCCGCGGGTGGACGTGCTACCAGCAGAAAAAAGTCAAAACCCGGGTAGAGTATAAGGTGGGGCTAGAGGGGGCTGGGGGCCACTTTAGCTGGACTGGTCAGGGGCGTTCCCTCTGAGCTGAGACCGACTGAGGAGCAGCCAGCTGGGGGAGGGGTCAGGGCCTCCCGCTGTGGTCCCCAGTCTCACAGCATCAGCACCACCTGGGAGAATGAGAGAAATCTCAGGCCTTTCCCGGAACCTGCGTAATGTGCTTTTTAACAGGATTTCCAGATGATTCCTGTGCCCACTAATGTTTGAGAAATGCCGGGCTACCAGAGGGTATTCCAGCCAGAGGGAGGAGCAAACGTAGAGGATGCTCTCGACGGCCAGGTGGCTGGAGGGAGGGGAGAGGGGTATCTTGGTTTGCTAGGGCCGCTGTAACAGGTACCACAAGCTGGGTGGTTTGGAACAGCAGAAATTTACTCCCTCACAGTTCTGAGGGCCAGAAGTCCAAAGGCAAGGTGTCTGCAGGGCTGGCTTCTTCTGGAGGCTCCAAGGGAACATCTGGTCCTCGCCTCTCTCCCAGCTGCTGGTGGCGGCCAGCAATCCTGGGCGGTCCTTGGTTGTAGACTCGTCGCTCCAGTCTCTGCCTCCATCTTCATGCGGCCCTCTTCCCTCTGTGCCCCGATTTCTCTCCTCTTAGGAGGACCGCACTCGTGGATCCGGGCCCACCCTAACCCAGTATGACCCATTTTTAACTTGATTACATCTGCAAAGACCCTGCTTCCAAGTAAGGTCACGTTCATAGAATATATCCTTTTGGGGGACACAGTTCAACCCACACCAAGGCGGAAAGGTGGGGCTCAGTGAAGCCAGAGCGGAGACGGGCCAGCCGGGCCTGTGGACGCAGTGAAGGGTTATAAGTGAGAAGCCAGGGAGGCTGTGACCGACCTGGAAAGGAGCTCTGGGCGGCTGTGAGGACAATGGACTGAACCCGAGGCAGGGTGGCTGCAGGAAAATCAATGAGGAAACCGTGCAGCCCCCGGGCAGGGAGATCCTCGGCAGTAAGAATACAGCCTTTGGTCTTGGGATCCACTGTGACCCCCGATCTGTTTCCACCGCCCTGAGTGAAGAAGTCGCACAGTCAAGCCTTCCCTGTGTTGTATCAGATCACGTCACTCCCCTGCTTAAAAGCCTCTGTCTAGGGCTTCCCATGCAATGAGAGATAAACGCCAGCGCCTTCCTGTGACTCCCTGCCGCCAGGCCCTGCGTGACAGCCCTGAAGCCCTCTCTGATCACATCATAACTTCTGCTACCCCCACCCCGTCCTCTCCATTTCACTCCCACTGGCTTTCTTTCCATTCTTCCCACCTTAGGGCGTTTGCACTTTGCTGTTCCCCAACCTGAAATGCCCTTTCCCCAGATCTCCATGTGGCTGGCTCCTCCCCATCCTTCTGCTCAACTGCCACCTCCTCCAAGAGGCCCTCCAACTTCATCAGTGCTCTGCATAACTGAAATTAACCAATACCCATGCCTGGTCTGGTGTGATCTCACAGTGGCCTCGCGACCCTGCGCCGTGCCTGTCATCACCTGGCGCCGCGGCCTGGACATCTTTTCATGCCGCACGTGTGGATCCGCGTGGGGTCGCTCTCTCCCCGGCAGCGTTTGTGCCCTCTTTGGCCCCTTCTCCCCCATCTCTGCCCCGGCAGTATTCCGACTCGTGTGGCAGAGACGCAGTGACAGGGCAGCCTGTCTGAAATGGCATTCTCAGGAATGCGGATTGCTTTATTGCCAGTTAAATGTGCTCTATGCTACCTGTGAATGAGGCCATTGTGACATTTAGCAACTGATTTGATCAAACCCAGATGTGGACTGGACTCCACGTGGAGCAAAGATGCAGGGGGACAGGCTCGGGGTGCGCGTTTTGGGTTTTTTAAGTCAGCAAAATGGGGAGACTACTCAGCGTCAGCAAGACAGACGTGGCGCCGCCCTTGCTGGCCTGTGGACCAGGCGTCCTTGTTGGTCTCAGAGCGAGAGCTCAGTCTGGGTCCCCCCAGTCCTTTGTTTTCATTTGGGGTCGGCTGTTTGGCCCTATCCAAGTTGTTTTGGTTTTTTTTTTTTTTTACTCTTCCCCGGATATTTTTGTTCCCGTTAATATTTTTTTAAATGGCAGGTCAATGAAACACGAGCATTGTTGACACCTCCGATGGTAATTATTAGCACACAAAGAATAATAACCCCAGCTACCATTTATTCACCGCTCACTCTGTGCTCGGCTCTGCCCTTTACCTGCCTCATCTCGCAGAATCCTTGTAATAAACCAGATCAACTAGGCTTAGTTCCATCTTACAGAGGGGGAAACTCAGGCTCGGAAAGGTCAACCACTTGCCCATAGTCACCAGGCCACATCCTGTGTGGATTCTCTGTTGTCTTCCACTTCTTCCAAGCTCTTAGATCCAACAAGACAGGACCCACCTCTTTCTCAAGGTAGAAACCTTGGCACCTACTGGGCACTCAGCAAAAGTTCATGGAATCGATGAGTGAATGTCTGAATGGAGGAATGCAGGTCGAGGGCGGGGCCAGCCTTGGCCTTCACCTCCTTGTATTCTGGGTGAAGAAAGGAAGCAAAGGCATCAGCCTATGAAGATCTGTGGGCTGTGCGTCTCTGGAACCTGGGCCGTGGTTGGGACCTGAGGGGTGGGGTCTCATTCAGGCTCACCTCTCTCTGCCCACCGGTGGCCTCTCCATCTTCTGCATTGTCTGCGGGCAACTTTTTGTATCAGCCACCAATTACATAGCCAGCCCTTTGGACTTACAGGCCTGGTATGTTTTCAGCACTTTTATTTTAACATTGACATCATTAGGACTTAATTAAGATGAATGAATATGTGCTTTTGAGTGTCGCTGTGGACCCAGAAGAGCAGGTCCCCCTGCTGTGGGGAAAGAAGTTGTAAGATGGATTCCAAAGTGGGTGACATGATGAGGGGCAGCTTGTCCGCTGGGCTCATCCGTGAGGCCTTCTTTGCACTGCCTGGGGTGGCCTGTCAGATCCGTGGGGGACAGTGAAGTCGAGTTGGCGGAAAAGAACTGAGGTGGGCGGTGACTTGTGCCATTTGCCACGGCTGCTGGTGGGCGGGCTGCACAGTCGCCGGCAGGGAGCCTGGCCTTGCCCTCTGCTCTGCCACCTCCTAACAGGACCCACTTCCTAGGTTGTGCTGGAGATTAAACAAGATAACGCGTGTAAAATGATGAGCCCTCAGGCAGGTAATAAGGGCTCCATAAATGGAGCTATTACTGTTACTTTATTATTATTTGTCCAACTGCTGATGCCAGGAACTGAGAGGCTTCCAAGGGCCTGGATTAAGTTAAAGCTGAGGTTGGCCCAGGAAAGGGAGGAGAGGTTTTCCGTAGTGACTGTCACCATCTCCTTAAGAGAGGAGGAAATGCCGAGGCCAACGAGCCCCAGAAGGGATGTGCAGAGTCCCCAGGAATCAGAGAAACGTGAATTTAAGACAACAAATGGCTACCACGTTAGTCCTACTAGGAAAGCCAAAATTCGCAAGTGCAATTATGCCAAGTGCTGGTGCGGCCGCAGGGCTGTGGGAACTGTCAGCACGCCGATGGGACCGTGCACCTGGCATCCCTGCCGGGAGCTGTCACCCACCCCTTAGGGAAGTTAGGTCTGGATGGCCTCGGCAGCCAGCTGTGCCTCTCCCGGTGAAACATCCTGAGGAAGCTCCACACAGGCCCACAAAGGCACGAGTCCGAGGATGCTCACGGCAGTCTTGTTGTGCATGGAGATGGAGGTATCCCAGGTGGTCTCCTGGAGGAGGGAGCAGGAGAGACATGGAGAACGGCCCTGAGGGAGGGCCGGGCCGCTGCCAGGACGACTGGCGAGACGCACCCACAGCAATGTGGATGGAGCCCGAGCACTTAATGCTGGGCGAAAAAACTGAGAAACCACATGAGATATAAAGTAATGAAATGTAACAGACAGACACACCCACAGCAACATAGATGGGTCTTAAGAACTTGATACCGGGTGAAAAAAATGAGAAACCTAAGAAACATGACACATCGAATTTACAGAAATTATATACCTGCCCACAAAACACTAGTGCACTTTTTGCAAGAACACATACCAATGAAAGGATGCACGCCAGACACACTAGTTATTGCCTGTGGCTTGATGGGGAGTGAGAGGAAACAAATTTTTAAACCAAGAGAGGTCCGGGTGCACTACTGAGAAAATGTGTCATGAACTGAATTAATTCAACATTAGCCCCTGATGTTTTGCAGGATGAGAAAAAGGGATGCTTTCCATACGAGTTCCCTGACGTTGGTGGAGGCACAGTTCCAGGGACATAAAGAATTCCTCTGTCCTCTGTATAGTAGGCACATATGTCAGTCTGTGAGCTCAGGCAGGTGCAAAAATAGAACGCACTTTATTCTTGGTATTTCAACAAAATTTCTATTCTGAGCCGCCGTTCCCCTGGGCTGGTGGGAAAGTTGCATCTTAGACTTTTAGGGCTTCCCCTACACTCTCCAGAATTTAGGCCGTGCTTCTGGAATCTTACCCAGTGCCAGTGTGTTGTGGGGTCGGGGGCTCATCCGGTCCTCCAGCACTGTGACCCAGGCTGCCCCCGAGTCGCCCACTCTCTCGGTCCGTGAGGCCCCTTCTCATCTGCAGCTCTTCACTGCTGTGTCTGCCACAGCAGAGGCACAGGAATCTTCCACTGTTTTGCCTGTCTAGACGAGAGGTCACAAACTGGAAACCCACAGGCTGCATACACCCTGCACGTGTGTTTTTGTTTTGTCCGACTAATCTGTATTTGTTGCCTACATTTAAAAATCAGGAAATTTCATGTACAAACTCAGATTTCTGGCTTCTCTTGAAAAATCAGAAGCCCTGGCTACACTAGACTCATGTTTCTAGGTGACAGAGGTTGGCTGGAGCTGAGCAGCGCTGTGTCAGTTAGCAATGCATTTGGCTGCAAGTAACAAAAAGCCCAACTAACATTGGCTTAAACCATAAGGTATTTATTGTGTGTTTGCAAGAAGTCTAGACCCCAAGGTTGATTTGGCAGCTCACATCCTGAGGTGGCTGCTGTAACTTTAGGGTGTTACATCCTCACATGATCCAGGGGCGGAGCCAGCAGGGGAACAAAAGAAAAGTCTTTCCCAGAAGCCCCTTGGCCAGAACTAGGTTACATGGCCACCTGGAGCTGCTATGAGGGAAATTGGGAAAGCAAGGAGAGAAGCTGACAAGGAGAAAGGAGTTGGGAATGCCTACTGGGAGCCAAATAGTGTCTGCCACAAACTGCCACTGCCTTAATAGAAATTGTGCATTCCAGTTTGCCTCAATCCCCACCACTCCCTATTGTCCCCCAACACTGAAGCTCTGTGTCAGTTGCCATTTATTGTTGTGGCTGCTCTAGCTTCTCCCTCACCTCCCTCACCTGTTGGACCCATAAGGTTTTGAGCTCAGCCTATCTCAGACTGAGCACACCCGGCCACTTCCAATTCGGGGGTCTTCCTGCTTTCTCAGCAGCTGTGTGTGGATACAGAGACCAGAATCTCTGCCCCATGGCTCCATGTTCATTCTCATTCTCTTTCTCCCCCCGCTCCTTACCCTTCCCTCTTGCCCCACCCCATTTCTCTAGCCAGGAGAATTGCTCCACCCTTAAGAAAATCCCCCTTCCTTCGTATTTCCTATGAAGCCATTTTAGCTACATCAGTCTAATTCTTAGCCCGCCAACGGGAGTCAGTCCATGAACTGTTACTGGCCTGTGATCACATAAATACAGAACCAAGAGTAACAGTGAGAAACTGCCACAGCAATTAGATGTTGCCCCAACATGCAAGCACATGCTCATAGATTCGGCTCATAGTGCAGAGTGTAGACCTCTTCAGGAGTTCTTGAATCACACAGGGAATTGCTTGTGGCATGGGTCACATGCTAGTCATGCGCAGCAAACCACGCCTTTGTCCCCAAAGGGTTAAACATTTTATAACTAGTCCTTCACGGAGAGTTCCAGAAGCATTAGCCTGCACCTCAAATCCTCCAGACTTTGGGGCCTGAACTTTGGTCCACGGGAGCCAGGATAAGTCATTTCTGCTATTTCTCCTGCCCACTTGCACATCCCAGCTCAGGGCCCGTGACCTGGCGGTGACTGTCTGGGAGGAGAAATCCCATCGTACATCAAAACGTGGCGGTGACACGCTTGCCTTCCTCCCCTCATCCCGGACGCGCTTTCCTCTTCTCACTGTGATGGCGCGTGAGGAGTCTCCGGTGGGGGAAGGGAGAGTGAAATCGAATCGTCCACCGCGGGCCACCACGGTTTCTAATTGTCTGATCCATCGTGTCAGATCTGCCCTGGGATCCAGCAGGCCGCTCCGCACGGTCCTCTGGATTGCACAGCTGGTGCGGGGCGCGCGGGGTTCTGCCGTGTCGCAGGCGGGCCCCGACCCTTTTATACGATCGTCTCTGGTCCTTGGGCAAACAGGAAGGCTCAGGATTGTGTACAAATACCTGCGCAGTAAACACGTGCGCGTGCCGATTTACACGGAGCGTGTCCCCCCGGCAGACCCCGGCCCTCCTCTTGACAGCGTCATAAAGGAGGATGGGTCTCTTCGAACTGACGGCATTTGAAAGATCCCAAATCTCACCATGTTGTAAGCGGGCGGCCCCTGCGTGCAGGCGCTGTTTTGTGATCTGAGCGAGTGGCGCGTGGTGCCTGGGCAGCCGGGCCAGCTCGTCTTCCCTCGTTGGGGAGAGCCTTCTGCAGGGAATCTCTGCAGCCTGCTTAGATGAAGCCACAATATTTGCCAGCAAAGGCAGAGAAAAAGATGGAAAGGGAGCATGAGGTTGATGCTGAAAGAGTAGGGACAAAAATTGTTCCCTGAACTCGGCGTGGGGTGGGGGGAATCCCAGAGACGCAGATGCCGTCTCTTCTCTCAGGGCTCAAGGTGTGGCGGGTCCAGAGTTGGGGCAGAGGGAGGGATCCTGATCTTTCTGGAGCTCTCGGGACCCTTCCTTTGCTGTTGTCTGAGAGCCAGGCTGTGAGACAGTCCTGGGAGGCAGCGAGAACAGCAATTTTCTTTTCCTTTTAATTGAGGTAAAATTCACGTAACATAAAATTAACCATTAACCATTTTGAAGCGTTAGAGTTCAGTGGCGTTTAGTGCATTCACAATATCCTGCAACCTCCACTTCTATCTAATTCAAAACATCTTCCTTCCTCAAAGGGAAACCCCATACCCATTAAGCTGTCACTCCCAATTCCTCCCTCCCCCCACCGCCGGCAACCCCTTATCTACTTTCTGTCTCTATGGACTTGCCTATTCTGTATATTTCATATAAACTATGGAAATAATGCAACATGTGGCCTCTGGTATGTAGCTCCTTTCACTCAGCATGTTTTCAAGACTCACCCATGCTGGAGCACGTATCAGTACTCCCTTCCTTTTTACAGCTGAATACTACTCCATTGGGTGGATGGGCCACATTTTGTTTATCCTTTCATCACTTGATGGACATCTGGGCTGTTCCACCTTTGGCTGTTGTGAATAGTGCTGCCGTGAATGTGAGTGTGCCAGTTTTTGTTTGAACACTTGTTGTCAGTTCCTTTGGGTATCCTCCCAGGAGTGGAATTGCTGGGCCCTATGGTAGTTCTCCTTAACTTTTTGAGACATCATCAAACTGTTTTCCATGGTGGTTGCACCATTTTGTATTTCCAGCAGCAACGCACAAGGGTTCCAGTTTCTCCACATCCTTGCCAACACTTATTATTTCCCGTTTTGTGTTCTTTGGGGGTTTTTATGGCCAACCTAGGAGATACGAAGGAGCCGCAGATTTCAGCTCAGATGTTGTTGGCGAGTCACGGGGCTGTCCCGACTCGGAGTTTCTGTAGCTGGATGACGCTGTCCCCCTTGGAGCATGGACCAGCAGCATCGAACAAGTCACTACACACAACAGCATCCAATGCTGGGAACGTCTTTCTTGGTACCAATGTCCATCTCCCGGTGCGGTATCACCCACTTCACATGCTCACTGTGGTGAAGGACCAGGAGTTTTCCTTAATTTAGTGTAAAATACAACAAAAATGAATCACTAGAACGTCCTTTCTCAGTGGGGACAATATCACCCAAGGGAGCAAAAACTGGTTTCCAGGAGTGGCGGGGGCAAAAACATCTTACTCTTTCGCTTTTAAGCACAAATATATATAAGTACCTAGCAGATATACAGTATGTCTGAAATATTAACATTTCCTAGGGGAGTGGCAATTAGGGGGAAAGTGTTCAAAAGGATGGGAGGGGGGAGAAGAATGGAAATAATTAAAAAATTTGAGAAAAAAGGAAAATTTTTGAAAGGCGTACAAATGACAAGCTTGATTTTTTGCTATCAGATTCAGCGGACAATGGATGTCCTACCCCCTGGCTCTGGATTTCTGTGTTTCTCTCGTCGTGGATTGGTAATAAACAGTTTGCAGGCAGGCTGCAGTCTGCCACCCACTCTTTGGTAGTGCCACACGAATGCACCGCCACCTTTTGATCCATTGGGAAGTATCTTCCTTCCTGTGTATTCACTTGATTGTGTTCTATCTCTCCTCTCTGAACGTAGGTGTCAGCTCCTTGCTTATGGTAATATCTACAACAGTGCCTGGCGCAGTAATATTTGGTACAATCACTAGGAAATGAATTGTTGATGAGTAAATGAATATCCACTTAAAAATTGTTTTATTGAGCCAGGTGTTAAAAGGCTACTTTTACTTAAAACCCAAGAAAACCAAGCAACCAAAAAAAAGATGGCAGTGCTTCGTGAGTCAGGTGACCTGCAGAATAGTGGTATCTTCAATGAGAAAGAAGCATATTTTGTTCTCACCTGGAAGTCCAAACTGATGTGGCGGTTCTGGTCTACAGACATGACAGGGGCCCAGGCTCCTTCTGTCTTGTTGCTCAGCCAGGGGATCCAAGACGGCCCCATGCCTCAGGGAAATGGGACCCAGCCCTGCCCTTCAGGGCACAACCAGGAAGTTGCACACTTTAATTTACCCCACGTCCCTTGTCTAGAATTCTTCACACCGCCACACCACCCACAGGGGAAGCTGGGTAATATAGTGCTTATTCTAGTCAGCCATGGGCCCGGCTTGAAAGCAGAGATTCTGTTCATATGAGAGGGAAGAGGTGGATGGATGTTGGGGGCCTCCAGCAGGACCTGCCTCCATCACCTTACGAGAGAATGCCTTCCTCCTCTTGTGCTTGTCTTCCCCAACCTTCAGTGGACGTTCCACCAGCCAGACAAGGGCAAGAAGTCAGAGTTTAACATTCCAGCTCGAGGCAGGTCCATTTGCAAAACCCGCCAGAGACCACCTACTGCGGTACAAGATTTCCAGGGCCACGTGCCCCCTTTTGGCCGGGTCCTCTCTGGCATGGGACGGGTCTCCCTGCAGGGGCCCATGACTGCCCTCGGCACACTGCAGTGTGTTCAGCTGTCCATTCTTCAGATGACCCTGGGTCACAAAATAAAAACACACTGGAGGCTGTTTTGGAGAAAGGATACCAAGGGATGAGTCTGTGGCCTGTTTGTTTCCAAACCTGCCCTAAGTCGTCACTGAGAAGGTTGACACAAAAGACAAGAGAAATCAGGAGAGAAACACTGCATCCGGGAGTCTTCCTAAGGCAGGCCTGATCCTAAGCTTCACAGGTACGGTTGCCATGGCAACCAGGACCCAGAAAATGGCCTGGAATGGAATAGGCTGGCCTGGATCTTCTGCTAGATGTGTCTGCACAGGCTCTTGAGGACAGAATGGGATCCCGGCATGCCACAGCAGTGTGGACAAATTCGGTGGTTTCTGGCCCTTAGACAGGCCCCGAGGGAATGGAGATCGGGAGAGAATGCTCAGAGGTGGCCATGTTCCCGGTTCTTGCTTTCTTCACCTGGCTAGCTCCTACTCATCCTTCAGAGATTAGTGTAGATGTCACTTCCTCCAGGAAGCCTTCCCTGGCCCCAACCCCTCCCAGCTATTGTTATAGAACCCCTCGCTGTGCCCCTCGAGCTCCTGGGGAAAGCACATCCTGGCAGCTTCCTTCTCCACCACCTTCCCAGTGCCCAGCCCACACCCCGCACCTGGATAGAGAGATCGTTTATTTTGTAGACTCACTTTGGAACCATTTCACTATTTTCTATAATTATAAAACACATTTGAAAAAGTAATTCCTAAAGTTTGATAGCAAACTGTTATGAACATAACTGTATGTTGAGCTGGCGGCATAACCAGGCAGAGAGAAGAATTTATTTACCCATATTTTCACTCTTTTTTTCTCTTCCTTCCTGATATTTCAGGATTTCTTTTTTCTCTCTCTCTCTCTGTCCAAGAACTTCCTGGACCCTTTCTTTCGAGGTGGATCTGTGGTGACAGGTTCTCTTCCTTTTCCTTCATTTGAGACTGTCTTGATTTTCCCTTCATTCCTCAAGGATGTTTGCTCTGGATGTGGAATTCTCGGTTGACACACTTGAAAAATGTTATGCCACATCCTTCTGGCCACTAAAAATTGACAGACCTGTTCTCAGATTGATAGGTCAATGCCAAATTTACCCATAGAAGCCAAAACAGTCTTGAAAAAGAGAATTTTTTGGAGAAGTTACACTACGTCATGTCAAAACTCACTGCGAAGCTCCAGTAATCAAGACAGGATGGAATCGGTTTAGGGTCCATACATCAGTGGAACAGACTAGAGAGTCCAGAAATAAACTCTCACATTTATTGTCAGTTAATTTTTGGCAGAGATGCCAAGTAATCCAGTGGAGAGAGGGTAAACTTTTTACAGGGGTGCTCGCAGTACTGGATACGAAAAGATTAATTTGGACCTTTACCTCACCCTGTACCCAAAAATTAACTTACAGTAGGTCATAGACCTAAATGTAGCAGTAAAACTATGAAATCTTTAGAAAAAAACATAGGAAAGAATCTCTATGACCTGGGTTAGGCAGCGAAAGTGAGACCCCTGAAAGAAAAAATTGATAACTTAAAAGCTTTTCTGCTTCAAAAGATGCCGTTAAGAAAGTGAAAAGGCAAGCTACAGACTGAGAGGTCATATTTGCATATCATAATCTGATAAAGAACTTGTGTCCAGAATAACAAAGGAACTCTTACAACTCACTAGTAAGAGGACAAACCTAACTTGTCTTAAAAATGGGCAAAAGATTTGACTAGATCTTCATCAAAGAAGATAAATGGCTGATATGCCCATGAAAAGATGCTCACCATAGTCATTAGGGAAATGCTACTTCGAGTCACCATGAGATGCCACTACATACCTGCTAGTCTGGCTGTAATCAGAAAGACTGGAAATACCACGTGCTGGAGAAACTGGAACCCTCGCGCATCGCTAGTGGGGGTGTAAAATGACACAGCCGCTCTGGGAAAGAGTTTGGCCGTTTCTTAAAAAGCAAGACATGCTCTTACCACGTGTTTCCACAATCTTACTTCCAGGGATCAGCCCAAGAGAAAGAAAAGCATATAGCCGCGCAAGGACCTGGACACAAGTGTTTACAGCAGCATTATCCATAGTAGCCAAAAATTGGATGTAGTGCATCTGTACCATGGAATACTATTCAGCAGTAAAAAGAAATGAACTATGGATATACATTACAACAGGCATGGGCTTTTTAAGCGTTATGCTGAAGGAAGGAGGCCAGATCATATGAGTACATTTTGTATGATCCCATTTCTAGGAAATTTCTAGAAAAGGCAAAACTCTAGAATCAGCAACAGGTCAGTGGCTGCCTGACGCTATGGGGCAGTGGGAGTTGACTGCAAATGGCCAGGAAGGAACTTTGGGGATGACAAAAATGTTCTAAAACTCCATTGTGGTGACGGTTGCACAGTTATATCAATTTACTTAAAAAATCATCCAACTGACACTTACACTGGAGGAATTTTATAGTATATAAATTATACCCTGAAAAACAGTTTTAAAGAGAAGCAGCAACAGCAGCATAGAGTCGTGTTGAAAACCCAGACGGGAGCCAGACTGCCTGGGTTCCAGCCCCAGCGTTGTCACTCGCTCTCTGTGTTGCCTTGGGTGCATTACTTAACTTTTCCGTGTCTCGCTTTCCCCACGAAGAGCTCAGAATGGAACCTGACACACTCGAGCTCGCGGCTGTCGTTGCTGTGGCTCCCGCTTCTCTCTGGGCTCCTTTCCCGTGGGCCATCCTCCTGTTTCTCTACCTGCCGCGCTAGTTCCTGCCTCAGGGTCTTTGCACCAGTGACTGTGAATACCCCTCCCCTGGATGTTTCCATCACTGGCTGCTTCTTAGCTTTCATGTCTCAGCCCACCGGTCACCTCAGAGGCCTTCCCAGACCAGCCTATCTTCAACGACACCCACCCACTCATTCGTGTCCTCATTCGAATACTCACTAAATAGCGTTTTCTAGTAATGGTAGTGTTTCTATTCCCATCCCATAGATGGGGCAACTGAAGCTCAGAGGGTAAAGTCACGTTATTCATTTATTCAAAACGTAATTATTACCACCTCACACCCCTTAGGACGGCTACTGTCCAAAAAAAGCAGAAAATACGTGTTGACAAGACGTGAAGAAATTGGAACTCTGCTGCACTCTTGGTGGGAGTGTCAAATGGTGCAGTTGCTGTGGAAAACAGTATGATTGTTCCTCAAAAAATTAAAGACAGAATTACCATGTGACCCAGCAATTCTACTTCTGGGTGGATACCCAAAAGAACTGAAAGCAGGGTCGCGAAGAAACATTTATACACCCGTGTGTCCACGGCAGTGTTATTTGCAATAGCCAGAAGGTGGGAGCAACTCACGTGTCCATCAGCAGAGGAGTAAATGAACGGGATGTGGTCTACACTTAGAATGGATCACTATTCAGCCTTAAAAGGAAAGGAATTCTGACACAGGCTACAGCGTGCATGAACCTCGAGGACATTGTGCTGAATGAAATAAGCCCATCTCAAAGGACAACTACTGTATGATTCCACTCATACAAGGCCCCTAGAGCAGCGAAATTCATAGAGACGGAAAGAAGAATGGTGGCTGCCAGGGGCCGGGGGAGGGGGATGGGAGTCAGTGTTTAATGGGTGCACAGTTCCGGTTTTGTGAGGTGAAAAAAGTTCTAGAGATGGATGGTGGGGATGATGCACAGCCATGTGAATGTACTTAATGCCCTGAACTGCACACTTAAAAATGATTAAAATGGGGCCGGCCCAGTAGTGTAGCGGTTAAGTTTGTGTGCTCCACTTTGGGGCCTGGGGTTTGCCGGTTCGGATCCTGGGTGTGGACATGGCACCGCTTGGCATGCCGTGCTGTGGCAGGCGTCCCATATATAAAGTAGAGGAGGATGGGCACGGATGTTAGCTCAGGGCCAGTCTTCCTCAGCAAAAAGAGGAGGATTGGCAGCAGATGTTAGCTCAGGGCTAATCTTCCTCACCAAAAAAAAGGTTAAAATGGTAAATTTTATGTTATGTACGTTTACTACAATTTCTTTAAATAAATAATTTTTTTAAAACATGATTATCGAGTACCAGAAAGTGTTGTGTGCTATCTTGTTTATTTCTCACCACAGTCCTTTGATGAAGGTGTCATTTTGTTCATTATGGAGAACACTGAGGTTCAGAGACATCTGGTAACTTGCTGAGGCCACAGGTCTGTGCCAGCCAGTCAGTCCTCACGACCCCAGCTCTCCACTGCATGCCTGTCCTCCATGCCCCCTCGGACTCTGACACAGCTCACCTGTACCCTGTTCCTCCTTCCGCAGGCACGGCGGGCATCTACCAGGGAGCCAACGGACTGAGCAACGCGGCCGGGTTCGGGAGTGTGCACCAGGTAGGCGTAGCTCCCCGCTGGTTGTTCCCTCCATTCTTTCCTTAAATCAGGGCGCCCAGAGAGCCCACTCGTGCCCACGATCCCCGCCAGAAACCCAGCCTCTTATTCCCTGCGTTTGGAGACTACAGGAGCCAGATTGTGCCAAAGGTCATTGGAAAGACAGAGTGTACAGGCAGAGAAATGAGAATTCCTAGAAGATTTCCAGAAAGACACAGACGGTATCACATGCTCCATCTTGACCTGAGCCCAAGACCCCCATTAACTGTTGACTCTAGAATATGCGAATGCAAAGGCCGTGTGCTTTTCGCCAGGCCCTGAGCTGCTCAAGGGTGCAGATGCATCTTCTGGCCTCTGCATCCCAGAGTCGAGGGCCCGGCGCACAGTGGGGGCTTTACAAGTGTTTTTTCTATAGAACTCAGTCACCTGGAAAGATGAGTAGTGTGATTCTCTTGGTTTCACTTCGAGAGTGAGTTAAGAATTAACCTGCTAAGGGCGTGTGGGGAGCCTGTACTGTTTGTGTACCTTTCCTCTCATTCTCCAGTTATTTCACAGCCAAAGGTTAACCTGCGTTCAGGCTAGCGTTTCAACAAAACTGCCCTGAGGAGGGGGCTTTAGGGATATTTAAAATCTTGAAATATGAGGAATGCACTGTTTCTTCCTCAGTGAGCTGAAGAATCTAAATGAGTGAAACCTTGGAACATAAGAAAATTGTTTCCTATAAGTTGATATTATTCCAGTGTCTTATATACATAGATAAAATACTTGTAAATGAGACAGTACTTTTTACTGTGTGTTCTTCACCCTGGGTGTCTGTCCTTTTCACCGTAAGAGCTTGTCAAAAACACAGCCTCCCTAAATGCCCCCCCTGGGAATTCCAATTCTGTAGGCCTGGGATGAACTTTCCTGGGTGAACAGGGTGAACAGGAAGCTGGACTTTCCCTGAGTCTCTTGCAAGCTGAGAAGCGCTGGTTTCTGGTGCCGGTGGAGCAGAATACTTGGAACAATGACTGTGTGGGAGAGTGGGAACCTCTCGTTGGTTTAAGCACAGCTTGATCAAAGAGGATGGGCGTTCTTCAGTTTATTCTCCAAGATTCCTCATACAAGACTCTGGGTCCCTAGTGCTGTGTGGGTGCTGCGTACTTGCTCCCGTCACGAACCTAAAGCATCATCTAGTCTCCTGGGTACATGCGTGTGGTCTGTATCACTCATCCATTTGTTCATTAATTTATCCAGTATTTATTGAGCTCCTGTAGGTGCCCCACACTTTTCCAGG
Source organism: Equus quagga (assembly GCF_021613505.1). NCBI lineage: Eukaryota > Metazoa > Chordata > Mammalia > Perissodactyla > Equidae > Equus > Equus quagga. Next base: position 97,818,713 of record NC_060278.1, read on the forward strand.
CACTGGGGATACAACCGTGATCAAGATGGCTCCCATTGGGTCCACCCCCACGTCCCTCAGGGTGCCCCTGCTGACCTCCAGTTGCCAGTCTCTGCGTCCCCCTGGGCCCAAGGGTGTTTTCCAGAACCAATGATGGCACAGGCAGGATCTGCTGGGGGATTAAAACCCTGAGGGGAGGTGGGCAGCTCTAAACAAAGACTGGCTGGTGTGTAAACACCCCGGCTCGCTTGCCGCTGGACGGATCGTTCTGAGATGTGTGTTTTATCCGATCCCAGCATTTGCCCAGTAGAAGTCAGCCCCAGTCCCCACTCAGAGGCCCCCGTACCGGCTGCCCTCCCTTCTTCCCTTCACTGTCTCCCTTCCCCAGGCCCCAGCGGGTGCCCCCTTTCCTCGCAAATGTGCTACTTGTGCTTGAATCCTTGCCTCAGGTCTGGGGGAAGCCCCTGCCCTCATACAGCTTTTATTCTAATGCGAGAGAGACTCAGAGACCCACCCCACGAGGCCCCTTGCCCTCATCTGCCTGTGGCTGGGCCCACTGAAGGCCCAGGTCCAGACAGGCTGCCTCACTCACCACCGTGTGTCTGTCCCTTTCCAGGACTATCCTTCCTACCCCGGCTTCCCCCAGAGCCAGTACTCCCAGTATTACAGCTCATCCTACAGCCCTCCGTACGTCCCAGCCAGCAGCATCTGCCCGTCCCCCCTCTCCACGTCCACCTATGTTCTCCAGGAGGCATCTCACAACGTCCCCAACCAGAGTTCTGAGCCACTTGCCGGTACGTACACTCACTGTCATTTGGTCATTCGTCCCTGTGGTCTGAGCTCTTATACGAAGGATGGTTGGGACATGGGTCCCTATTGTGATGAAATGGTCGCCCAAGGGCTAAATCCAGCCCTCAGACAGGTTTTCATGGCCTTTCTGTGTGTGTGTGTGTGTTTAATTGCACTCATGTTTAAAAGTCAGAAATTTTTACCTAAAAATTATCATTTCTGCTTTCTCCTGAAAGAAGATCTGGTCACTCTAGGTCCACATTCCAAGTGATAAGCTTGGCTGGAGCCGAGTCATATCTGCCCCCTTTAGACAGGCACTCACGATTCCACGTCCCGCCAGCTCCCCTCACGTTCATTACCTGCCCGGCCCGTGTCGGTGCTGCATTTTCTGAGTCCCGGTCCTCAAGGAAAGGGAACTGGGATTTATTGCTCATCCACAATGAGCCAAGCACATACCCATGTGGTCTTCTCTAATCTCTTATTTACGTACTGATTCAACAAATGTTTATTAACTATGCGCTGTTTTCCAGGTAACCCTTAATTTGAGAAATAAAGTGAGGTGTAGGCTTGATCTTTGCAGACGGTAGTCAGACGGCCTCACAAATACCTCATTACAAGCTGTGACAAAGAAAGTCATAACCCTCACAAAGTAGGCGCTCAACTGCCCGTCTTTTCCAGATAAGAACCATGAAGATCAGAGAGATGGGTGACTTACTGGTAATTGGTGGGGCTGGGATTTGAACCCAGGCCCGCTGGACTCCATAACCAGTGCTCCCGCCCCTCATAGCCACACACAGCTGAGACTGTGTTCTCTAAAACCCATTTGAGAACACAAGGGCAGAGCCCTTCAAACCTTGGTTCTCTCTCTAATCCAGGTCCTCGAGAATTCTAGAATCTTTCACAACACCCTTAAGCACTTGCCTTTCCAATGGCTCAACAGTTTTAGGAAACCCTTTTGTTAGTCAGGACTTTTTGGCTTCAAAGATAGAAAATTCAATTCAAGCTAGTGTAAGCAAAAAAAGAAGGAGTTTTTAGATGTATGTAACCAAGATGCACAGGGATTCAGGGCTGCGTCCAGGGGCTCAGATGACATTGTTGGGACTCCATCTCTCTCTTCCTTCTGGCTCTGCGTTTTCCTGGGTTCGTTTCACCCTCAAGCAGGCTCTGGCTCTCTGGTGGCAAAGATGGCTGCTGGCTGCTCCAGGATCCAGTCCTGCCTGCTATCCACCCTGGCAGAGAGATAGTTCCTCATTCCTAATGGTTCCTGCAGAAGTACTAGCTCATGCTCCCATTGGCCCAGCTTAGGTCAGATGCCCATTCTCAAACCAGTCTCTGTGGCCGGTGGGATGGACTGCCAGGACAGGACAGGAGACCTTGTTCTCATGCCCACACCTAGAGCTGGAGTTGGGGTCAGCCCCACCCAGATCACATGGACTGAGAGTGAGCGGGAGGTGATTTCCCAAAGAAACCCACAGCACTATACCCAGAAGAAGACGGAAGAGGCACTGAGTGGGCAAAACTCACAAATGTCCACAACTTTGCTATGGATCCCGCCTAGATTATGAGCAGCATGTGGCAGAGTCCACAGCCTGGCCCTTTGGTGATGTACATCCCTGTGCAACTCACCAGCCTATGGATTCATTCATTCATTGCGCAAATCTGCTATGCACATGTCTGTCTTTTATGAGATGCTTTGGGTTTATCAACATTAAATGACATGACAGCAGTAAATTAGGCCGTCCAAAAGAAAAATAGATATCCTTGTGTTTTGTTCTTTTTTTCTTCTTTTCTGAAACCTACTGATGTTCTGGAGCTTTGTAGAAACTAAGCTAGCGTGATGGTATGTGGACATTCATTCAATAAATATTACTTGATTGATGGTTAGAAAAAGAGCAATAGTGAAGACCCACCTCATTCGTTCCTGGGGTTCTCTATGCAGTTGTTGCTTTCAGCCCTTATGTTTTCCACCACTGGGGGTGGGCTGGTTATCCTTGGTTTGGTGATCGATTGAGACAATGTGACCAAGCATTTTTAAGTCAACTTTTGGGGAAATTTAGGGCTTGAGCATTGATTCTGGTCACTGTGATCTCATCACAGAGTATTTAATGAGTGCATAGTATCTATCTAACAGCTTCCAAAGCGCTTTCTTTGAAGGGTGTGAAATTTAACAAACTTTCCTTTGTCATAATCCTGAATTGTCTTCGACCGTCCCTCTTTTCAGAAAGTGGCCTCTCAGAATGCTTTGCAAAAGAGAAACAAAAAACTAATGAGAAATTAGGGCAGAGAGGAAATACAAGCAGGAAATCTTCAAGTAGATGCCACTATCTATAATTCAATGGTGAACCAGATTCCAGAGACTTACTTCCCAAGAATTTGGGTTATGTGCGCAAGTCATCTTTGTTCCCCATCAGGAGAGAATATAAAGGTTCATTGTGCCTCTTTGAAATTTTTCTTTATTGTTTCCTCCTGTTCTTCTTTTATCCCTTGGTCTAGGGTTCAGCAATAAGTGGTTGAGATGGGTTTTACTGTGTGTCTAACAAGCTCACATAAAATCTAATGACATAAATAATTGTCAACTATAACCAAGGTCTCTTGCCTCTTTTCCCCAGTGTCCATTACAAAGGAAGAGCATGTAAGAATATGTGTGCACACACACACATGCACACACACACACACTCATGCACTGTCTTAAAATTTCCCATAAAAACCACTTTTGAAATTAGCCAGGATCTCCTTGAGTGGTTGGTTCCAAACTCCAGAGGCTCAAGAGGTTTCCGTGTTACTGACAGATCATGTTGACTCTTTGTGTTGCCCGGATACGGTGTCCTGATGCTCCTCTCCAGGCCCAGCCCCCAGCCCAGCCGCAGGACCGTCCGCGGCGACATGCATTCAGTTATCTGAAGCCCCAACAATTTGCAGATGATTGCAGGGCAATTTGCTGATGAAGAGAGCAAAAGCTGAACATCTGACGTTACTCAAGAAAAAGACAAATCAGTAGTGCTTGTTTCAGGACTTTTTTCTTTTTAAATTTTTGAGTATGATACAAATTATCTAAAAAGAAGTTGTAGGAATTTTTTAACTTCTTAGATCGTCTGCTTCAGTCAATAGAAGGAGAAATTGTTTTGAATCTCTCCAGAAGAAGCTTGGCAGGCTCTTTTCTGCAATTTGGCGACATCTAGCACAATTAAAAACGCATGTCCTCTTTAACCCAATTATTGCACTTCTAGGAATTTATCGTAAAGAGAAACTCCCACATAGGTACAAAGATGTAAGTAAAAAGAATATTTGTGGTAGTATCGTCATAGCAAAAGACTGGAAACAACCTGAATAGCTATTAACGGGAGTCAGGTTAAATAAATTATGGTGCATCCATCAGTGACACACTATACGTCTGTTAAAAAGAGTAAAGTAGATATATTTACATTAATACTGATCTCTCTTGGAACTATTATGTTAGGTGAAAAAAAGCAAGGTGCAAAACTACGGCTATAATAAGATCCTGGGTTTTTTAAAAATACTAGTTTAATACTCATATTTGCATAGGAAATTTCTGGAAGGATGCAAAAGCAACTGTTAACAGTCATTTTCTCTGGCAAGGGAACTAGAGTGAAAAGAAAAGACTAGATGTAACCAACTATCCATAGGCCACTCCACGCAACACAGCAAAATGCACATTTTTTTCAAGTGCACATGAGATGTTTACCAAAATAGACATATTCTGGTTCATAAATCAAGTCTCATTACATTTAAAAGGATTCAAGGCATGCAAAGTATGTTCTCCAAAAACAATGGAATTAAATTAGAAATAAAGAACAGAAATATTTCTGGAAAATTCCCAAATATTCAGAAGCTAAATAACACACTTCTAATTGACCCATGTGTAATGGTTATTTTTACGTGTCAGCTTGACCAGGCTAAAGGATGCCCAGATAGCTGGTAAAATGTTATTTCTGGATGTGTCTGTGAGGGTGTCTCCATAAGAGACTAGCATTTGAATCAGCAGACTGAGTAAAGAAGGTCTGTGCTCACCCATGTGGGCAGCATCATCCAGTCCATCGAGGGCTCATATCAAACAGAAGGGCAGAGGAAGAGTGAACCCTCTCTCTTCTTGAACTGGGACATCCGTCTTTTCCTGACTTCAGACACTGGAGCTCCTGGCTCTCGGGCCTTCAGTCTGCAGGACCTACACCAGCAGGGCCTGAACCTCATCCCCTCCGCCCTCCTGGTTCTCAGGCTTTCAGACTCGGACTGAATTATACCACCAGTTTTCCTGGTTCTCCAACTTGCAAATGGCAGATTATGGGACTTCTTGGCCTCTATAACTGTGTGAGCCAATTCCTATAATAAATCCTTTTATATATATTTGTGTAGATCCTATTAGTTCTGTTTCTCTGGAGAACCATGACCAATACACCAAAGGTCAAAGCAGAAATCAAAGGGAAATAAAAATTATTTTGAACTTAGTGAAAATAAAAACACAACACAGCATATCAAAATTTATGGAATGTCACTAAAGCAAAACTTAAAGGGAAATTTATAGCACTAAATGTCTATATGAGAAAAGAAACTGGAAAAAAAAGAGCAAAGTACACCCAGAGAATCAGAAGAAGGGAAATAATAAATATCAGAATGGAAATCAATGAAATCTGAAACAGAAAAACAGTAGACAAAATCAATGAAACCAAAAGCTGGTTCTTTGAGAAGATCAGTAAAATTAATAGAACTCTATACAGACTGATATGGAAACAAAAGAGAAGACATAAATTACCAATAAAATGAAAGAGGTTTTATCAAATAAAAAAAAATTTTTTTAATGAGATGACATCACTACAGATCCTACAAATATTAAAAGGATAATAATGCAATTTTATGAACAACATCATGCCAATGAATTTGATAATTTAGATGGAATGGACAAATTCTCTGTAAGACAAAAACTTCCAAAGCTCACTCAAGAAGAAATAGATAACCTAAACAGGCCTATATTTTATAAATAAATTGATTCTTTTGTTAAAAATCTTCCCACAAAGAAATTGTCAGGCCCTCATGGCTTCACTGATTAATTCTGCCAAACATGTAAGTAAGAAATTCAGTTCTACATGAATTCTTTAAGAAAACTGTAGAGGAAGGAATATTTCCCAACTCATTCTGAGGCCAGCATCACCCTGATGCCAAACCAGACAAAGACAGTATAAGAAAAGAAAACTACAGGCCAATATCCCTCGTAAACATAGATACAAAATTTCTAAACAAAATGTTAGCAAATGAAGTCCAACAATATATTAAAGAAAGAAAATGACTTAATGTGATTTATCCCGAGGATGCAAAGTTGGTTTAAAGTTTGAAAATCAATATAAATTGCCGTATTAACCAACTGGAAAGAAAAAAATAGAGATCATCTCAATAGACACAGAAGAAGCATTTGACAAAATCTATCATCTATTCCTAATAAAAATTGCAATTAGGAGTAGAAGGGAACTTCCTTTATCAGAGAAAGGCATGCCATAGACCGAATGTTCGTATTTCCCCCAAATTGGTGTATGGAAGCCTTAATCTCCAATGTGATGGTATTTGGAGGTGAAGTCTTTGGGAGGTAACTAGCCCATGAGGGTGGAGCCCTCATGAATGGGATTAGTGTGCTTATAAGACGAGACACAAGAGAGATACATCACTCTCTCCACCACGTGGGAATACAGCAAGATGGTGGCCATCTGCAAACCAGGAACCCCATTGGCCAGCTCCTTCATCTTGGACTTCCCAGCCTCCAGGACTGTGAGAAATATCTCTCTGTTGTTTAAGCCATGCAGTCTGTGGTATTTTTGTTATAGCAGCCCAAACTGACTGAAAGAGGACAGCTGCCAAAGACCCACAGCTACACCCCAAGATCAGAAACATGACAAGGATGTCTACTCTTACCAGTTCTGTTCCACATTTTACTAGAGGTCCTAGCCAGTGCAATAAGGCAAGAAAAACAAATTAAAGTCATCCATATTGGAAAAGAAGAAGCAAAATCTCACGAAGTAAAAAGAAGTGAAATGACATGACTACCTCTGTAGAAAATCAGATAGAATCTACAAAAAAAGCTACTGGAAAAAATAAGTTTAGCAATGTTGCAGGGTAGTAGGTGACTATATAAAAATCAATTATATTTCTATGTGCTAACAACAAATAGTAGGAAATAGAATATTTTTAAATGCCATTTACAATAGCATCAAAAAACATGAAATACTTGGGGATAAATCTGACAAGATCTGTAAGACTTGTATACTTAAAACTATCGAACGCTACTGAGAGAAGTTCAAGAAGAGACTTTAATACGTGGGAAATATGCCTCGTTCATGGTCGGAAGATGTAATATCATTAAGATGTCAATTCTCCACAAATTGATCTGCAGACTGAACACAATCTGTGTCAACATCCCAGGCCTTTTTGCAGAAATTGGCAAGCTGATTCTGAACTTCCTGTGGAACAAAGGACCTGGAATAACCTCAACGTCTCTGATACGGAAGAACAAAGTGGGAGGCTGACAATACCTGATTAGAAGACTTATTACAGAGCCACAGTAATCAAGAGAGGATGATATTGGCATAAAGATAGCGGATCAATGGACCAGAACAGAGAGTTCAGAAATAAACCCACATGTAAGCAAACAATTGACTTTTGACACAGGTTCAAAGGCAATTCAACAGAGAAAGGATAGTCTTCTCAACAAAAGATGCTGGAACAACTGGATTCAGAAGACTACTTTGATCCATATATCACCTGATATACAAAAAATAAGACAAAATAGATCGTAGACCTAAATATAAAACTATAAAACTTCTATAAGAAAACAGGAGGAAATCTTTGTCACTTTGAGTTAGGCAAAGAATTCCCATATATAACCCCAAAAACATGATCCAAAAAGGAAAAAATGATATAAGTTGGATTTTATGAAAATTTAACTTTTTTTTTTTTTTTTGAGGAAGGTTAGCCCTCAGCTAACTTCTGCTGCCAATCCTCCTTTTTTTGCTGAGGAAGACTGGCCCTGAGCTAACATCCATGCCCATCTTCCTCTACTTTATATGTGGGACCCCTGCCACAGCATGGCTTGACAGGCGGTGCCATGTCCGCACCTGGGATCTGAACCGGCAAAACCCCGGCCACCAAAGCAGAACGTGCAAACTTAACCACTGTGCCACTGGGCTGTCCCCTAATACTTAAAACTTTTGTTCTTCAAAAGACACGGTTAGGAGAGTGAAAACACAAGCCACAGCCTGGGAGAAAGTAACTACAAAGCAGATATCTGTTAAGGTAAGTTGTGTGAGTCAGAGTTCTCAAGAGAAACAGAACCAGTAGTATACATATACGTTTAGATAAGAGGAGATTTATTATAAGAATTGGCTGGTGTGGTCATGAAGGCCAAGAGGTCCCACGATCTGCCTTCTGCAAGCTGGAGAATTAGGAAGGCCGGTGGTATAATTCAGTCCAAGTCAGAAGGCCCGAGAACCAGGAGCTCTGATGTCTGAGGGCAGGAGAAGATGGACGTCCCAGCTCAAGAAGAGGCAGAATTCGCCCTTCCTCTGCCTTTTTGTTCTCTTTGGGCCCTCAGTGGATTGGACAATGCCCACCTACATTGGTGAGGACGATCTTCTCTACTCGGTCTACTGATTCAAATGCTAGTCTCCTCCAGAGATGCCCTCAGAGACACACCCAGAAATAAGGTTTTACCAACTATCTGGGCATCTCTTAACCCAGTCAAGTTGACACATAAAAGTGACCATCCAGAATATGTAAGGAACTCTCAAAACCCAGTAATAAGAAAACAAATAGCCTAATAAAGAAATGGGCAAAATATTTTAACAGACACTTTACCAAAGATAGACGCATGACAAAAAAACCCATGATTAAGATGCTGATCAATAGTCATTAGGGAAATGCAAATTAAATCCACAATGAGATGCTACACCTGACCCGTAGAATGGCTATAGTCACAGAGACTGACCATACCAAAGGTTGGCAAGGATGGGGAGCAGCTAGAACTCTCTTACCCTGCTGCTGGGCATGTGAAATGGTACCACCACCTTGGAAAACAATTTAGCAATTTCTTAAAAAGTCAAACATAGACCAACCCTATGACCTAGTGGTCACGCTCATAAAGAGAAAGCTTACATCCATGCAAAGTGTGAATGTTCATAGCAGCTTTATTCCAACCAAAAACTAGAATCAACCCAAATGTCCATCCACAGGTGAACAGATGAACGCACCATGGTATATCCATTCAATCGAATATACTCAGCCACACAAAGGAATGAACTGTTGGTATATATAACAACATTGAACGAATCTCAAAACACTTCTGCTGGCTGAAAGAAGCCAGGCAGAAATATACATACACCAAGTGATTCCAAAATGCCAGAAAATGCAAACTAGTCTGTAGTGAAAGAAAGGAGATCCGTGGTTGCCTGGGGAGGGGAGCAGGGGGAAGAGACCCCCAAGGGATTACAAGGAATCTTGGAGGCGCTGGATTTGTTCATCATCTGATGATGGTTTCATGGTGATGAAGCCATCACTATGGTTTTCAAAGACGTATTGTTTCAGTGATGGTTTCATAGACGTAGACACATGTCAAAACTTGTCAGATTGTGTGCTCTAAATACATAATAGTTGACTGTGTAAATTAGACCTCAATAAAGCTGTTAAAATATGTAAGTAGAAACATAAAAGGGGAGAAAGAAAAAGAGTGAAATTACTCCAAGAAAGGTCTACATAAATTTTTCTAGCCTGTGTACCTCTGACTGTGACCTTCAACTTTGCCTCTTCGTTCTCAAGAACGTGTAAGGTTGGGAACAGGACTGTTTTTTATTTTTTTTTGGCACCCCTAGTAAATTGGCTTCCCATACACCTTATTTAGATGTTTCTTAGGTGGCTGGTGTTTCTCCCTTTTCTAATAATATTTGTCTGGATTTTAACGGGGTCAACAAATGTTTTCTAAGCTTCCTGTAGCCTTAGAATTGCCGGCTGAATCAGGATAACCCTTATTTATGACTCCTAAGCATCTGTGAGTTTAGTTCCAGCCTGTTCCTCATCCTCCAGAACAAAGTCTTTGCTGGATGGATGTTTGGGGTCTCTGCTGCTGTTTCCTGAGAAGGCGGGGGAGTTGCGGACGGCCCAGCGGTCCTGACAACTCAGAGTCACGTCTTCTCTGATTATGTCCTTCGTCTACTGAGAAGTTTTATAAATATTAAATAAACAAAGTTCAGTCCCTTGGGTTTTAGAGGGAAATAGTCCTTCCAGGTTAGGAAAAAAAGTCAGTCCATTGCCAAGTATTTTTAGACAAAAGCATTTCCCCTCGATGATCCAAGAACTGGCGATGGTGGAAGGAGAGATGGAGTCCACAGGGTCCATTTGGAAGCGAAAACAAGCAGCTGTAAGATGAGAAGCGGGACGGGATGTCCTCTGAGGCTCCACCCTGGTTTACAATTCTGTCACTCTGGTGACAAGGACAGGCCCAAATTTTCGCTCTGGCTCTGGCTTTGATTTTCAGGGTAACCACAGGCTTTGGTCATCCGCTAAGCCTCACTTCCCTCATTCGTTAAATAAAGATAATAAAGTCAAATAAAAAGCCGTGTATTTAAAGCTTCAGTGCCTAAAAAACAACATGACCTGGATGCTGGCTGGAGGCTCTAGATCCCGGGAGGGTGCTGCTCACTTGTTCAAGGTCATTAGAGTTGCCCGAGGGCGTGAATGTGGCAGCCTCTCAGCGCCCCGAGTCCAGAACTACCACCTGGATGAGAAGCAGCAGGTGCCCACCCTCTGCCTGCACCTTCTCACTGATCCTGTGTATGGATCTAGTCGCGCCAGAACTCGATTCAAGTCATTTATTGACATCTCCTAATGGCCAGCCCTGTGCTGGATGCTTTCGCATATGTAATCTCATTTAATTCTCAGATTGACAAAGCTTAAAGAACGTGCTCTTAATAGGGAGTAGAGGAGGCCACAGAGGGACAGGAGCTTAGAGAATTCTCCTCCGACTCCCCCGTTTACTCCAAGGGAGCGGTCTCTTGAAGAGTTCACTGCCCAGCTCCGTACAAATGTTATTTCCTTCCTCTCGTTGGTCTAGGGATTCTCAGGGTTCGGGCTATATAGACAGTTGTAACACAAAACCCTGTTCACTGTAATTATAGCTCCCCCAGGGGCCCCGCCCTCCCTGCTCTAAGCTCCCTGCTCAGGTGTCCCCTTCTCCCCTCCCTGACCAGCCCCATATGCGTGAGGAACCCCGCAGCCCTCCTTATTCCCCATCCGGTTTATTAATTCTCTCTAACGTGTCTCCCCAGCCGGCATGTTATCTCTTTACCTGTGTGATGTCTCTCCTCTCTCTAGAATTTGGGTGCCATGAGAACCAGGGCCTGGAGCTGTGCCTGCTCAGTCAGTCTTTGTGGGGTGAATGAAAGATTGTGGGTGGGCCATTTAAGGCCCTGTCAGAGTGATTTTGATTCCCTGTGGTCTTTGCCTTCGCTGCTGCCCTCGAGGCCTCCCACTCTGGGGTTAGACGGCTCTGGTGGGATATTTCCCGGGACGAGACACTCAACAAAGCTTCTCACACGTCCACCCTTCCCTTCCCCACCCCAGGTGAATATAGCACACACAACGGACCTTCCACGCCGGCGAAAGAGGGAGACACGGACCGGCCGCTCCGGGCCTCCGATGGGAAGCTCCGAGGCCGGTCTAAGCGGAGCAGCGACCCCTCCCCAGCAGGGGACAATGAGATCGAGGTAACTCCACACGGCCTCTGTGTGACTTGGTAAATGTCCTCTCCACCTGCAGCCAGAACAGGAAGGTGGGGCACAGTCCTGGCCAGGTACATGGGGGAGAATGGCCCTTTGTGTTCAAAGTAACAGAGAAAAGAGCACGTGATGGAAAAGGAGGGGAGAATTATATTGGCCCTACGGAAGCACCGTTGACTGACCAGGCTGGGAAAAGGGACCTAGAGACAGTAAAGAGCCGTGGTTCTCAGACTGGAGCAGCAGAATCACCCAGAGGCTGTGAGAACCCAGACTGCTGGGTCCCACCCCCAGAATTTCCAGTTTAGTAGATTTGGGGCAGGACCTGAGAATTTGCGTAAAGACAGGAGTGGGCAAAGGACCTTCCCAGCTGAGCTAGAGTGGTTCTTAACCCTGGCTTCATGGTATAGAATCACCTGGGATGCTTTTTCAAATGCAGATGCCCAGGCCCCATACCAGACTATTGAAATAAACATTGAGGGATGGAGTTCTAAACGCTCCCCCAGTGGTTCCAGGACGGCGCCAATACTATCTACCTGGAGACGGGAGGCTGGCTCAGACGGGTTTGCGTCATTTCTGCGAGTCTGAGTTTCTTGGGTGGTTCTCACTCTGGGCTGCGCCTCAGAATCTCCTGGGGAGCTTTCAGAAACCTTCGTTCTCAGCTGCACCCCAGATCAGTTAAATCGGATTCCCTGAGGGGGGGACCCAGGCATCGGTATTTTTAAGCACCGGGGTGATTCCAGAGTGCAGCCCAGGCTGAGAACAGCTGGTCTCAGGGATGCTCCAATCCTTATTAGAATAAAGCAAGTGTAGGATTAGTGGTCAGGTACTGACGTCCTCCCAAAACAAAGTAACAGAAGAGAACAGTACGCATGAGAGAGCGGGGAGGGCACTGGTGGGGACAGAGGCAAGATAGATGCCCAAAAGACAGATGTAAGCAACTGTCATCTATCAAGGGAGAAAAACGGGCGTGTGCAGCAGCTCATACTTCTTGGCAGAAGGCAGTCAGTGACTCGTTGGCTTGAGTGTGCAGTGGGTACCTGGGTAGTGTTGGCAAAGCCTGTGCCAGTGCCGAGAAACTCAAATACCTCATCCTCGCATCCCTGTTCATAATCCTGGACAGGTTAGCTGCAAAGCTCAGCCCACAAACTCAGATATGCTAAGAAATACCATTTTCATCATTTCCTTAAAATCAATGTAATTTAACTCTGAGGCCCCATCCCACCAAGGTGGTAGGAAATTCCATCTCATTCTTGGGGCCTTTCCCCCCTCCCGGAATTGCATGAGAATCTCAGGGCATAAGTGTCTCAGAAAACAGAATAAGAGGCTGCGATGTCCAGTGTGGCTTGGTCACTGCTGCCTTCCTCTCGGTCAGTACCTGCAGAGGTCAGTGCAAGTCCAGCTGTTCTCTGGGGTCTCCATACCACACCTCAGGCGTAGAAAACCTTATTGCGGACAAGAGCTTTGGAGTATTAGCTACAGTCCTTTGGTTGCAGGCAACAGAAACCAGTTCCAGTGACTTAAGCAAAAAGGAATTTACTGGGAGGGAACCACGTGGAGAGGAAGAGAGACAAGCAGGGTTAGAAAGAACAGTAACCAAGGCCTTGCCGAGGAATCTCGGGCACCTGCAGGGCACCAGCACATGCTGGAGAGTGAACCATTTGCCATTCTAGCGCCGCTGCACTCGATGTCGGATCCCACGGAGACAGCAGCCCGTTGGCCGGGCTTGGGTCATGTACTTGCTCCTGATGGACGGTCCCACCAAAACAGCATACAAGGGGCAAGAAAACGAGGGTGCTCTTTTCAGAAGGCGGTGGATGCTGGGGGCACACACAACAAATGCCTCCCACCAGGGCATTTGATATTTCACCAGTGTTCACTAGTAGGGCTGTACTAGTTAGCCAGTGTTCACTAGCAGGGCTGTAGCAGACGTTTATGGCTGGCGTCTGCTCCAGTCGTCCTAGAAGGTGTTAAATATTTTGAGCATCACACTTGTCCCCTACCTTGGTCAGCCTCCTGAGGATACAGCAGCCACCTCCTCTGAGAGCTTGACCATCCTGGGGACCTGCCACAAAGCGAGTGGACGGGACTATTCTCAGTCCAGGGGACTCTGTTCTTGCTTTTCCTCTAATTCTCACGGCTCCCCACCTCCCAAAACCAAGGGGATTTTGCCCAATCCCTTCCGTGGGACTAGGCCTTTGCAAAAGGCCAGAAGAAAATTGATTGACTTCATGTTTTCCTTGCTCTCTGCCCTCCCATATTCTGAGGATTTCCTACCAGCTTGACATTGCAGAGCGATGGAAATCACAAAGAGCAACACCTACTTTAATATTACAAAAAAAGAAAGAAAAAACTATTGGGTCCCCTAATGTGGCTTCTGTTCTTGGTAGGGGTGGAGGTGGAGAGACATTTTTCCATTAGACTGAGAAGGTGGAGGTAGCATGGACGTCGGGGATTATGGGGTGATATTATTCTGGAAACATCTGCTTCTCGATTGCAGGGTAAGGACCACTGGGCAAGCGCAGTTGCAAAGGTGTGAGCCGTGTCACTTCTGTGCATAACGTCAGCGTGCACGGGTCGCACCTCTTAAGTCTTGGCAGTTTTGCTAATGGCCGAGCCCACAAGAGAGAAATTATGTAGAGAAGTGGAAAGGAGGAAAATTCTGAGTGTGTATTAGTTAAAATCCCTCGACTGCAGGTGCCAGAAATGCTCTCGAGCTGGCTTAAGCAAAAAAGCAGAGTTTATTTTTAGGATACAGGGATTCTCAGCGAATCCAAGGGCAGAGGGACCGTGGAGTGTCAGCAAGATACTGGAATTAGAAGGTAGACGGGGCAAGGAAATGCGTTTATGCCTGCTCTCCCCACGTGCCACGGGGAAGGTGCTAGAATGCCCAAACAATAGTGTCTTTGCAGTTCCCCCTTGCACTGGTTACTGGGCACGGCTCTCCTCCAGGCCCCTCACTCTTCTTCCATCTGAAACCAGGTCCAGCAAGTGTTGGGTTATCTTTGCATCTTTCACCCCTGTTCCTCTCTTTCTGCAGACTGGCCTTCCCTGTCCTTCAGATCATGTGGCCACCAACAGCCACCCAAAGACAATGAATTTCTTTCTAGGCCCCAATTTTTTAAGTTCCCAAGGAAAGGCCTCTGACCCAGCTGGGGTTAGGGCCTCACCCTGGCCCAAACCTCAGCAGGCCAGGGGTCACCTGCAGAACGGCCACCAGGAATTCACCCGCGAGGCATCTAGGGCAGGGGGTAGAGTGGTGGGGTAGCGGGGAGAGGGACAGACCTTCTTCAGAGAGGATGTAATAGATAAATCAATGGGATCTGCATTAAATTTGAAAATATTCCCTGATTTTTAAAAATTCTCTTACCAAAATTTCTGTTTGACTGAACCGCTCAGTTCAGATAAATTAGGATTTAGTCTATTTAGACCCCAGAAGCTTTCTCCAAAAACAATGGTTTTCAAACATTTTTTTACTATGACCCATAATGAGAATGATACTTAATATTGTGACCCAGCGCATGCATACATGTAAATATAACTAGACGAAAAAAATCACAAAATAATACTCAGGTCTGCTAATTGCTTTGAAAACCTCTGCCCTGATTGACCTTTTTTCCTTCTAGATCCCACCTTTCTCTCCTTTTAAAGGCATGGCAAATGCCAATGTGTAGATAGAGCCACTGGCTTCCAGAGAGTTGTCAGATGTGGCCCATTCAAGATGGCGGACTGAGTAGGTACACCTGCCCCCGCCAACCCCAGCTACGTAAATGATCAGTCAGTCCCTTTGTTCTTAAAAATAATGATCTCCAGAAAAATGGGGAAAACCAACAGCATGAAAAATAAAGGCCAAGCTAACTAAATAAATGACGGGAGGTAATTTAAGAAACAGAAAAGAACTTAGAAAAATTCTGACTGGTTTTCTTACAAAGATTTAAGAAGATTTGTATCCATAAAATAAGAAGTGGATCCTCTTGGGAGGGGAACACTCAGATGCCAAGTAAGAGCTTTTGGAAATTTTAAAATGATAGCAAGAATCAAAAGTTTAATAGAAGGGTTGAAAGAGAAAGTTTAAGAAATCTTCCAGAACGTGGATCAAAAAGACAAAAATTATAGAAAATATATTTTTTAAAGGATAAGCAATATCAATCTGAAAAGTCTAATTTGACTACAGGGAATTGGAGAAAGAGAGAACAGTGGAAAAGATGGGAATAGATTATTTAAAGGAATAGGATTGGAAATGCTTGAGTGCTGACAGGATGAATGAAAAAAGACTACCCCTAGATGTGTCCTCATGGGACTTGAGGATACAAAGTATGAAGAAAAGATCCTAAAAACTCCAAGGGAGGAAAAAAGTAAGAGCTATGAAGGAGTGATCAGTGAAACATCAGACTTTGCATCAATCCTGCTGGACACTATAAGATAGTGGAGGAATTCTTTCCAAGATCTAGAGGACATTATTTTCCAATTGGAATTCTGCACCCAGTGGAACCATAAAGCAAAATAAAGACAACATCAGATTTTCAAGCATTTGGGAAGATTACTTTCCATCCATCCTTTCAGAAGGAGCAACTTAAGGATGTACTCAAGCAAAACAAGGAAGAAAACCAAGAAAGAGAGAGACTCGGGATCCAGGAAACAGTGGATTTGACCCAGAAATGCAGTAAAGGGAAGTCTCATCATATTAGCTATGTAGGAAAGCCTAAAAATGATCCAGTCCACACTGGAGCATGCTGTCACCGAGGATGAGCATCTTTAATATGGTGGATGTGGCTGAATTTGAGATCATCATGAAGGCACATTATTGCAAACAAGAAAATAATTAAAGTGATTCATAAACTCCAGAAAACAGAAAAAAGTGATACCAGACAGGCATGATTCCTATGTAACAAATATGGCATGATTTATTCGGGATAGAGTGCAAGAAAGGAGAATGCACATGACCTTGATGATAGGAACAATCTCCTTAAAGTGACTCCGGGGTTAAGACATTGGACACCTAGAGAAGGAAGTGAAATCCTAGCTCATTACTTGGCTCTGCAGCGAACGGTAATCTCAAGATAGAAATGCTGTTTACTGGTTACCAACTTTTAAAATCTACATATGGACAGAACACAGAAGACTTCAGTATAGTTATAAAACCAAATTCACACACCAGTGCATCCACACTGACGATGAAAAGTAAGCTCAGGCTGATGGGTATTAGAGAGAGGAGGAGGCAGGAGAAAGGGTGGGCACCCATATCTTCCTTATGGGGTTTACCGGTTTAGCGAAGGGAGAATGTCAAAAGCGCATGGAATTGGAAATAGAAAGGTTCACATATGTGAAAAATATAAAGTTCAAGAGACATGAGGGAAATTACCATGAGCAAAACCCTCATCTTTCACATTGCCCAGTCAAAAGACATTGTCTAAAGCTGGCAAATCGATAAGGTCTAAGTGTGTGTGTTAGAGTTATGGAGGTGATCACCAGAATTGCTCGAAACAGAAATGGTTAGAAGTAGTTGGGCTTATGGCGAGCAGTGAGTGCAAAATGGTAGTATTTCATTTCGTCAAATGAGTTATGTGACTTTTATTGTTGTTTTTGGACTGAACTCCTCCTTTTTTGAGGTTTTATATGCAAGGCAAGAACAGGCTTCTCGGTTCTGGCGTCTCTCGCGTTGATAGGAGCTCAGACACTGGCCATCCGAATATACTTTGCACAGCGGAGGTTGGATGGGGGCTCCAAGACGCATCAGTGGGTCGCATGTTTTATAACTTAAAGATAATGTTTTTCAAGATTTCTCTTTCCTCCCAGGCAATTAATCTCTGCAGACGTTAAGTCAGATGCAGGCAAGTCCATTTGTCTCCATTCTCTTCCTCTCTTTCATCACAGCGTGTGTTCGTGTGGGATCTGGACGAGACAATAATTATTTTTCACTCCTTACTCACGGGGACTTTTGCATCCAGATATGGGAAGGTAAGAATCCATTTTCTCTCTCTTTTTTTTTTTTTTCCCACAAGACAGTCTGTCCAGCTGCTTTGTCCCGGGAACTGTGGGGGCAGTTTATGAGGCAGCTTCTCCAACAAAAGCTGCCCCCTTGGGTCAGCCCAGGTTTGAGAACTCCTACAGAATTTTCCCTGGACATGTGAAAATTTAATTAGTTTCCCTTCTACTGTCTCCCACGCCTTTTCTTCCAACCCATGAAGCCTTCAACATCCACTTGATAGGATGTAAGCTCCCACATAGTCTTTAGTTGTTTCCCTCCTAAGGGGGCTAGGATACACGGCAGCCAAAAACAGTCATCTCAGCTAAGAAACGAGGTAACGGATTTTGCTCCATCCCTGTTGTTTATCTTAGTGTCTCCGGCAGATGAATTCAATTTTCCTTCCGTTTTTCTGAGACAAGGGGGAGGCGTTTTGTCAGCCCCAGCGTGGATCTTAGCAACAGCTTTGCAAATGTATCATGGACCAATTATCTTGAGGAACCGCCCCGTCAGAGTTCTGGGCAGATGCTATCAGCTGATTGGTGGTGAATGGAGGAAACGTTGAAACCAACTTCCTAACGCAAAAATGACCCCAGCTGCTAAAACCCAGACCCTGCTGGATTTTTGCGTTCATCCCGTGGGATTTTCAACCAACCGCCGGCGGATGCTCCAGCTGGCTGCCCTCTCTTTGGGGAGACAGGTGGGGGTGAGGGGCAGGGCTTGGGAGGACTGGCCAGTTATCATCTCACCCAAAGTGAGCGACCTGTTGGCAGCCGCTTCCACGCCTGGGTAGGAACCAGGCGACTTACCAGCGCCTGGAAAATATTTCTGTTTCTGTTTAGAGACCAGGAATATGATTTGACATCACCTCATAGCTTTTCCAGCTGCTCGTGGTTTTTATGGGGGTTATAACAAGCTGGATGTGTAATTAGCAACATAGATTTATCGTCTGCCATTAGGTTGTAAAGAGTCTAAAAATGGTGTTGGTGGTGCAGAAATCTCTTGCCGCGTAGGAATGCCGTTAATACGTCTAGCAGTGCTGCGGGAAATCCGGCGTGCGTTTTTGGACCGTGCACAGCTTAGGTAAAGGATGGCAGAGTGGAGAGCTGCTGAAAAGCCCAAGGCGTGGGCCTGGCAGCCTTTGTGAAAAGTTGGGCCGCCCCCAAGGGGCTACAGTAATGGGTTGCCCACTAGGTCTTGGTGTTCTGTGGGTTTTTTAACCTCTCCAGTAAAGTCACCTCCCCTAAGAAGCGTCCCTTGGCTCTTCTTGCCCTTAGAGAGAGCCCTCTGAAGCTCTGCAGCCCCACGCGACAGTTCAGTTCTCATGGATCCCGAGGACTTTGTAATCTTGGGGATGGTTTTTGTGTCTGTGTCTCACCATCACTCCTTAAACCGAATTGTGCGCTCCCTGAAGACAGGGAGAAAGCCCAGAGCTCCTTTCTGGGCCCCATGCCACCCGGTCCGTGTCATTCCTTATTGCCTGCTCCCTCTCTCCCGCCCTACCTCCTGACTCCGCCTTCCAGGGTCTTTCATGAGCTCTCCGGCTCTGTTTCCTACTGTTTGTCCTCAGTTGCTTTCTGTCCTCATGCCTGCCACATTCCCCCCCATTGCTGCTGGGCTCCTCCCAGAAGCAGAGCCTGAGACAAGGAGTGAGTGCAGGTGGTTTATTTGGGGGAAGCACCTGGTACAGAGTGGGAAACTGAGACAGGGAAGGGAAGGTGGCCAATACAGGGTACAGAAATAGTTATGCTGCGGTAACTGGGGCTCAGCCCCACCAGGGACCCCTGGGAGACTCTAGAACAAACCTCAGAGTTGACCCACCCAAGGAGCAAGGATGCTGGGATATTTATCCACAAATCCCCTTCCATCATGGGCTGAGGACTTCTCCTAGGAACCTTATCTCCCGGCCTTGCTGGCCTGCCCCGAGAAAGCCCTGGGGCAGGACTCGCAGGTGCTAACAGTAGAAAACCGCTGCGTGTATGAGAATAGCAACAGCTGAGGGGACACGAGGGCGGGGCACTCTAGAAACCTCTGAGATAATCCAGAATGTTCTAGAAAGTTCTTTTACTGGATCAAATCTTACTTGTCTTTCAGTTCTCGTTTTAAATATAGCTTCCTCCAAGGGGACTTTCCTAACCGCTCTCCTCCATCTAAATTGCGTCTCTCCCCATAACTATGTTTTTCATTTGTGTTATAATTATGCACTTATTGTC
The DNA here is from genome assembly GCF_021613505.1 of Equus quagga. Taxonomy (NCBI): domain Eukaryota; kingdom Metazoa; phylum Chordata; class Mammalia; order Perissodactyla; family Equidae; genus Equus; species Equus quagga. The sequence goes on from NC_060278.1 coordinate 97,838,422, forward strand.
TGTCTTCCTTCCATGCCATACATACCACAAGGGCAGGGACCATGAACATTTTTTATTGACCCAGCTAAGCTCAGGGCCAGAGTGACTCAATAAATATTTGTCGCCTGGATGTATCAAGACAGTCGCCTAGAATGAAAGCTGTATGACGACAGGCACTGGGTTTTTTTCTGTTTTGTTCATTGCTTTATCCCCAGTGAATAGAACAGTGCCCCACACTCAGTAGGCGTCAAATAAATATTTGCTGAGTGACGGAAGGAAGGAAGGAAAATAGTATGAAAACAAAAAATTCCTAACCGGTGGCCACCCGCCAAATGCAGCCTGCAGACATTTTTGTTTGGTCCCTCAAGTGTTTGAAAAAATGTGAATTTAAAAGTCAGGAGATTGCACAGACCAAAACAATCTAGATTTCCAACTCTTCTTGAAAAATTAGAAAATCTGGTAACCCTGCATTCCCATGTGGCAGCAATCCACAGGAGCCGAGGAGTGATGGCCCTGGTCAGGGGCGGGGGGGAGGGAGGTGGGAGGGGACACGCTCTCCAGCCCATCCGCAGCCCCTGCCTGGCCTGAGTAACCCATTTACGGGACCCTCCTGGCCCCATTGGCATCCAAGTTTTGACATCCATCGTAGAATTTAAAAACCACAAAAGGTCCCAGCTGGAAGGACCATGCTGGGAGACCGTCATGCCCAGTTAGCCTCTGCGGTGCCTCAGGAGAGACGAGACCCAGAGAGAGCAGGATCGTGCAGGAGACAATGGGAGTCAGCCTCAGGCTCGCTTGCCTACTTGTGTGTTTCCAGGATGTCCAGGGAAAGCCGAGGTGAGGAGCTCTTACAGCCCCCAGGTCTCTGGGACCATCTTCATTCCTTTTTTAGAATGTTCCACTCCCTCCTCCAGCTGTCTTAGGTGAGGAATGAGTATTTTTTTATTTGCTAAATCCATCCACCCCAAGAGAGACCCAAAATGACCATGGCTTAAACAAGATAGAAGTTTATTTCTTTCACCTAGCAGTCCAGCCACACATGGTTCAAGCTGGTGAGGCTGCCACACAGAGCAGCCGAGGACTGGGACCCCTTCGTCTTGTTCTCTGCCATCCCTGGAGCGTTGCCCTCATTGGCAAGATTGTCTGCATTCCAGCCAGTGAGAAGGGGAAACAGGAAAAGGAGAGTTTACCCCTCTCTTTTGGATATTTTATTTGTATTTTTTTCCTTCTCTTTTAAGGGCCAGACCCAGAGGTGGCACATATCGTTTCTGCTCACATCCCCTTGGCTGGAACTTGATCACATGGCCACATCTAGCTGCAAGGGAGCTGGGAAATGTAGTCTAGTCACCTGCCCCATTAAAATTCAGGGATTCTGTTAGAGAGAGAAAGCAAGAATGGATATTGGAGAAAACTAGCATTTTCTAGCACAAAGTATCACGTAACACAAGGAAGAAGAGTAAAAGAGGAAAATGTTGAGGAAAAATAAAATTAGTTCTGTTCAAGAGACCTAGAGGGCAACTGTATTTATGGGTCTGAAGCTCCAAAGAGAGTTCTGGGCTACAGTTACAAACTTGGAAGTTGGAAAAGTGTAGAGGATCTTGAGGAGCAGGAGTGTGAGTCCCATTTTGCAGACAGAGTAACTGAGACACAGGGAGGTCATGTAGTCAGGGTATTCGTAACAGAACTGAAATACATGACCTTGACTTTTGGCCCACAGCTCTTTCTCTTTATGCCTTTCCAGCAGCCACAGCCATATGGAAATATTAACAGCTGGTATCAAGCAGGACTCTCAGTTTGAAATACGTAGTGTTTAAGCTACAAAGGGAATTTATTGGATTGCAATAACTGAAAAACCCAGAGATATCTGGGATTCAGGTCAGGCTGGATCCAGGAGCTCAAGCAATGTTCTTAGGGCTTGGTCTTTCTGCATCCCTCAGCCAACTTTCTCCATGTAGTGACTCCCTCTCAGCAATCCTGACTAAAATAGAAGATCTTCTATTTCCCAACTTCCAGTACAACTCCCAGGCTTGGATCTCATTGGCCCAAACGGGGTCAAGCCCATCCATATGCCAACTTCTGTGGCTCAGATTGGCCAGTCTAGACCGAGAACCCATTCCAGGCATAGAGAGAATGGTGGAGGAACAGGTCAGCTCCATCCCAGCCAAATGGATGGAGTGGGAGAAGGACGGTCCCCCAAAGGAAACTGAAGTGCTCTTTCCAGAAGCAGTGCGGACCGTGGAGGTCCACACGAGAGGGGAAAGAGCAAAGCAGCTCTCTGCTTGTGGCCATTGTGCTGAGCGCTGTACAGGAAGCAGAAATCATCTCCACTGTGGTCCCAGCCAGAGGAGCAACTCCCTGTTTACTTAGGGAAATAAGACCAGCAGAGCCAGAACGATTAAGGGATGATTCAAAACAGAGTGTTTGAGTTTTAAAACAGAAACTGGGCTCCCTTCCTGGTCCCAATCAAGGCATGTGCTGCTCGAGGCTGTCATCTCTCCACTTCCTTTCCGTCTCTTCCCACCCCAAACTCAAAGCCAGAGCCAGAGCCTCCCTTTGGTAGCTGTGCCTCCCGCATCTTGTGGATCCATTAGGATTCCCTGGAGAGCCGCAGCAGCCAGCGTTCCAGCCCCTTTCCTAGCCTCCCCTCACTCCCACCTGCCTCCCCGCGGTCCCTGAACTGTTTTTTTCCAGCTGGGATCAGGCAAATGCAGGGTGGTCGGGAGCGTCCGTTGATGGCCAGGAAGAGATTCTAAGATATTAATCAGCAGTGCCCCCCCCCCCCAACCCCGGGAGGGCACAGTGGCTCGGCCCTGCCTCCTCCTCCTTGGAAACCTTGCCTTCCAGGCAGCTCAGTACCAACTGGAAGCCCAACTCCAGGACCAGTTGTGTTTTTTTTAATAACAGCTCCATTGACGTCTAATCCACATACCGTAAATGTACCGTTGCAACGTGTACAATTCAGGGGTTCTTAGTGTATTCACAGAGTTGTGCAGCCATTGCCACTATCCAATTTTAGAATGTTTTCATCACCCCACCAAAAGAAACGCCACACCCACTGGCAGTCACTGCCCATCTCCCCTCCCCCCAGCCCCTGGCACCCACTCATCCACCTCCCGTCTCCGTAGATTTGCCTCTTCTGGACATTTCTTAGAAAGTGAATCATACAGTAAGTGGTCGTCTGTGCCTGGCTTCTTTTGGTTAGCACAGTGTTTATCCCTGTTGTCGCATGTGCCATTACTCTGTTCCTTTTTATTGCCACGCAATCTGCCGCTGTGCCGATGTATTGCATTTTGTCTGTCCGTTCATCAGTTGACAGACAGCTGGGTTTGGGCTGTTTTGGATGATGCTGCTGTGAACATTCGTGGACAAGTTTCTGCACAGACACATGTTTTCACTTCTCTTAGGTGCTCACCTCGGAGTGGAATTGCTGGGTCACGTGGTAACTCTAGGTTGAACGTTTTGAGGCACTTTGTTGCCAGATTGTTTTCAAGAGTAGTTGCAACATGTTTCCTTCCCATAAGCAATGTATAAGCGTTCCAGTCTCTCCACACCCTCACCAACGCTTCTTATTATCTTTTGACTATAGTCCTCTTAGCGGATGGGGGGTGGTATCTCACTGTGGTTCTGATTTGCATTTCCCTAATAACTAATATGTTAACTAATGACTAATGATGTTTTCATGTGCTTATTGGCCATTTGTAATATCTTCTTTGGAGAAATATCTGTTCCAATCCTTTGCCCATTTTTTAATTGGCTTATTTGTTGTAAGAGTTCCTCATATATTTTGGATACCAGTCCCTTATCAGATATGTGATTTGCAAATATTTCCTCCCATTCTATGGGTTGTCTTTTCCCTTTATTGATGCTGTCCTTGAAGTATGTAAAGTACTGCAGGGGGAGGGGCTTGAAATTAAATTTGAGAACAGTCGGCCAAGGAAGGAGGCCTCCTGGAGAAGCTGAGTTTTTTTTAATATACACAAAGTTTTGAGGTTGTATTCAACGTTGTATTTTAATCTTACATTGTAATCATTTTTTAGAGGGCAATCTGTGTCCAGAATGATGAAATTACATGGCGATAAATACAGTATTCAACCTAAAGAGACAAAAATACAGAAGGGCACAGAGCAGTAGTCTTATCGGTGCGACACATTTTAAAATTTACTTTCACATGCTGAATCAGAGGAATTTAAGCCTAAATTAAATTGTTATTTTTATCTGTACAGTTCTTTAAGCTTTGAAAGTCATTTTTAAAGGCCAACGGCTAAATAGTGTCAATATTCTATACTTCTAATCACAAATACATCTTAACCTCCTGGATTCTAAAGACACGGGCCACCTAAAAATCACGGGCAAACACGCACCCACAGACACGCACACCCCCCACCATAGAGGGTTAGAGGGTCAAGCTTTGACAATTCTTTAAGTAAACAGTAGGCAAATTCAAGCTGATACACATCTTAATGAAAAATAAGCAGCCAGAAAGAAATCCATTTAAAAAATAGATTAAGGAGCAACAGAGACTTGAATCTGTTAGTCTTTCTGGTGGAGGGGAGACTGTTCCGTCTACGCCTCGAGTAGCAGTATTTTCCCCCTAAGAAACTCCTCGTGTAAGTGGCACGGTGTTTTTAAAGGGCGGCAAAGGAGGAATTGCACGTACATGATTCAGTTTCTTGTTTGTTGTTGAATCCAGCTTGGTGGATAAAATGGATTCAGAACATCTTACTAGGAACAGCCGCAGGCCCGGCTGCCCACGAGAGCAGAGGGGCAGCAGCTCCTCACTGTGTAGGAAGCTGCTGCTTATCGAGCAGTGATTAAACTTAAGGACTTGTAAGAGAGGTGCGAAGATCAAGGCATTTTACCCCAAGATTCATATTCTTATGAAGAGAGTATATTACCTGCAACACTCAGGGCAGCAAGGGGAACAATCTAAAAGACCGTTAAATGAGGGGACCAGCTTTGTCAACAGTGCCAGTCCCGCTGCCGGGAACGTTAAGGTAGCTGTCACTTCATTCCCTGGACGTTCAGCTTTGTAGGACTTTGGGATTATTCTCCGTAATCACGGGCGCAGTCGGGCGTCCGGCTGACGTGCCTGCTTCTCGCCCTGCGCCGGCCCCAAGTCCAGACACACCCTGGCCTGGACGAGCCCTGTATCTGTCGCCTCGCACTACGAGGCAAACGTTTCCTGTAACTTCCACGCTGGCTTAAAGCAGCTCATAGTTAAATATGAGCGTTCTATACAAGGACAGTTACCCTTTACAAAAGCAAAACCATCCTACAAAAATTACTGGAGGCTGAGTTACAACATGAACTGTGGTTTGAAATCACATTTGCGTAAGTCTCAAATTTACAAGAAAAAAAAACCAGTTCCAGGGGTTGGCCAAGTGGTGCAGCGGCTAAGTTCACACGCTCAGCTTTGGTGACCCGGGCTTCACAGGTTAGGATCCCAGGCGTGGACCTACACACCGTTCATCAAGCTGTGCTGTGGCAGCATCCCACATACAAAGTGGAGGAAGATTGGCACACGTGTTAGCTCAGGGCAAATCTTCCTCACCAAAAAAAAAAAATCAGTTGTGGGCTAGCTGCTGTACTGCTGAAGTTCTCTGGTGTGGTCACTCTCAGCTCTGTCATATGCCCTTTACAGTGGAGGAGGGATGTTTAAAAGGTTCAGCAAAGCTGAGCTGTTCTCTCCTTTGGAGGTGAAAGTAAATTCCGTGGCTGGATGAGCAGTTTTACCACTATCATCAGTTGATGGAGAGTCAGTGTCGTCATTTTTGTAAGGATTCAGTCTGTTGTAAAGGGCTTCAGTTACATTCCACTGCCTTCTCAGTTCACCCCCTGGTGGGAGACGGGATGTTCTCACTCGATAATGTGCACATCACATGCACTAAGCCAGGGACGCCTTCCCCCTGAGAAGCCGAATTTTGAATAAAGACTTAAAAGAAGTGGAAGAAGAGATATCTGGTGGAAGAGCAGAGGGAACAGCAAGTGCAAAGGCCCTGTGGCAGAAGATTGCCAGGTGGATTTGAGGGACAACAAGGAAGCTGGTGTGGCTGGAACAGAGCAAGCGAGGGGGAGAGTAGTACCGTAAGCAGCTTTTACTCCGAAGTGGGAGCCATGGATGTTTAGAGTAGAGGCAGGAGAGGGTCTGAGTTATATTTCTAAAGAATCCCTCTGGCTGTTCCCCGGGAGAGTAGACTATAGAGGAACGAGGTTGGAGGCAGGGACACCAGGGAGGAGGCGGCTGCAACAATGTGGCTGAAAGATGAGGGTTGTTTACACGGAGCCGAAGAGATCGGGGTGGTGAGAAGTTAGCAGGCTGGATATATTTTGAAGGCAAAACCGACCACGGAGCTTCCTTACTCACCTCCTGGGCTGCAGAGATGCCCCATCCTCTGTCCCTGGTCTCCCTCGGAAGGGACCTGATCTGTCCTCCCCCTGTCACCAACCAGCAAAGTCCTCTAGAACAAATCCGCCGTTTTTTGCCCGTTCACGGTGAGCCAAGTCCTGAGCTGTGGGCGGTGTTCTTTTTGGAGCTGGACCTCAGATGCAGAAGTTGAGTTATTCACGTTCTTGGTCCACTCGAGGCCCCTTTCTTGTTTCACGTGGGTTCGGATGGGTGCTTCCTTCTGGACCCGTTCGTCCGCTCCCCGCCCCCCCCATAGTGTACTGTGTAGCTTCTCGCCTGTTTTCCTGTCAAATACGCATCGCCCTTCTGCGTGCATCTCTTTGCCGCGTATGTAAATGGCGTCGTTTAAATGCCCCGTGGCTCTCCCTTTTCTCTCTCTGCTCTGTGGTTTTCCATCCGTCCATGTCGCCGTACATCCAGCTCCATCGCTGGACCTCAGTGGTTCTCAACTGGAGGCGATCCTGCCCCACGAGGGACATTTGGTAACGTCATCAGTGTTTGTAGTTGTCATGACTTGGGGGTGTGCTCCCAGCGTCCAGTGGGTGGAGGCCGGGGATGCTGCTAAAACGTCCTGTGACGCGCCGGACAGCCCCACAGCAGAGGATTCTCCAGCCCCAAACGTCCATAGGGCTATGGTTGGGAGACCCTGCCATCTAACTGCTGCTCTGAACCCCAAGGTGCCACGTCCCCTTATCCCCCTCCATGGGGAGGACCCCCGGCTCCCCCAGCTCCCCCACAGCACAGACAACGCTGTATCCTTCAGGGACTGCTCTGAGCCTTCCACCTCTCTCTCCCTGGCTCCTCGCCACAAACCTAGAAACTTGGCACCTCCTATTGTACACATTTCTGGAGAAACTGAGGCTCAGAAAGGTGGCATGATTCAGCCAGGGTCACCCCGCTTGGAAGGGATGAAAGCCAGGATGTGGCTCACAGCTCTTAACCATGTATCTCAACCGCGTCCCGGGGATCCCCATGAATGTCCTCAGGGTAAACAGTAAAAGCCCCCGGAGTGAATTCTCCGCTTGACTGTGAGGGTCTGGTGTGCTCACAGCTTCATCCCTGGGCACCGGCTGTGCCTGGCCTATTTGTGGAATAAACAAAGAAATCAATAGCAGACGGGCAGGGAGTTTTCAGCGTGTGTGGTTGCAAGCCCTGTAGAAATGAGATTGCAGGGTGCCTGCCCCCCAGGGAACGAATGTCCACATGGGTGACAAGACAGGGGCCTGTCAGCCTCTCCCCAGGGCCAGGATGCTGGGCGCCAGCCTGGCCTGGCCTCACCCCGGGCCAGGGGTTCAGCAAAGCTGTGGGGTGTTCAGCCAGTAGTCCCTGGAGGCAGGCCTGGGGCCGGGGACACTTGGCAGGTGGGGGACCTGGGATGGGATCAGGTGGCCCTTGGTGCCATCCGTGCAGAATCCTCTCCTGGGTTTCCTTCCATGTCACCCCTTTAAAGGGCCAGGCCCTGCTCAATCTGAAGAGATTAGAGGTTTCGAGCTGGCAGTCTGGGGCCAAACGGCCTGAAAACAGCTTTAGTTTGGCCCCGTGGTGTTTCCTTAAGGTCCAGACTCATTGCTTATATTTTAAAACCCGATGTCTGACATGAACATCGTGAGGAGTGTGACTCCGGGTGAATCCCCGCCTCAGCCTCATCCTGCAGGGAGCTGTGGGGGAAACACACCCGTCCTGGACATTGTCCTGCCTCCAGGGACGAGAGCTGGATTCCCACCCCTGCGCCTCAGTCACTGGGGACAGGCATCCGCACGGGGCAGAGACTCCCAGGCGCTTCTGGCCTCAGGGCATCCTGGCCAAGTGGCCCCAGGAGCCCAGGGTGGGCCTCAGAAGAGAGTTGGAGATTCCAGTCCCCTTGTGGGCACAGGCTGCGGCATAGGCGCACAGCACTGGAAAAGGGGATCAGGGTCTGGACGGAGCACCAGTGGCGTTCACTCCTCCGTCCGTCCATCCTTCCGTCCATTCATCCATCCGTTCATTCTTCCATCCATCCTTGTATCCATCGGCCCATCGGCCCTCCATCCATTCCTCCATCCATCATCCCATTTATTCGCTCATTCGTTCGTGAACATTGTGTGAATATTGATGTGTCCAGCCCCGTGCCAGGGTCCAGTCGGGGGGCGGGAGTGAATGCATGGACGAGGTCTCTGCTCCCTTGTAGCTCAGTTATAGGGAGGGGGATGGGCACAGGTAAACACGTCGTTGAGTCCTCCCCAGTGTCTGGGAGACTGCGTGGCCCACCTCTCCAGCTGCGTCTTTCACCTTTAATGAACACCCGCACAGACGTTCACTCATTCTCCGTTGTTTGGGCCCATGAGCAGGAGTCAGGTCCTCCGTGGGTGGGGAGCTGAGCAGAACTCACGGGGAGCCGGGCGTCACCCCACATGAGCCTCCCACCTGGGCAGGGAGGGCAGCCGGGGCATCCTGCCCATTTTACAGGTGAGGACCCTGGGGCTCGCCATGCTTACGGAGCAGAACCGGAAGCCTCCAGAAAGGGTCCTTGGCACAGGGTTTCCATTCCCCTTTAGGGTTTACTTTTTAAGCTTTACCACTTTTTTTTTTAGCTTAAAACTTAGTAGTTTTATTTCTTAAATAAAAATTATATGTATCTAAGGTGTACAACAGGATGATTTGGGGTGCATCTAGAAGGGCTTGGGAGGCTCCAGCCTCCTTTGAAGATAATTTTGGGCATGACAAGGGAAGCTGCCAGAAGGGTCTTTGTGGCTGAGTCGGCTCCATGTCCAGACTGCCCGCCTCCCCGCTTCCCTCAGCAGCCAGAGGAGTTGCTTGAAAATGCAAATCAGTGCCGTCCACCCCCGACCGAAACCCAGCAAGGATTCCCACTGCCCCCGGGGGGGGGGGGGGGGCGCACTCCTCACTGGTCCACAGCCCAGTTCACGATACCGCCCCGAACCCCTTCCCTAACCACCACACGGGACACCTGTCAGGTACACAGAGGCACCAAATTCCCATCTGTCTCTGGACCTTTGCATATGCTGCTCTGAATTCTTGGCATATTCTCCATCCTCCTTCTCCACCCCTGTTACCCCTTGGGAAACTCAGCTTATCTGTCATAACACAGTTCAAAAGTCACTTCCCTAGGGGTCTCCAGACTGTCCAGGCCCCGTTATATGCGCGTGGAACTCTTTTAACTTTTGGCCTATCCTCATTATCATTCCTAAATATCTCTTGAGTTCCACACCCTTCTCTCCATCTCTACCACCACCTCGTTCGTCCCAGCCACCGTCTCCTCTTCTGCATGACTGAGTCTTGTAGGACCCAAAACTGCTCATCGCCAGAGCCCTGTTGTCCCATGAGCCCTCCTGGCCATCCGAAGTGTGGTCCAGGGACCGGCATCACCATGGAGCTGTTAGAAATGCAGTCTCGACCCCCCCAGATGTTCCGAATCAGTGTGGGCATTTAAAGTGACTCCTTCACGCCTTAGTCTGTGACACAAGATGTCAGCCGTGGATTCACCTGGTGACGTGGATCCAGCCAGCCCGCGCCAGCCTCTCCAGTATCTAGAAGAGGCTGGGCGGAGAGAGCCTGGCGGGATCTTGACTCCGCAAGGCCCCAGCTCCTCTGCGCCCTCCGACCAGCGCCAGCCCTCCCCAGCCCTCAGCGGGTGCTGTTGGGTGATTCCGGCTCAGATTCCGGAACCCAATTCCCAGCGCGGTGCCATCAGCGTTCAGTCAGATCCAGTTGGTGATACATGGCTTGACCTGTCTGTTACCGCTTTACAAACTGAGAAGAAATAAAAAACCCTGGTTTTATGACCCGGCAGTGAAAGACTATTTGTCGAAGTCGCTAAGGTCCAAATCAAAGTGCCCCCCCGGAGGACTGTTAGTTGGTTCAGGGGCCCACAGAGTCTTCCCTCTTCTTTCTCTTTCTCCCGCGTCCACCTTGAGAGGGAGTGCTCATTCACTTCAGCCCGTTCAGACATCTAGAGCTTTCCATCCTTTGACAAACACAAGCCAAAGTGCTTCAGCACATCTGTTTATTTGATTTCTCTAATGAGAAAACCTTCCAGTTTCCCCGGGCTCAGCTGTGTTTATTGACTTTGCGTTAGCTCAGTGAGGCAAGCACCTTGAAGTTGAAAGGCCTGGCCGGGGCCCTCGCCGCGGCCTCCAGCTCCGAGCCGGAGCCAGCCCTGCCCAAGGAAAACAGAGGCCTCGGAACTCTATAAAATAGATTTTCAAAATAAATACTGCCTAATTCGCTCGGTGGATGTGGATTAAGTCAAGATGAATACAATTTGGAAAGGATTTTCTGAGGAAGTCGGAGATTTCTTTCCCCCACTGGGGGTTAAACCTTGTTCTTCAGTCTTTTTCTTTGCCTCCCCCTCCAGCTCTTTCCCCTTAAGTAAAAGGTGGCTAATAGAGAAACGGTGACTTAGAATGACCTTCTCGGTGATGATTATTGACTTTGTAGGACAAAGGGTAGTGAGTTAACCAGTCGCTTCATTCTAGCCGTAACGGCAAGAAGCGAACATCTGCCGCTGTCATCCGAGGGGGTGGATGAGGACAAGGGTGGGGAGGCTTTGAGAGAGGTCCTCGAGGTGAGTGACAGTTGGAGGGGCCGGGGCAGGGTGGCACCCTCTGGAGCTTCAATCCCCCATGATGGTGCCTCCCTCAGCCAGTGGGCCATCACGCCAAGTGCCTCTGCGTATGTATTTTTAAAGCATTAAAAGGATTATATCCAACAAAAAGTATATCTCGGCGTGGTTTGGGGCTCTCAGAAGAGTGCCAGTTTGCGGAGACTCTCTTTGAAGCCTGTGCTCTCGGCCCGAGGCGGGCAGCCTTCCCTCGCAGCCTCTTCCACTGCGGCTGCGGGGTTTCAAGCCGATTAAGACTCCTGAGCACTTCTGATTTTCCGCCCACAAATTTAACAAATGCTGGCTGCTTCCCCAGACTTCCTTTGCCAACTTTTTTTTTTTCCTTCTCTGGTCCCACGTTGCAGTGAATGCTGACGGGCATCTGAAAACAAACCATCATCAGAAGAGGGCTTTAGATCTCCCAGGGAAAACCCTCGACAAATTGTCAGTTGGGGTAGAGTGAGAAGCTCTTTTGTCTTTCCTGAATGGAGGGGTTGCTGCTCACAATGGTACGTGGTGAAAAAAAGTCCAAGGCACCTTGCGAACCTCGATAATGGGACCCATTTTTCTTCCGGCTTAACTCGCAGGTGGAGAAGCTGTCCGCCCCCGACGCCCCACCTGCACTTTCTATGGTGCTTATTTGCCAACAATAGGGCGCCTGAGCTGTCCGAAGACCGCTGGGGTTCCCATGAGCCTTCAGTGACGAGGCTGTCACTCAGTGAATGGCAGGAAGGTGTCGACGCAGTTATATTGGAGGTTGACTTTGACAGGCAAGAGGAGGGCCCCCCGCCCTGCCCGCTTCCCACCCTCCCGCTGTGCATTGGTGACCTTGCGGCCCTCCTGATGGCAGCGGGGGAAGGCCCAGCGCAAGTCCCCGGCTGGGGCCCAAGTCAAGGTGGAAATAGGCAGTTTCAGAATCTCTTTGGAACCATCCATCAGCAGATGGATGGGTAAACACATCCTAAGTTATTCACACAATGGAGTCCTTTTCAGCTGTCAGAATGCATGGGGTACTGGTAGGCTGCAACGCGGACAAACCCCCAAAATGTTACGCTGAGTGAAAGAGGCCAGACATGACAGTCATACGCTGCGTGAGTCCGTTTAAAGGAAATATCCAGAATCGGTAAATCCCCGGAGACAGAACACAGATCAACGGTTACCAGGGGCTGGACAGGGGGAGGGAGCAGCTGCTTTACGCGAACAGGGTCTCCTCGCGAGCTGATGAGGAGGTTTCAGAACCAGAGGGGTTTGCTTATCTGTAAGATTGTAGTAACAGTTCCTACTCCGCTGACCGCACAAGACCAGAGTCGCATCTCCCGAGGGTGCTGTGGGTCCTGTTGTCGGGCCCCGAGCTGCCTGGAGCTGGTAAAAGATGCACGATTTTTACATGAAAAATCAAGGTGGTTTTTGATACTCTCTTCATCTGGTTTTGGGGTCTGGGTAACACTGGCCTCATAAAATGAGTTTGGGAAGTCTTGCCTCTGCTCCCGTTTTCTGGAAGAGGCTATGGACAGTTGGTGCTAATTCTTCGTGAAACGTTTGGTCAAGTTCTCCCGGGAAGCCGTCTGGGCTGCAGATTTCATTTTTCAGAGGTTTTAACTAGGAATTCGATTTCTTTCATACGTGCCGCTATTTCATCCTGGGTGAGTTTTGGTAGTTTGTGGTTTTTGAGCAACTGGTCCATTTTAGTCATCGTCAAATTTATGTGTCTAGAGCTAAAAAAAAAAAAAGTGAAGTCTTCCCTTTTATGGTGACGTTTGATTTGTAGCATAGCCCGCACCCAGAAGCTTTGAAAACGTAAATCTCCCCCCACCCCCCGTGTGCACGGCAGCAGGTCCTGAGTCATCTCCTTCGTCCTCGAGACAAGCTACGAGGGAGCTGTGGTGATCCTCATTGTGTCCAGCAGGACTGAGGTCCTGCCCAAGACTGCCAGGCTAGCAAGCGGCAGAGAAGGGATCAGAGCCACAGCTCCAAGGCCAGTCCAAGCCCCTCTGCCACCCAGCTGACCACATCCGTTCACGAGGCCCCCAAGTTCCACGGCCAGCTTTCAAACCTCAGGCCAGCCTCAGTTCCCTGCTATGCTAGACGTCACACTAGGGGCAAGGGGGGTTCTGCAGGCCACACCTGACTGGAAAACATACTTTTTCCTTACTTTTTTTAATTAGTTGTCAGTATTTAAAATTGAGAGATTCCACATAAAAATTCAGATTTCTGGATTCTCTTGAAAATTCAGAAGATCTGGCCATGCTGCACCCCCAATCCCAAATGGCACTACTTGGCTGGAGCTGCAGAGCAGCTGTCCCTCGTTTAAATGGAGCAGGCAGGCTCCAATTTGCCACAGTCCCCACCTCTCCCTATTGCCTCTCTGACACAAAGGCCAAGTATCAGTTGTTGTTACTATCTCCTTGCCATAGTGTCTTTCTCTAAGGAGAGTTAAGGGGAAAGCTAAATGCTCTTGTATCAAGAGTTGGAAAATGAAGGACCACAAGGCCCTGTGTCTTGCCTGGGCCATTTCGCTCATTTAAGTGAGCTGTTTCGTCTCTGTAAGTCTTGTTGTCTTTTGTGCCTCGTCCACAAATAAAGTCCAAACTCTCTGGCCTGGCTTCCAGACCCTTCACGACCTAGTTCCTGCCATCCTGTCCTGCCTCATCTCTCAGACTCTCAGCTCGATGTTTCAGGCCACAGTCTTGCAGTTGCACCAGCAAACCCCAGGCCTTTATCCATGCTGCTCCCTCTCCCAGGAACGCTCTTCTTCTTGCCACCATCTGACCAGCTAATGCTTACTTAGCCTTCAGCTCTTATCTTAGATGTCTCTGCCTCCAGGAAGCTTTCCTTGACTGCAGCGAGTTCCGTGTGCCTCCCATGTGTCCCTCAGCGCCCCGTCCTTGCCCCTGTTGCAGCATTTATCACTAAGGGTTTTGTCACCTGCTTACTCGTCTCTCTCCCCAGCTAGACCAGCACCTCACGTGCAGGCATTCTGACTGTGTCTCAGTCCTCTCTCTGTCCCGACTTTCCAGCACAGCACACTCTGTGTGCCCCATAATTAGTTGTCAAATTAATGTTCTTTCAGTTATAAGTAACAGAAACCCAACTCAAGCCGACTTAAGCAGAAAAGTGAATTTATTGGCATTTATAACCAAAAAGTCAGGGGCACGGCGGAATCCAGGGGCTCAAGCTATGCCAACAGAACTCAGTCTCTCTCCATCTCTTTGCCCTGTTTTCCTCTGGGCTGGCTTCATTCTTTGCATTTGCGATGGCAGAAATGCCCCCCAGGCAGCACAAGGTCACCATCCTGCCAGCTCGGTAACCCCAGGACAAAGAGAGTCCCTCCTCCCCCTAGGTCCAGCCAGGTGCCAGACGGGGCTGTCCTTGGCCTGGCGCGAACCAGTCACTCAAGGCCAGTGGTTGGGGTCGGACCCCTCGGAACTACACAGGTAGGGGGTGATGAAATTCTGATTCCCCCAAAACACTCAGGAGGCTGTTACCGGCTGGTGGGATGGACGCCGGGCGGACAAGACAGCAGACACTCACTTCCACCTGTGTGTTGAAGCCACATGGGGGCCAAGAGCCTCATGGCTTCACCCAGCACACAGCAGGTGCTCAGTAAACATTTGAAGTTGAAGTATAATCTTCAGCTCATTGCCTCTTCACCTCTGTCACCAGGGTCTGTGCCCGTAGATGCGGCCCTGCAGGATCCGGCCCAATACATCAGTGTCCTCATCTCCTAGGACTCCACCCTCTGTCACTCTGTCCCAGCCACACTGGCCTCCTCAGTCGTTCTCAGAACTGCCAGACACACTCCCACTCTAGGGCCTTTGAGTTCCCTCTGTCTGAAATGTTCCTCCTCCCGCATGGCTTCCTCTCTCTTCTCCTGAAAATCTGCTTAAATGCCACCTTCTCAGCGAGTACTTCCCTGACCATCCTATGAAATTGCGTGCTTCCTACACAGCCTACAGGACAAAAATTCTTTGCTGGTTTTCCTATAGCATTTATCCCTTCCTGGCAGGGCATACTGTCATGTAGAATGTGCATTGCCCAACTCTAGGAGGCACCACTTTCATGGTGGCCTGTGTGAATGGTGCCCCTGGAGTTGTGCAGTGCACAACCTGTGCAGCCATACACAGCAGCCTTGCCATCAAACATACTACATATCTTGCTTTATTCATTAATTTGTGACTATTTTATTTGCTGCCTTATCCCAGTGCCTAGAACAGTCCCTGGCACATAGGAGACACTCAGTAAATATTTGTTGGATGAATGAGTGAATTTCTCTCCCGTTCAACCATGCTGTAGCTTGACAGCTAATTTGGGCCGTGAGGGAAGAGAAGCCCTGTGTCCTGACGGATGCTGGCAAGAACGTTACCGAGGACTGGAAGAAGCCCCACACAGTGACCACTTGTCCTTCTCGGGCCCCTCCGTAGATGCTGGGGAGTCCAGCTCTCAGTATGTTGAGTGCTCTATCGTCCTTTAAGAGGAAATTGACTTTGTTACTCAAAAGGGTTGTTTGTTCTCTCCTACCCCCGCCCCTTCTTCAGGTTCCAGGGGGGTGAGGTCCCTTCTCGCTGTTCATCACACCGGGCCACTCCCTCCCAGTGTCGGTGAATGTTCAGCTTCTCTGCAGACTGAAGTCAGGCCAGCACTGGCTCAGGCCGAATGCCCTGGCTTTCCTGATACTCCACACAAAGAAACCTGTGGGCTGAGTGATGACAGTGGTGCAGGCGGCCACAGTTAGGTCCTGGAGGGCTGAGTGGCACAAGGAGGAAAGAATGAGGTTGGAGCAGACTGCCCTGGAGCTGAGTCTCAGTCCTGTTGCTTAATAGGCTGGGGTTGTGCTGAGCCTCAGACCGGCGTCTGTAAAATGGGTACAGTAATACCTCCCTCACTGGGTTTTTGGTTGGACAGATGACACAGTGCCATAAGGCAGCCCCAGTGATCTATTTTGTATGTAAATGAGATCTCTTCATTCTCCTTGCTTGAAACCATTCCCTGGTTTACAGTTACGTTGAATAAATTTTGAACTCCTCCCCATTGCCTAGAATCCCCTAAATTTTCTGATTCTCCTGCCTGGCTCTCTCCTTCTTCCTCTCCCACTTACTTATTATACTCCCTCCACACTGACGTTTTTTTCTGATTCACAAACACACAAAGCTTGTTCCTGCCTCAGGGCCTTTGCACTGGCTATTCCTGCCACCTAATCATCTCATGGCTGGCTCCTTTGTTTCATTCAGGTCTTTGTTCAGATGTCCCCTCCTCAGAGAGACCTTCCCCGACGATCCCTCCACTAGTAACCCTTCCCAAAACACGTAGACACAGACACACTCCATCTGTCTCGCTCTCTCTCTTTCTCTCCACCCTCCAGCACATCTTCATATTCCATTTTCTTCAGAACCTTTGCCACTATCTGAAATGAAATGTTTCTTAGTTTTTCACAGCCCTCCCCCTCCCCTAAAAGGTAAGCTCCATGCAGCAAGGGACTCAATGTCTGAGAGCAAAAAGACAGTACAGCAAGTGCTCGAGAGCAGGAGTCGGCAAACCACGCCTATCCTGTGGGCCGAATCTGGCCCAGTGCCTGTCTTTATAAATAAAGCTTTATTGGCACACAACCACACCCATTCATTTACCGATTGTCTGTGGCTGCTCTCACGCTATAGCCACAGAGCTGAGTAGTTTTAACAGAGTCCATGTGGACCACCGAGCCTCAAACATTTTTACCCCTTGTAGAAAAGCTCCCCCACCTCTGGTCTGGGGGGGCTCCAGAGCCAGATGCTCAAATTCAGGCCAGCTCCACTCCCCTAGCTGTGTGACCTCAGGCAGGCCACTTTGCCTCCCTGTGCCTCAGTTTCCATCTCAGTAGCATGGATAGAATAGCAATAAAACTCACTTCATAGGGTCCCCGGGGGAGGATTAAATGAGCTAATCCTGCTGCTAGGTAGGAAACAGTTTTTGTAGAATAAATGAATAATAAATGTAATCATAGATGAATATCTTTTTAAAAACTGCATCTGTAGAAGCGCGTTGCCGGCTGGGGGAGAAGGTCCTCTCTGTGGAAGGGCCGCTGAACGAGCTCCTGAGGATGCAGGGATGGCGGGAGGGCGTGGTCAGTGCAACAGAAGCAGCGAGCCCTTGCAGGGGTCGGGCGCTGTTGCAGTCACTTGCAGGAACTTCGCTGATCGCGCTGGTCTCCCTGCGTCAGACGCCCCTCCGTCCTGGGCCGTGACCCATGTCAGGGCCATCACCTCATCTGGAACTGTCTGGAATTTTCCCAGTTTCGGCGCTCGAAGTCCCCAGTCCCGGGAGCCCCCTCTGCTGGGACCCTCCGAGACAGTTGGGCCCCCTCCTCCACCGTCACAGCTCCGGTTATCTATTTATTATTTTTTTGCCTTTAAATTGACATCCTCAGAAAATGCTTTGACAGCAGCTGGACACCTCCAGCTGAAAGACATTTTTCAAAGGATAAAAAAAAAATCTGAGAGTCTGTATAGTTGCGTAAAACCCCAAACGAGGAGCCAGTTAGACGTCTCCGCTCCCTGGACTTTGACCGCGATTTTGTCATTTGTCGTCGGTTTTCCTCTCCGGTGACTCAGTGATGACGGGATTCGTCCTCTGGTTTTTTCGCTCAAGCTCTTGTTAATGCAAATAGACCCATTGCTGAGCCCGGAAGATCTTTCCTGTTTTCTCTGTTCTCTGAAACTGCCAAAGAAGCTGAGTGGTTTTGTTTTTTTTTTTTTAGCTCTGCTGTTTAAACATGCGAATCAACCTATTTTTTCTTTACAACCATCATTTTCTTGTCTTCCTCTTTCAAACATGCTGATCTCTTTTCCAAGAGTTTCCAAGTAATTAAACCTAATTAGAACCATTAAATTCTTTCTTTTAATGACAACTTTATTATTAGAAGCCAGCCACAAGGAGGAGATGTGACTGGCAGAGCCCTCCATTGTGTGTTAATCCGGCCCTAACCTCTGGCTGACTCTTCCAAGAGATAAACCCCACAGAATGGCGAGGCTGGCTCTGTGAATAGCTTTAATTAATACTTTGCTTCCTTGTGGCAGAGTCATTATTTGTTCAGCTTGTAAACAGCTACCAGGCGGTGATTTTTTTAAAGACCCAGTTGGCTTCCATGGTGTGATGGCTTTGATTGGTTTTGTGTGTTTGTGGGTTTTTTCTTTAAAAGAGAAAGAGGGAGCAAGGTCTCCATTCCAGAGTGGCTGCAGGAGCGCATTGTCCTGAAATTGGGGACGTCGGGGTCGGCGACACAGAAGAAAAGCGAGGCCAGCACAGGTGGCAGGCTACCCGTGTTTGCGCCCCGTCTCCAGAGTGGGCAAGTCTGCCCTTCGCAGCAAAAGTCGGCAAGCCCAGACAGGGGTCCCGCTGAGCCGCAAGCCTGGCTCAAGGTCTGGGTGCTGAGAGGAGGAGGGAAGAGCTGAGATCCGAAACTGCCAAGCCAGCCTCCTGCCCCGCGATGCCCTGACCTTCCCTTCCGGTGGCAGCTGAGAAGGGACAAGTACTGTGCAAGAAAATGACTCAGCTGCCAGGAGTGCTTGCTCCCAGCCCACCCCCCAGCTGGTCCTGCCCTGTGTCAGCTCCATGACTGTCACCGTCACTTTAGGAGGTCCGTGCTGCTCTTACGCACGTTGTACGGACAAGGAGACAAGGCACAGCGACTTATCCAAAGTGCCACACCGTCCTGGAGGAGGGGCAGAGCCGGGGTTTGCAGACAGCTGTCTGGCAGTGGCCGTGGTTCTGATACTGGGACAGGAAAGCTGCACCATCCACTCAGCTGGTTGGGAGATTCCGATTTTTATCTATTTATTTATTTTTCTGCTTTTTCTCCCCAAATCCTCCCAGTTCATAGTTGTGTATTTTTAGTTGTGAGTCCTTCTAGTTGTGGCATGTGGGATGCCGCCTCAGCGTGGCCTGACGAGCAGTGCCATGTCCACACCCAGGATCCAAACCGGCAAAACCCTGGGCCACCAAAGCAGAGCACATGAACTTAACCACTCAGCCACAGGGCCAGCCCCCTAACTTTTATTTTTAATTGAGCTCGTCACTTAGTTAGAAAGCTGGCTTCATTAATAAGCTTGCCCGCTCTGTAATTGCAAAGTTGATTGCCTAACACTAAGGACAAGCCTTTTCATTATTTTAAGAAGATTTAGAGCAGGGGGTAATTTTGTCCTCCTGGGGACATGTGGCACTGTCTGGGGACATTTATGGTTGTCACCGCTGGGAAGCAGGGTGCTCCTGGCATCTGGTGGGTAGAGGCCACAGGTGCTGTAAACACCCTCCAATGGACAGGACAGCCCCCGGGCAGAGAAGGAGCAGGCTCAAAATGTCAACAGTGCAAAGGGTGAAAAACCCTGATTTATGGGATGCTCAGATCTTTTGTTCTAGAGGCGTTCTGGAAACACGCAAAAGCAATGTTCATGCACCCACCTATCAGTTTCCCTGATGCACTGGGCCAAACTCTTCTTTAGAAATAAGTAAGTGTTGGGGCCGGGGCTGGTAGCACAGTGGCTAAGTTCGTGCGCTCCACTTCTGCGGCCCGGGGTTCGCCGGTTCAGATCCCGGGCGTGGACCTACAAACCGCTCATCAAGCCATGCTGTGGCGGCATCCCACATACAAAACAGAGGAAGATGGGCACAGATGTTAGCTCAGGGACAGTCTTCCTCAGCAAAAAGGAAAAAAATAATAATTAAGTATCTTAGTGATTTTGACTGTTAACCATGCCACCAAAAGTTTTTCAAAAACACATCTAAGGAGCTAAGAGTTCTCACCCCAAAATTAGCTACTGATGAACTTGCCAGGGCAAGAATATTTGCAGACCACTCCCCAAATTCCCAAACGTCAGCCTCTGCTCATTTATTATACAAGTGTCCTTAAGACAGTGCCTCGTCGGGGGCAGGAAGCAGGTTAACTGGTTTCGTCATCCAGGCAGCTGTGCGCTGAGAGAAGTGTTCAGAAATCCCCAGATGCGTCTTTGGAGCCACCAAGACTCCCCTCCTCTCCCCGGGGATTCTTGGAGATGCCCTTGGAGCAGGGAAGAGGCCCACACTCGGGGAGGGCTTCCCCTGGGCTGGGGGCCTCAGAGACTGGAACGGGGTTCACGCGTCAGAGCTCAGAATTCCAGCATCATGGGGTAAAGACGGTGGGCTTCCCGTCCTCATCTCGAAGGACTGACGGTGGCCTTCCATCTGCCACCCCCCAGGAAGGGTGGAACAGCTGGCCCCCGGGAAGCAGCCCACTGAGCTCACTGTGAGAACAAGATGGTGTTCACAGAGTCGGTTTTTCCTGAAAATGACTTTTGGAAACGTTGCGTTCGATGCCATGAATGCATCCAAAAAGGGCCTGAAGTTAGTTACCAAAATGGGTCTTCCCACAACACACCTCTTCCTGACTCCTGCGATGACATCCTAAAAACTTATGGGCTACCAGTGGGGGAGGGGGGGTGACAGAGCAGGGACTGGGAGCCATGCAGGCCGGCTCGAGCGATCTGGTTTCCAGTCTCGCCGGCCGGGGTGTCTGGTTCCCGCAGAGCCACTCCTGGCCGTGGGGGCCCGGAGGAGGGCAGCCGCGGAATGAGAGATTTACCGGGGAACTCGGCTTTTCCACATCGAGTCCAGG
The DNA here is from genome assembly GCF_021613505.1 of Equus quagga. NCBI lineage: Eukaryota > Metazoa > Chordata > Mammalia > Perissodactyla > Equidae > Equus > Equus quagga. The sequence goes on from NC_060278.1 coordinate 97,859,026, forward strand.
AAATGAAAGGCACAATGTTCAGAGGCAATAAGGGGAGATTCTTTGGCCCCCAGGCTTCTCTTTCATCCTCTCGGAAGCCCGGCAGTTATTAGAAAGGAGGCCAGCCTGAGATCTGAGAAATGAGTCAGGGCTGGTTTCCACCTGGCAGCTGCTGGTCATTTCTCCCAACTTTCGAAGGGTAATTTAATTAAAGGAACCATTTATTTCATTAAAAGTAGACGTCAACAGTTTTAAATCAGGCATTTCCCCCCCCCCAAAAAATCTGATTATAATCTGCCTTAAGCTTCTTTTCCCTAATAAAATACTTTATGTTATTAATCTTGTGGAGACATATTGTGTGAGTAAAATGGTTAAGATTTTGGTTTCTTAGGTAGTCCTGGGTTTGAATCCCAGCTCTGCTGCCTATGAGCAGGGTGACCCTGGACAAGTCACTTCATGACTTCAAGTCTTGATTTATCTGTAAAACAGGGAAGAGAGAATTTGAGGAGGAAAGGTGGTAATGTGGAGCTCATACGCGCTCCAGTATTCATTTAAAAAGTATTTCACTGAGCATCCTCTGTGTAGTGAGGTACGTTTCAGGGACAAGGGACACAGTAGTAGCTCTCACAGAGCTTGCCTTGTGGTTGAGGGAGAAGCACTAAAAATCATAAATAAGAAAGATTATTTCCAATAATGATAAATGTTATTCCTGTAACAAGTAATGGGATGTAGAATGAGTTGGGGGTCGGTGTCTGGGTTACTTTAGATGGAATGGTTAGAGAAGGCCTTTCTGGCACTGAAAGTGGGAACTGAAATCACAAAGGTGTCAGACGTGAAAGCACCTGGGGAAAGGAAATTCCAGATAGAGGAACCGCAAGTGCAAAGGCCCTGAGGCAGGAGTGAGTTTGGCAAGTTCAAGGAGCAGAGAGGTGGGTTGGAGTGGACAAGTAGGTGGTGGCCACTGAAGGATGTCAGCTTTCCTCAGAGGGCCAGGGCAAGCTAGTGGGTTTTATATGAGGAAGGATGGCTCTGGTTTTTGTTTTAAAAAGGTCACTCTGAGGGCCGGCCCCATGGCACAGCGGTTAAGTTTGCACGTTCCACTTTGGCGGCATGGGGTTCGCTGGTTCAGATCCCAGGTGCAGACCTATGCAACGCTTGTGAAGCCATGCTGTGGTAGGCGTCCCACATATAAAGTAGAGGAAGATGGGCATGGATGTTAGTTCAGGGCCAGTCCTCGTCAGCAAAAAGAGGAGGATTAGTGGCAGAAGTTAGCTCAGGGGCTAATCTTCCTCAACAAAAAAAAAAGGTCACTCTGGCTGCCGTGTAGACAATAGATTTGGGGGAGAGAAGCTTGCTGTCTTTGTACGTAGCCCAGCACCCAGCTGCGCTTGTTCTCTTCCTGCCTCCCTGTCTCCTTGTCTCAGTGACGAACTTAAGGCCCCTTGGAAATAAGGGAAATGACACGACACAGGCGAAGGGCCCAGCACACAGCAGGCGCTCGAAACCAGGAGAGCTCTGAGAATGAGTATTTTATTTGGGGGAAATGTCTCTTAATCCCTTGCTTCTGAAGAAACCAGGAAGTTGAGGTCTAAGGAGAAAGTGACATGTGGGGACGAGCCAGGTGCCTTTGTGACCTGCAGTCACTGGGGTGCAAGGCCACCCCACAGCCAGTGAGTAAACTGCCTCCAACAGACAATGGGATGGCCGGCAGTGGTGGCCCTTGGCATCAGGATCTGAGTCACTTCCTCAGCTCCCAGGTTTTCCTAAAGCAGAAGATTTCACCTTTATCACACATCCAAAGCCCCTTTTTAAAATAAATAACTTGAAATGCCCGATTTACTACCCTAAAATGAAAATCTAAATAATGTAGCCCACCCAGTCACTAATTTGAAAAAAAAAAAGAATATAATTTCCTAACTGTAATTTAAAGGAAAGAAAGAAAATTTGTTTTATTTCAATATGTAAATACTCAGGCATGGCCACGAGAGAAGGCGTAAGGAAGGACCGTTCGCAGGTGCCTGCTTCTCCTGGAAAAGGCTGCATTTAAGAGAAGGAAGAAAATCCAGAGCTGTTCTGGCTAGTAGGAAAAGTGGATTTTTATGGAGGCTTCCTGACAGAGGCGTGATGGGTGAAATCATTGGCCATTGGCAATTGAACTCCGTCTCCAACCCCTCTCGCCCCACCCAGGTCAGGGGGCATGGCTGAAAGTTCCAACCCCCTAATCACATGGTTGGTTTCCAGGCAACCAGCACCCATCCTTAGGGCCTTTCCAGAAGTCGCCTGGTTAGGTAAACTCGGTGTGGTTGGAGGGGCTCGTTATGAATGGCAAAGACACTCCTTTCTCCGTCATCGCTCTCATCGCTAAGCAAATTCCAAGGGTTTTAGGAGCTTTGTGCCAGAAACACACACAAAGACCAAATACATACTTCTTATGGAAAATCACGATACCGCACACCCCCAAACAGGGCTCCCCCCAGTTACTATGACAACCCAAAATGCCCCCCAAAATTTCCAGATTACTCCCTAGGAGGAGGTGCCACCTCTGCTGAGAATTCCTGCTCTAAAACCTGGTGCAGGAGCCGAGGTGCCCAGAAGACCAGCACTTCGTCATTTTGTCGTTGCATGCTGTGGAAGGCAGCCCAGTGGCCCCCGAAAGATGTCCGCGTCCTAGTCCCCAGAACCTGTGAATGTTACCTCATATGGCAAAAGGGACTAGGCAGGGGCCAGCCCGGTGGGGCAGTGGTTAAGTGTACACGTTCCACTTCTCGGCGGCCCAGGGTTTGCCAGTTTGGATCCCAGACATGGCACCGCTTGGCAAAAGCCATGCTGTGGCAGGCGTCCCACATATAAAGTAGAGGAAGGTGGGCACGGATGTGAGCTCAGGGCCAGTCTTCCTCAGCAAAAAGAGGAGGATTGGCAGTAGTTAGCTCAGGGCTAATCTTCCTCAAAAAAAAAAGAGACTAGGCAGATGTGATTAAGTCCTCCCAATGTCATCACAAGGGTCCCCAGAAGAGGGAGGCGGGAGATCAGAGTGGGTAGTAGGAGACAGGAGGACAGAAGCAAGGGGCTGGCGTGGAGGGACCACCTGCCAAGGAATGCAGGCAGCCTCTAGAAGCTGGAAAAGGCAGCCGTGGGAACCTAGTGCATATTGTCTTCGCGGTTACCTTCCGGTCATGGGGAGTGGAGCAGGTTTGCCATTACGGTCGTGACAACTTTCTAAAACTAAATGCGTTTAAGTTTAAAAAGGCGGGGAGGTAATTGAACTAAAGGAAAATACTAGGTTAAATTAACATGGTTGCTCTGCAGTGTGGCAAAACTTGCAAAGGTGTTACAAGAAAGGTCATGGTTTTGAAAAATACCGGGTTAAACTATTGCATGGGAATAACCACAGGGAATCGGTTCCAGGAACCACCCTCCAGGGTACCGAAATCCCCGGATGCTCAAATCCCTCATGTAAATGGCGTAGTATTTGCATATAACCTATGCACATCCTCCAGTATACTTTAGAGCATCTCTGGGTTACTTACAATACCTAATACAATGTAAATGCTGTGTAAATAGTTGTTATACTCTATCACTTAGGGAATAATGACAAGAAAAAAAAGTCCATACGTGTTCACTACAGACGCAACCATGGTAGGCCTCTCGATCCGAAGTTGGTTGAATCTGGGGATGCAGAACCCACAGACCCAGAGGGCCGACTGTGATAACTAAGCAACAGGAGCAGGTCCCGTCACGTGCATTATCCTCCAGGAGCCCTGGAAGGGATTCACTGCTTGTATTCAGATGAGGAAACTGAGGCCCTGGGAGGGTGAACATCTCGTCCAAGGTCATGTCCCGGAGGGATGGCAGCCCCGGGATTTGAACCTGGGTCCTGCGGACTCCACGGGTGATGCTCCCAGCCACGTTGCTTCCGGGAGCTTCTTGCCTGTGGCCGCTTCATGCACCTCTTGTGAAGGTGGAGGCCGTTTGTGCTGGTCCTTTGGGGGAAGCCATCTGCCCAGCAGGCAATGCTTGTGTGAAGGAGCGATTGTTGCTCTCAGACCAGATAACAACTCAGACCCTTCCGTGGACGTGGCTTACACCACCTCGGGGCGGGGAGTCGGAGGGGCCAGTGGAAGAGAAGCCCTTCAGTCTTTCTGAAGTGCTGCCTGGTGACGCTTGATCATTGCTAAGATGTATAAGATCGCTTGAGCTCGCCCACGGGACGTTGCCAATGTTGGAAACATCTGTTTTTTGCAGGGACATGGGGGGTGGCAGGCAGAGTCACGAAACTTTGGATTATGAGTGACAGACACTCAGTGCCCATGAGTTCAAGCCAAAAGTGAACATTTATTGGCTCATGTAACCAAAATGTCCAGAAGTGGACTTCGGGAACCGTGGGATCCGATCCCCAATAATTTCCCCTGCATCTGTGTGCGCTGTCAGGGAGCTCTCCGTGCTGACGGACAGCTACAGCATCCTCCAGCTTGCCTTCTACCCGCTCAGCCACCCCAGGGGTAAGGGGGGCCTCTGTCCCAGGAGTTAGAGCTAAAGTCCTAAGGCCAATTCTCATTGGCTCCATTGGCCACATGACCATCCCTGGACCAGTCTCCGTGATTCTGGTCAGGCCTAGGTTATGAGATTGTCCTGGAAGGCCAATGATGGGTATTATTTTTACTAAAAATTGTTAAGTGCTAGTTCACAGGCATGAAAGTTCATTCCCAGAGACATCAGGGATCTCTACAATATCATGCTGCCCCTTTTGCCGACCAGTTGGTGTTTTTTCAAGGTGTCTAATGAAGACACTATGTTGGGGGCTCCCAAGACCACCCAATGAGTCGATGAGTCCCTAGAAAGGCCCACAGGACTCAGACCCGTTATACTCATGGTTGCAGTTTACTACAGTGAAAGGATGCACATTGAAATCAGCACAGGGAAAGGCATACGGAATAAAGTCCAGGAGAGACCGGGCACAACCCTCCACGTGTCCCTTCCCAGGAAGCACAGACACCCCACTTAATTCTCCCAGCACTGATGTGCGGCAGCGCATGCCAAGTGTTGCCAACCGGGGAGCTCACCTGAGCCTTGGTGTCCAGGGTCTTTTTGGGTTCAGTGACATAGGCATGCAGCCCCTGCAGGACTGACCTCAGCTACTCAGACTCCAGGCCCCCAGAACAAAGACAGGCCTTCACCATAAATCGCGTTGTCGGCATCAACTTTCTGATCCACCAGGACTGCGTGGCCCAAGGGCTCAGAGCTCATCTACCCAGAGCAGCCAAAGGCAAGTCTTGAAGACAGACCTTCTTTAGGAATGTGCAGGGTTGGAGCAACCCAGGCCTGCTCAGTTAACCCTTTCCTGCACAGACGGCCTCTGAGTCTTCACAGCAGGGACTTGGGAGGGAATCAGTTAAATGGAGACCGCCAGATAGCACAGAGGCCTGGTGCATCTGAGCCACGGAAGGCAGACACTCCCACGAAGCGAAGAAGCCATAACAAGCATTGTGGCGTCACCAGAGGATTAGGGAATCTGGAGTCAGAGCAGACCTGAGCTCCAGTCCCAACACTGCCTCTCACGTATTGAGTAACCACAAGCAAGTCACCCAGTAATAACAGAAATAGCAATATAAATAGTAGCTGTCATTAAACTAACATTTATTCAGCATTTACTGTGTTCCAAGTGTGGTTCTAAGCTCTTTAACAGTCATTAACTCACTGGGTTTTTTGTTGTTGTTGTTTAACACAGTCACGGTAAGAAACACATTTTACATCATGACCCAACTCACCTACACGCACGCACTCCAGCTGAAATAGAAGGTCACCCTTATTGCACGTGATGTACTCTGATATTTCACCATCTAATCTAGGGGTTGGCAAACTTTTTCTAAAAGGGATAATAAATATCTTAGGCTTTAGGCTAGGCTCTGTAGCGGCTCTCGACTCTGCCACTGTAGCACAAAAGCAGCCATAAACGTTAAGTGAACAAATGGGTGTTGCCGTGTTCCAATAAAACTTTATTTACAAAAACAGACAGTGGCCACAGTTAACCACGCCCCCTGGATTCTGTTGTGTTTCTTCCATTCTTTTCTCTTTCTTAACGTTGGTCATTAAAGTAAACTTTCACTAAAAGGATTATTATGTGCACTTTGAAAAATTCATTTAATGTTTATATTAACCCTAAAAGGTAAATAACCCCATTTTATAGATAAGAAACTGAGGCACACAAAGGTTAAGTAACTTGCACAAGGTCACCCAGCTGGTTAAGAGGTGGAACTGGCTGAGGTTCAGAGCCCACCGTCTGAACCCTGACTCCCAGGCACTTGAAGACTGGCTATTATCATCATCATGCAGCCAGCTGTGGAAGAAGCTAAAGGCCCCCAGTCACGTAGCCCATTTCAGGTTGAAATGAGGTTGTGCCTTTTGTTCAAAGGGTTGTGATGCTGTATAAATAGTGTGGAAATTCTAAAATGGACAAATAGAGTTGTGATTTCATTAGAACAACTTTTTTTGTAAAAACCAGACTCCTTTTGAAATGACAGTGGTGAATATTTCCCACTCTGCAGGGACTGGGGGTAAAGCTCTAAGAACGCAGCTTCACCGGGGGACCTCGTAAAGTTGGCTATGGTGGAGACACTTAGAGGACAACTGCTGTCATCTTATTTAACCCTGAATAACTTCCGCATTCAGATTTTGACGCCTCCACGAATACACAGACCGTTTTCTCCCTTCGTGTTTATTTGACGTCAGATGAATTTCGTTTTAGGAAAGACTTTCTTTTTTATGCTCTTACCCTCTCTCCTCCTTCCGGGAAATACAACCATACGTCACAAGATAACTCACTGATGCCCGAGGCAGGTCTTAGAGCCACCCATATGGCGAAAGGCCCCCTCCATCCTCCTCTAATTAAGAGACTTCAGCAAGAATGCGTAATAATTAGGTTACGGAGCCGCATCCAGATCCACAGCGTCTGCCTCAAGGGGGGTTCCAGTGCTCGGAGCCCCCTCATCAGCCTCCTAAATGCATGCACGCACAGCTCACCTCCCCGTCTTCAAAACCGAGCCCTGAGAAATCTGTGGAACATTAGAGCGCATTGAAACCATCTACAGAACCTTAGTCTGATTTGTGCCTCCCCTGGGGTTCTGAGAACCACCCACAAACTCTCGAGTCAAACAAGGATGACATTCCATCCACCCAGCCCCACCCGCCCCCAGCACAGCCGTTCGACGGTTGGCTTACAAATTGAAGCCTGTTGTGGAAAAACCCCCTTTTCTCAGTTCTCCCTTCTCGTTTAAATTGATCATTTTTTAAAAGCAATCTGTTTCTGCTGTTGCTTGTTTAGGAAATTAACCACTGATTTTCTTTTTAATCCAAAGAGTATGTAGTGATTAAGAAAATAGTTTTCATGTGAGATGGTGCTGTCGTAAAGTACCATCTGATTTGGGGTGCTTCTGCTGGGTTTACAGAAACAAGCTCTTTGCTTAAGGGTGCGAGGAAGTGGACTGGGGGGTTTGGACGATAACCAACGCTCGTGGAGTGCCTGCTGCATACCCGGCTAGGTGCTGACACGAGTGCTGTCTCATTTAGTCATCACTGCAGGGTTAGGTGGTCGAGCCATCCGAGTGGATACGAGTGGGTCAGTGGCTGAAGACCATGGTGTGAAGGTCCCACATTTTAGGCTTTATTTGACCAGGAGCCATGCGAGGTCAGAGAGGGGGTCCTCCCCTCAAAGCTGCCCAGAGTGACCGAAGCCAACAGGCCAGGGCGGTGTGTTGACGGAGTGTATTAGGGACCCGTTCCGCAGGCAGCGGGAGGTGGAACCAATGGCTTCCTTCCTGCCCTCGCTCCAGATGTATTTCACATTAATTAACGCTCAGTCTCCACCCATTTTTCTTTTTTCTTAGTTTCTCAGTCTTTGCAACCCTGGAAAAGCACTTTCTACTTGGATAAAGGGGTCTGGCCCCGCTAACAGTTTGTGCTTCTCTTAGGCTATTCCAGACTTTTCTGCCCCTGCACAACTAGTTTTTATCAAGTTCCTTGGAAGGAGGTCCCACCTGCACAGTTTAAAACACTCCAAAAGGCAACATGCACACAGATTTTAGGAAAACCTGACGTAACGAGAAACCTCAGGGAGTTGACGGGTATTTTAAAGATTCTCCCCAGAAACGTTCAAGTGTCTTTAAAATTTTGTTTTAATTTTTAATTACACAATAAATGTTTGAATCTCTTCTCCTTTAAAAAGTTTTTAGAATACTCTAGACGATGCTAAAGTTCACTTTGATCATCGTCTCTAATTCCAGTCCTCTCCTCTCTGCCTTCCAGAAGTAATTAGTGTTCTGACTCTGGGTATGTCCTCCCAGATATTTACAATCTAGAAATGCCCATGGAAAATATGTAATAACATTTTACGTGTTTCTAATAAATGCTAATTACATGCAGTATGTAACTTTCAGAAAACTTGCTTTCACTCAATATTTTTTTTGATGTGTTCATGTTAATACGTGGAGATCTGGTCCATTTCTTTCAACTGAACTTAATTTTCCATCGTGTGACTATGTAGTCATGCACTGCATAACAATGTTTCGGTTGACAGCGGGCCGCGTATATGACGGTGGTCCCATAAGATGAGGACCACACAGCCTAGGTGTGCAGTAGACTATCCCATGTAGGTTTGCGTAAGTACACTCTGTGATGTTTGCACAATGACAAAATTGCCTAACGATGCATTCTCAGGATGTGTCCCCAACGTTAAGTGACACATGACTGTAGTATCTCATTTAATCCTCTGGACAAAGTCCAAGTTGGACCCATTTTACAGAAGGAGAAGCCGAGGCTTTGAAATAATAACTTGCCTGAGGCCACAGAGCCAGTAGATCTTATAGGCGGTGGGTCATTTCTGTGACGGACGTGTTTGGGGTCAGCTCAGGATGGAGTGAATCAGGTATGTAATGGATTATGCAAGTTGTAGTTCCTGAGAGGGTAGATTTACTTGTGGGGCAGGTTGTGATAGATGGGGTACAAAATAGATTTTATTATATTAATGTTTTATATTATACTTTTTATTTCTCTAGTCTCCTTTAGCTGGACAGCTAAATCGTTTCTAATCTTTTGCTAGTCACCAACCATTCTGTAATTAACATCTTTTTACACACCCCTTGTTCACACGCACAGATTTTTCTCTAGGGTACCTAATAAGAAGTGGAATTACTAAGTATGTTCCCTTTAACTTTAAATTTTTTAATTCAAGAAATATATGCATATAGTTTAAAACTCATGTAGCTCTCCACAGGAAAGCATTGCAAAAAACAGCCGTCCCCAGTGAGCCCCACCCACGCTTGCTTTCTGCTCAGAGGCAACAGCTTCCAACTCACCGTGATTCTTTTGGTCCTAACCTCCAGATTTCGAAGCAACCTGCTTATGTTGCTGCTGCCTGATTTTTTTCTGTTCTAGGCATGATCTCTGGCTTCCCAAGCTAGAGGATAAGGATTTAGCTCTCTTTTCTCACCCTGGCCTCCATCCCACATGCAAACTTCTCTTCACATCCTCCCAGTATCAATAAATCATTTCCGCTTTATCAGTATAGAGCGTTTGCCTTCTTATAACTAGACAAAGACTTTTCACAGATAAGCCAGTCTGGATACAGTAATTGCTATTCCTGTTTTATGTGCTGGCCTGGGAGAGGACCTTTTTCTAGATAAATCCTTTAGGGGGCTGAGTCTGGATGGCAGCTGCTTGCTCCTCATCAAGCACGTCGAGGGCTGGCCATCGAGGCTGAGGTGCTCAGACAGCCTCGCCAGGAGGGGATGTGCAAGCAGGCAGAGGTGAAATGGTCTGGGTATTGAGTAATGCATCGGAACACCCCCAAAACCTTTTCCCAGGTCACACAATGACTCCCTTTTTGGCCCTGAAAAGTTTTGTTTTCCTCATTTTCTCTTCACTGTTCACTGAATTCTCTCCCCTGCCGCCTCCCAGCCAGGCCCCGGCGGTGCTAAGCTTTGGCAGTCGGGGCCCTGACGAGGTGTTTCTTCTCGTGGCTGCGTTCCTGGGCTTCATTCTTCGCAGTCGTGAGTGAGAAGCTGAGATCACCAGCTCCTTCTTTTTTTTTTTTTTTAAGGGTCTAGAAGGGTTTGTGTTGTTAATTGTTTATTTTTATAGGAAAACTAATTCAGCCTCCCGGTTAAAAAATTCAAACAGGAAAGGAAGTGTGTGGAGTGACAGTTCAAGGTCCGCTTCACCCTTCTCCCAACCCCGGCCCCTCCGAGTCCCCCCCAGAGGAAGTGTTGCTCTGGAACCAGATGACTTGGGTTCAAATCCCAGTGCTCACTAGCTGGTGTCCCTGAGCCAGCTACCTAAGCTTCTCGAGCCTCAGCTTCCTCATCTGTAAGTTGGGAAAACAATAGTGCTCACCCCAAAGTGCTCTGTGGGAATTAAATGAGTTAATATTTATAAAGTGGTACAGCAAAAGCACTGAATAAATGTTTTAACCAGGAATCTTATTGTGTTATATATCCCTTTAGACCAGTGGGTCTTAAGCTTGGCTGCACATTGAAATCACAGGGAGCTTTAAACATTCCTGATGCATGGACCCCCACCCTTAGCAATTCTGAGCTTATTAGTCTCCATGCAGCCTGAGCCTGAGGATTTTTAAATGCTCCCGAAATCATCACGGGGTGCACCCACGGTTGAGAACCATTGTGCTACATAATTCCCACGTGTATCAGTCAGGATAGCTGAGGGGAGGCTGCAGTAACAAACATCCCCAGAATCCTGTCGACTTCTCATGGACGGTACATGTCCGTCGTGGTCTGCTGCTCTGACCCACCTCATCTGTTCTCTGGAACCCACACCAAACAGCTTTTATCCTGAACATTTAGTCTTGTGAAGCGGGAAGAACCACGCACAGGTTCTTAAACAAACATAAACTTCTGCTCAGATATCCTCTGCCAAAGCATGTCACGTGGTCACATCTGAGTTCCACAGGGAGGGTGTACACCTGGGGCCGGCAGACCTTCTGCAAAGGGCTAGACAGTAAATATTTTAGTCTTTGGGGGACATATGGTCTCTGTCACGACTACTCACCTCTGCCTTCAAAGCACAAAAGAGGTGTAGACAATACCCTATCAGAAAATGTAAAAAACTGGGGCCTGCCCGGTGGCATGGTAGTTAAGATCTTGCCCTCCGCTTTGGTGGCCCCATGTTCGTGGGTTCGGATCCCAGGCACAGACCTACACACCACTCATCAAGTCATGCTGTGGTGGCTTCCCACATACAAAATAGAGGAAGATTGGCACAGATGTTAGCTCAGGGCCAATCTTCCTCAGCAAAAAAAAAAAAAAAAAAAGTAAAAATCATTCCTAGCTTGTGAACCACACAAAAACAGGCAGCAGGCCAGATTTTGCCCATGGGCTGTAGTTTGGCAACCCCTGGTATGTATCATCCTCCTACAGAGAGAAGCTCTTCAGGAAGGGCCCTCAGTATGGGCAAAGAGAAATGCCATCTGTCACACCACGTATATAGAAAAGAGAGGGAAGAGCCCCTTTCCTGGCACAGTTGTGCTTTACAGGTTCTGCTGTGATGCAGCGTGCTTTGCTAGTTAATACTGTATTTCTCCAGAGTAGTTTCCTATCAGTAGCTCTCGCATGACTTACACTTTTTTAATGGCTGCCTAGTTTTCCCTGGTATGGATGTACCCTCGTGGGTATTCTTCGTGTGTTTGTTTTTATAGTTAACCCCCCTTGTTGGAGAAGAGTGATTTTTGAAATACCAGAAGTAAGGTAGCGTGCCCAGAGAGATTGTGTAAGGAGGGAAGCAACATCCGCCTCTCCCAGTAGTTGATAGTGTTTATGCTGCTTTCTCTGGAATCCTCAGGCCTCCCCGAAAGCACGCTTTCCCAGAGGCCCCCCTTTATTACAGCCATTTCTGGTCCCTGCAACACTGAACATGGGTGCAATTCCAGGGGCATTTAGGGGGAGGTTTGGATACTGAAGAGGGTAGATGGAAATGACGGAGACCTGGAAGTGAAACCTGAGGCTGAGCAGCGTGGCCACGCTGACCCACACGGATACGTGTGCTGGGCGGGGTGCGAGCCGTGCAGATGCGGAAAGACCAAAACCGCCTTTCCGAGGGGGACGGGCGGGAGGGGCGGCGAGCTGACAGTGGCTGCCCGTGCATGAGCCTGTCCCCCTTCTTCCTGCCAGGACACCACGACGTCCGTGCGCATCGGCCTGATGATGGAGGAAATGATCTTCAATCTCGCGGACACGCACCTGTTCTTCAATGACCTGGAGGTTTGCAATTGCTTGTTTCGCTTCATATTCGTGGCTTTGGTCACCGGCGTCTGGTTTGGGGGGAAAGATGCTGCCTTTTCTTTTTTCTTTTTGCCCTTCTTCCTTTGGAGGCTGGAAACTTTCGCTAGCAACCCCCAAGAAGGCACAAAACAGTGGGCAGGGACGGTTGATTGGAAACACACGACCAGATCACGTCCCCGGCTTCCCCGTGTGTTTACCGGGCTTTGCTCTGCTCGAGTGCCGATGTCCACTGGCAGCTTCACTAATCCAATAAAGGCTGTGTCGTTTCTTCCTCCTGAAATTTGCTGTTTAATAAGTTTATTAAGGCAAATTAGTACAGATCCTCCTGGGTCAGTAATAATTAGCGGTGGGCCAGGATGGAAGCTTTTAAAAACAATTTACATTCTCCTGAAAACATGTTTTACAAAGAGAGAGAGCCAGCAGAGGGACTACGCTTATTTAAAGTATCTGCTCCTGTGCCCCTAAGCCAGCGGCAAGGGAGATGGAGAAAAGGGGGAAAGCAGCTTCAGAAATAAATTTAATTCGTTTGTTTATGCCCAGCCTGTGTCAGAAAAATTTGGGAAGAATTTCAAATGGAAAACATATTTAAAATAGAGCTATTAAAGCAAAAGCTAAGGAATAGAGAGTGGTATAATGGAGACGGGTAAGGCGCAATACCAAAAAAAATTCAGCTCAGGTCAACTACTGCAGTTAAGTTCAGAGTTAATCTCTGTGCTCCCTGGTAGCCAAAGCAAAAAGAGAAATACAATGCATTACTTACCTCTCATGAAAGAGCAGCTTTCTCCAAGGTGAAGGGTTTTTGGCTGATAAGAGGATTAATGTGGGCATCTTCTGGCTTTGTAAATTACATTCACATTATTGGTTTAACAGATTGAAAAATAAAGGTAACCTACAATAAAACTGTACGTGAAAGAACAATTCTATTTTTCCCAGTAGGAATATTTTTTCTCAGAATCTAGGAAATTGCCGGGGACTAGACTGTGAAGTAGAAATATGAAGACTATAAATTCTAAATGTGTCCTGGCTAGCCCAGAGCATTACTAATATTTGTCATCAGCAAAGGAGACAGGTTTTCCTTTCTGGTCTGTAGTCCGAGAGTTTTAGAGGAGGGAAATCCTTGCTGGAATGATCAGTCTTGGGTTCTGGCCAGGTGGGCAAACCATTTGGGCCTCAGTCCTCCTATCTGGGAAATGCAGTGGGTGTTCTCTGCCCAAGGTCTGTTTCAAAGAGAGGATCTGTGCAGAGAAACTTGTCGATGACAGAAGAGAGCTCTGGAGCGGTGGAGAACACCACCAGCATCAGGCCCGGGACTGTCTCTTCAGCCAAAAGCAATATGCAGCCTTCCTTTTCAATGACCTCTCATATCTTAGGGAAAAAGAGACGGGGGAGAAAGCCGGAGGGAGAGAACTTACAAGCAAACCAAAACAAACATGGCAATTGAATTCAGCAAGTATTTATGGAGCCTAATGTAGTCAAGACTCGGGGGGAAATTATTGGCCCTTGTAGTTGAAAAGTCCAGCGTAGATTTAGTTTTTCTCTGTCTCCTTCTTAGAATGTTAGTTCTATGAAAACAGGGACCAAAACTGTCTGATTCACCCTAAATCCCCAGTAAGCAACCACACAAATCCATGAACGAGAAAGGATGTGAAGAAAATAAAACAATGAGGTGTGACAGTGAGTGATGGGAGAGAGGGGGTACGATGGGGGATCAGGGAAGGCGTCTCCAGGAGGCGACACTTGAGCCAAGGCCTGAATGATGACAGGAGCTAGCCAGGTGGAGATCTAGGGAGGTGGGGTCAGCAGGTGCAAAGGCCCTGAGGTAAGAACTAGTGTGAAGGCCACAGGGACCAGAGTGAGTGAGTGAAAGCATGGGGGGACTTGGGTAGATGAGTCCTGAGGGGGAGGCGTGGGCCAGACACGAGTCACAGACAGCAGAGTTTATTCTAAGTGCCGTGGGCAACCACAGGGTGAGGAACAGCCGTGTGATCTGTTTATGTTTTATAAAGACCGTTCTGGCTCCTGCGTGGAGCAGGGGCAATAGGAGTGGACGGGGGGCGGGGTTCAGGGAGAACAGCAGGGGACTGCTCCTGTCATCCAAGCAAAGGAGGAAACATGAGTTGGGTCCAGGTGATGAGAAGAGGTGGCTTCAGGATGGCCGTGAACCCAGAGGCGTCGCTGATGGGTTGGACGTGAAGTGAGGGGGAGAGGAGTCAAGGGGGCTCCTGGGCTTGGCCTGACCGGTGGTGCCATTCTCTGAGACGGCCAAACAGAGAAGACTCGGGAATGCAGTGGGGGAGACCACCCGTCTGCGGGGGGCACACAGGGTCTGAGATGTCTGCCACACGCCAGGGAAGATGCCACATCGACCGGCAGATGCCTGAGCTGGAGCTGCTCTGCAGTAAACACCCAGACCTGTGGCTGGCACTTTGTACCTCTTGGTTGACCCTAAGGCTCAGAGCCGGGTGCTCCGCGGGCCCCGCGTGTGTTTCAGGCCGCTGTCTTCGAAACCTCGCCCCCTCTGCGGTTCCTCGCTGGCCCCGGAGTCCAAGTCGCACCTCCTCCAGAAGGATCCTAATTAGCAGCTGGACCTACTCAGAGGGAAACCAGTTTGTTTTTATTCTCTAAATGTTTTCCAAAATGTCCCTAGTGCCAGAAGCCCCCGGGGCACCTCGGCAGAATTGAAACCATGTTACGCGATGGAGAAGTTAAGACTTGCACAAGTGAAAACACATTGCTTGCCGGAGCAGGGAGCCCCACTAGGAATCTAAAGGGCAGCCTCCCGAGGCTCCCCAGGGAGCAGTGGCCTGCAGGGGTCCAGCGCGAGGCCCGCCGGCTCCTACGTGCCTGATCGGCTTTAGGGAGCAAAGTTGGATCCCTTTCTGCTCTGAGCCAGCAGTGCCATCTGTAAGTTAGGAGGTGGGTACCGCCCCCAGGAGCGATGGATGGAGTGTGTCCCATTTGCCAGGCCCTCCTCCAGTGCTGCGGGTTCGGTGGCAGACAACAAACACACAGCAAGACTCCCGCCCTCAAGGCATTGATCCTCCAGCTGGGGAGGCAGACCATAACCAACTGGATGTATAACATCAGATAAAGTGCTCCGAAGGGAGACCAGCAGTCAGGGAGGGGACAGTCACAGGGGTGGTTATTTTACTCAGTATAACTAGGTAAGGCTTCTCTGACATCTGAGCAGAGACCTGAAGGAGGTGAGGGGGCGGGCCATGTGGGTATCTGGGTGAAGAATGTGCCAGACAGAGAGAACAGCAGTGCAAAGGCCCTGAGGCATGGTCAAAGTTAGCCGGTTCCAGGAACAGGGAGGAGGCCAGTGCAACAGAAGCAGAAGGAGCAAGAAGGATTGTGGAGAGCCTTGGGGTAGGGGGCAAATGACATAAGGCTTCAGATAATATTCTAAGGGTGACAAGAAGCCATCGGAAGGTTTTGAGCAGGGGAGGCAGGTGATCTGACTTATGGTTAGGTGGCTCCCTCTGGCTGCTGGGTGGAGAACAGACCAAAGCTGGCACAAGGGTGGAAGCAGGTATCTGCTGCCATCAGTGGTCCCCAGACCCCCTGGGGGGAAGTGCTCACAGAGAACCCAGGAGCAGTACCAACTAGTCAGAGACGAGGTGGGCGCTGAGTTCAGCGGTGTCTCCCGAGATTCGGCCGTGGGTCCTGAGTTTCGGGCAAGTGCCTTCTAATCAGTTCAGCCCGCCTTTGAGTCCCGGCTCCATCATCTCCTGGCTGTGTGACCTGGGCAAGCCGCTCCATCTCCTTGAGCCTCCCTTCCCTCATCTGTGAAATGGGTAGGAGAAAAGCCCCTACCTCCCAGGGCGGCCCTGATGGTGGGAGATGGAGGAAAGCAGTCAGCACAGAGCCCGGCACCGGTACCTGCCCGCACACGGGCCCCACTGCCAGTGGCTCCATGTGCCACTGGGACTGTGCAAGGCAGGATCCACGGTCCGCGGGAAAGCGTTTAATTTAAATCGCTAGATATTTATCTTACTCTGGATTAGAAAAGTGAAACTAGGTTTCCCAACCCCTGATTTTACAATAATCCAGTAACAGTACGTGTAAAACAGAGATAAGGCCAAGATGTCGACAGTGGTGTGCAGCCTGCCCCGAGCCACAGCCCATCGCTGGAGTTGGGGCAGAAACATCGACAGCCACCACTCCTGCTCCCGGCCAGCGTGCCCAGGGCAAGAGCTGCCTGTTTTGCAGCAAAATCCGCGCTGGCGGGAGCGTCATCAGAAACGTCGCTGGGTTGTGGGGCGTGGGAACCATCCTGGGGCTCGCTGAGCGGCACGCTCTGAAAGCCCTTTCGTGTGAAGCGGGAAGCCTGCAGCCTTCTACGGGCAAGGCAGTCACCGCCGAAGCCGGTGCTAGACCCAGCGCGGCGGCCTCCATCCCTGCAGCATCCATTCCGGCTGAGCGGGCTGAGCGCCCTCCGGAGCACAGCCCCCTTGGGGGTGACCTCAGGCTCTGGGTGCTGCAGAGGAGGACCTGCCGTTCGTTCAACATGGCCCCCTGCAGGGAGAGGCGATGGGGAAGGCAAGGCAGATTCCTGCTAGAGAAAGCCCCGCCCTCACTTCTCCTGTCTTCCCTCTTTCTTGCTTCCCCCACCCACTTCTATCTTAGTGTCCTCTCTCGGTCTTCCAGAACCCCCCATCTGTTCTTTCCTCTTACCTTCCTTTCCTCCCTTTCTCTCCCACCCCTTCCTCTTTTTGCCGTTCCGTTCTTTCCTCCTTTATCCATCCTTTGATCCCTGCCTCCCTCCATCCATCCCCCTGTATTGCCAGTCCATCATTTCCATCCAGCCAGCGTTCTATCCCTCCATCCATTTTTCTTCTTTCCCACTCGTTCATCCTACTGTCCATTCATCCATCTTCTCATCCATGTATTTTTCCATCTTCTTTCCGTTCGTCCCTCTACCTTCCTTCTCTCTCTCTCTGTCCTTCCCTCCTTCCTTCTGTCTGTCCACCTAGGCTTCCTTCTTTCTTCTGTCTTGTTCCTCCATCTTTTATTCCTCCTCTTAACATTTGTTGCCCATCTATTATGTGCCAGGGGCTCTGGTCACAGAAATGAGCCAGGTGTGGCCCCCATCCTTGAGGAGCCCAGCTCCTGGTAAGGGACACACATGTAACACATCGTGATAGGACCAGTGACTAGGACGGCTCTGATGGGCAGTCCCGAGGCTGTTGAGCAGAAGCCCAAAGTAGGAAGTGAGTAAGTAACCCTTCTGGTTGGGAGGAGGGGGAACGGGGGACCCATCAAGGAGGAGGAGATGCTTTAGCTGGGTATTAAAGAAAGAGTGAGGACCTGCTCGGGGTTGGGGAGGAGGCATGGGAGAGATGGAAGAAGAGTGTTCCCGGGCCAGGGAACAGAACGTGCAAAGGGGAAGGGGAGGAAATGGACTGGTATGTTTGGGGAACATACAATACAGAGGTGGTTAATCCTCCTGCAGACAGATCCATTTTTATTAACTTGTCTCACCTTCTCAGAGGGAAGTGCGTCTCAGAAGTGCCACCTGGGCACTTCAGGGACTTGGAGACAGAATCTACAGTGTGAGAGCAGTTGCTCAGGTCACACTCCGTCTGTTTGGGGTGCGTGAACCCCTGACGTTGAATGCAACGTATGTGCGCATGCTCAAGCATATGTGTCTGGAGAGGGGGGTGGGATCCAGAAGCTTGCTCCTTTTCCAGAGGGTCCTGTTATTCTAGGGTTAAAATCTGCCCAATATTAAGCCTTGTAGCTCTGGGAGATGCACCGGCTTGGTTTCCCTTTCTAGCTCCCCGTAACCCTGGCAAACCAAGGGAAGGCGAAAGAAAGTGTACACTTGGAGCTGAATTAGAACCCAGCTCCTCTGTGAGGGGACTTCTGCAGTGAAGGGCAGCACTCAGAGCTCTGGCCAGGGCGAGGTGCCCCGGGGGTGACCAGGGAAGGCCGGAGCACAGCTCACCCCGAAGCTGGTTCCATCGTGTTGCCAGGAGTGGAAAGAAAGCAGCGTCCTGACAGTCCCCCCGCCCCCGGGCACATCCCCGCTGGGCACATTAGCGCCCGCGGCTGGTGTCGGCACGCAAGGAGCCTTTTGTGCTGAAGCCGGGCCCAGCCTGCCCAGGGCTGGGAGCCGTCTCTTTCCTCCCTCCGCCCCGGAATGAGTGAGGCGGCTGCAAAAGTGAGGTTGGCAGAGAACCCCGATGTTCCCGCAGAGAAAACGCCCGAAGAAGCAGGTACAGGCTTGAAGTCAGGCGGCCTTTGACGTAAACCCGGTTTTGCCACTGGCTGGATGACATTACACAAAGTTACGCAAACCTTCTGGGCCTCAGTTTCCTCTTCTGTAAAATGGGGATTAAAATATATCTCATCGGTTGGTGTTAAGACCAGAGACGAAGTGTGCAAAGCCCTTAGCCCGCGGCCGGCTCCTCGCCGTGACGGGATCACTGGCGCTGATGCTGCAGGGCGCCAGGCTCGTCGTGAGCGCACAGCCACGGCAGCTGAGATCATGGCATGCGGCACAGACCTGCGGGGTTGACACGGTTTGTCCTGCGCCCCCAGAGACGCAGAGCAGAAACGCCCTGAGAAGTGGGAGTCAGAGGCCACGCCCAGATCCATGCCTGAGAAGGCGCCTCCTGGGGGTTTGTTCCCAGACCCCTTCGGCTCTGCCTGGGCCCCCTCTGCTTCAGGGACCGTGGGTCCTTCCTTGTTGACAAGTAAAGGAGGAGACCCGTCAACCCAGTGCAGCCAGCTTCACAGGAAGCACAGAGCAGTCCTACTCGGTGCCCGCCCAAGTGCCTGGCACAGAGCTAGCATGCTGTAGATACTTTTTGAAATGACTTTGATGGCTACAAAAAGCCAAAGGATGAGCTGCAAACATCCCCTGTCCAGTGGCCTTTATCAGAGGCAATGTGAGGGAATAGTCCAAGCAAAAGCTCTGGGGCCAGATGGCCTGGGTTCATATCCCTGCCGTGTGACCTCAGGTAAGTTACTTAATCTCTCTGTGCCTCAGTGTCCTCATCTGCAAAATAGGAGTCATAATACCTGCTCGTCAGATTACTATGAGAATGACATGAATTAATATAGAAAGCACCTGGAACATAGTGAGCACTATCTAGCTGAGCATTATTAGTATTATTTTATTAATAATAATTTTCATTATCTTATTTGCATATAGAATAATCACCTGCTAGGTGCCAGGAATCTGTGTGCTGTGCTGTGCAGTAAATCCTCTTTATTTCCCCCATTTTATAGATGAGGAAACTGAAGTTTAGGGAGGGTAAGGGATTTGCCCAAGTTCACAGAAGCTGTAAGTATTAAGCCCAAGGCTCAAACCTGGGTTCGCTGGACTCCGGGCCTGCGCTCTTAGAAAATGCAAATCTTTAAAACGAGAACTCATTATTTATGTTTCAAGATTCATATGGTAACTATGTTTCAAGATTCATACTATAACTTTGATTAAAAATAAATAAAAAGGGGCTGGTTCAGTGGCATGGTGATTAAGTTCTCATGCTCCACTTCAGCCACCCAGGGTTTTCAGGTTCGGATCCCGGGTGCAGACCTGCACACCGCTCGTCAAGCCATGCTGTGGCGGCGTCCCACATGCAAAACAGAGGAAGATTGGCACAGATGTTAGCTCAAGGCCAATCTTCCTCATCAAGAAATTAAAATTAAAAAAATAAAAAATCGAGCCCATGTTGAATGACTGAGATGCTCTAGGGAGTGGGATTAGGTGTGTTTCCAAATTCTAGCAAGAGGATGCTCAGTTTGGCCATGAAAAAGCAGTTCAACAAAGGTGATTGCAGGCAAAAGTGTTATAAGTGGATATGGAGCTAAAAGGAGAAGGATGTAAAATAAAGAGAGCCAGTGAAACTGACTGTCCGGCTGCAGGGTGTTAATTATCGGCTCATCACACCGCTGAGGCTCCCAGGCGATTGGTCATCACATGAAGTGTGGACCCTAAAGAGCATAGTAGCATCTCCCGTTCTCTCGGTTAAAACGGCAGGTGTGTTGACAAGAGCTGTCTTGGGCACCTCTCGCCCTCCAGCTTCCACTCTGTTCTTCGTATGTTTTAAAAGAACACAAAATTTGCAGGCAAGATGCAGCAGAACCCTCAGGGGGACCTCCTCACTCTCTGTCGCCTTAATGGGCAGGCTGCCAGTGTCAACCCGGGAGGAGCAGGTGGATGAGGGTGCTCTCCCTGCAGAAGGTGTCCAGGGGCTGGCACAGGGAGGGCAGTAGTGAGAGGGAGGCAAACGGTTTGGTCCCAGGAGGGAGATGGCGGGGACAGTAAACCCAAGGGGTGAGATCAGTCAAACTAGCAGAAGGCAGTCACACAGCAGCAGGTTGAGGTACCTGGCGCCGTCCTGTCTTGCCTGAGTTTCTGCAGCCTTCTCCCAACTTGCCTCTGGTCCCGGCCCCTGTGCACCTCTCCCCATCTCGTTTGCTACCTCTGTCATCCAAGAAAGGTAACAGCGGGGGCTCTGTTACAGTCTCCTCGACATGTCCCTGCTCCCACTCCTCCCTGTTCTATATTTATTAGGATCCAAGCTCACCAAAACAACCATGGTTTAAGCAAAATAAGAGTTTACTTCTCACTCGTGAGAGAATCTGAATGGGAGCCATCTGGGGCCAGTAAGGCAGCTCTTCCAAGAAGCGGGAAGCCCAGGTTCCTTCTCTCTTGTTGCCCTTGACCACACGGTCCGTCACCGCAGCTACCACATGCGCATTCAAGGGCACCACCCAGAGGATGCATTTATAACTTCTGCTTACATCCCATTGGCCAGAGCTGAGTCACATGGCCGCACTTTCCTGCAAAGAAAGCTGGGAAATGTGGTCCTTGTTCTGGGCAGTCACATGCCAGTGAAAATTCTGATACTATAGAGAAAGGGGGAAATGAATGTTGGGGTCAGCTTGCACCGGTTCTGTTCTCATCACAGTAGCCACCGTGGTCTTGGTGAAGGGAAAATCTGAATGTGTCACTCTCGGCTTAAAGCTCTTCTATGGCTTCCCTGTGGTCTTAAAAGAGAAAAAGATATAGCCAAGCAGAAAAATAAAAATAAAACATTCACGGATTGGCCCCAACTACTTCTCCAGATTCTTTTCATACTGTTTTCTCTGTTGTTTACCCCACTCCAGACCCACTAGGCTCTTAGGCTTTTTTCAGTCCCTTGAACACACCATGCTCCCTCCTACCACGGGATTCTGCACGTCCCGAGCCCTCTTTCCAGAACACGCTTCCTGTACATTCCCTGTCCCCTCTTTCTCGAACTCCAAGATCTAGCCAATTCCTCTTCATCTTTCACATCTCTGAACCAGCGCCGCTTCCCCAGGAAGACTTATCTGATGTCCCCCAATAAGGTCAGGTTCCTCTGTTATCTGCTCCCAGGACACCTCGTACTTGTATGGTGCACTTTGCACACTTGTAACCAGTTCATGAACTGTTTGCAATAATTTATGTGAGGCATGTCCTCCCCCAGCTGTGTGTTCCATGAGGACAGAGAATGTGTCCACTGTGTTCTCTGCTACGTCGATGGCAGAGTAGGAGCTCAGGAAATCTTTGTCGATTATTGGCAGTCGGTGATCTCGTCCTCTGACCTTTACGTGCTAACAACTGCCTGCTGGAGTCTCCGACCTTAACTTTGATTTTATTAGAGATAAAGGAGATTAACAGTGGTCAGCGCAAACTGCAATGTATTTCTCTTGTTGTGAAACTCCAGAAGTAGGCACTCCAGGGAGCTCTTCTTGAAGAAGGAGAAAGATACCAGTTCCTGCCAGAAATGTGGCTCCACCAGCCCTGGAGTGTCTTTCTTGACCTCAGGGTGACATCTAAGTTCCAGGGAGCAGAAGGGAGGAAGGGACAAAGAGGAACTGCCTTTTCTCTTTCAGACACCTCTTAAAGAGTGTTTCCCGGAGCTGCCATACGACACTTGCACTTATATCCCATTGGCCAGAAAAAAGAAAATCACCATGGCCATGCCCTCCTGCAAAGGAGGCTGGGAATTGTAGTCGTCCTACTGGACAGTCATGAGCCTCATAAAAGTTCTATGACCATGGAAGGGGGAGAAGAGAGTTTGAAGGGAAACTGCAATGCGCCACAGCACCTAATCCTCCTCTCCTCTTTTACCGACCTCATTTTCCATTTACTGCATTTTGTCCTCTTCAGATCCTAGCCTCTCGTTCTCCAACCCCAGCCTGGCGCCTGGACCCTGGCCCGTTCTCCTCTTTTGCTGGATGGTTTGGGCTGGCGTGTTTGCCCTGGGGTATCCCTTAACTCTGAGCACAGCTCCCACCACCTCTCGTGTGCACCAGCAGCCCTGTTCCTGAATGATGCCATCTGTGGGAGAGCATGGAGGGTCTTCCCATTTCTTCTGGAAGAACAGGCATCGTCAATATTTGCAACCTTGTTATCGTTCAGTGTGTTTCACTGGACCCGAGGGCAGTGCCATCCTGGGGGAGGACGCCTTTGGAAATGGGAGGGGAGGAAATGTTGATTGTCGTATGAAGGGGAAGAACTGCTGACTTTTAGCGGACTGACAGGACCAGGGGCACCAAATAATCGACTGTGCTGAACTGCCTTGTCACACCCCAAATGCCAGGGGCACCCCATTGAGAAACACTGCACTGGGCCCTTGAGAGCTGTCGATCACTGCCCAGTATGGATGGATCTCCTGCTGTACGCCACAACCCGGGCGTCATGTTGCTTGCTTTTACTTGGGATACAAAAAAAATTGTTGAACTTATGGGTTTTTCTTACTAGTGTTTTGGGGGGGAAATGACTGACACATTAAGCCAGTGATTTCATAGGTCATACTTGCTGGGGATGGTGCTCAGTTTTTAAACATTCGAAAAGGAGAGTCGATTGAAAGATGAATGAGAAGGAAACAAACATGGGGCTCCTCTATGGCACAATCCATGGAGGTCCCACAGGAAGGGCCACAAACCTGGGAACCACTGCCCTGGGGGCTGCCCTCCACTGAGAAGCCCCGTGTTGTGGAAAGAGTGAAGATGCTACTCGGGGTCCAACGGACCCACGTTCAAATCCCAGCCCCACTCCTTCTTAGTTCTAAGACCTTGAACAAGGTATTTAGTTTGCTGGGTCTCCGCTTCATCCTCTGTGAAAGGAGGGCACTGGCAATCCACGGGGCAGCTGTGGGGACTAAATGAGGACGGGTGTTGAAAATATCTCATCCCGGCCTTGGTACTCGCCCATCCTCTCTTCCTCACCCTGCTTCGCCCTGGGTGGGGAACGCTAGCATTCTTCTAACAGCAGACTGTGACCCACTGAAAGGGTCAAGACCAGCATAATTTCTTAAATAATTAAAGAATAAGGAATAAAATAGACTATGATAGGGTGCATCACAAATAATAGTGGCAAATATTGTTTAAAAAATTGTTTCAGTGGTATAAATTATGTTTCAGTAATTTAAACCTCGATGTGATACAAAGTCTATTTTTACTGAACGCAACAGTCAAAACCATTTGAAATCACAGTCAAAACCATTTGAAAGCCAGTGCTCTCCAGCGGTGCCATCCAATAGAATTTTCTGCAATGATGTAAATGTTCTGTTCTGCCACTAGCCACATGTGGTTCCTGAGCACTTGAAATATGGCTGGTGCAAGTGAAGGCCTCAAGTTTTCATTCTGTTTAATTTTCATTAATTTTAAGGTAAGTAGCCCCATGTGGCTGCTGGCTCTCGTATTGGACAGAACAGAACATTTAAGTCATTGTAGAAAGTTCTATCAGACAGCGCGACTCTAGAATCCTAAATTTGTAAGACTTGACCTGCATTTTCAGTGATGATGATGATAACAGTAATCATAGCTGACGTCTGCTGAGCACTGACCAGGGACCAGGCACTCTTCTGAGGGTTTACGCATGTGGGCAGATTAATCGTCACTGTGGCCATCCCCGCTGTCTTAGTCAGTGGGGCTCCCATAACACAATACCCCGGACTGGGTGACTTAAACAACAGAAATTCATTTTCTTGCGGTTCTGGAGACTGGGGGTCCCAATCGAGGTGCCGTCTCATTTGGTTCTGGTGAGGACTCTGTGCCTGGCTTGTGGAAGGCCGCCTCCTGCTAGCTCTCCACGTGGCCTTCCCTCGGTGCCTGTACTTGGTGTGGAGGTAGGGGACAGAGAGAGCAGCCAGCTCCGCTGTCTCTTCTTATAAGGACACTAATCCTGTAAGAACAGGACCCCACCCTTATGACCTTAGTTAACCTTAATTATTGATTACTTCCTCAGAGGCCCCATCTCCAATAGACCCACAGCAGGGGTTAGGGCTCCAACATATGAATTTTGAGGAGACACAGCATTCAGTCCATTACACCCATTTCACAGGTGAAGAAAGTGAGGCACAGAGAGGTGAAGTGAGCAGCCCAGAGTCACACAGTTGGCGGTGGCAATATTCAGACGTGGGCTGGCCTGGCTCCAGAGTCCTCGCGCTTATCCGCTGTGCTCTGCCGCCTCTCCCAGGGAGAGTGATTGCCATCTGGCTGGAGAAGGAAGACTCAAGCAGGACATCTAGACTCATCCAGTGCTGCGGATGGCGGGTTCAAAGGGAGAGAGAGAGAGCAGGGAGGGCTGGAGGAGGACAGGCAGGTTCTGGCAGCAGGAGGAGGAGAGATCCCCGGTGGAAACGAAGGTGACAAAGCGTGAGAGCTCTCCGTGCATCGGCACATCATCTTCACGTTGTTCGTGCCAAACAAAATCGGACAACCAACCACAAAAACCACGCTGAACCACGACAGCGCCCCCTCTCCCCACCCTGAAGGTGAACAGAGCAATATACAGAGATCTGAACACGTTTCTGGAAAGAAGGACATGGGCCGTGGATGGAGCTGAGTGGAGGTCAGAGATGGGAATAATGAACAGTCACGGCAACCGCTGGCACGTCCCGCATGCTCACAGCGCCAGACAGCGACCGGAGGGCTTGTCCGCGCTTGTTCGTTTAACCCTGACAGCAGCCACAGCGGGGAAATGCTGCTCCGTGTCCCCATTTTAGAGATGGGAAACTGAGGCACAGAGAGGTTAACTGGCCCAGCACTCATGTGTCCTGAGCTCTTACCCATGCTGGGCATCACACATGCGTTTTCTCACTGAAATCTCGCAGCAACCTGCAAGGGAGATTTTTGCAATCTCTCTTTTACAGATGAGGAAGCTGAGGTCCAGAGAGGCCACTCTCCCAGGGTCAGAGGGCTAGTGAGAGTAGTATGGAGATTGGATCCCAGGCCAAGCTGACTTCTAAGCCAAGACATTTCTCCTTCACGGAAGATACAGTCTTGAGATGGACTGTGAAGCAGAGAAGGAACACGGATCAGCAGAGTGGATGGGAGAAGAGAGTCCTTCGTAAGAAGCTAGATTAACCTGGCGGTTTTGGCAGAAGCTATTCCCGGCACGATTCAGGAGTGGCCAGGCGGGCGGGGGGGCCGGGGCGGGAGCGATTCAGCACTGCCGGAGCTTTGGGAAGGATCTTTCTGGAGGGACTCAGAAGTGGCTGGAACCTGGGCAGGCCGTGGCTGCGTGCCTGACATGCAGGCCTGATTGCTAAACCTCTGATTTACGGTTCTGCAGGAGCTATCAGGGAGAATAATATTTCAGCGTGTCAGCGCCGAGCTGCTCTCCAAGGCGTCCTGCCCAACCGGCCATTAATGCAATACGGCCCGCGGCCTCTTGAGTGCTCTTCAGATAAGTTAAACATTTAGACAACACAAGAAAGATGGCCCGGGTTCCCTCCCAGGGAGCAGGCCCCTTTTTGGCTGGTCCAGAGGCAGCATTAAGCAATCTCACTTTAAAAATATACCTGCCTCAAAGGAGAAGGAGTGGCCAGGGAGTCCATCTGGGCTCTGACCAGAGTCATTTTTCTAAAGCAAATTTGTCAACAATTTCCTTCTGCATTGATGTCTCCAGGCAGCCAAGGACAAAAAGTAATGGGATGGGACCACGGCAGGGTGAGCTGGGAAAAGCCCAGCTGTCACTGGCTTAATCGGAACGAGATCAATAGGTATTTGTCACCGAGCTTATTGTTCAGCAATGAGCAACGATGAGAATACTAAGTATCAAAGCCTGTGGGATGCAGGTGAAGGATGATCCAGACGGGCATGTACAGCCTTAGATTACATTTACTAGAAAAACAGGAACAGTAAGCACTGGTCATTGAGAAGACCATTAAGGTAGATAAGCCTTTGGCAAGCATGAACAAGAGAAAAAAAGAGAAGAGGAAGAGATCAGTAAACCACGTCCAAAATGAAAGGGTGGACATTACTACAAATTCAGAGATTCATTTTTTTAATAATGAGAATACCATGTATAATATTATACCAGCGAACTTGAAAACCTAGATGAAACTGGCACTTTTGGGAAAGATATAAATTACAAAATTAACCCAAGGAGAAATTTAAAAACAAATAAAATAAACCAATGACCATGAGAAATTGAAATGGGAGTTAAGGATGTGCATCCCAAAAAGGCACCAGGTCCAGCTGGTTTTAAGCAAGAGTTCCAGCAAACACTCCAGGAAAGGGTGACGCCTGTCCTGCACACTCCAGAGCAAAGGAAAAGATGAGATGCTCTCAGGCGCATTTATGAGACAAGCGTCGCCCCGAAACTAAATCTGGACTGGGAGCACGTGACAAATGGACAGGTCGCAGCCGTGGCTGATGACGGATGGGACGTTCCTGCAGTCCCGTGCCCTGTGACTCTGTGTAAGTTCCATCTGTGCCCTCTCTGAGCTTCGGTTCCAGACCCCTGGTGAAGGAGGGGTCCGGACTATAATCGGTACCATTTATTAGGCCTGCCACCTGCCTTGTAATACACCTGCAAGTGGATGCATTAACCGTGTTCCATAATTTAAAAAAAAAAAAAAAACTGGCGACTTTGCTCTGTTGCCTGAGAGGGCCCAGAAGCAATGACACCCCTGTGGCAACAAGCACGCCCGGCACCCAGATCTGGGTTTCTAATCCCATTTTCCAGTAAAAGGAACCAAGGTTCCTTGGAGAAATGGCTGATTCTACGGCTAGGGGAGGGAAGACACATGGTAAACATGGAGCATCTTATAGTCCCAGATGGTAAGAAGTACCCAAAAAACCCTGGATGATGGGGTATGGCAAAGGGACGCAAGAGCTGCCTGGAAGAGTGCCCAGTGGCCAAAGCTGGAACGATCTGGGTGCTCAGATAAATAACACAGTATTGGATTCTGAGTACAAAGTAAGTATCTGTGAGTCCACACTGATACAGATAAGTAATTGAATAAATGGGTAAGTGGGAAAGAACAGACAAATCTCCCATACAGAAAAATTCCAAATAATTGATGGAGATACTCCACCCTAATTGTGAGCTTTGCATAGTGACTTCCTTCCAGATGTACGATATGGAAAGTGGGGGATGAGTCACTTTAGGGGGAGAAACCCAACGAACACTGAACCAGGTGATCAAGGTCAACACCAACAGCGATGTCCTGTTGACGATAGGTACTTTCGATCTGATGCAATGAGAAGGGCCCTTTACCTCTGTGGTCTTCCTCACCAAAACCCCTAACCCCAGTCTAACCATGAGAAGAACATCAGACAAATCCCAGCTAAGAGAGATTCTGCAAAATACCTGCCCGGTACTCCTGTGAACGGACAGCAAAACCAAGGGAAGTCTTGGAAACTACCATAGCCAAGAGGAACCGGAAGAGACAAGATGGCAAAATGTAACGTGGTACCCTGGATGGGATCCTGGAAGAGGAAAAGGACGTTAGGGGGAAAACTAAAATCTGAATGAAGAATTGACGTTCATTAATAATAATAGAGCGATAGTTATCAGTTGTGACAAATGTACCATACAAATATGTTAATAAGGGTAATTGGGTGCGGGGTATATGGAAACTATGCTATACTCGCAACTTTTCTGTAAATCTAAAACTATTCTAAAATTAAAAGTTTATTTAAAAAAAAGAACCTGAAGAGACAAAGGTGTTGCATGGCCCAAGATCACACACCCAGAAAATGGCGGGGCTGGGACTGGAGCCCGGGGAGGGGCATTTGAACACTGACTGCGACATCTAGGACGTGGGAACTGACGTCTCCGCCCCAGTCCCCTTCTGCCCTCGTTCGCTGAGATGCGTTAATGCCCAGCGTCCTGCCACGTCCAGAGTTTGGACTGAGGCATCCAGTTTTCTGCTCTGCTTCTGAATTGCCTCATCAGCAGAGTTGACCATCCATGAGCCACTCGATGGTGGACCCAATTTGGTTTGACCACTGCTGCACCAGGCACAGAGTTTGGGCCAATCAAATTCAAAAGAGTAATAATAGCAGTAATTTTGGCAAATGTGTATGTGGCATTTTCTACAGGTGAGGGGCTTTTCAGAGTGCTTTCTCTCTATTCATTCATTCGATCCTTACAGTTCCCTGTGGGGTAGGCACAGTTCAGTCCCTCAGTTACAGGTGAGGAGGCTGAGGCTCAGAAAGACTCGGTACCTGGTCCAGGGCCGTTCACTTAGTAAGTAGCAGAGCCAGATTTTGAACCAGGACCCAGAGCCTGTGCATTTAACTGCTGTACTCTCTCACCTTGCAAAAATCAGCAAAAAATGGGCACTACCATCAGGGTCTCCTGACTTAGTGTTTGAAAGAAGAAATTGGCCATCAGATCAGGCCTAGGTTAGTCCTAGAGGCCCCACAGAATGGGGCAACAGAGATGGAAGTCATCTGTCCCGATGTGGGGCGGAGCTCTTAGGGCAGTTTTTATAGGACATGACTCCACAGAGCCTTTGCAGGCTTTTGACAGATGGAAAGAGAAGGGAAAGGCATTCAAAGCAGAAGGAACAGCAACTGCAAAGGCCCTGCAATAGGAGTGTGCGGTTGTTGAAGGTACAGCGGGGGCTGCTGTGTCTGCGAGGCAGTGGAGGGGCAGGGTGTGGAGTAGGAGGGGGTGCAGACATGTGGGGCCGGGGTCATTGCGAGGACTGTGCTTTTGCTCGGAAGGGAGTGAGAGCCACCGTGCTTTTGGGCAGGGGAGGGACAGTATCTGACTTCGGTTGAACAGGATTCCTCGGGCTGCTGGATGGAGACGAGGCTGGGAGGAGGGGGCAGGCGGGGCGGGGAGCAGGGAGAGTGAGGAGGTGGCTGTGCAGTCCGAGTCAGGGGCAGAAAACTTCCGTAAAGAGCCAGATAGTAAATATTTTACACTGTGTGGGTCACACCGTCTCTGTCTCAAATACTTCGTTCACCCCTTTAACCCAAAGCAGCCGTAGACAGTACATGAACGAATGAACATGGCTGTGTTCCAATAAAACTTTATTTACACAAATAAATGGTGGGCCAGAGTTGGCCCACAGGTTGTGGTTTGCTGACCCCTGATCTGGGCAGGAGATGATGGTGGCTTGGACCCTGGTGGGGGCAGTGGAGCAAGTGAGAATAGTCAGATTGTGGATGTGTTTTCAAGGGAGAGCCAGCAGGATTCACTGATGGACTGGTTGTGGGGTGTGAGGGAAAGCGAGACGTCAGAGCCAGCTCCGAGACACATGCAGGGTCCAGACTAGTGTCGGTGCATAGCAGGCGGTCAGTGCATACACGCATTGAATCAGCTCAGCGGTTCGGTATTTCATGTGCGTTTACCTCATCTTTTCCAGGGACGTGATAAGTACCTTGAGAGCAAGAGCCAGATTTAGTCCTTGAAACCTCCCCTCTCTTGACCCACGCATCATCTGATGCGGTTCTGGGCCCATCCATGTTTTTATAAATAGCAAGTGTTTTTCTAAATAGTCTGGGATGGTTGGCTCTCTGCCAGCACAGGTTCTGGAAGCAGACGGATGGCTCCTGGGTTCCTCCTCTCCCTCAAGGTGTAGGCTTGGGCATTATATTAGTTTCTGGGGCTGCCATAATGAAGATCCAAGACTGGGTGGCCTAAAACACCGGAAACTTACCACCTCACGGTTCTTGAGACCAGAAGTCCAAGATCAGGGTGTCAGCAGGGCTGGTCTCTTCTGAGGGCCGTGAGGGGGAACCTGTGCCATCTTCTTTCTCCCAGTTTCTCGTGATCTCAGACGTCCTTCACCCCGTCTCTGTCCTCGTGCTCACATGGTGTTCTCCCCGTGTGCATATCTGTCTCTCTGTCCAAATTCCCTTTTAATAAGGACACGTCATACCAGATTAGGGCCCACCCTAGTGACCTCGTCTTAACTTGATCATCTGCAGTGGCCCTATTTCCAAATAAAGTCACATCCACAGGTACTGGCGCTAGGACTTCAGCATCTTTTAGGGGACACAGTTCAGCCCATAATACGCCTGTTCCTGCACTTTGTCTGCTTCTTTTTCTCTTCCATAAGGTGGGATGACAATGGTGCCCCCCTTAGTAAATGTAAAGTTCTGAGCATAGCCCCCCGGCACATTGGGAGCAAATAAATGTTAGCTTCCATCCTCCAGTGTTAGACCCTGTCTCCTCCCCAGTGAGATCTTTTCAATTAATTTACTTTCAAAAGCAATACATATATGCATTATCCTTGTCAAAAAAAAGAAAGAAAGCATTTCAATAAGTTTAAAGCTTCCTTTGACCACTAGCCCAACTCCAGTGCCTTCCCAGATGGAACTGCTGCTTCCAGTGGGATGGGTGAGCTTCCAGAACTTTCTTTCTCCATTTATGTATATGCATACATCCACATAAAATATCTTGTTTCACTTTTAGTGGGTTTTTATAAGTACACACGCTATGGTACTGGATGGGTCATTCTCCAGCCTGCTTTTTTTCACACTATGGGCTGCCTGGGAAGAATTTCCATGTGCTAACATAAAAATCTGCCTCATTCTTCTGAACTGCTGAGAAGGATTGCCCTGAATGGATATACCACATTTCACTTAGCTGTGATCCCAGCGAGGGAACTCACGATGTTTTCCAGTTTCTCGCTGGGTCTCTGGACACCCTCACACAAGGCTCTTTGCAGGTGTTTCTCTGGGTCAGAACGTGTAAATTTCTTGAGGCCAGGATTGCACTGGGGCCCCTGGGAACCCTTCCTCTGTGTTCACCAGCAGTCCCCCTCGGACACCCCAGGATGGTCGCACTTTGACCCAGGAGAGGCCGGAAGACCCCTGGGCTGTGAAAAGCTGGCGTCCTGTGCCGTAGAGGCCGGCCCCCCATGCGGCACAATTGAGGGGCATAGGCTCCTTTTCCCCGGGAGCTCGGTCCCCTCCTCATGTCCTCGGCATTGTCCTGCTCCCGTCGTCCCGGTGCTGGGGTAGCCCGAGCCGAGCCGGGTCAGCTGGGGAGTATGAGGTAGCGTCTAGCTGAGCGTCACGCTCTTTTATTAAGTCCGAAATGTGATCGCTACTGTTGTCACACTTTAGCGCCCCCAACAATCCCCTTGCAAATGAGAAAACCAGAGCTTCCGCGCATACCTTTCCCCTGACCTCAGGGAAGGCTCGGGAGCCTGCCCAGGGGCCGGGCCGCTGACCCGAGCAGCTTTCCAGCTTGAGCGAGGGGCTGGGCTGGGGGAGCTGCTTTTCCAATTTCAGGCAAAGTAATGGACTGGGGGCAAGTCTGCCAGTGATCTTGTTTTCTCTGTGCCTGGGTCTGTAAAGTCCGCGTTGGCCTTTAAACACAGTTTTCATTAGCACGCCAGGCTTGCTGGTTCCATCTCTCTAAGATGGCTACCGATCCGAGGTCTCAAAGTAGGGTGCCCCCGGGGGCCCCGTAACCAGGTGCTGTACAGTGAAGAGGACCCAGGAGAAGACTGTGAAGAACTGGAGATGGAGGTCGAGGCTAAGGATTGCCAGGACATGAGAATGCCCCCCCCTCTGCTGCCGGAGCGTGTAAATTCTCAAAGTAGCTGAAAACTGGAGAGACGGAGAAAGAGAACGAGAACAGGGAAAGAGAGGAGGGAGAGAGAGAGAGATCCCCTGAGTTTATGTATGAGCTACTGTTCCATAAATGTTTTTAAGCACAATGTGGGTTAAATAAGATATGTCTCCAGGCCTGCTTGCAACCCTTCCCTAATTGAACTTATCCACACAGAGAGAAGTCGTCAGCCTAGTTCCTTCATCCCTGTAGCGCAGCGCGTCCGATAGAATTTTCTGCGATGATGGAAATACACGCGCCATCCAGTATGGTAGCCACTGGCTACGTTTGTCTACTGAGCACTTGGAGTAGGCCTAGGGAACTGAATTTTTTATTCTATCTAATTTTAATTAATTTAAATGTAACTATCAATAACCACATGTGGCTAATCGCTACTGTATTAGACAGCGTGACTATCGAATCTCTAAATTTGGGGCACGCCATCGTGCTCGACTACCTGAGGAAAGGACGCTCCCTCTTGGGGACGGGGATCATTTATACCTGAGACCACCAAACATCGATGAGAATCCTGGGTACGTGGAAACAAAGGAAATGGAATAACGAGCAGAAGAGGTTTCAGTGTAAGCCAGATATCTACTGGCTCGAGAGTAGTCACTCAGTGCCCCCCCCCCCCCAGTTTTTTCCCCAGCATTCTCCAAAGAGTTTCTCAACTGGGGTCACCATTTAGCATCCACCATGTTCTTTACCATCTGCTCCAACGCCCATGTGCCCATGGTTGACCCCTAGGGAGCCACTTGGTGGGACTTCCCTGCTGCTGCGTCATCCAGGCCCATCAGAGCACACCGCTGCCCATGTCCAGGCACTGTCCCCGGCCCACGGACACGTGAGGTCCCCTGCAGCGGGAGAATGGCGGCTCCTGGACAGAGTCATGCTTTGTCACTGCCACAGAGCTGTGGGCCAGGGTATCCTAGGGACTCTGAAAGCAAACCTCGCCTTCCAGCCAACCCCTTTGCAATGCAAAGCCCACTCAGGGACCAGCAGCCGCACCACCCCTTCTCCCAGGGTCCAGCCTCGATCCCCACAAAGCAGCCCAGGTGGCCCCAAGCCGCTGTCCCCGCTCCCCGCCCCCACATGTCCGTAACAGCGAAGTTACCTCTATATACCTTTAAACAATTAATGAGGAAAGGGGGTTCCTGTCGTCCGTCAGCAAAGCTCCTGGTCTCAAAGATGAATTCAAGCCTCTTCCTTGTGTAAAAACAGATCCACTCAAAAGGTTGAAAACGCTGGTTTTTTTCAGTTTCTATCCTCCCATCAGGGGTCCAGAGATGTTAACAACCAATTTTTTCGCAGAGGTCAAGCTTGGAGTTCCATGTGCTTCTCCTCTTCCCAGCAGTCTTTTCGAGGAGATACCTGCCTCCCAAAGTTACCTTGCAACCAAAATGTGGGCATTTCTAAATCTTAACACAATAATAAAAACTAACATTGAGGTAGCACCTACTGTGTGCCAGGCACACTGGATGCTCTCAGTGCACCATCCCACTTCTCACATCAACCCTGTGAGGTGGGTCCTGTTATCATCGCCATTTACCAATGTGACTTCTGAACTTCAGAGTGATTACGTCACTCGCTTGAGGTCACACAGCTGGGAAATGGTTGGATCCGGGATCCAAACCCAGGAGGTCAGATTCCAGAGCCTGAGCTCTAACACAGCACACTCACAACCTTTGCCTTATCAACCTGTCATCCACACGCACTTTATGGTGAAGATAGAGTTGACAGGGTTGGCGTGTATTTCGTGTGGCTTCCGTTAGGAGTGTCACGTCGCTCTGGAGTCCTGGTTGCAAAGTGACAGAATCCACCTCCACAGCTTAAACTGGAAAGTCCGTGCCTTAGTTTCCTGCTGCTGCTATAACAGATTACCACACACCTAGTGGCTTAAAACAACACAAAGGTGTTCTCTGCGGCTCTGGAGAAGAAGTCCAGAATGAGTTTCAGTGGGTGCTTCCTCCCGGTGGGTCTGAGGGCAGAATCTGTCTCTTTGCCTTTTTTGGCTCCTTGTCACCACCTGTACTTCTTGGCTTGTGGCCTCTTCCTCCATCTTCAAGGTGCGTTGCCCCAAGCCCCGTCTCCTGTCCATCACAAATGTCCCTCAGCCTCTTACTTGTGAGGACCCTCCGGACTACGTTCAGGGCCACCTGGATGATCCAGGATAATGCCCCATCTCAGGATCTTTAACTTAATCACAGCTTCAGAGTCCCTTTAGCCGTGTAAGGGTCGGGAGAGTAGGACGTGGGCACCTTTGGGGGCCGTTAGTCAGCCAGCCACAGTCGAGGTGGCCTAGTTTCACTTGTGGCCGAATCTGGGGGATCAGCTAGTGTGCCCAGGGCCCGCTGGGTCTCTCCAGCTCTCGGACCTGCTGTCCTCCGGCAGGTCCAGGCTGTATCCCACCATCCAGCAGCCCCAGGGCGAGAAGAGCGCCTCCTTCCCAGAGGTCCCAGCCAGAGTCCCAGGGCTGGTTCTCCCGGGTCCAGCTTAGACCACATGCTCATCTCTGAAGCAATCACTGTGGCCGGAGGGATCCTGGGTCTCTCTGATTGGTTGAGCCTGGGTCATGTGCCTGCCTCCATCATCCCCTCCCCTCGGCTTAACTCCCCTGTGTTAAGGTGTTTCCCCAAAGAGAACCGAGAGATGGATGGGTGGTAGAAAATGGCGTGGCATTGGAGTTCGTTGAGTGGCAACATTGGGATGCCTGGCACCTCGTGAGTGCCCAATAAACGATGATCACAGATCATGGGCACAGAGGGGGACTTGGGGAGGGGGTACCTCCAGAAGCTGATGCTTGAAGAATACAAGGTGCACAAGCAGATGAAGGCGGAAGAGCATTCGGAGCCGAGGAAACACCTCGAACGGGGCGAAGGCTTCCACCGATGGCCTGGGTGACCAGATGTACCTGGGGCGGAGGGAGAGGGTCCCCTTTTGTGCCTGTCCTTTCAATGAAATATTAGTAGCAGCCCCCTTTACCTGCAAAACTATCTCAGTTTGCATGATAAATGATATGGTCACCCCCCACCTTCTCACCAACCCGCTCCTTTATAAGGAAACCAAAGGCAAAAGAGGGGTTGAGACTTAACCCAAGGTCACCTAACCTGTGGTGACAAAGCTCAGACTAGAATTCAGGACTTCTGACTCCCAGTGCAGTGCTCAGTCCCCCCCCAGCTTATGAAACCAACTCTTGAGGGCTGCGTCAGATTAGCCAGTCATGTTTCTCCCTCTTTTTCTTTTCTTGCCAAATTCTCCGTAGGACTGTGACCAGATCCATGTGGACGACGTCTCGTCCGATGACAATGGGCAAGATTTAAGGTAGGAATTTGGGGAGTCAAAAATGCCCCTTCTGACTGGTTATCAGGAGGGGCCGGCTGCTTATCAGGACAAGATGTGCCTGTCTCCAGCCAGAGCTGGGACGAGTTTCTCTGAACTCGAAGACCGCAGCCCCGCCCCTCACCCTGCAGCCTCTTCCAAGCCGCCCCAAACCACGGAGGCCGAGACGTCCACAGATTCTCGGTGACTCTGCTGAGGTTTCTCTCTCTGTGGTTTTCTCCTGCTCCCTAAAGTGATACGTGCATGTTATAAAAACTTCAAACACCACTTCTCAGCTTGCCTCCCAGAATCACATGATCGAGAGTTCGGTAAACCTTCTTCAGAGGTTTGATTGCATTTGTTAGCAGACGTATATTATTCAACATAAAAGTTGATACCAAAAAAAATTTCTTTTTTTGTTAATTATTTTTATTCCTAATTTTATTTTTTTCTTATTTTTTAAAGATTGGCACCTGAGCTAACATCTGTTGCCAATCTTCTTCATCTTTTTTTTTTTTATTCTTCTCCCCAAACCCCCGCAGTACATAGTTGCATATTCTAGTTGTGGGTCCTTCTAGTTGTGGCATGTGGGATGCTGCCTCAGCGTGGCCTGATGAGTGGTGCCATGTCCGTGCCCAGGATCCAAACCGGCGAAACCCTGGGCCACCGAAGCAGAGTGCGCGAACTTAATCCCTCGGTCACGGGGCCAGCCCCAAAAAGATATTTCTTGAATGAACAAGTGGTATGTCTGGTTTTTAGAGGGAAATACTCCTGGGACATGGGTTCCAGAAGTAAGGTACCCAACCGCTCAAAAGGAGACTGCTTTCAAAGGAATGTGGCTGGAATGTTCCAAGCCTGCCCCTGGGGAAACTTTATAAAAATGGAACCATGATGAATCTGTGCTTGTCCAGAATTATCACAATTCAACACCTCCAGGCCCATCAGAAATATCAGCACAAATGGTGTTTTGCTTCCACGGGACCGGTCGTTGTGACTCCACTTTGTTTCCTAAGTGTGTCTTCCAGCTGACTGCAGAAAAAGAAATCTCAGTTTCTGCCACTGAGCCCTGCGCGTCTGTTCACAGGCCAGCACAATGAGAAGCGATGGGCAGGCAGGTGCCTGCTTCATTTTCATTAGCCGTTCCGGAAATCCCTCTGCAGTCAGGACCGGCCAGGAGCAAGCCTTCGGTGCCAGCCAGGACCCCTCAATTTATGGAGTAAATAAAACCCAGATCAAGGGTAATTGTGTCCTTTCCATGAAGTCATCGCTGGGAACCACTCTCCCTTTCAAAGCAGCGAACACCCAGGGTTCCGTTTTTATGAAATTCCCCTGTAGCCGGCTGGCTTGGAATTCAGAGCAATGTTCCTCTGAATCCTCTCTCATGCTGAGCTGTTTGCCACCTCACTTCAAGAATCCACAATGCAACAGGGGTGTTTTTTTCTCCTAGAAACCAAATTCCCCATTTATTCATTCAAGAAACATCTATTGAGTCCCTGCTGTGTCTTAGGCACCAAGCATCCAACGCCCCTTCTTTTGTTTTTCTTTTTCTGTTAACAGTAAAAGCCAGCCTTGGTAACGCCCTCATTTTGCACCAGGCCCTGTTCCAGATGCTTTGTGCGGATTAACTCATTGCATCTTCACAGGAACCCTAGGAAATAGATGCTCTTATCATCATCCCCACTTTACAGTTGGGGAATGGGAGACACAGAGAGGTTAAGTAACCTGCCCAATCTCACACAGCTGGCGAGTGGAGGAAGCAGGATTCATGGACGCCCTTCCCTGCCCTCCACCTTTTGGCAGAACATCCAGGCATCACCCTAGGGTATCCTCTGAGCTTCGAGTTACTGTTTTTTTTTTAAGAATAAATTATCTAGCCTTTCTGCACTACCCAGAGAGGGGTCCTCGAGGCATCGTCCTGGGTTCCCCATGTAACTTGCAAGGAGACTTTCATGACGTCCGGAGCCCATGATGTCCTGCAGATGGAGGAGGAGGATGTCCTTGCATTCCTTGCAGCGGGAACCCAGTTAGGTGGCACCAACCTTGCCTTCCAGATGGAACAGAACATCTGTAAAAGGAAAAGTGTTGGCATCCACATCATAAATCTGCAGGAACCTGGGAGAAGCTTCTGCTGGCAGCTCGTGCCATTGTTGCCATTGAAAACCCAGCAGATGTCAGCATCCCATGCTCCAGGAATGCGGGCCAGCGGGCTGTGCTGAAGTTTGCTGCTGCTGCTGGCACCGGCTCTGTTGCTGGACGCTTCACTCCTGGAACCTTCGCTAACTGGATCCGTGCAGCCTTCCGGGAGCCGTGACTTCTTGTGCTTCCTGATCCCCGGGCTGACCCCAGCCTCTCGCAGAGGCTCTTGTGCTAACCCACCTACATTGCTCTGTGTAACACACTCCCCTCTGTGCCATGTGGATGTTGTCCCCATGCAACAGGGGAGCTCACTCAGCGGGTCTGATGTGGCAGCTGCTGGCCTTGGACGTCCTGCCCGTGCGTGGCATCATCCCTGTGCGTGAACACCCACAGGAGGTCACCCCCAATCTCTACTTCTGCAGACATCCTGAAGAGATGGGAAAGGAAGAGCAGGCCACTGCCGAAGAGGAATTTCAGAGTGGGTGGCCTGCTCTGGCTCCTGAATTCACCGCTCCTCCACCCGAGGTCACAGACGAGTCTGAAGGCACGCAGGTGCCCTCTGCGCCTGTCCGGCAGCTCCCGCGAGGACCACAGCGCCCAGCCCGCCGCTGAGCACTGGCCTGCCGCTCCCACTGCTCAGGCCACGGATGGGTGGGAACCGCCACTGAGGGGTCCTAAGCTGTTCTTCCATACTTAAACAGAAAACGACAACACAGTTGATGGGAAATAAACAGTTCCTAAAAAAAAAGAACAAATTATCTAGCAAGATGGGAACCTGTGCAGTAGAGAGGAAAGACCCCATGGTGGTTAAAAGTGTGGGTTCTAGAAACAAGGGGTTGAGATGGGATAAAGTCATACAGCCCCTTTCTTATGGGCTTACGAATGTGCTGGAAAAGTGCCCAGCACACTGAGTCCTTGGCAGGTGGCTGCCTTGCCCCTGTGACTCGATGTTGTCCTCCCTTTGACTACCTGGGTATATTTCACTCATTAGCCCCTGGTCACCACCACCCACGGCCGGGGGGCGGGGCTGAGAAGGAAGAAGCAGCAACATGTCTGTGTCATAAACCCACTCACATCTTTCGTGGGAAAGAAGTTTTTGTGCAAACAAGTTATTAGAACAGTCATATCGTATTCTTCGTGGATCTTCTTAAATTTGAGTAATTTGGTCAACAGCAGAGAAGAAACTGTAATCGCCCATATTCCCACCATCTCGAACTAATGGCTTTGTGACCTTGTGAACGTGACTCGCTTCCAATTTTATACACATTCACACTCACACAAGTGTCTGTGAGAAATGACACAGGTGTGTGTGTGCGTGTTGGGGAATGTTTGTGTGTGTGTGTTTACACTGGCAAGAATTTAAAGATGTCTGAAGAACGATTTCTGTAACTGTGCACACAGCCTGCTCTGGAGGGAGCACCGGAGTCTGCGTTTGGGATCAAGTCACTCAGTCCTGGCCCCCGGGGTGAAATTTGCTGTTGACTTTGAGACATCGCCCAAGGCGTTTCTGTGGCTCCCACAGGGTTCCTGTTGTCGCCACACAGCCTCTTCCTGCGGAGAGTTTTATATCGGGGCAGCGAGGCCTGGCCTCTGCTCAGAGCGAGGCTGACCCCATCACAGGATACTGGGTGACCGCAGCCAGTCACATCATGCTGTGTTCTGGCATCAACACGCCCACAGGGAGGATGACCCAGCGCTTCACACTTTTCAAAACCCCTTTTATCTTAAACTGGAGGTCCTTACGATATAATTTCCAAGTGCTGTTTCATTCCTATTGCATTGCATCTTTTTAAAAAATAAAATGTCTTTTTCCATTCCTAAACTTGTCCTAGAAAATCCAGAAACAGCAGTATAGTTAAAGACAAACAAGTTGGCCAAACCCACACCCTGAGGGGGCCTTGGAACCACAATGACCTGCTTCCTTCGGGTCTTCTTCTCTCTGAGGAGACTTTCCTTTCTGAAGCTTTTGGTCAGGCTGGACACGCATCCTTTGTTACACCCTGGTTTTCCTCGCGACGTTACGGCATAAGCGTTACTCCCGGGATTTCGCAGACCTACCCAGAGCTGGTCGAGGGAAAGAACGCGGCGTTCTCTGAGGCTCTGGGTTTTCATGCTCACACCGCGGTTGCCGTTGGTGGCGAATCGCCCACGCTTTCCCCTTCTGGTCCCCGGCTGTCATTTTGTCGCTGACTTTGTGGGACATTCTGACCTGTCCTACACCCGGCCGCGTGTAGAACTTCGTAGCCCAGCACGCTTCAGTCGGGGTGCAGGGTTATGTCGCACAGCACTGACAATTGACTCTGCCTAACTTAACAAACAAGAAAATCAAGATCAAGAATTTCCGTGGAAAGATACAGAGATGCCCACAGAATGGGAAGAGAGGGGTCAGCAGCCAGGCCTTAGAAGGGACATGAATCAGGGCAGGTTTGGGGATCAAAGTAGCGAGAACTAACTGACGTTTTCTTCTGGAATCTTCTGTCAGGAAGAACCAGTTCCAACCACTTTTTGCAATTCCCTTCCAGCTTCAAATTCTAAAGGGAGAGAGAGAGACTCTTAGCTTGGCCACTGCACGCAGGGGGCAGGGATCGGTCCCTCCCAAAACACAGAGATGCTGTTTGATGCCAAAAGAGAGAAAAGCGGATGCTGATGAGGCAAGAGCAAAAGATGCCACCGTGCTTTGGGAAGCGTGTAAAGCTCTGGTCCTCCCCGAACGCACATGCTCACAGCACCTCGCCCATACCGGGGGTTCCCGGACGCCCCACGCCCCACCCCTGGCTCCCGCAGGGCCCGTGGTCTCTTGGTAGAGCCCCCACCTCCCGACATTAACACTGTCTCTCCTCCCTCCCCTGCCCCGTCCCCTTGCCCAGCACGTACAACTTCTCCGCGGACGGCTTCCACAGCTCGGCCCCGGGAGCCAACCTGTGCCTGGGCTCCGGCGTCCACGGCGGCGTGGACTGGATGAGGAAGCTGGCCTTCCGCTACCGGCGGGTGAAGGAAATGTACAACACTTACAGGAACAACGGCGGCGGGGGGGGGGGGGGGGGGCAGGGGGCTCGGGGTCCGCCTGGCAGCCTGGGCGTCAGGATCCATGGGGCGCCCTGGCTGACCCCCGCGTGCAGCCGAGGTGAGAGCCGCCGCTTCAGGAGCAGGAAAGCCTGGGTTCCTGCACTAAATGGGAGTCTGGAGGGGGCAGGTGGTGAGGCTGGCCCTAGACCTGTTTCTGGAATTCTCTAGGCCAGCAGTTCTCAGCAGGAGGGGACACTGCTTCTCCCCGAGGGGGAGGGGGGGGGGGGGGGGGCGGCGTTCGATTGTGACAATGTCTGGACCCAGCTACTGGCCCATAAAGGGACAAGGTTTGAGTGGGCGGCTCACAGTATCTGCCATGTGCCGCTCGGCCCCAGAAGCTTCCAGGGCTCCCCCCACCACCCCCGGGAACAGTCGAGTCCCAGGAAGAATTCAGCGTCTCCGCCAGAATAGAACCCACTTCCCGTCCCAGTGCTGCCACTTCCCGGCCGTCTCTCAGAGCCTCAGTGTAAGTCTGTGAGATGAGGATGGAACAGGTCTGCTGCCCCGGGACCGAGAGGTCGCAGCTAACACGCAGGAAGGGCGACCCCGGGCCTGGGCTGCAGCCGGCACCCGTGAGCGGTGCGGTCATCACTAGTTCCCCCCAGTGTTGCGTGGCCGTCTCGCGGGTTCTCCTGTGTCTTCGGCTTTCCCGGGATAGACCGTGAGCTCTTCAGGAGGGATTTTCTGTCTTGTCCTTGGCTATGGTCCTAACGCGGTCCTGGCGAGGCCAGTGTTTACTGAGCGCTTCCTCTGTGCCGTGCTCTCTTATGAGGGCTTTGCATCTAATAGCTTATTTGCCCTTCAGAACATCCCTATAAGGTAAGTGCTTTTATCGTCCGTGTTGTATGAAGGTGGAAACGGAGATCAGAGAGGTTAAGTAGTCTGCCCAGTGTCACACAGCCCAGGCGGCAGAACCACGGTGGCGCCCTAGGCAGCGCTCAGCTCCCTCTGCCCACGCTCCATGGCCTCTCCCATCCGAGTCTGTGGACTGCAGGAGTGAAGCAGAGAGCTTTGGGGTCGGCTCTGCTTGTTCATCACCCCTCCGCAGAGAGAGGAGGGGAGCGAGTGTACTTGGGGTCCGGGAGACGGGGTGGAGTCAGCCGACAGGGGCCCTCTGCTCCCTGTCCAGGTGAAGCCCCGGGAAATGCCCAGGGCTTCTGTCGGGCTGGGTTGCTTTCCCGTAAACTGAGGGGAAATTCCCCGATGTGTGAGCAGGCAGGACCCGAAGCTGGCAGGATGCCGGCTGGCGGCCCCCTCCCGTTCCTCCTTCTGCACGCTTCCACCCCCTCCACTCCCCCAGCTGTTTGTGCCTGACAGAACTAGCCTGCGGAGGACCGCGCCTCCAGCCTGGGGGTCACCACAGCCCCCAGGATTCCAAGGGTTTTGGAAGCTTGCTTGGAAGAGAGCCGTGGGCAGGATACAGGATGAAGAGAAAAAAACACTTAAGTCGACACCTGGGAGGCAGTGGTTGGGCTCAGAGGCCTTTGGCTGATTTCACACCTCCCTCTGCCAAGTCCTGTGTAACCCCGAGTAAGTTTCTTGACCTCTCTGTGCCTCAGTTTCCTCAAATGTAAAATGGGGATAATGCTGGTGCCCGTCTCACAGGATGATGTGAATTAATTTGAGAAGGCGCTTGGAACAGTGTCTGCCGCACAGTAAGCGCTTCCTAAGTGTTGCCGTTGTGGTCTGGGGACAGTGGGACCCAGCCTGGAGGAGGACACTGAGGGCAGGGAGCGAGCTGACAGGAGCCTGAGGCACACTTCCTACAGGGGGAGAGGAGGGGCGGTTGACCCGCTGTCTACA
The DNA here is from genome assembly GCF_021613505.1 of Equus quagga. Taxonomy (NCBI): domain Eukaryota; kingdom Metazoa; phylum Chordata; class Mammalia; order Perissodactyla; family Equidae; genus Equus; species Equus quagga. The sequence goes on from NC_060278.1 coordinate 97,901,407, forward strand.
CGGGCAGCACGCGTGCGAAGGGCCCTCGTGAGTGTGTGTTGTGATTAAGGGCCCCAGCTAAGGGGCCGTGGGGAAGGTGCCGAGAGAAAGGAGAACCAGAGGCCACCTGCTCTGAGTCTGTGGAGGAGACGGGACATGCAGCGGCAGGGCGATCCACTCGTGAATGCGCGTGTCCATCACCAATGACCTACTGTGCAGATACAGCTGTGGACACGAGGAACAAGGTCCCCGCCCTCAAGGAGCTGGGATTCAGTACGTGGAGGAGACAGACATAAACCAGTGCACAGATAACTTTAAGTTCTGGATTCCGTCATTTCAGAGAGGATAAGGCCTACGAAGGAAATAGAAAAGAGGGATGCAGCAGAGAGAGCCCGGGGGCTGAGGGCTTCTCTGAAGAGCGGACCACAGAGGACGTCTCTCAGGAAGGGATCTTTGAACTTACTTCCACATGATGATAACCAGGGGCCTAGTGCTGAGGGGTGACCAAACCAATACCAGCAGAGGGAGTGAATCAGTTAGGGTTATATTCATCTGCATAAATAAACAACAAAAAGACAAAAAATAACAATGCCTGAAACCAAATAGAAATTTATGGCTTTCTCACATACATGATCTGCAGGAAATCCAGAGCTGGCAAAGCCCTTCACAGTGTTGAGAGCCCAGGCTCCTTCCATCTTGTTGCTCCACCATGTTCTGTCCATGGCTTCTACCTCATGGTCCAAAGAGGCTGCTCAAGCTCCAGCCATAATATTCCAACCAGCAGGAAGAAGGAAGGAAGCAAATAAGTATAGACCTCTTTAAGGACCGTTCCTAGAAGTTATACATGACACTTCCACTTCTCAATGGCCAAAACTTTAGTCACATGACCACACCTAGCCGTGATGAAGACTGAGGAAGTAACCTTTTAGCCTGGCAAACAGGCAATCAGCTAAAGATCAAGGTTCTTATTACCTAATTCTTCTCTAATAAGAAAATGTTTTAGATTTTTATTTTTATGAATTCCTAAAGAGAAAAATGGATAGTGTCATCTGATGTGAAACCTCGAGTTACCATAGCTGGACCCCCCTCCCCTTACCGCTGCCCGCCCAGGCCTTTCTACGATGGTAGCGACCACGTTTTTGTTTCCTTTGTCCATAGGCTTGATAGGGGCCCCCAAAAGAGAGACCTGGCTACAGCTGCGAGCTGAGCTGGAAGCCCTGACCGACCTCTGGCTGACCCACTCCTTGAAGGCACTCAACCTCATCAACTCCAGGTAAGCGGGAAGCCTCATTTTCTTTGGTGCCGCTGAACTTTCTCCCTTTCGAGGGTGGTGTCTCCTGCATTTCCACACTTGAGAGAATTGGGCACTCCAGATTCTCGCTTGCACACTTTCCAGAGATTTGACAGAGCTGAGGTGTGCAAGGCCGTGGACACCTTGCACCATAGCTGAGCAAACAGCTGCAGAGGTTTATCAGGGTCCGGCTGAGCGGGAGACCTTCGTGCGTAGGTCCACCATGTCGCATCCACTCTTGCCCACAGCACCTGCCAATCACAACATCACCCTCGGAAAACCATTTTATAGGACGCCACAGATCATCTGGTGGGTCCCTAGTGAGGTAAGGAGGGTCCAGCTTCGTTCTAGGCCTCCCAGCAAATTGCCTCTTGCTCTTAGATAGGATCATCCGGGCCAGAGAGCAAATGGCTTCTCTGCACCAGCATCAAAAAATCTTGTGACACAGCACATGCATGGTTACAAAGTGGCAGCCCCTGAGCTGAATCTTTGCTACTGATGTGTTTTAATTGGCAAGCATTTTGTCCCAAAGACTGAGAAAATTAATCCATAGCTCCAGGTTTCTAGGTTCTCCCAAAATATCAGAACTGGGGGCCGGCCTGGTGGCGCAGTGGTTAAGTTCGCACACTCTGCTTCAGCAGCCTGTGGTTTGCTGGTTCAGATCCCATGCACAGACCTATGCACCACTTATCAAGCCGTGCTGTGGCAGGCATCCCACATATAAAATAGAGGAAGATGGGCATGGATGTTAGCTTAGGGCCAATCTTCCTCAGCAAAAAAGAGGAGGATTGGTGGCAGATGTTAGTTCAGGGCTAATCTTCCTCAAAAAAAAAAAAAGAATCAGAACTGGCATGTGCTCTCTAGTTTCCCCCAGTCCCCACCTCTCCTTGTTGTCCTCCACTTATTCCATAGCACTCATTTCCGTTACCCAAGGCCCCTGCAGCTATTTAAGTGTATGGTCCTTACAATAAACAGTTGCTTTTTTGTTGTTGTTGAGTTCATAATAGCTTACATCATTGTGAGATTTCACTTGGACCTTATTTCTTGACTGTCACCACATAAGTGCTCCCCTCCACCGCCTGTGCCCACTCCCCACCCCCTCCCCCTGGTAACCACTGAACTGTTTTCTTTGTCCGTGTGTTTGTTTATCTTCCACATGTGAGTGAAATCATATGGTGTTTGTCTTTCTCAGTCTGGCTTATTTCATTTAGCATAATTCCCTCCAGGTCCTTCCATGTTGTTGCAAATGGGATGATTTTGTCTTTTTTATGGCTGAGTAGTATTCCATTATGTAGATGTTACCACATCATCTTTATCCAATCCTCAGTCAGTGGGCACTTGGATTGTTTCCATGCCTTGGCTGTTGTGAATAGTGCTGCAAAAACGTTTACTTTTTAAATAATAAAAGTATTACACCCATATTACATTTCAACGTGTCAGGCAGCTTCAGGCTTAAAAGAGAAAAACAGCTGGAGCATCCTTGGGCCCTACCCTCGCCTGAAGATGCCTCAGCCAGAGCTGCAAACCGCACCAGCACTCCTGCCGACTCCAGGCTCTTGCTGCAGGTACCTTGGAGTTCTGATCCCCACTCTCCTTTGTCCTCAGGCCCAACTGTGTCAACGTGCTGGTCACCACCACTCAACTAATTCCTGCCCTGGCCAAAGTCCTGCTGTATGGACTGGGCTCCGTGTTTCCTATTGAGAACATCTACAGTGCAACCAAGACAGGTAGGGGGGGCGCAGATCTCGGGGGTGCAGGGAGGGAGCGCGAGGTCAGCTCTCCGTCCCGGGGCTGGGAAGTTAAAGCGCTTGCCCACGGGCGTGACTCGGACCCCAAAACAACCCCCACAACCCACTGCTTCGACCTCTGCCCGTAGGACAGTTTTCCCGAGTGTGTGTGTGTTAGGATATCCGCAAAGCTGCTCTAACAAACACACCCCAAATACAAGCGTACAGCAGGGTCAAAGCTTATTTCTCCCTCCCATGTCCGCAGACCAGAGGTGAGTGAGCCAGGCTGATGGGGCGTCCCCGACCTCACACTCACCCAGGAACCCAGGTCCTTCCGGTTTATTTTCCCACCATCCTCTATGGTTTTAGTCTCATGTGTGACCAAAACTCACTTCCTATTGGACCATCTTAGTCATGTGGCCACAACTAGTTGCAAGGGAAGCTGGGAAATGTAGTCCACAGCTGAGTGACTGTGAGTACCAGTTAAACTCATGGGATTCTGTTACTAAAGAAGAAGAAGGGGCCGGCCCCATGGCCGAGTAAGTTTGCGCACTCTGCTTTGGCAGCCCAGGGTTTCGCCAGTTCGAATCCTGGGCGCGGACATGGCACTGCTCATTAAGCCACGCTGAGGCGGCGTCCCACATGCCACAACTACAAGGGACCCACAACTAAAAATACACAGCTATGTACCGGGGGGCTTTGGGAGAAAAAGGAAAAATAAAATCTTTCAAAAAAAGAAGAAGAGGAAAACAGTTTCCAGCACAGCATGGTAGGAGGTGATTTTAATTTAGGCGGTACAAGTCATCAGATAACCTTCGATCTAACCTTGAGCCACACAGAGAGAAAATTACTGTTTTTAAAATTCTCTTTCAAGGCAAGAGTCTCAGTTTGGTGCTAGCCTGCTTTCACACTTCTCTAATACTTGCTGATCTCCCTTATTACCAAAGAGAAGGAGCCTCAGGCTCAGAGCTTTCGTCAGCTAAGAGGGTCCAATAACCAGAAATTAACAGCCACGTTCATCATCAGGCCAGGTAATACTGGTTTCTTTAAGGGGAGGAAGAGGACTGATTTTTTTATTCTTATATCACCTAAAAATGTATAATAATGCGAAATAAATCTAGTTAGTTAAGATGTTTTAATTAGAAATTTTTACCCTTTTTTTTAGTGGAGCAAAAACCCAATTTGTAGTACTTTAGAAGCATTTTCTTAGAGCAGTTTTTGCCTTTACTGAATTTCTAGATCTGAACATTATATTCAAATGTTTTTAGATTTTTTTATTGCAGTAACATTGGTTTATAACATGATATAAATTTCAGGTGTACATCATTATGTTTTGATTCCTGTGTAGATTACGTCCTGTTCACCACCCAAAGACTAATTACCGTCCATCACCACACGCATGCCTAATCACCCCTTCTGCTCTCCTCTCTCCCCCCTTCCCCTCTGGTAACCCCCAATCCAATCTCTGTCTCTATGTGATTGTCGTTGTTTTTATCTTCTACTTATGAGTGAGATCATACGGTATTTGACTTTCTCCCTCTGACTTATTTCACTTAGCATAACACCCTCATGGTCCATCCGTGTTGTCACAAACAGCCAGATTTCATCCTTTCTTACGGCTGAGTAGTATTCCATTGTGTAAAATCATAGAAATTGAGGCCCCACATGGCCATTAGAAATTCTACAGGACCTTATGAGTCTTTTTATTTTCTTCCTGAATACCTCTAGTTATGTGCCTTTGCAGGCTTATTTAGAATCTTTTTTTGATAACTCTTTTCTTTTTAATTGTGGTGAAATACATATAACATAAAATTTAGCATCTTAACCATTTTTAAGCATACAGCTCAGTGGTGTTAAGTACATTCACCTTGTTGTGCAACCATCCGCACCTCCATCTCCAGAACCCTTTCCATCTTGCAAAACTGAAACTCTTGAACCCATTAAACAACAACTCCCCACTCCCCCTCCTCCAGCCCCTGGCAGCCACCCTTCTACTTTCTGTCTCTATGAGTTTGGCTGCTCTGGGGACCTCATGTGAGTGGAATCATGCAGTATGTGTCTTTTTTGGGCTTATTTCACTCAGCATGATGTCCTCAAGGTTCGTCCACATTGTAGCCTGTGTCAGAATGCCCTTCCTTTTCAAGGCCAAATGATATTTCATTATATGTATACATCACATTTTGTTTGTCCGTTCATCTGTCGATGGGCACTTGGGTTGCTTCCACCTTTTGGCTTATTGTGAATATGCTGCTATGAGCATGGGTGTGCAAATGTCTTTTCAAGACCCTGCTTTCAGTTCTTTGGGGTACATACCCAGAGGTGGAATTGCTGGGTCATATGGTAATTCTATTTTTAATTTTTCAGGGAACTACCATACTGTTTTCCACAGCAGCTGCACCAATTTGCATTCCAACCAACGGTGCACAGGGGTTCCCATTTCTCCACATCCTCACCAATGCTTGTTATTTTCTTTCTTTTTTTGATAAAAGCCATCCTATTGGTTGTGAGGTGATAGGTTTTCTTTTTAATTTAGTGATTCTATTCTCTATTTAAATGAATTTATTTAAGTAAATATAAAAGTGTGAGTTGATTTTAAGAGAAATTAAATAACAACGGTTCTCGGATTTGGTCACAATTGTGAAGATAGTTCTGGAACGTTTAAGAAACAGTGGTCCAGGGGCCGGCCCAGTGGCACAGTGGTTAAGTTCATACTTTTGGTGGCCTGGGGTCCACGAGGTCGGATCCTGGGTGTGGACCTACACACCGCTTGTCAAGCCATGCTGTGGCAGGCGTCCCACATATAAAGTAGAGGAAGATGGGCATGGATGTTAGCTCAGGGCCAGTCTTCCTCAGCAAAAAGAGGAGGATTGGTGGCAGATGTTACTTCAAGGCTAATCTATCTCAAAAATAATAATAATAATAAGATTTAAAAAAAAAAAAGAAACGCTTGTCCAGGATGGCATTTCTCTAGAGACAATTCATGAACGAAGTATTCAGTCAGTGGTCAGATAAGTTTGGAAAACTCCCAATGAACAGGAACAAAGGTCCGTTAAGTCCTACCATAAAACTTTTCAAAGCAAAGTTGCATTTGACAACACAATCTTTTCTCTGTAGAATTCACAAGAAAGGAGTCTCTAACGCAGACACATTTAAAATGTTCATCTCACCCGTTGATTCTGTTTCCATGTTAGAAGAAGCATACGCCATCATGGGCGTGGAAAGCGACCCTTGTCTCTCACTTCAGGAGCCTGAAGATCAAAGAACTAAGAGTAGTCGGAGTTGAGCTAGGATGGAAACTTGGCCTCCAGCTCCCTGTCTTCACTTAAAAAATCATAATTTTTTCAATAGTCAAGTTTCTGCTCTGATAATGCTGCGTAACAAACATCCCGACACTCAGTGGCCTACAGCCACCAGTTTCCATTTCTCACTCGTCGTTCGACGAGTGAACTGTGGCTCTGCTGGGCTAGACTCCAGGCTCTGGCTGCTTCTCATATCCTCAGTCTGGGGCCAGCAGCCATCCAGGGGCCCATTCTTCTCGTGACAGATGGCAGCAGGGAAGGAGGCCAAGACAGACCACCCACACTCATTTCTCATGGCAGGTCCCCAACATTCCATTGGTCAAAGCGAGTCACACGGCCAACCCAGTATCAGTGGGGTGGGGAGTAGGCCCCATCCTGTGAGGGGGGTGGCAAAGGACAAGGGTATATAGTTCCCTAACTCAGCCCATGGCTCCAACCCGCTGCTCTGACCCAGCCTCTGCTCCCATGGAGGAGGAAGCAGGCACAGAGCTGGTTCCTATCCAGAGCCGTGGAACCCAGCCGTTCAGAGCTCAAGTGCAGGCAGGCAGCCTGGGTTCGAATCCCGGCTCTGGCTTGTCAGCTGGGTGCCCCTGGAAATAGCTTCCCCTCTCTCTGCCTCAGCTTCCTGCTCTGTAATGGGATGATCACAATACCTCTAAGCACGTGATAAAGTGAAGCAGTGCAGGCAAAACATTTAGCAGGTCCCAGCAGAGCACAAGTGCGCACAGATAGGAGCTGTCTTATTATTACAACTCCCCCGCCTCCCCCTCCTCCTCCTCCACTCAGCTTCAAGGCGCTTCACCAACCCTGAGCCTCAGTTTCCCCATCTCTGAAATGGGGATTATATTAATTCACAGGATTGCTGTGAGAGTTGAATGAATGAATGGAAGTCGGTGGTTCCCAATGTGGGTGAGGGGGCAGTTTGCCTCTCAGGGGACATTTGGCAACATCTGGGGACGCTTCATTTTCACAACGGGAGGAGTTGCTGCTGGCCTCAGGGAGATGAGAGCAAGGATGCTGCTCAGCATCCCACAGTGCGCAGGGCAGCCCGCAGCAAAGAAGGATCCAGCCGGAATGTCAGCAGTGCCGAGGCTGACAAATCCCAACGTAGGGGAAGCGCTTAGCACGCAGTAAACTCAGTGAGTGACTGCCACTGTTGTTATTATTATTACTGCCATTTTCATCATTATTACGGTCACTAAACTTGCTGACACGATCAGCATGAACTAAGTGCCTGGATTTATGTTGCTGCCCACACACCTGGGAAGGAAAGTGCCCAGAGGTGGTCATCGACAGGTGACAAGGAAAGAACTACAGGGGAGCCGCCGCGAGGGCCAGCTCTGTCACGGGGCTGTCCCTCTGTGGAAACGTGCGTCCCGGCGCCTCCGCCTCCGCACTCTGGGACCCTGGGCAGATCGCTTCACCTCTCAGCCTCGTGTGCTCACCTGTGAAGTGGGCCCGGCGCTCCCGCCAGACAGCTGCGTAGACCCCACAGCCTGCCTCCAGCCCTGTGCTGCCCCTTCTGCTGTGTCACCCGGGGCGAGCCACTGAACTCCCCGCCCCTCGGCGCCGTCGTCCGTCCTGTGGGGATGGTGACGGGGCGCACCTGGCGGACCGCTTAAGGATGGAGTGATTGACAGCCGGCCCTTAGGAGGACCGCTGCGCACAGCGAGTGAGCACTTACCCAGGGTTGCCGTCCTCCGCGGCCCCGGGTCCTCACCCAGCTCCTTTCTCTCTCTCCTTCTCGCGCGCGCGTGCAGGCAAGGAGAGCTGCTTCGAGAGGATAATGCAGAGGTTCGGCCGGAAGGCCGTCTACATCGTGATCGGCGATGGCGTGGAAGAGGAGCAGGGAGCGAAAAAGGTACTCCTCCCGTCTCTCATGCTGCTGTTTGCGCCTCTCTTGAGCCGCCTCGTGGTTTTCAGGGCTGTTTACACCGGTTTCCTCCACCTCCCCGTCGCTGGCTGGGTCCCCTCCTTTCCAGGCTCTTTGCTCGCTGGTCCGTTCCCATTTGCAAATCGCAGAAGCATCCTGAGTAATTTCCTCCTGCAAATCCCCCTCCGGGGTGCCTTTGGCCACTGCCCCTGGTGGCCCTGGATTGTTTCTGGGACAAGTGCTGGGGAGCAGAGACACTCTGTTGGGGCAGGCGGAGCGGCGGGGGGCGGCACACGTGCATGTGTGTTTTATTTAATGCTCACTGATCGTATGTTCCAGGAACCCTTCCCAGTTAATAAAGACAGCATTAAGCTAATGAAAAAGAAAATCCTGCATTTGTGATCTCGGGCCCATGAGGAGAGGGGCAGGGGGTTCTGGTGGCCGCAGCTCTGTTCTTGGAAAAGAAACAGCTGCCAAAGCCCCAGGCCTGGACCTGTCAGCAGCATCCCAGAGCGCCTGCCACCCCCCACCCAGAGGCCTGGGAAGTGGATTGTTAATGTCACAGAGCTTAATTTGGGGGACCTGGTTTCCCCCTTCCCTCCCTGGCAACAGATTCCAAGGAGATGCAGAAATGTTTAGGGTCTCAACAGATGAAGCCCACAAGACGAGGGAGGTCCTGAGAGAGGGTCTCCAGAGAGGGCAGCTTAGACGGCTGTGCAGATGCTGTTCCATCTGCCTGGAAGGCTCCTCCCCTTTCCCCGGCTCTTCCAGACCCCTCCTTCCACAACGCTTCCGGTGGGAACACTCCCTGACCAGCTCCCACTGCCCCTGCCTGCTAGATCAGGCTGCCTGGGACTCCCCCCAAGCTGTCCACACCCTTTCTTCAGGCCATTGTCCCCTCTTGTCATGAGAGAATCACTGTGTGATTGGTCTACTAATCCCGGATTCTCCAGCTGGAGTGTAAGCTGCCTCCTGTGTGCCAGCCACTGTTGCAGGCCCTGGGGACCCTGCAGTGAGCCGGACAGACACGGCCCTCACCCCCTGCTCAGCTCACAGCCCGGACAAGCAATAAACACATACATGCAACATGCGTGTTGGGCGGTGACCAGAGCTTTGGAGAAAAATAAAGCAGGGAACTGGACCAGAGGGGACTCTGCAGCTGGGGCACGTCACAAGTGTAGGTAGTGGTCAAGGCGGGCCACGCTGTGAGGTGACATCTGAGCCAAGCTGGGAGGACAAGGGGGAGTGAGCCAGGGGGCTGTCAGAAGGAGGACATTCCCAGAGAGGAACCAGCAAGTTCCCAGGGTGCCAGCATGGCTGGTGAGGCGAGGCCGGGGAGGTGCCGGGCCTCGAGTGGACATCAGCTTTCATCTGAGCACTTCTTAAAGCATATTTCTCTAACTTCAACAATGAATTGACTTAGAGGAAACAGTACTAAGGAAATCATAGTCGCAGAGGTGATACACAAGGACATGGCCCAAACCGTGGCGTAAATCACCTGAAACATCGCAGGAATTGCAGGGGCTCCAGACACCCCATGCCAGGCAGGTGTCTGAGGTGACCTGAACCCAATTCTGGGGCCCAAGGGGGCCTCCCGAGCCCCTCCCCCGCTTCCAAGTTCAGATCTGGCGGAAAACTCTGCCCTGGGACAGTGCCCACAATGAAGCTTTGCTCCTGTCAGCGTTGGGTGGGGGCCCCAGCTCAGGCTGTGCCCTGTCGTTCTCACTGGAGGGTGACGGGGACGGCCACGGAGCAGTGGCCACCACGCACCCGCCTCTTCACCAACTGGAGACGATTTATCAGGGTGGCGTAGCAAACGTTCTGAAATGACCCCTTTATGATCCTGAAAAGAAATACTAATGGATAATATAAGCTGCTGATAACCAGAAGGTCCCAAAGATCAGTTTCTCGTCAAAGAGAAATAAAGGGAAAATCATTTATGATCAGAACAGCAGGGGCCTCCGTGTGTAAGTGTGTGGGCACAGAACCCCAGTGCTCGCGCCCAGTCGTGCCGTCGCTGGGGATGGGACCTGGCGCACGCAGAGGGACACAGGCTTGGGGTCTCGACCCTCCATGAACTGGGGCAGGGGCCACGGCTGTTGCGTGATTCCTCCCCCACTGAAGCAGCTCGCGGCAGCGTTCTCGGGGAAGCAAAATACAGACTCCCCTTGATTTGCACAGCAGAGGCTCCCCTGGAAATTCAGGTTTTATTAAAAGCATGCAAAAGAAACTCTAAATTTATACGTGATGTGTACCGTGCAGTCAGGGGTCCAGGCTCAGGTTATTATGAACGGCTTTCTACTTCCTTGAATATCTGGCCGCACGTTCAAAGCCACCCAGGTCGAAGGTGTGTGGGGTGAGACAGGACACCTGCCCCACCTGCAGTGCCCCCGGATCATTGTGACAGTCAAAAATCACAGCTCTAGAAATTTCCACGGTGACCCCCTAGAGTGCAGGCTTCTCCTCCTTTGACAACGGCTGGTCTGGGGTCACCCTCCCGCCGCCTTAATTTCCGTGTCCCAGGCACCTCCCTCGCCTCCCCCTGTGGCCAGCCCTGCTCCCACAGACACGTGTGGCCAGAGCAGCACATTTTGCCCTAAGTCCTGCTGGCTGTGCCGTTGGGGGCCACGTGGGCTTCAGCAGAAGTCACCCGCTCTCTGAGCTGCCTCTCTGCATCTGTCACAGCCGCTGGGCACGTGCCCACAGGCCCAGCAGGGGGGCCATGCAGAGGGAGCAGAGCCTGAGCTCTCTTGCTGTCACTCCCCAGCCTGGGGGGCGGCGAGGGGTAGCCCGACATTTGGACATCCAGAGGAGGGTCTCTCTGCTGGGGAGCCGGTGAGAAAGAAAGGACGAATGCTAATTCGCACCCAACGTGAAAACTCACCCAGATCTCACCGCGCCCCCGGGAGCTGAGGGTGTGGGGTGTGGGTGGGCTGGTCTCTGGCAGGGCTGGGTCCGAGGGTCTCAGCAGGGCCGGTGCTGCCCCGGGTTCTGCCAAGTGGGGCTCGGGTTGCTGTGGATGCCGGACTTAAACAATAGAGAGATGTCTTCTTCTCTCGCGTGAAACATCCTCAGCTGCCAGGATGGCTGTGCCGGCACCAGGGACCCAGGCTCCTTCCAGCTTGTGGCTCTGCCAGGCCCAGGACTGCTCTTTCCACAAGGTCCCAGAGGGCTCCCCACCACCCCGAGACCACACTCCCGCCACCAGGCAGGGCAGGGAGCAAGACCCCTCTTCCCTTTAAGGGCACAGCTGATACAGGCAGACATCCTATTGCTCCTCACAGCCTATTGGTGCTCACATCCTATTGGCTAGATTTTAATCCCATGGTCACACCGTGCCACAAAGGGAGATGCAGCCTTTATTCTCAGCTGCCATGTGCCTAGCTAAAAAAAAAAAGGAGCTTCCTCTGAGAGAGAAGGGGGGAACGGATGTGGGGGGCAGGTGGCAGTCTGTCACACCTAGCATGTGGCCGGGCTGTGACTGGCACCTAGGGGTGCCCGGGCTGACCCCATGCCCTTAACCACTGCTCTTTGTTACTGACGTCATTGTTTTATTTAATGCTCAAAACCCCCCTGCAAAGTGGGTATCGTTGCTCTTCATTTTATAGAGGATGGATTTGCGACTCAGAGAGGTTAATTAATTCACCTAAGGTCACACAGCTGGTACATGCAACCTGATGGCTGTTTTGCTCCAAACACCTGGCAGGAAGGCGGTGGGCTTAGGAATTTCAAACACTGCCAGTCTGCACCCCTGAGCTGGTCAGATGAGAGGGAAGTCCACCAAAGAGGATTAGGGCGCACACACACACCAAGCTCCCCTAAAAACCTGTGCCAGCGTGTGAGGCAGCAGCCCCAGCCCATTAGTGAGAAATTCTGTGTGCCAGCAGCTTTCGCGCCTGATGGATGGGCGTCATTAACCCCGGCCGCCAGATCCTGAGCGGCGTGAAATATGGCGCCAGGACGAGGGGCTTTGTCTCGGCTGACAGCGTTGCTAATATCTCCATTTTAGCGGGTCGTTTGTCTCCAACGCTCCACAAGTGATAAATCCACTACACTCCGGAGCCGTCGGCCCGGCTGGAGGCAGCAGAGACCTCCTCCACCTTTGCTCGTTTCCTCCTGGAAAAATGAATTACACTCTTTAAAGGGGGACGGGATTGGCCGGGCAGCACCCGGATCCGTCTTTGCCGAGAAGGGGAAGCTCAGCCTCAGTGAGGAGAGCTGGGGGAGCTGGGCCGCGGGAAGTCGTTGAAGGGGTGGCATCTGTTGCCCCTGATGGATCGTATTCTGCCCCCCTTGAGCAAAAGAGAACATTCTAAGTGTCGAAGGCTGGTTCTGACCAAAGCTGGTGGTCCCCGGTCTGTGAAAACAAAAAAGAGAAAAGATGTGTTTGTGGATGACTTTGCTTGAGAAACCCACCTTCCCTCTCTTGCTCCCCCCTTCCTCTTTTCATTCCTTCCATGAATATTTCTTGAGCACCTTTGTGCCAGGAGCCACGCGCTGCAGCAGTGAACGTGACGCTCCACGTTTGAACCCCCTCAGGGCCTTTGCACTTGCTGTGTCTTCTGCCTCAACTGCTCCCCCACAGCTTTGCACGGCTCCCTGCTTCTCATCCTCTGCCCGCTTACATATCGCCCCCCAGAGGAGCCTTCCCTGAGGCGGCTGCCAAAAGCAGACACCCTCCCTGCCACTGCTGTCTACCCCTCCCCCCCCGACACACACACACGGGATCCGTTTCCTTCATGGCACTTAGCACGAGGTGACGTTGTCTTGTTCATTTCTTATACGTGTGTGTTATCTGCGACTCCAGTGAGAGCCCCATGAGTCTGGGCCACCCATGCAGAAGGCCCCTCTGGGGACCCAGCAGTGGACGGTCAGACGAAGTCCCTCCCCTCTGGCTGATCTCCCCATCTCGAGATCCTTTATTTGATCACGTCTGCAGAATCCCTTTTGTCGTGTAAGGTCACGTATTCCCAGGCTCTGGGGACGAGGATGGGGAAAGGTGAAAGAGGAACCGTGATGGAAAGAGTTGGCTGAGAATAAGTGCAGAGCCGCAGAGGGAGGAAAGGGTGACGTGCTCCGGGAACCAAAGGGACCCCCGTGTAGTTTCCACCTCGTGGGCATAAAACCTTACGGAGCAGCAGAAGTACCTCAAGAACTCTGGACCTCCCTCTGTTCATCAAGCACCATCTGTTCACTCAGTAAATAATTTAAGGCCAGTGACTGTCTTGAGGAGGCTCAGTAGCCTCAGTGTACCCTAGGATGTTTCGCTGGGTCAAAAATTCACCAAGCATCCCTTTCCATCATTTTGCTTTACCTTTGTAACCATCTTTGGCTTTTTACTTTGTGGTTTCTTTGCCTCATGATCTCAAAAGGGCTGCCAGAGCTCCAGGTATCACTTACTAATATGACAGCATCCAAATAGGAAGGGAAAGGAAGGATGAAGGAGTTCTCCTCAGGTGCTGCCCTCTAATCATGGTGGAGAACCTTCCCCAGAAGCCCCCAGCCACCTTTCTCTTTGGCTTCAACAGGTTACAAGTCAGGAAGCATACAGGATAAATGCCTGGCAGACAGGGCTGAGGTTGTGCTAGCTCGCTTAAGCAACCATCACTCATCCCCTACATCTGGGCACGGTGCCACCATGTTTGAGGTTCTGGAAGCAAGGAAGGAGGGAGGGTGGCCACTGGGCAGGCAACGACTGCAGCCAATGGTTAAATTTTCCAGTGATAATAAGTGTAGTCAAGTTTCTCCTCTGGAGCCGGACGTGACCTCCCTGTGCCTCAGTCTCCTCATCTGCAAAATAAGGCAGACCGTGCCCCCTCTCCGAGGGCTGCTGACCAGGTGAAATGGATCGTCACTGCCTGCGAGGTGCTCAGCACAGGACGCAGCCCTGATGGGCACGTGATACGTGGGAGTGGCTGTGTGATGACCGTGGTGGGCTCGCCAGTCGTCAACTTTGGTGAAATCGATTCTCTCTTCTCTCTCTCATCCCCCACTCGAAAAAGATGTTTTTGTTTTCATTTCTGGGTTTTGCTTGTTTTGCTGATGCGATGAGATAATAACCCTAACATGCCCAGCTCAGCACCGGGACATTTAGAAGATTATTATTTCAAAGGTCGGGTGTCACAGGCTTACACAGTGAAATCCGCACTCTGCATCACGACCCACGGGAACTTAACCGGCCTTTCTCCCCTCCCCACCCCTACAGACACACACACGCATGCCCCCACACACACGCGCAAACACCACGCCAGAATCATTCTGCATGACTGCATTCCCAGTCACCCCCAACCCCGCGTCCCTGCACGTCCTCGTGGCTCAACCAGGGACACCCTCCCAGGGACACTCTCCCCTTCAGCTCCCTGCCAGCCGTGAAACCTTCACCCTTCAAGGCTCCGTTCTCACACCCCCCTGCTCCTCTGGGACACCTGTCCTGGCCCCACCCCATTCTCCGCCACCAAAAAAGAGGCTGCTTTCTCTTGTTGGCTCCTGTGGCATTTTATTTGCACCTGGAATGATTTTTTTTTTTTTTTTGAGGAAAATTAGCCCTGAGTTAACATCCACTGCCAATCCTCCTCTTTTTTGCTGAGGAAGACTGGCCCTGAGCTAACATCTGTGCCCATCTTCCTCTACTTTATACGTGGGATGCCTACCACAGCATGGTGTGCCAAGTGGTGCCATGTCCACACCCGGCATCCAAACCAGCAAACCCGAGGCCAGCAAAGCGAAACATGTGCACTTAACCACTGCGCCACCGGGCTGGCCCCCTTAATGATTTTTTTAAGTGTTCATGATGTAATCTTATTATTTCTTAAACTACTGAAAATCCCCCAAATTCATCCCTCCATATGCATACCCAATTTGCCCCGCATCCTCCCCGACTTTGTCCTCTATTTATATGGCTGTGTCCTTGTGGACATCGACATCATCGTAATGGCAGCTAATATTTATCGAGGCATCGTGAAGAGCCACAGCGACCGTGTACAGCAAGGACGGCCCCGGGTTACAGACAAGCAGCAAAGGAAGTTGCCTGAGTCACCCAGCTCCTGAGGGGCGAGCAGCGCTCCGGACCAGGCACCTTCTGCTTTTAAGCCTCAGGCTATAGAAATATTTCACAAATTTCTCTCTGCACGTGAGTGATTTCTTGCCACCATCGACATACCGCCTCTTACACCAGTCTCGACTTTTGTACGAGTATCTACTTCATGTTTTCCTTTCAATCAGCTCGCTCAGATTGAAAATTGAAAACTTGATAGCATGACAACACGGAGCAAGAAGAAAAGGGAAAGGTGAAAACTGTGTCTGGGCCGAATGGAGCTCAGTTAGCGTGAGGGAGGCGTTCGAGACACGCCAGCACCCGGCTGGGACTGTCTTCTTGAAGTAGCAGGATGGAGAACACGGTTTTAAAAAGAGATCGCCTCCTCGCTGCGTGATCTAATCCCACGTCAGCCCATCACCGAAGACCACGCTGGTCGCAGTGGAGGGGAGAGGGTGGGACAGTCGCCGTGCCGGGCAGTAGGCTCAGAGGGAGTAGAAACGGTGTGGTCAGTCTGGTAGGTTCTGGCCACCTAGGGGTCTGCCAGTGACGTTCTGTGCCCCCTGGTTTGGGAAACGGCCACGTGCTACGCTGACCCGGGTGGACCTCTCCTGTGGCCCTAAGCAGGGGCGCGGGATCCAGGGGCTGCGGGTGGCACGGAGCAGGGCCCTAACCGTGTGGCTGGTGTTCTGTGTTCCAGCACAACATGCCGTTCTGGCGGATATCCTGCCACGCCGACCTGGAGGCGCTGCGGCACGCGCTGGAGCTGGAGTATCTATAGCGGGAGCCGAGGCGTCGCCAGCTGCTGCCACGGGGGCGTCCCACCCACCCAGGCCCCGCGCACCCCCCGCCTCCCCGCCGGATGCTGGACACCGGGCAGGGTCCCTCCAGCCGAGAGGACGTGTCCGGTGACCATCTCAGAAGTCCTTGCAGTCCAAATGCGGGTCCTGAGAAACAGAGCAGCCAACAGTGGCTTTGGGATGTTTACCTTTGGGGAAAAGGGCTGGCTCAGAGTCCAGACCCTTCGACCAGACTCACAGAACAAAAGCAAGGAATTGCTGATTTGGGGGAGGGCTGCTGATGAGAAGGGGACAGGCTCTTTTTTTTTTTTTGTCATTTTAATTTATGGACTAATCTCATTGTTCCGTATTATGCTCTCGTATCTGTGTCGTTGGTTTTCTTAGTCGTTGGTTTGGTTTGGTTTCTTAAACTGGCATGTGGGGTGGTGCACAGTTCTCATTTAAGCACTCTCTGCTCCAAGTTGTGCTTTGGGGGGACAATCATGCTTTGAACATTAGTGAGGGAGGCACTTTGGGGCTGTCGGGAAAACTATTGCTCATTTTTGTTTCTAAGGACCTAACCTGACGTCATGTGGACAGTGCACGTGCCTTATGCTGCCATCTTGTTTTCTAGGAAGAGGGGACCCTGGCTGGGGAGGAGGTGGTACTTTGTGACGGAAGAAGGCATTAAATAAAACCACGTTTACATTTTGGAATGGGATAGGGTGTTGCTACTTTGTTACCACTCTTGAGGCTTCCAAATGTGTTGATCTTTTCCAGAAACTTTTCAATTGTAAAAGAATAAACTCCAACTCAAACTGGCTTAAGGCAAAAAAAAAAAAGTGTCTCTAGGAACTTTGCATGATGTCTGTCTTCAGGCATAGCTGGATCCAGGTGATCAAATGGCTTTCTCCTGTATGGTCTTACTTCTCAGACAGGCTCTTCCCCATGTGGCAAAGATGGCTCCAAGAATCAGCAAAACCACACCAGCAGAAAGAGAGCACTTTCTGCACAAAGTTCTGACAAAAACCCCAGGATTGTGTCTCATTGGCCAAACCTGAGTCACAGGCTACCCATGGAGCTGGAGTTAGGGTTTGATCCCTCATGAACAGAAAGTTGGGGAGAGCTGGTCCCCCAAAGGACATATCAGTGGGCTATTACCAAAAGAACTGGGGAAAATGGGGTTTGGGCTGGAAAATACAACCGACTTCCATTCCAATCATAAGACTTTATTTTCCAGTGGGTGAGCCAAGGATCCTGTGTAGGGGGGTAAGAGGAGACATCTGGAGAAGTTCCAAGGACATCCTGAGCACCGTTGCTGCCCACAGAGTTCCAAGCAGGGCCTGGATCCATCTGATTGGATGCTAAACATAAGCATAGGCTCCTCCTTCTATCCACATTGGTGAAATCCAGGGTTACCAATTGGCTGTATCCACGTCAGTGGAGATGGGAGATGACTTGGTGTCTCAGAGCTAGAATCTCTGATGGGTAGAAAGCCATCACCAAGGGTGAGACAGACTCCCCCACTAGGCTCTGAGCTCCATGGGGGCAGGGACTGTTGGTTTCATCTCTGCATCCCCAGCATCAACACAGAGTGATGTGCTTGGAATCGGTCCACAGCGTGGATGCTGACACAAATTGGAATCCCATTTATAGATGAGATGGAAGGAAGGATAGAAGGATAATTGGAATCACAGTCAGATTGGTGAATGGACAGTTGGACAAAGGGATGCATGGATGGTTAAATAGTTGGGTGGGTGGATGGATGATTGGTTAGGTGACCAGATGGTAGAGCAGTTGAAAGGTGAATGTCTGGCTGGCTGATTGGAGGGTGAATGGATAATTATGTTGGGATGACCAGACAGGTGGTTATATAGATTATGAGTGGATGGCTGAGCGGATGGGTGACTGGAATGATGAGCGAATGGTTGTGTGGTGAGATGAATGGATGGATGGTTGTTTGGATGAGTGGATGGTTGCATGGCTTTATGGAAAGACAGATGGACGGTTAGGTGGGTGCATGAGTGGATAAGTGAGTAGGTGGATGTTTGGATGGGCAGGTGGATGGAATCCATGGATGGTTGATAGTAATGCCATGACGG
Source organism: Equus quagga (assembly GCF_021613505.1). Classification (NCBI taxonomy): domain Eukaryota; kingdom Metazoa; phylum Chordata; class Mammalia; order Perissodactyla; family Equidae; genus Equus; species Equus quagga. The sequence continues at coordinate 97,919,490 of NC_060278.1, forward strand.
CGGATACGTGGATGTGAGAATGGTGTAATGGTTAGATGGATGGATGGTTCAATGGACAAGAATCTCTAAGCTGCCTTAAAAAGCTGGGTCAGCCTCACTGTTGTCTGCCAGCTTAGATTTCTTCTAGAATGAGTAGAGGAGTTTTACTGGATGAATTGGCTTCTGGCTAGAGTGGAGACAGAGGCTGGAATAGAGCCACCCTGAGAAGCCAACGATGTGAACTGACCCCTGGGCCCTCTCTGTCTCCCCATTGGTTAGCACCCCTGCCACTCAGGCACCCATTTGTAATCATGTTCTATCCATCCTTCTCTCCCTACCGCCTTCGAAACCTGCTGTCAGGGAAAACTCTGTTACGAGTAGAACAAAGAGTAAACTACTTGTGAAAAGTAATTTTTCTTTTAATAGGCTTCTATTAGAGGCCTGATAGACTTCCAGCCCTCCACACAGGAAGAGGTTTGCGGTGAAATCGGCAGACCTCCCCCTTAATCTTGAAATGAACTATGTAGGTGGTTAACTGCCTTTCTTTTCTGATGACTAAATGTTGAAGGCTGGTTCTGACAGAAGCTTGCAATCCACAGTCTGTAAGGTAAGAGTTTTAGCCTGAATTCTAGACGACTCAGAGCTGACGCTGGGCAAGGACAGTGTCTTTCTCATTCTGTATGCTCAGTGCCCATAACAGAGTGTGGCACAGAGATGGCACTTAATGAGTGTTAGGTGATGGATTGGGGTGGGAGGGATGATGGGTGGCTAAGATTCAGTGGTCCCAAGTTGCTGGCCTTCACTGTTCCCCTACCAGTGTCTTGCTGCTGTCTAGAACATTCTCAGAAGGAGAGTAACTGGACTGTTTAGCACTCGCGAACAAAAGCCCTTGGCTTCCCAGAAGTCTGATCGCGGCTCCAGAGCTTCCTGACCAGCCCAGCAGAAGGACGGAGACCCAAGGATGCCCTCAGGTTACCCTGCGGCTGAAGATATTTGCCTGTCCAAGGGATTTAGAAGTCAGAGAGCCACCAGTGGGATTTTCTTCAGTTGCAAATGACAGAAACACAATCAAAGTGGCTTAAATTCAAAAACAGAATTCTTTCACTCACTTGACTAAAAGGTTCTGGAATGTGTGACCTCTGACCTACCCCTAAGCTCCCCCCAAATGCAGAATTCAAGTTATGTCTTTAGAATTTTGAATTAAGTCTCTTTCTCTCCATCTTCGGACTCTGTTTCCTCGGATTTAGTTTCATTCGTAGGCAGTAATCCACATGCTTACAGTAGAAGCTGTGCAGGGAGAAATTCAACAAAGATTCCCCCTGTTGAAGCGTTGCTTAATTCTCAAAAGGATAATTGCTCCGGAAAGACAGTCAGCTTACATATACTGTGTGAGTTAACAAATGTCCTTATGGTTTCAATGTTTTGAGTTGCTTCTTCCTTAGTTATTTGCAGCCAAAAGCATCCCAACTTCTGTAGCACATAATAAGTAGCGGTAGTGGTAGTTTTGTCATGTCACATGGGCTCGATTTCTACTCAGGAAATCAATCATTCGTGTTACCAAAAACTGGAGCAGGGCATTTTTCATCAGATATTAATCAAGCATCTAAAATGCATTGGCAGGGTCCCAGGCACAACAGACACAAATTGAGCAAGATATTGTCCAAAGAAAAACATTGATAAATTCGACCACCTTAAAAAAAAACTTATTAAAAAAACATAAGCAGAGGGGCTGGCCTGGTGGCACACTAGTTAAGTTTGCACGTTCCCAGGTGTGGACCTATGCACTGCTTGTCAAGCCATGCTGTGGCAGGCATCCCACATATAAAGTAGAGAAAGATGGACACAGATGTTAGCTCAGGGCCAGTCTTCCTCAGCAAAAAGAGGAGGATTGGCTCAGGGCTAATCTTCCTAAAAAAAAAAAAAAAACATAAGCCGAGACAACAGTCAAATTGAAATTCAAATCACAGATAAGAGCAAGAGTCAATCCCCTTAATATATAAAGAGCTCTTAGAAACCAGTAGCAAGCCAACCACCAAATAAAAAGTGGTCAAAGGCCATGAACAGACATTTTATATTTCTTTTAAAAATACAACTGGTTCTCAAACTTATAAAAAGATGCTCAATCTCACTCATAATTGAGATAACATTTTCCACATCAGATTGACAAAAATCTGAAAGTTCCATGACTCACAGTACTGGTGGAAATGTGGGACCCTTCGTGCATTGCTGGTGGAAGCTGAAATTGGCATGACTTCTAAGGAGGGAAGATTGACAATATTTATCCAATTTGTAAGTTTGACTCAGCAGTGCCACTTCTGAGAATTCATTTACAGATATATTTACATAGCTATGAAGATTCTGTACAGAGTTATTTTCTACAACATTATTTGTAATAGCAAAGAATGAAAACAACCCAGATACCCATCAGTAGTGGACTGTTTAAATGATATGGCCAGGCAATGGAATACTATGCAGCCATAAAAAAGAACAAGAATGTTCCTTATATATTAGTTTGGAAAGATCTAAACATATCACAAAGTGAAAAAGCACAGTTGCAGAACAGCATGTGGTACATGCCACTTTTGTGTAAAAATGGGGGAAAAAATAAGAAATATATTATCTCATTTCCTGAGTAGAAATCGAGCCCATGTGACATAACGAAACTACTACTAACACTATTTATTATATGCTATATAGGTTGGGATGCTTTTGGCTGCAAAAAGAAACTTTGAGAGACTATGTAAGATATTAATAAAAACAATAACCTACAGGCAGCTGTCAGACATGTGGATGACACGTGGGAGAGTGCCTTACTGAACTTGGTGGAGGGATTATGGAAAGATCTTAAAGATCAGACGTCAGTTCTGGAGACTTCTCTGCCAATAGCCCATTAGCCTAAGGAGCTTGTTTCCAGTCAGTTTCTCCCAAGGGCCCCCCCCCAACCCTTTCTCCCTGGGCCTCATGGTGCTGGTGTGAAGGCTGAGGAAGACTATTCTGGGAACGGGGCAACCTCGTTCCGGCCCCATCCCAGGAAGCCTCGCCCCCACTGAGCCATCACTGCCAAAAGCAGGCCAGTGGTGGTCGCAGTGCTTGGAGTCGGGGACACCTGGGAAAGCCCTGCCAAGTTTCAGAGCCCCTGTGCTCCATCCATTCCACCGGGTTAAGCCAGGGTCCACCCCTTACCAGGCGCTCTTCCCGACCTCTGGATGCAGAGCTGAAAGGCCTCTCTCATGGAGCTGACCTTCCTGCACAGGAAACTGACACAAAGCAGGCAAATTGGAGCTGGCCCGATGGCGTAGCGGTTGAATTCACACACTCCACTCCGCGGCCCAGGGTTCACAGGTTCAGATCCCAGGCATGGACCTAGCACCACTCCTCAAACCACGCTGTGGTGGCATCCCACATAAAATAAAGGAAGACTGGCAACATATGTCAGCTCAGGGCCAATCTTCCTCACAAAACAAGAAAGCAGGCAAATTAACCATGGGACCAGGACTTTGCCACCCATCTCCTTGTCCCACGAGAAGAAAGGCAGAGAGCGTGGGCCAGCCAGAAGCAGGACTGGCACACACACCCCGGTCCCTTTACACACCCGGCCACAGGCTTGCTTTCCCACTTGAGCCACAACCTAAGTCGCCTTCCAAGAATCGCCTCGAGGTCAGGACGGGCCATGTGCCCCTCAGCGGGGAGGGCAGGTGGGTCTTGGAAGCCTGTGTCCGTCCTGAGAACGTCCTTTGGAAAGACCGCAGACTCCGTCGGTGAAAGGGTCAGGGCCATGCAGCAGCCCCGCGCTCAGCCACGGGCGGACACAGGGACAGAGGGACGGCCTGCTGGGTGAGAATGACTCTCAGAGCGCGAGCTGGGCTGCGTCCCCTAACGATGCAGGCCAGCTCCTCCTCAGACACTGGCCGGAGTCTGAGAGGAAGCACTGGGGTGATGGGGCGAACAGCATGGCGTTCGGTGGGCGGCTGGTCACCGTGAGGAGGGGACATCTGAGCTCGGACCCAGGTGACAAGAGAAGCCAGGAAAGCCTCCCAGGGCGACACACAGGAGGTACACGCTACCCGTGAGCAAGCGGGGGCTTCCAAGCCCGAGGGACAGAGGGGAGCTGGCGGCCAGCACAGAGGCCCTGGGGTCGGAGGGCAGGGCCTGGCCTGATCTGGTTGGACCCTTTTGGTCATGGATTTGGGATTTTATTGGAGTTTGGATTTTATTCCAATGAGAAGACACCCCACCCGAGAGTTTTAAATAGGAGAGTGGCCTGATCTGATTTATGTTTTAAAAGCCGCGCTGGCTGCCGTGGGGGAAGGGTTTGGAGGGGGAAGGGCGGAGGCAGCATGTCAGAAACAATGGCCCTGGGCTCCTCAGGAGCTTAAAGGAGATTTTAAGTTTTGTTTTACAGTCTACACAGTTTGCACGAACCTCAAGGACGCATCTTGATGTATTTTTTACATCTGGGGACACTGGGGTAACCACCACCCAGATCAAGATGGAAGATGTTTCCAGGGCTCTGGAAGGTTCCCTCGTGGTCCTTCCCAGCCTCCACCCACATGCCACTGCTCTCCCGGTGACTGTCACCAAGATAGTTGGGCCACATCTCGAAGTTCCCTTACACGGACTCAGGGTGAAGGTGCCCTCTGTGTCCGTCCTCGTTCACCCCTGACGTTTCCGAGGTGCCCCAGGTCGTGCATGGGTACATGGTTCATTCCGGGCAGGAGAACTGAGTTGAGAACAGGCCACCCTTTCCCCACGTGCCTTCGGCCCCGGTTGGTGCCAGCTCAGCACCGGCAAAGCTGTGCATACCAGTGACCACCAGAGGGCAGTGCGACCCCGGAGCTGGCCCAGGCTCAACAGGGCCTGGAAACCACCTGGGGTCACCCTTGAAAGAATTCCAAGGCATCTCCTCCAGGCCGCGCCTGTGCTTCCGAGATTGCTTCCATGAAATGGCAGCGCCATCCACGGTGTGTTCAGGCCCGAGAGTTAATAAGCAGACTCTCCGCCGTGGCCACAATGGGGATCCCAGCAGAAAGCAGGGTCTATACCAGGAGACGGTGGACACTACGGTGGCCTCCAGAGCAATCCGGCAACCGCAGGGCTTGGAAGTGCTTATTCCTAAACTCTGCCTGACTTTAAAAGTTAGCAGCTCTAATTTTTTTTTTTTTTTTTTTTTGGTAAGGAAGATTGGCCCTGAGTTAACATCTGTTGCTAATCTTCCTCTTTTCTCCCCAAAGCCCCAGTACATAGTTTCATATCCTAGTTGTAGGTCATTCTAGTTCTTCCATGTGGGATGCTGCCACAGCATGGCTTGATGAACAGTACGTAGTCCGCACCCTGGATCCCAACTGGTGAACCCAGGCCACCAAAGCGGAGTGTGCAAATTTAACCACTCAGCCACACGGCTGGCCCCCAGCTGGTCTGATTTTTAATAATACAATTGTAATAACAGTCTGGAGAGTTAGGACCTGCGCCTTGGGTCAAATCCCAGGTCTTCCTTTTACTGTCTGTGGGAACTTCACCTCTCTGACCCTCGGCTTTTTCAGCTGTAAAATGGGGCTGAGATAGAGCCAACCTCACAGATTTGTTGAAAGCACTGAATGCAGTCAGACACGAATAATGCTTTTTGACCGCTCTCCACAATGAGAAAGGCTTGTTACATCAAGACAGATACACATGTGTTTATGTACATAGTACACCGTGTGTGTAACTGAATGTTTCACACAGCAATGCCTCCCCGTACCGCTGTGATACACCCTGTTCTTTTCCATCCTGTTCTATTTTATTTTTAAATTAAGCAGATCACCATCCACTAAATCGATTTCAGAACCCACTGTTTGGAAAATACTAGTTTAGAAAAGAGTTTGGCAAGCAATGTTGTTTTTATAAGCCCCATTTTACAGAGGGAGAAACTGAGGCCCCGAGAGGGGTTGTGGCTCACCCATGACCTCCCAGCCGGAAGGTGGCAGAGCGCAGACTCCAACCCAGCTTCTCAGGCTCCTCAGTTAATGCTCCTCAGCCCGAGGTTGCAAGCTAGCGGCTTACAGGCCAGCTCTGGCCCACAGATAAGATTTATTGTTCTTCAGGTTATGTTTGCAAACTTTGATCCAATGATTTAAAACCTGAGAGATTTAACTCAAAATCTAAATTTTCAACTTCTCAAAAGAGTGGACCACCTGGTGACAGCGGGCCTGCATTTGCACGTGATCAGGTGGCGCCACACGGCAGCTGCCTCTTTTAGCCGCTGCAGGTACCCTCCAGGCCCACCCAGGCGCCACCACACCCTGCGGACGCTGAAAACTCCATTCCTCAGACCGCCTTACAGCCAGGGCTCTGGAGCATTTAAGGGCCCACCAGCCAGCTGCGGGCACAAGAGACCCCGTGGTCGGCACTAAGGGGGCATCCAGCCTGCAGGTGCAGCCCCGAGCGCGCTGGGCCGTCTGCCCCTCCCGTCGGCAGCAATGCTTCCTGGTTCCGTGGGAGCGGCAGCCCAGCCCGGCGGCTCAGTCCTGCAGTGCGGCTTCCTCAGCCCTCTCTGTGATTCTGTAAATGCCTGTAATGTGCCAATCAGAGCCAACCAGGAAAGCAACCAGGTCTGACCCACGAGTTTGGGGTGAGTAATTTATGATGGCAGTTACACCTCCACCACCAAAGTGAGTGTGCCAAGGGCCCTAGTAGAGACATCGATGGGGAAACATTGCCTCTGCAGCCAAGTGTCCGGGCGTGGGCCAGGTGCTGGTGGCCAGGGGTCAGCAAGAAGACCTGGACGCAGTGCGGAGGACAGCAAGGACAAGCGGGAGCCTGCTGGCCTGTCTGCACGGTCTGTTGCCACATCTAACGACAGCGACCTTGCAAGAGAAGAGACGGCTGCTTCCCTTCCGCCTTCTAAATCTCACACAAGTTCCTCTTTGGGTCAATTTTAAGTCGGAACCGTTGGTGGAAAGGGATTCTGGGAAATGTAGTTCCAGCCTCGCCATGTCGCCGGTACAGATTACAGACCACCCTGCTTTACTGGCTGGGTGGATTCTGCTCTCTACGACTGACCTGACTGACAGAGACTTTGGACAGTTCTGCAGTGGGCACCATCAACGTTTTTGTCAGCCCAAGAGCTTTCCGTAGGACAATCTCCCGCCTTAGTAATCTGTACCAGAAGCAGCCTGAATCTCACTTTCCCAGCCTCCCTTGCAGTTAGGCTGTAAGCGTGTGACCTAGGCTCAACCAATCAGATAGAGCCAGATGGTACCCAGGCGCAGCCAGTCAAATACATCCAGATGGAGCCTGGGCTCAGCCAGTCAGACACACCCACATGTGAAAGCAATGGAAGGGGATTCTGGTGCGTGGAATCTAATCTAGCAGCGAGGCAGAAGGGACGTGCCCGATGTCATTCGTGAGAGCGGCAGTGTCTGGGCCCGGTGGCAGTGTTGGGAAGGCCCTGCACTGTAATTTGGACGTTGTTGGTGGCCGTGTAGTCTCCTAGCCAGTGTCTCTGGCCCTCCCTCCTGGAGATCTGTGAGTCACTTGATACCCTTTAATAAACTCCTTTTCTGCCTAAATGAGCTAGAATGGATTCTGTTCTTTGCAACTAAAGCCCTGACCGCCTCTAAATTCATGTAACCCTCAGTCTGGGTTTCCCAAGCCTTACAAAGAGCAGAACAACACCCACCCCCACGGGCAGCTGAGAGGAGTCAGGGGAAGTGCACCCAGGAGGTGCTTTATAAACTTACCCGGGGCCGCGACGCATGGGCAGTGTGAGCTGATGGGTCACTGCACTGGCTTGGGAATCAGGCGGTCTAGCTTGAATCCTGGCCCTGGCACAGACCTGTGAGTGCCCTTGGGCAAGTCACTTTCCTCGTCTGGAGAATGCGACTGATCAGTGCCTGCCCTGTGGAGTTATCACAAAGACCAAAGACTGCAGCATGGAAATCCCTCAGCACAGAGCTCAGCATGTGCAAGGCGCCCACGCCAGTGGCACTGGAAGGAATATGGGTAACCTTTGTTTTGACAGATTAAAGAAAATGCGTATTAATATAAGTGGTGTCCTGATGTACCTGCTAGGAAGGTGGTCGATGAATGTTTAGGTTTGGAAAAAAAAAATTTTTTTTTTTGAGGAAGATTAGCCCTGAGCTAAAATCTGCTGCCAATCCTCCTCTTTTTGCTGAGGAAGACTGGCCCTGAGCTGACATCCATGCCCATCTTCCTCTACTTTATATGTGGGATGCCTGCCACAGCATGGCTTGACAAGCGGTGCCATCTCCACACCCGGGATCCGAACAGGCGAACCCCAGGCCGCCAAAGTGGAACGTGCACACTTAACCGCTGCGCCACCAGGCCGGCCCTGGAAAAATTTTTATGTTCAAAACATAACTCTGATTAATGCCACTAAATTAATTGTACACTTAAAAATGGTTAATAGGGCAAATTTTCTGTTATATATATTTTATCACAGTTTTTTAAAAAGTTAATAATGTAATATACCAAAAACCACTGAATGATATTAAATGGGTGGGTTGTATGGTATGTGAATTACAGCTCAATAAAGCTGTTGACAAAACTACCCACCATGTCCTTTGAAGCACAGTGCGACCCCTCTCTCCCTCTGATCTCATCAGCTCCCCACGCCACCCCCAGCCCTGCATCGCTCCATCCTGCCTCACTGGCCTGCCTCCTCCCCCGGAGCACGCAGGCCCCACCTCTGCTCTCCTCCTGCCCAGGATCTTCTTCCAACCAGGTTCGTGGCTCTGAACTCGGCTGCCCATTAGGTCACCTGGGGAGCTTTAAAAAGTACAGACGCCCATGCCCCACCCCAGACAGTCGGGCAGCATTATTCAGGGAGCGGGCTGGCATCTGGGCACTTTTGGCTTGTTGTTTTATATCTTTTCAAGTGCTTCTAATGTTCAGCCACTGTTAAAAACCGCTAACCCAGGGGGCTGGCCCCGTGGCCGAGTGGTTAAGTTCGCGCGCTCTGCTGCAGGCGGCCCAGTGTTTCGTTGGTTCGAATCCTGGGCGCGGACATGGCACTGCTCATCAGGCCACGCTGAGGCAGCGTCCCACATGCCACAACTAGAAGGACCCACAACGAAGATTGTACAACTATGTACTGGGGGGCTTTGGGGAGAAAAAGGAAAAAAAATCGCTAACCCAGACATCACGGCTCAGTCCCCACCTCCTTCCTGCTGCTGCTCAAAGACCAGCTCCTCGGAGAGCCTGTCCGCAGTCCCACAGCTGCTTCCCCTCCAGACCCTGCTGGTTGACCTTCAACATGTCTGCCCGCCCGGGATTCTATTATGTGCATATTGGACTCGTTCCCAAATATCAGATCAGTGAGGACAGAGGCCGAGATTGTTGTGTTCGGCGCTGTGTCCCCCGTGCTTGGCTCATACAGTGTGCTCAGGAAGTCGCCTGAACGCCAGCCTCGGCCCACCTCCTCCCTGTGGCCCATGGTCCAGCTCTGGCTCTGGGGGCTGCAGTTCTGCTGGAGGCCACCAGGTGGCGAGAGTGCCTGCTGCATCGAAGGTCTCAGGGCCAGCCTGATGCAGGGCCATTGCTGAAAGAGCAAGGACTGTGGCCCCTTCCGCAGGGTTGCCAAACCCCCAAGGTGTCCCCCTCTTCTCCTCATTCAGAGGTTCCGAGTCATTGAGCATCTGACGACCCTGGACCCAGACCAAAGTCAGAGGGCGAAGGCCCTGCAGCCCTGTCTGGAACCCCCAAGTCCTTCTCTTTTCCAGCCACTCATTGACCCTCTGGTGCAACCACTTGGGATGACTCCCGAGGGTCCCCTCACACGGCTCGTGACTCACCCCCAAGCGCAGGTCAGTCTGCCCTGGCCAGTGTTTGCAGACGATCTGGACATCCGTCAACTGGGGGCTGGGACATGCACCGTCCTCTCCCGTGTCACAGGATCGCACACCTGCTAAGAGGAACGAGGCAGCGCTGGACAGGTACCAACATGGCCATACCCCAGGCTTCAGGGCAATTAAAAAGGGGACAGAAGTGTGTGTGATCAAATGCTGCCATTTATGTATAAACACGGCGGGAAAACTTGCTGTCTGCATTGGTCTGTGCGTGCAGTGACTCAGGGACACACAGGAAGGGACCCGAGAGGACCAGGGAGGACTTCGCACTGGGGGGGCCTCATATCTTTCACATTCCAGGCACGTGACTGTATTACCTAGTCAAATAAAAAGGAGAAGTAAAACTCAACCTTTTTTTAAAAGCAGCTACTTCTCTACCCGTCAGCCGCATCCTTCTCAGGTCTTTTCTTCTCTGGGAGGGAGGCTGCGGCTGGGGCCAGGAAGGGCCGGAGTTGGAGGTGCGGGGGACCGGGACACTCAAGGTGAGCAAGGCTCAGGGGCTGCCCCCCCACTTAGGGGTCATGTGACCTTCATCATTGGCTCTTCCAAGCCGAGGACATGGCAGTGGAGAGCTGTCCCCTCCCACAGCTCACATTCGAGTAGGACAGACACACACAAGATAAAGTCATAAATACGTACAGACTTTGCTCAGGAACATGAAGGAAACTAGGAAGAGGATGAGACAGAGGATAAGGGTGAGGGGTGGCTACTTCAGAGGTGACATCTGAAAGAACCCGAAGAATAAGCCGCCAGCCCCGGACAGGGGGTACCAGGCCAAGGAAGCAGCAACTCTAGCAGCCTGGAGACGGGCAGGGGTCTGGCTGGCTGGAGCAGAAGGATGACAATGAGGTGACCGTGCCTTCCCTCTCGCAGCCTCGCCCTTGTCCCCTACAATGGGGCTGTGGCGCCGCCCCCTCTGTGGTCTTCAGGATAAAATGAGGTAATGCAGGGAGGGCGCACGTGCATGCCCAAAAAAAGGAAGCTAGACACTGTTTTAACTTAAAAGATGACAATGCCCCACCTACTGGAAAGAGCACTTACATAGGAGTCCAGTTAGACTCCTTCAGTGGCTCTATGGCCTTGAGCTAGTCACTTTTGGGGCCTGTTTCTACAACAGCCAATGGGAGGTCACATCAGGGTAGTGAGTAGCCCTTTCTGGCTTGGCTCATACCCCAGGTCACGGGGAGATTGCAGCCCACCACAAGAATGCCTCAGACCACTGCCCTTCTCCACCTCACTCCTCTAGGCCACCCAGCCTCCTTGCTCCTCGTTGACATGTGAAGCTCACAGTACCCCAGGGCCCTTGCACTTGCTGGTCACTGTCTGGATCGCTCACCTACTTTATCTTCCCACATCCAGCTCTTCCTTCAGGTCTCAGGTCAAATGTCCCTTCCCAAGAGAGGGCCCTGGCATAGTCCCAGCTAGGGTAGCCACCTTCACCCCTTGGTCCTGTTCTAAACCATCCCTGTTTTGTTCCTTTCATAGCACTGGTCAGCAAATGGCCTGCTAGCTAAATCCAGCCCATCCCCTGCTTTTGTACGACGCATGAGCTGAGAACAGTGTTTCATTCTAAACGGTTGGAAAAAATCAAAATAATATTTTATGACACATGAAAATTAAGTGGCCATCTGCCTGGGCCAAGGTCACGCACTGCCCACTCAACTGAGCCCAGGCCTCCATCTTGGCCATGAAGAGACAATTCACTCCCCTCCCCGTTCGCCTAAGACTCAGCCAGGACTTCCCTTCTGTTTCACGTCTGTCAACAACGGCCAAGGAACTGGACGTCCCAGGAAAGCGCCCACTTGTGGAGATGCCCTCACCTCTGGTGGCCCCGGCCCTGTGTTTGGTCATGCACACCTGGCACGGCCATCCCAACCAAATGGAAAACTGCACATTTGAGGACGACCAAGCCATTTTTCCAAAACAGTTTAATTAAAAAAAGGTGAAGAATCTGAAAAAATCGGGGGGAAGGGGAGGAACCCAAAAGAGCATACCGTGTGAGTCCACTGGCTCAGTCACAAAGAAACACCATCATCAAAAAAGATATTTAAGTTTAATACAAATTTTATACAAAGAAAATGTGAAAAAATACTTCCATATGCTAAAAGCAATTATGCTTCACAAATAAGGCCAGCTAGGCTATTTTTTTTTTTTGACAACTGCAATTCACAAATGTTCTTTCTCTCCTGTTTTCTTCTAATACGCTCTTTTTATTTCTTCTCTAATATGGGTAACTAGCTGGAAACTGTACAGATCGCATCCTCTTATCAACAATGAAGAGAAAGTAAACGAGACTAAAATGTACAACCGAATGTACTGGAATGATATCGTACAATTAATTTTCTCATATACATACATCACCTTTGTGTTTGCTCAATGCTTTTTGTTTTACACAACATACAAAATGGGACTACAGCATACGTAGTGTAACAGACAGCATGGCGGGGTCTGGCCTTCTCTCGCACTGCCTTTGTTCATGCTTCCATAAAAACGTAAAATTCCATCACATAAATAATACATACATGCTTCATCCCAGACTCAAACGTCCTCTGCGTGCGTCTTGCCTTTGAGTTCCTGCTCCCGAAAAGCAGAGCATCTCTTCTTACCAAGTGTGTGTGAGTGTGTTTAAAGGAACCAGAAAGCAAAGAAAAGGTCGCTCTTTGTTTCAAAGCTGATGACTCTAACAGTCTCTCTGTTCTCTTCTGTGACTGAGCTGAGCAGGGCTTGTTTCTGTCTGTCTTCTGTAAACAAGGACATCATTTTTTCCCTTTTAGGAGTAGAGTCATCATTGAAATCACACAAAATAAACCAGCCTCTCCGTGTGTCCTTCGGGTTCCAGAGAGCTTGCATTTCCTAACATCATAACAGAGTATCTAAAAGGGGCCGATGTCTTGATGTGACATGCCCACGACGGCACAGAATCTGCACCACAACTCCTGATCCCAATGTGCTGCGCACAGACAGACGAGTGACAAGGGCTCACTTTCCCCCGGGGCAGCCAGGGAGGAGGAGGACCTGTGTGCCACAGTGATCCCAGGGCCCCATCTCCACACCACCGCGTGACGCAGGGGCTGCCTGACCATCCCTTCTCCAACACCAAAACATTCTTTTTGTTATTGGGGTTTTTTTTAATTGTTTTTCTTTTTTCTTTTTTATAAGTTAAAGTCGATACAAATATAAAAAGGGGAAGGTACTCTAGATTCAAGGACATCCACAGATTGTACATTATTTACATCTAAAGCATAGGTTTCGTGTGGGTCCAGCCGTCCTCAGTCAAGGCTAATGCTGAACGCTGTGTAGTGTTGGCCGCCCTATGTGCAGGCGCCAAGGCCCAGTCCCAAGGCTGGGAATTCTCAAGTCTGAAGGTGGTGGTTCTGTCTCACGTTTCTTTACTGTTTCCTGTTTTCCTGGTGTCTGGTTTTTTTCCTCCAAGGGGTGGGTGGCTTGTGTCGCAATTTGTCCCTAGTCCCAGAAGGTATCCAGCCGAGACTCTTTTGGGAGAAGACTCTTGGAACTGGTACTGGCGTTGTGCTCAGAACGCGACGAGCCTCGCTTCTCGTCGCTGCTGCTCCAGCAACTGGATTTACTGCTCCGGGAATGGTCTGGGGGGAGAAAACAGAAAGGCATGTCAGCATCCCTGCTCGCTTCCACCGAGGGGAACTGCCCCACCCTGTGACCCGCATCTCCTACCCGGGAAGCCACCCTCCCCTCCCCATTCCACACGACACTGATGCCTAAAATACCGCCACCAGAGACGTCCTTAAATTTGTGGGTCTGCAGAATACAGAGGTAGAACAACTTAATTTTCGAGGGTTTAACAACAGCTGATTGGAAAAACAGTAGGGGGTCACGCTCACAGAGAACAAAGATTAGTGAGAAAGGTACTAAATTGCCAAGGAAGGCATTTCTGTGTGGCACCGGGAACTGTAAGCCCTTATTACGTGGCTGAACGACATCAAGATCCCATGCACTTGTAGCCAAACCTTGGCCACTGGAAAAAGGCACCAAAATTTGGCATTCGATCCACTTACTTGTACTAACAGAGTTTCTTTAATCATTAAATTTATAGGCAACTCAACAAACAGGCTTATAACCAAACCACCCAAGGGAGTGGATATAGAAGAGAAGAAATGTGGACGAGAACGGTCAAGTCCAGCTGGGAACGCAGACCCACTGACTCCCAGGAAAGACAAGGTGAAGGGTCACTGAAGGAGGCAGAACCAGAGTAAGACCGAAGAGAGCTCCAAGGACGTGTGTACCACAAGCAGCTCAACACAGGCTGAGTGAGCAACGAGGAAGGTGATGGAAAAGCCGAAGGAGCCATCTGCGCAAGTGAAGCAGCTCAGGCCGCAGCCGCAGCTGGACATCCAGGTCGACCGCGAGACCCGTCAGCAAACAAGTAAGACCATCGCAGCTGAGATCCTTTCCCACGTGTGGACAGAGTGGGGCAAAACTTTCTTCTGCAATGTCTTGAGGTGGGGTGATAATACGTGACTGAGAGAAACCGACTGGCAAGCTTACAGACAGAGTCAGAGGGAGGGAGGAAAGGACCGCGTCCTCGCCCGGGACGACGTTTCTTATCGCCCCGTAAAAAGGGCCACGTGTGTTTGGCCATGCGTTCTGTTTCTGGAAGATAAGCAGGGAAGAGAATGATAAGGATCTCCACAGTGCTGTAGTCAACTCAGGGCACAGCGCTTTGGAATCACACGCATCAGTGACCGAAAGGAGGCGGGATTCGGGTGGGCAGAGCTGGGGTCAAGGGCCGAGTCTTCCTGACAGCCCTGAATCCACCTCTTCCACGCCTCCTTCCCTGTTTGTGATGCCAACACCGTGAGTTCTTCCGGAAGGTCTTTGGGCAGTGGTGTAAGTCGGTCACCACCATACATGAGAAAATCCTACGACAATGGCATCAAGCCACATCAAGTCCCCCCTGCTCGCCCGGCTCCGGTGAAAGCAGAGAGCGGCTGGGGCACCAGAAGAAATGGGAGCAGGGCTGAGCTTAGCACAGAGCCTGCATCACAGAGCCAGGCTGCGTCTGAGAGCCCAGCTCCTCACAGAAAGAGGACACAGGGTGCTTGGCTGGTGTGGCCAGTGACTTTGGGGCAGGCTCGGTGTTAACCTAGAACCCTTTAGGAAAAGAGCGAGAATGATCCCCTCCAGAAGCCACACTACACGCTCGGCTCTCTCAGTTCCCACTGCAGTTTCCGACGGCCACAGAGGCACAGCTAAGAGATGCTGCAAGGAAAGGCAAGACCATCACTCAAGAGAACAGGAGAAGACACGCCCACAAAGAAAACACACACACACACACACACACACACAAGCCTTCTGCATGCCAGGAAAAATTCCCCGGCAGCTTCCATGAGACAGGGTCATACTTACACTTCTGGGCGGGGTAGGTGGGGTGCAGCTGGTGGTCTGTGGTGGTTGGGGCATAGGCAGGCTGCTTGTCACACCTTTTGCTAACTGAAGAGATAGCACAGGTAGCCTCAGAGTGTGTCAGAGAGCTCAAATCCGCACAACCCCAAGTGCTCCCTATTCTGCTCCTCGATAGGCTACTGTCCTCAGACCTGGGGGCTGCTTCCTGAGTCACCATTCTCCAACGTAACGCATTCACGGGAGGCTCAGGCTTGTCAAAGGCCTGCTGAACCATGAGCTGGATAACTGGATGCAGCCCAGCATTAGAGGTGGGAAAGGAGGTACATAATGACATAAAAGCAACGTTGTAAGGCTCTACGTCTCAGAATCTTGAAAGCAAAACCCTCAGAACCACTAGAGCTGCCCAGAGCCTAACTGAGCCAGGGCACAGAGGCGCCAGCACCACAGCAAGGCGGGAGGCAGCACCCAGGAGTCCAGACTCCTCGGGGCACCGTCTGCTGCCAAGGACAGCGAGGGGAGGGCGGTGTGCCTGCGGTGAGGCGGACTGAGGACAGGGCTACAGACGAGACACCAAGTGGGCCACACCCTCAGCTACAATGGTAGGTCACCCACAAATGATATCTGACATTGAAGAGTCAAAATCAGTGAGAGGAAAGGAGTCTCAAAATAACTGATATGGTGAAGAGTTTGGTAGAGAAGGAAGGGAAGATATGATAAAGCAAAAAACAGAGACAGTCCAGGAAAAAGGAAAGCTGGACAAGAATGGAAATGTAACCACAGTACACTCACTATTTGACTCTGCAACAAACGGCATGATCATAATGATGGAAACACGGATTATCGCATTTCACTGTCTTAGACTCGGCCTACAGCCGAAAGCGAGCAGAGTCAACTGCACTTAGAGAAAAGAACGCACGTGTTCTCAGCCTCGATGATGGGAAGTCAGAGCAGAGAAGGTGGAAAGTCTGGATACGACGGGGTCGAAGCGGGGAGGAGGAGACGGGCTGCCGAGAGATGCTGTCTCTAGCCGACAGAACAAGAACCACAGAGAGTTTTATTTGACCAAGGTAAGGCAGAGAACACAAAATAGTGACAAGAGTAGTTTGGAAGGAGAGGGAGAAAAAAAGTCATAAATGACCTCAACGCTCATCTTTTAAAGTGAGAAGTCAACAAGCAACGTCTAAAGATAAAGTCCAGAAACAGAAGTATAGGGAAGCACATTATTTATAAAGAAGGAGATAAGTACCAGACGCACAAGGCAGCGGTGAAGGTTGGGACCAGACACTGGTATTCCCTGTGCGATTTTATTTTCTCTAACTATATGCATGCATTGCTTTGATTAAAGTGAGAAGACAGGCAAACAGGAGAGGCCCACGCGCCCCCACGGAGGACGCTCAGACCCCCACCAAACCTTTCTCCCTCCCAGCTAGACTCCCCGTCTGACCATCCTCGGACCAGGGGCATACGAGGAGCTCGCTTAGAAACCTCAATGTTTTGTGAAGCCCCCTTCCCCCCAGGAGATTTTATCTGCATTGTCACCAAACAGCAACAGCTGGCAGAAGTCAGGTCAGACGTACGAGGGATTGGGAGAGGACCGAAAACAAGTCCGTCTTTCTGCTTTGGCACAAGCGTCAGCACGAACTGCTCTGAGGAGAAAACAGCTGTCCTGCCCAGGCCCACGGACTCCTGCGCGCCTCTCTGCTGCTCGGACCCGGCGGCCACAGCGCCTGAACTCGGTGCAGTTTCTGCCAAGGAGCTGCCTGGCGCTCCCACCTCCCTGAGGCGCCTTCTGTCCCGCCTCCTCCAACGTCCTAACTGCAGACATCTCCTTAACTGTAGTCCCGGTTCCACCTCTTTCTTTCCCCAAGACCCGCAGAGAGGGACCCTTCCGATGTGGAAATTCTGTGACTCTAACCGATCCCAGCTTCTTTGTCAGACAAGGTCTCAAAACGACCTTTAGAATTTAAAATGTCCTTGCTTGTCAATGACTCAGGGCTCAATGGTGACCATGGTAAAAAGACTTTCAGGTGGCGTATTGAAACAGAAAGCATGTTGCAGGAGCGGGTAAGAAGGGGAAATGGAGGCAAGATGGAAGGACAGCTCATAAGGAGACGCCTAAGTGGGCAGGGGAAGTCGACAGGACAGGTCTTCCCACGTGCTGCTCAGTATGGTACCACTAGCTACAATGTTGCTATTTAAAGTTCAAGTCAAACAAAATGTTCAATTCCACTCCTCAGTCACACTGGCCACAGTTTAAGGGTCCAACAGCCAGTGGTGCTCACAGCTACCATAGCAGACAACGCCGGCACACAGCAGCGCCAGCATCACAGACCCTTCTGGGGAGGATGCAGGGTGTCAAGGGAGGAACCCGGAGACACAGGGGGACGTTCAAATGCCCAGGGAAGGAAGCAGCTGAGAGCAGGAATTCAGGCCCTGACCGACAACAGGGAGGAAAGGGGAGGTGCAGCCGCAGGAAGGGTGGGATGGGGGACAGCTTGGCTGGTGCTCCTCTGCAGGAAGAGGCAGTGTTCTTTGCTCACAGTGACGGTGGAGGGGACAGGTGGGAGGCTGGAACATCGGTTGAAGGAAGAAATTTGGTCAGACAACCAGGCAGATGAGAACCTCTGCTCTGAGGTCAGTGGTCAAGGATTTTTGCGTGTGTGGCAGGACGAGTCTGTCCTCCCGTGTAACTTTTTCCAGCTGAGCTCGGATGCCTGGGTGCAGGTGAGTAAAAAGGAGAAGGCTGGGGTTTCTCCGAGGCGGGGTTCTGCCAAACGGACATGTTGAGAAGGCAGGAAGGCATGGGGAGACCAGGCTATGCTCACGGGGTCGCACTGGGATGAGCCGTGGAAACTATGGGGAAGGGGGGAGGGCAGGAAGTGAAGAGAGAAAAGAGTGAGGAGATGGGAAGGGGAAAAAAGGCCACATCCGCAGCCTTCGCTTCCACCACAGACTAGTGTCGTCTTAGCTGAGCCACACAACGTACCAGTAATCCACCATTTCTGAATTACAAAAATAGCAGTTTCATACAGGTCAACCTCAGAATCCCCAGCACAGTCGTTGAGAGCCCAGGTCTGGAGTCAGAGAGACGTGGACTAAGTCCAGGCTCCAACAGTCACTCGCTGAGTTACTCGGGCATGTGCATTAACCTCTCTGGGCCTCGGCTTCCTCATTGGAACAACTCCTCTCTCAGAGATGTTGGAAATAACACATGATGCGCTGTGTACGTGCCTCACGCTCTTCACACTAAGCTCTGCTGACTTCCCGTGACGGCTCCTAAAGACAGGAGCTGCCTGGCTCCTTCCCCTCTAAGTCCCCAGCCCCAGCCCAGGGCCTGGCCCCAGAGTCACTCAACAAACCCTGTGGACCTCCAACCGTCTACACAAAGCCCAGTGCCATGCACCCTCCACGAACCTGAGGAGAAGTCGGGATCTGGCTCCTCCTCTCTGCCCCCCCACCCCTTTGTGTCACCAGACTCCTTGGGATCCTCTTCTCCTCCCCCACCCTCCTAGCAGCAAGTCACCAGCATCTACCAGGCTTCTTGCCTCCTCTCTCCAATCTGAACCTTGCTTTCCACCCCCTCGGACAGCCCACGGGCCAGATCCAGCCCATCGCCTGTTTTTCAACTACAGTTTCACTGGAGCACAGCCACACCCACTGACGTCCTATCTGCTTTTATGCGACAACGGCAGAGTTCAGCAGTTGCAACAGAATCCGTGTCGTGTCACCTTCAAAGCTTAAAATGTTTACCGTGCGGCCCTTTGCAGTTTGCAGACCCCTCGGCTAGCTAATAGCTCAATCACCTCGGAACTGGAATACGACACATCTCCCAACCCCCTTCCTGTATGCAATGCTGCTGATTCCAGAAGATTCCATACACCACGGCATCATTGATCTCCCCGATTCCGTGGGGATCCCACCACCGTGCTGCTCCGAACCGCTAAGAGCACCCCAGTCTGAAGCAGCATCTCCTGGACTCGGCCGTCCTCACGCCTCCTTCACAATCGTCACACACCCACAATCCTCCCACCTACGACTTAGTTCGTGTTTTTATTTTAAACTCATTTTTAAACTTAAATAAAACAAACTCTTGTATCACCACTTAAAAGCAGAAAATCAGTAATACTTGCCATACACCAAAGGCAACTCTACAAACAAACACAAGAAAAACCAAATTGCAGCACTAAATTCTCGGTGGGTCCCATGCTACTAAGTCTGCAGCCTGCTCTGTCTTTGTTGAAAAGAAACTAGAAAAGATCAAAGAGATGAGAACGACATCTTAGCACCAGACTGAACTCGTTCTCAGAGACCAAGTCCGGGGACTGATGGGGAGTTCCTTTCTCAAGGGGTGGTTCAATCGTATTTACCACCTAGTTTCTATTCTCCCTCAGTTGGCTCAGGCCACTCCCTCCTATGCACCCCCCCAATGCGAATACCACTCTCCAGCCCCTTCCGGAAACCTTCTCCAGCCACCCTAACAAGGGACATCACTTCTTTGTCTATGCACTTAATATGCAGAAGTGAAATAAAATTTTTGGTTTTCAGCTGAAGAGAATCATCTGGCAGAGAGAAAGATCCTGGAACTGAAGGACATTGAATCAAGCACAATTGTCGCCAACGAGAGAGGCACTTTCTTTGAACCCTTCTGGAATGACCCAAAACTAGTTTAGGAGGGTGCAGGAGAAAGATCCTTTGAGCTAGGAAAAAGGACAGCTCAAACCCCACTGAAGAGAAAAACGAAAGTTAGTCTCAGAAAATCCCCCAAAACAGCCTACCAGGTGATTGGCCAAGAGGAAAGGTTTTTACAGCAACTTCATCCACCTAAAAACTTTTCTTCTTTTTTCTAAAGGCTCAAGTGCCCTCATCCACCAAATGCGGGTGTTGGGACCTCAGGAACAAAGTTTCACTTGGTGTCGTTCACTGTGGTCGTTTCCCCGAGGGCAGAAGACCTGCCCAACCCAAATGTGCGTCTTCTACCCCAGCCCGGGCCAGCACAGAGCTCTCTGTCCAAAGGAAGTTTTAGGTGGAACCCCAATAAATAAAACAAAGACAAGTCAATGCCAAGCAGTTTGGAGGGGCGCCTGAAAGCCGACTTGCCCAGCCACCCCTCACCCCCAAGCCCCGCCCAGGGCGCCCCCAGGGATCCCCGAGGACCCACAGTCGCTGGGAAGCCCCCGCCATAATGAAAGCTCTCCCTGAGGAGATGGCTGCCCCTCTGCCTGCGCGGACTGAGGACGCACCATTCACCCACGGGGGCAACATACCCGAGCCTTGGCTGGAGCCTAAGAGAATGGAGGAGGGCGTCTCCCTGGAGCCAGAAAGGTCGAGGGTCTAGAAATACAAAGAGAGAGAGATGGACTCAAGGCCCTGGGGCCAATGTAGCCCCCCAGGGAAGCCCAGGGATCCACGCTGCCCACAAGGCCCCTTCGTGCCCTCTGCCCGGCGGGAAGGCCAGGTCCGCTGGGGTGCCCCACACTGTACGGTGACTCCCGGAATGAGCAGGCTCAACACGGCACTGGGGTGGCCCCTTACTCAACCCTATAGCCTCAGCTTCTAGAACATTCACTGCTTCCTCCACTTCACTCACTGACCTGCACACCCTCCAGATTCTTGCCATATCCAAAAAGGAAATATAGTACTTCAAAATCAATTTATTTTTAGTTCACATTAACCTCTTACTAGGCAATAATATCAACAAAATCAAAGGGTGACTGATGGGATAAAGGCTTATTTTTACCTAATACACACTGAAATAAATACAGGGCTAAAAAGGTAAAAAGTTACCAGTGTGCCGCCTAAAATAACGTTTGCACACAATCCACGTTACGTATCCCACACGACACTGGGAGCTGTGAGGTGCGACCTTCGCCGTCCACCGTGGCAGCCACTAGCCACATGTGACTCTTTGTATTTAAATTAATTATAATTAAATAAAATTTAAAATTCCGGTCCTTGATCAGACGAGCCACAGTTCAGGTGTTCCAGAGCCACACGTGGCTAGTGGCTGCCATCCTGGGCAGAGCAGATACAGAACATTTCCATCATCACAGAAGCTTCTACTGGACAATGTGGTTCTAAATACACACCTGCCCACACACCCACTGGTTAGAAGGAGCCAGACTAAGATTCTCAGATTACCCCGCCTTGAAGAGAGAAAGCCCCTCCAACATGGGACTTGCCGGGCTGGCAGGCATGGGGACGGGTCCTGAGCCTCTGCTTGGCTCCCAGGGTAGTGTCGCTGGCTGAGGGCAAGGGGATACTCACTGAGCCACTGTCCTTGCTTTTCTCAGCCGGCGTCTCCTTCTCTTTCGAGGCACTGGCCGCTTCCGGAGGGGCTGCCTGGGCACTGGAGGAGCTCCCCTGGGATGACTTGTTTAGTGTTTCTGTGCTCACCTCGGCATCTGCTTCCTGCTGAGGGGCAGTAGCTGGGGGCAAAGGGGCAGAGAAGCCACATATAAGCGGAGGATGATGGCTTCAGACATGCAGGGAGCCCCGCTCTGCAGGCCCCGGCCCCGCGGCTCAGCACAACCCTGACCCCAGCACCATCCATAACGGAGGCAGCGGCTGCTCAGCCCCATCTAGGGCACGAGTCAGGCCCAGGGCCACAAAGTTTCCCAGAAGCTGCAATTCCAGACTTTGTGTGCAAACACGCTGATTTTTAATAGCTAGCAATTCAAGGTTTATTAAAGCATCCTGGAGACGAAACCACGTTCGTGGAACAAACGTCGGCAAGAGCCAGCTACTGCGGATCTAGAATAACTCATTTCACCATTTCTAACTTTGGACCTACTTTAGCCCTGTGGATTGATTCCTTCTGAGGCGGGGCAGGGAAATCCACGGGAAAAGCAACATGACATCAGAGGCACAGAGTATCTGGAGACGTGAAAACGTGGATAAAGTGAAAACCAGGTTGTTCGAGAATAATTTCAGGAGGATGGACCTTATGACACCACAAAGAAAGGAAAGCTGAAGGACAGTTGGGCCACCCTGTAGCAACAGCGGAGGGGCCATCGGACACATTCCAGACCTCAGGGGAACGTACCTCCACCACAGGACGAGACAAAGTCACTAGGAAGAAGACGTCTCCCCAAAGAAGGTTAACAACACGGCAATGGATGCTTCAATGCTGCCGTTTTAAAAATGACAAACTAGAGAGCTGTCGAGAGCAGGGGTCGACAAACTGGTGCCACCCGCTTTCGTAAATAAAGTCTTATCGGGACGCAGCCCCCGCCTGCCACTACACATTGTCCGTGGCTGCTTCTGCCCTACAAGCCGAGCAGTTTCGACAGATTATACAGCCCAAAAATCCTCAGATATTTACTCCCTGGACCTTCACAAAAAACGTCTGCCAACCCCTGGTCTAGAGAGAACTTCTCACACTTGCTCATTCATACGTCACCTTTGAAAATTCTGCCAATTCAAAGACAGACTTAGCTTTGTCATATTACGTTATTTTTACTTAAATAAATTCTTTTAAATGGAGACTTTTAATTCTAACCATATAAAGCTAACATTTGCCATAAATAAAATCTAACTGTAAAAATTACTTTTAAAATATTATTTTATTTTTTTTTTTCCAGCCCTGAGCTAACATCTGCTGCCAACCTTCCTGTTTTTGCTGAGGAAGACTGGCCCTGATCTAACATCCATGCCCAACATCCTCTACGTTATACATGGGACACCAACCACAGCATGGTGTGCCAAGCGGTACGTATGTCTGCACCTGGGATCCGAACCAGAGAACCACAGGCCACTGAAGCTGAATGTGCGAACTTAACTGCTGTGCCACCGGGCCAGCCCCATTAAAATATTATTAATAAATTCTAACTAGACAAGTGTTTCCTACTGGAGTCCCCTGGCCTGAGATCTGCTCACTCTGTGCTGGAAAGTGTTATGAAGACAGATTAGTTCTAGAACCAACACTTTTCCTTCACATAAGAAGGGGGAATCCTCATTCTTCAAAGCCGGGAGTCCAGGATTACCTAAAAAGCAGGGTTTCTCCACTTCAGTACTATTGACAGCTTGGGCCAGATCATTCTCTGTTGGGGGGAGCTACCCTGTGCCTTGTAGGGTGTTCAGCAGCATCCCTGGCCTTGACCCTCTAGATGCCAGTAGCACCCTCATAGTTCTAACAGCCACAAATGTCTGTGGTCATTGCCACTGACTTTTGGAGGGGGAAAAGGTGGACAACCACTGGAACTCCCATGAAACCAGAGCCATCTGGGTTGTCATTACAAGCCCGAGACGTTGGCAAAGGCCAGAGGTTCAAGACGCCTGTGCCTCGCGTCTCAGCCCTGTGCCTGCATGCTGCCCTCTTGTGTGTAAGAGACACAGCTGTTTGCGAGTGACAGTGGCCAGGGCCTTGCCAAGCCACCCCTGCCACGGCAGCCCCCTCCGTGGCCCCGGGGCGCCCCGCGCGTACCTGACTGGGTACAGGACTTCATGTGCTCGGGCCAGTGGGCCTGCTGGCAGGGGTAGTCACAGTAGCTGGTGTTCCAGCAGCAGTAGAAAATGGCCTCCTTCTTGCAGTTGGCGCACCACTGCTTCTTTTTGGTCTCGTCCACCGCCTGCTGCTTCTCCAGCTCCAGCTGCTTCTTCACCTCGGCGATGAGGCGGTCCCGCTCCTGCTCCAGGCTCTGCCGCATCTCGGCCATGGTCAGCTCTGAGGAGGGGGACGGGACCTGGCTTCAGCCCCCGCCCCGGCCGTGGCCATGGGGTAACTCACACCAGACAGAGAGGGAGGCCGTGGATTCCGACAGGCAGGTGGGAAGCCTGGCCGGAGCCGCCCAGCTGTGAGGCCCTGGGAGAGGAACCTCGCCCCCCAAGCCCCAGCATCTCGTCTCGTCCATAAAACGAGCTGCTCGTCATAATGAAGGTGGGGCGCCTCGAACCTGAGGTACAGGAGCCCCACGGCGATTCTGTGGGAAGCCTTCACGTAAACCCCGAAACAACTTCCACTAAATTCACTTTGGGTTTTATGTATAAGCCTTTTGTTTAATCAATCACATACTTACGCAGCACGTACTGTATACAGGCGCTGTTCTAAGTACCTTCTATTACCTCATTTAACCCTTATACCACTCCCATGAGGTAAACACTACTGTAAACCCCTTTCACAGATGAGGAAACTGAGGCACACAGCTACAGAGGCCAGAGCTGGGACTAGAACTTGGACGTGCTCTCTTTCCAGTGTGTTCAGTGGCAGTGGATCCAATCCACAGACAGGGCGCTGCGGCTGATCGTGATGCTCACAGGACAGCTATCGCACGGTTCAGCCTGCTGACATTTCTCTAATCTCACTTTAGACAGTAAGTGCATTTGCAATTCACCTGGGAGCGACCCGCACATCGAAATAAAAGAAAAATAAATGGTTCCTCAATTCCTTAAAATCCTTTTCTTGAAATTAAAAAAAAAAAAAAAACCCTCCAAAATACACCAATAAAGAAAACTAACCCCTTGTGAAGAAGACAAGAAACACTTGTGGCCAGAAACCAGCTTTCCATGAGCCACAGCTGCCTTGAACCGGGAGCTGCAGCCCGCGGCACGCTCTAGCCAGCCCAAGCGGAGGGTTTTCAAATGTGCGGCCAATATTTAAACATGGAGAGATTCTGCATAGAAACAGACCCCTTGCCTCTACTAGAGAAACCAGCAGCAACAGCAACCAAACAAGCTTCCTTCACGGCAATAAGCTGAGGGACCAGGGGCCCCTTGCCCGCTGGCTTCATAAGGGTGTGGGGTTCGCAGCACGTGATTTAAACATCTAGCACCTGTGAACAGGTGGGCACACCTGGGCGGGCTCCCGCTGGTTCCCAGCATGCTGACTCTGAGGCTGATACCAGGTGAGAGGCTGGAGGAAACTGCTCTACCTGTGGTGGGAAACCTGTAACAGCTACACAGAACGGCAGACGAAACATCAGTCAGTCCAATCCAGGGAGCAACAAAGCAGCTTTGCCACCGCGTAAGGCACAGGGAATCTGTGAAAATCCCTAACATTCGATGGTTAAGCAGGGACGGTCTGGAGCCAGAGTGCCCAGCCTTGAATCACGGCTGTGTGACTTTGAACACCTTCCTTAAAATATCTGTGCCTCAGTTTCTTCACCTGAAAACTGGAATATCAGAGCCCTTTATAACGGTTTCTGTAAGAGTTAAATTAGTTGTTTCGTGAAAAAGTCTTTAAGACAGTTCCCGGCACAAGCCAAGAGTTCAGTAAGTAGAAGCTGCTCAGGTGTTACTGTTATTTTGTTGCCGATGCTGGAACTGATGAAGAAAGGAGGGCGGGGTCCCACCGACACCTGCTTCTCTCTGGTTTCTCCAGGAGTCTCACATCTCCCCAGGAGTGGTACACCCCCCTAGCCTACTTTGGACTCAATTCACATCTGGCCCTGACTCCAGGGGTGCCAAGAAGTTCACATGTAACAGCTCCCCGAGGACAGCCCGGCCCCCAGCCCTTACCCAAGTTGTGTTTCATCTCCGACAGCTCTTGCTGGTGTAGCCACTGAAGCTTCTCGATCTCGATCCTCAGCCTGCGGATCTGTAAGGGGGAGAGTGAGACTTCAACGGCGCGTCTGGGCGCCGTCACCAACAGGGCTCAGGAGCTGCAGCCCTCACCACCCGTGAGGGGGAAGGTCACTCGGGGAGTCGAGGGGCAGGCAGCCCGGACCTGTGCTCATCTTCCCACAGCCACAGTCCAGGGAGGTGGGTGCCCGTGCCTTAACCCAAATTCACGAGAAATTCTGTTTCAGAAAACCAAATACAAGCAGTCCATCTTTCCTGAGAAATACTGGTTCCAGGAAAAGCCACTTAAAGGGGAAAAAATGGACCAGATTTTCATAATAAATACACAAAAGGTTTGATTAGGACTTTGGTGTAAAGAAATCAAAGTAAAACAAAGATAGCTTTATTGCATCTCTTACCTAATATTTCAGGGGAGCTCCATAGTCAGTTACCTGAAATTCCAAAGCCTAATGTCTCTAAAATCCAAAGGGGATGGGGGGAGGAGTCTGGGGCCAAATTAATTTGGAGGGGAAAAAATAAACTCAATCTGAACTGATACGAGGCTATTACAGTGTTTAATTATCACAGCGGTTCTCAGCTGGGGGGATTTTGCCCTCCCCTCTCCCTCCATGTCACTGCAATGTCTGGGGACATTTGGGGTTCTCACAACTGGGGGTGCTACTGGCATCCAGTGGGTAGAGGCCAGGGAAGCTGCGAAACCTCCTCCAACAGACAGAAAACCCCAACAACAGAGAACGATCTGGCACAAGCGTCAGCAGTGCTGAGGGTGAGAAATCCTGATTTATCCCACATAGTGTGAACAATTCTGTTTCACTGCAGAAATGTTGTATCTAATTGCATATTATCTCTTTAAAATCTGGAAAATTCTGGCACACATCCGGACCCAAGGTTTCAAGTGAGACATTATGGATCCGTACTTTCAACCACATGCCAGTTCTTAAAATGAACAAAAAAGAATGAAGTATGGTGGCGGGTGGGGCGGGGTGGGGTGGGGAGGTTTTTCTGAGGAAATATTTTCCATTCTTGTTTGACATCCCCAGCATCATCGTGAAGAGGGGCACAGCAGCAAAAATATCCAAAGGGAGTCCTTTCTCTCAGGGCTGTCTCAGCCCGGTCTCCTCACCCCGGTCTCTGCTGGGAGCCATCGGGACACCGTCCTCTTTCGTCTGGGGGCCAGTCTACCCCTGCCTCAAAAGTCTGGCTTTGCATGGAATTCCCGCAGTTCTCCAACACCAGCTGCGTGACCTCAAGGAATGCCACCACTGCATTCCACCTGGTGACCCGTCTGCGTCTGGCTGCAGTGAATTCGCCTACGAGCGAAGCTCAGGAAGGTCTCATTTTATAAATGGTCGCTTCATAAGCAGACATTTTAATGTTCTAACCACTCTAGTCACTAGGCGATCACATAATTGCACAGGCTCAGTACACAAATTCTCAGACAGCAAGGATCACTTGTATAAAAATGTCCAAACTTACAGAGAAGATCAAGGAGACAATTTTACATGGGGCCAAAAGAACGGGTTTCTGGTTTCACCAATGGGTTAACTCAGGCTCTAATTTTCTGGCTGTTTTACTAGAAGTAACTGATTACACAAAGCAGGGTGTGTCTCCACAGCGCCAGCCTTCTGGCCAAACGAAGAAATACCCGCACCAACAGCCACAACCAGCAGAGCATGCTCAGCAACCGGATTTCCAGAAGAGCTTCTTGATGGCACCATCCTATTGCAGCCCATAAAACACTCTTAGCAAATAAGGAATTATGTGTCACCTCTGACCTCGGCTATTGTGCTTCCAGTAGTGTTTTTAGAAAGATCGTTATATATTTCTGTCATCGTTCCTTTTATTGCATCCATCATCTGAAAGATAAAAACAGAAACAATTAAGGTGATGACTTCCCTGAGGCTTTTCGAGATGACAGACATCTAGAATCCATGTGGATAAAGCAGTGGCTCTCAATTGGAGGTGATTTTGTCCCCCATGGGACATTTGACGTTTTTGGTTGTCTTGAGTGATGGTGTGGGGGGTGCTACCAGCATCCAGTAGGGGGAAGCCAGAGATACGCTAAATATCCCACAGTGCCCAGAACCGCCCCCACAATAAAGGATTATCCAACCCAAAATGTCACTAGCACCAAGGCTGAGAAACCTGGTCCAAATCAGGGTAGGAACTCACGCACAAATTCCCTGCCTCGCAGTGTGGGCGTAGTTCACACCCATGAAGCTGGTTTCTATGGCTACAGACTCAACTGGGCAGACCGAACGCGGCCCCCAGATGTGTTTCATCTGGCCAGCACACTGTGTTTGAGGGATGGATTGATTTGTTGCCGCTGTTTTTAAATTTTTTCCCCTTAAAAAAACAACCATCTAACTGCAATATCATTCATGTACCATACAACCCACCCATTGACAGTGTACAATTCAATGGCTTTCAGTATATCCAGAGTTGGACATCCAGCACCACAATCAATTTCAGAACCTTCTCATCACCCCAAAAAGAAACTCTGTGCCCCCTCAGCCTTAACCCCCCAAGATCCCCATCACCCCTAGCCTCTGACAACCACTAACCTGCTTTCTATTGGCTTAATCTAGGTATTTCTTATACATGGAATCATATAATATGTGGCCCTTTGTGACTGCCTTGTCAACTTAGCACAAAGTTCTCAAGACTCATCTGTGTTGCTGGGGGTACCAGCAATTCACTACTTTTTATGGACGAATAATAATAGAGTCCACCGTGTGGACAGAGCTGGTTTGTCACTTTTAATGCCTTTGGTCAGGGCACTGCCTTTCCAGTTTGTTTCCCATCTTCCTTTTCTTTAATTATCTGATCCCCTAGGGCATCAGCGAGTTTGTGACATCCGTGCAGGTCCACACAGCAGGCACCCAGATATCTGCTGACCGACTAAAGTGTTTGTAGGATGGATTCCTCTTCTAGCTCCCACTTGCCGGCTGACCCCTCCTGCGTCACAGGAGAAAGAGGACGGGGCAGGAGCCCAAGCTAGGTCTCAGGCCCGGCCTGGCCACTGTCCAGTCTCCCCCGTGCTTTGCAGCCCGCTCCAATTCAGTAAGAAGGCAGGACAAAGAGCCCTCGTGTGTGAAGCTCGAGATTGTTCCCACCATTACCTCTTACCATCCACACCCTCTCTCAGCCTCGGCTCCCCATGCAGAAAACAAGGATAATAACAGCGCCCCCTCGTAGGGTGTGCCCAAGGATTAAATGAGAAGACCACATGAAGGCTGTGGTTGGGTACCTGCCACAGGGTAGGTGTTCATGAAGAAATACTTGTTCATCTTCTTTTTACAGAAAAATAAATTCACATGAGCATGGAATTGCACAACTCCTGCCAACTCCCAAAATAGGAATCCCAAATTCACCCCAAAATGGGAGGAAAATGAATAAAATATCTGTTGAGATTTCTACTCCCAGCTTGTTGCGGGGGCCCGGCCGGGAGGCTGCCAGCAAGAATGTGCTTTATGCAGCTTGACGGGTCGGGCACTCTGTGTGGGCCTCCTTACCTCACTGTACCAACCACGTCAATTTAAAATATTAAAACAAAATTGCTTTACAAGAAAACTTCAGCAAGTGGATGAAATTCAATACATTACTAATGCAATGGTCACATTCCATTTTTAAGAAATCATGAATTTGTAGACCGACTTTCCCTCTTACTTCCAAATATAGCAAAGAACTCCACATTAATAAAGAGGGCCCTTCTGCCAAAACACACAAATCTGGATCTTCAACTCCGGGTCACCTCGGAGACAGGAAAGTTCATCAGCTCCAAAAATATGTCACTGTGCTCATTTTCTTAACTGCAAAGAAAACGTCTATCAGAAAGTCCATTCCTCAATTTTGCTAAGAGGAAAGAGAAGGCAGAAGGTTGGGGAATAAAAGTGGCTTCAGGAGCTGAGAAAAATAGCTCAGTGCCAACCACCTGCATATCCACAGTGCCATAGCCACTTGGTGTGCCTCAGTTTTCCCATCTGCAAACAGACAGCTTGGACCAAACTGATGGAAGGTGATATAAGACGCAACTGCAAGCAGAACAAGAGACCATTTCGGCAATACCAGACATCTTCTTAAATCAGTGATGAAAAGGTGCCCCCCCCTTTCAATTCTCTTCTAATCCTACAGATCGTCTTAGGAAGGAAGTCGCAGTTGGGTGCCAGCACGTCTTTAACATTTTCATGACAATATCTGTTTTTTGGTTTTTGGGTTTTTTAAAGTTAATTTTTATTGAGTTTATGATAGTTTACCATCTTGTGAAATTTCAGTTGCACACTGTTATTGTTATGTTATTGTTACGACAACATCTGTTTTTAAAAAAAAGGAAAATGGACTTAGGCTTCAAGCCTTGACAAGGAACAGTATCTTGCAAGGTTAAGCTTAATTATATTTAAGCTCTTTAACTAAGTCAATTTAAATCAAATTTAATTTAACTTAAATAAAAATATTAAGTCAATACTAGTTGAGGTAGTTGAACAGGTAAGACAAAAAGCTTGAGGACGACAACAGGTAACCGACACTTGAATGCTTCCTGCTCTGAAACTGGGGGACTCGGTAACAATCCACGCGTTTTATTCAAAAAGGTGACAGACGTATAAATAAAGAGACAAACTTATCCCCAGGACTAGTTCTAATGATCTCTTTAGCCACAGTGAATCTTCATTAAGTGGGGCTGCTTAAAAAGAGCCACAGGCAAGAACAATCAGTTTGTGGACAGTGGACGTCTGTGGCCAGCAGGCTTCGGGTGAATTCAGAAACCA
Organism: Equus quagga; assembly: GCF_021613505.1. Taxonomy (NCBI): domain Eukaryota; kingdom Metazoa; phylum Chordata; class Mammalia; order Perissodactyla; family Equidae; genus Equus; species Equus quagga. The sequence goes on from NC_060278.1 coordinate 97,949,974, forward strand.
GCTCAAAGCCGGGTAAAGAGGCCTTGCTAGATCCTGGCTGCTACCATTCGGATCCCTAGACAAGCTGCGTAACCTCACTGGGCCTCAGTTTTCTCATCTATAACATGGGGGTATATAACATCTATAACACAGGCACCGACCTCATCAATTTGTCACGAAGACTGAGTAAGTAACACACAGAGCGCTTGGAGCAGTGTCTGGCCCCACGTAAATGCCATGCAAACATGAGCTACTGCAAGTGTCACCTTACCTATTGTGACAGACAGACTCTTGTGTAATCCCCTCCCCTCGAGTGTGGGCTGGCCTAGCAACCTGCTTCTAACCAGGAGAATATGGCAAAGGTGATGGGACAGTTCTGCAATGATGCTACATAAGACCATGACTTCCCTCTTGCTAGCAGGCTTTCTCTAACAGGCTTTGAGGAAGCAAGCTGCCATGTTGGGAAGGCCTACCTGGCAAGCAACTGAGGGTGGCCTCCAGCCGACAGCCAGTTAGAATGGAGGCCCTCAGCCCAACAGCCCTGGAGGAAGTGAATCCTGCCCCAGTCAAGCCTTCAGATGAAACCTCAACCCTAGCAGATACCTTGACTGCAGCCTGCCAAAGGGCCTGACACAGAGGACCCAGCTGAGCCGTGCCCAGACTCCCGACCCACAGAAACAGTGAGGTAAGAAATGTGTGTTGTTTTAAACTGCCACATTTTGTGGCAATCTGTTATGCAGCAATAGGTAACTAATACACTTAGATACAAGGAATGAGAAAATGACCAACAAAAACTCATTGGTAAAAAATTCCACAGACTGTCTCTCGCCATCCAGAACTAAAAGATTCTACCTTTAACAGGACATGATAAAGCAACTCTTTATCATGAGATTTCAAAAATCCTAGAAACGACTGTTCTCAACTATTGTCATCCATTCTGTCTATAAACTTCAATAGCTTACTCATTATTATTACTGCCCATTTAGTAATTTACTAAATACTCTTAGTAGATTATTACTCATTAGCTACTATGAACAGTTACTATAGTAATAAGCCTGATGACGAGAAGTTAGGCAACAACATGCATTCATTTGACAACTATGAATCAAGCACCTACTGTGTGCAGACACAGTCCTAGGCCCTGGCAGTGAGAAAACAGACAGAATCCTGCCCTCATGGAGCTGACAGTCTGGTGGTGGTCGTGACTGCCGAGTGGTCTGTTGGTACACACCTGCGCCTGTCTCCAGGGCACTCATATGATGGCGAGGAGAGCTGCAGGCTTTATCCACCCAAATTCAACAACGAACATAAAAGCACTTGGCAAATTAAAAGAGAAAAAAGCAAGGGCTGGTGCTGAGAGAGTGCCCACGAGTGACCCCACAGAGGGGAATCCTGCCCACTAGGCCACTCAACGAAGTGTGTGCCCCAGAGGATGGGCAAGTCCGGTGGGGGACTCCACTACTCCCCTCTCCATCTTGGTTTCTAGAAAAGTCTAGGTGTGGGCATTGTGCCTTACGAGTCTCATGTTTAAGCCTCTGTCACTTCGGTTCCACGTGGCTTCTCCATGCAAACCAACCCCTTGCTCTGTTGTTGACTGAAGGAACAGAAATTTGTTCCAGTGCTTAAAGAAAATCTGAAGGGTAATTCTGATTCTATGCCATTTCCCTGCCATGTACGGACTTCGGAATCTAAGCCGTCTCAGAGCAAGATTCAGTCCAGTCTATATTCCTCTGCTGAGATCCAACTTTAGACCCAAATGGAAGAGTCTGGTCTTGGAGATCCTCAGTACAACAGGGTCTTCCCTCCCAGATTCCCCCCAAAACCTGCGAGGTCACGACCCCGTGGTTCCCATCAGGAAGCTGGTCCTCTGACATCCCGCCAGGGGCCTGCTGGCACTCACTTTGCTAGTGTATTTGGCGATGTCCGCGGCGACATCGGCGGAGGCGGTGGCGATGGGCAGGTCTGCACTGACTGAAGATGTGAGGGTGCTCGTGGACCCCGAGCTGGTGACCAGGGGCGACGACTGAGTGCTGGTCACCAGGGTGATGGTGGAGGTGGACGGGCTCTGGGTGATCTCCTTCTGCTGGACAGCTAGGAAAACAAAGGACCCCGGTCACCCACTGCTGCGGAAGGGCCCGTCCCAGCACAAAGCTGTGGTGAGGGGGGCGGAGCCCCTGGCACACACCCTGTGAGCTTTTCTGCTTTCAAATGACAAAAATGCTCCCCCTGACCAAACCAGCCAGGCTCCTCTGAGCCCTTTCTTGACTAGGCCTCAACTTTGGCCTAGCAAGACTTGGGCAAATACAAACAGAGCTTTGAACAGTTCAAGGCAGCATGCCTAGGGTGACCCCATCCCTAGGTGGCTTAAGGGCCTGCCTGAGAAGACTCAAGGCTGCCAACTGGATGGACCGTTCCAGCCAACATCTGAAGACAGGCTCTGTGGGAGGGGAGAAGCCCAACTTCAAAAGGCGCGAGGCAGCCAACCCAGTTTCAGGCGGGCCAATCCCCCTTCCCGCTTTTTCTAAGTTTTCACATCCTGATTCTACTGAGTCCGCACTCGCCCACCTCCCTTCCCCGCCATTCTCCCTTTAAAACGCCCAGTCACCTCTGTACAAATCGAAGTTGACCATAGTTCACCCTGGACTCTTTTCTCTATCGCAAGAGCGTATTACCAATTAAAATCTGTCCTCACTTCTTTACCTAGCGCCCAGCTTTCTTTGACCCAAGACAATCTGCAAATTGAGAAGCACCCTGTCACGGAGCCTGTTCTTGCCGGCACCTATGCTGCCCTGGGGGAGGCTCATAACTCTTACGGGCTACGAAGACGGAAGGCCGGACCTGGTCGTCGCAACCTCACAAACCACAGCTTCAGTCCTGCCCACCAGCTCTGTGAACAGCAGGATCCAGCCGGCTCTGCTCCGCCTTCGCCCGTCCGATCTTTCCGTCTTCCCTCCCCCCAATCTTTGAGGGGTTTCCTTGGGGGCCAATTCAAGATTCGGCTACTTTTCAACTTCATATCCTGCCACTCTTAAAGAGTTCTGCTCACTAGCGTGCGCTCACTACACAAGAACTTCAACCAAGGGGCCTGACCTTGAAGGATCTAGATACAGGCTTCCCCGTGGAACAAGATCTCCGTAACTGCTCACAAAAGCTGGGCACACTGGTACCCTTCAGATCAGCACTTTCTTTGGCTTTGCATCAGCTCCAGATGGAGCCTCCCGCAAGGCTGGTGGGAGTTTTGATTCTGCAACTTCAGCAACTGGCTCCTGATGCTGGCTCTCCTTTTGTGTATGGCTAGTCCTTAGCCACTAAGGTAGCCTTTGCTACCAGCTTCTCACACTGGACTCTTTCCCAAATAATGCCAAGGGGCTCATGCATATGCACAAGGAAACTTATACAAAGATGTTCACTGCAGCACCGCTTGCAAAAGGAAAAAACTGGAAGCAACCTAAATGCCCATCAGTAGGGGAATACTTTCAATAAACTATGGAATACTATGCAGCAGTCCAAAATAAGGCAGAGCTCTATGTACTGACATAGACAGACCTCCAAAACATGCTGATGGGTGAAAAAAGCAAGAATGGTACCATTTTTATGTTTTAAAAAAAGGAAAAAGGAAAAAAAAAAAGTACTATTTTTATGAAGAGTCACATATATATAAATATATATGCATACATGCATAAAAAAGAGTTTTACGCTTAACAGTGGCCACTAAGAAAGGGTGGAAAATGAAATGGACGGTCAATCAAGACAATAGTTCTGTGTAAATATTTTACCCCTTTCGAAGGAGAATCTGTGCGTGTATTGTTTATAAAATAAAAAAAGTAATAAAAAAATAAAAGTAAAAAATCAAGTCGCAAAACAAGTTTTAAAAATAATGCCAAGTGGAATGTGTAAGGCCTGTAGGATACAATGGCCAGGAAACAAAGGAGAACTGAAAAAAACAAAACAACAATGGTGTTTCTCCTGTCGGTGTGGCAAAAAGGGAGCGGGCGCCACGGAGAGCAGAGGGGAGGCTTGGTACCTTTCACAGCCTGTCTGGTCTGATATCTCGTCCCCTGGGAAGACTGAGGCTGCTGCTGCTGGTTTTGCTGCTGCTGCTGCTGCTGCTGGCGCTGCATCTTCTGCATGTGCCACTTTTGGGAGGACGTTTGAAACTTACTTGATGAGTTCCACACGACCCGCTGCACGGCCGGGGCAGTCTCCTTCGGTAAAAGCGGCCTCTGCTTTTTCACCGGGCTTCCCGTGGCGGTGGCGGCCGGGGCCGTGACCATGGACGTGGTGCTGGTGGTGGCCGTGACACCAGCCGTGGGAGTTTGGGAGGAAGAGCGGGTGAGGACCGGCGTTTCAGGGGGAGACTGGCTGCCTGCCGTAGTGGATGGTGGAGCTTTACCTACAACTAAAGCCAATGCGTAAAAAAAAACAAAAAAAAGGTAATTTGATTCAGGGTCGCCTGCAGGGTCTTTACACCAGCAAGTTCTGGGGGGAACAACCCAAGGCCAGGAACACCCAACTAATTCAGCACCTCAAGGATGCCCCAACCGAGGAGCACGTTCTCATCTTAGACACTTAGACTGCTTCTGCAGCATCTTCTATCTCAGACAGCATCCGCTTCCTTCCGTGAGCACTGCTCCCATCTGAGACACGTGTCAAGGCCTCTGGGGGAAATGGGGCAAGTGAAACCCAGCTCCTGCCCTCAAGCTGCCCCCCAACTAGTGGACGAGGCAGTGGATGACCAGAGCCACTGCAAGCATCTTACTTTCCAAAGCTAGAATGGGTAAGCACCTTTGAGAAAGACCCAGCCAAGGCCCATCCAGAAACTAAGAGAAACCTTTTGGCTGGGGAACCTCTGGAACATGGAACCCAGAGAACCAGATGGCTTCCCAAGGGCCAAAGTCCTGAACAGCATTGTCACCCGGAAAGAAAAGCATCCCTTTAAGCTTTTCTGATTCCATCCAGGACAAAGTCTCCGTGTGGTGCTGACAGCCTTGAGACCTAACACTAAAGGGCACTCCCCCCCAAGGCCAGACCCTTCCCCAGCACAATGGTATCTATGTAGGATTCGGGAACCTTGCTCTCATTTTGGCCATACTTATTCCTGCCGCCATCTTTTCGGTACAGCATCAGATACCGGCTGGCCTAACGTGTGCTGATCAACTTTAAGTCTAAAATGAGTTTAATTTTTTTTTAAAGAGCGAGTTGCTTCAAATAAAAATGTGAAGTCAATAATTATACAAGCAAGACAGGAATGGCAAAAAATAGCGCATGTGAATGACTCAAGTTCGAAAAAGCTGCCATAAGGAGACTGTCTTCTGGGAGGATCTGGGCCATGGGGGTGCGGGCGGGATTTCAACAGGTGGAAGTGAGACTCTGGAGGGAACAGCCAGCCGCGCTTAGGAATAGGCAGCACTTGGTAAGTGAGGGCAGGCAGTAAGGCGTGGCCGGAAGGCAGGTTAGAGCCAGAAGCGCCGAGCAGCGTGGCAGGGGGCGACCATGGGAGTGCTGGTTTGTAAGTGGGGGTCTGTTGCCTCTGCAGGGGTCCCAGCCACTGGTGAGGTGAACCTGCCCCCCAGAGAGGATGCCCAGGGATCACACACAAAACACGGGTGCATGTCAGCACCCCAATCTCAAACAATGTGCCTTGACATCAAACTCCTTTCAATAAGGATCACACCTGACTGTTTAGATTCATATCACCCGGAAAAGATGGGAGCTTGATTATTCTCTGGAGGATTTTCAGTAGGCTGTGGGTCTGGGGAAGCCGAGGAGAGAGAAGGGAAAGGACAAGCTGACCTTTCTGACTGGGGGGCTTTCTCGGCGGTCATCAGGGGTGGCTGGCCCTCCTGCTCCTCTGGAGAAGAGAGTTCAGCCAAATGAGTGGGCAAGAACATGAGGCGGGGCTGGAAGGGGAGCTCTTCTCACACGGAGGAGGCCCCGCCATCCTCAGGACGACCTGCCAGATATTGGATATGGCCCCCGCCTCCTCAAGGAGCGGAGCAGGCTTTGATCTGGGCCCTTTAAGGGCCCTGCACAGGTTTCCAGTCTGCAGAGGCACCCTCGATGCCTCCCTTCTCTGCCACGTGATCGAAAATATATGGTTATTTAGCTTAGCCAGCCCCTCCTCAGGAAAACAGCGACCACAAAAACGTCCTTTCTCTCTCCTGGTTTGCAAAGGCCACCAGCCAGCTGTGCAGAAGGGGTACCGCTCTGCAGGGGTCATGGCGGCCGTCTTTTCCAAATAAACACCTGGAGAGTGCAATCCAGAAAGAGGACGGGTTCGAGGCCCTCTGGGGGTTATCCTTCAGACATGAAAACAGTTTAATTTCTAGGGGATTCTGATGGTTTATAGAGGGAAAAAAGAGGCAAAATGGGAAATTCCACTTGTCCTAGAAATTCAAAGTATGTAATCCATCACCTATAGCCCAAAAAGGGTGCATGTCAAAGGCCAGCACCGCAGAAGGTGCCCCATCAAACTAACCTCCTTATTCCAGAGTCTGGTCACGGTCCTGGACCCACAGAGGGGCCTTTTTAAGAGAAGGGTGGAAAGTACTGATGGCACAGGGAAGCGTAGCAAAGGTCTCCATGGAACCTCCTTTGCCTCTGCTCTGAGAGCACCAGCTGTGAAAGTGCCGTGCTAGCTGAGGATTCATATTGTACGCATACGCTGCACTCCTAGCGGGAGGTAAGCTGGAGGTCACCACGGCACACTCTGAAATGTCCTTCACTTTGATAAACTCCTAAGTTAAAGGCCATCGTTGAAAAGATGCTCTACGTGGAGCCTGACACGAAGCCGATCCTCCAGACCCAAACTGCCATCAGGGGGCCCTGGATTTAAGGTGCACTTGCCCCACCCCTGAGAAGCTGCTCTAACTGAATTACGTTTTCAAATCATCTTTAGCTTAATCATCCACCACACACTTAGGGGCTCCTGGAGCAATTTCCTTCAGACATCAGTGAGAGGAAGAGCTCTGCTTCATTTAATCAACTGGAACGTTTTTCTATTCTTTGGAAAATAAGAGATCTTTTAAGGGACAGTTTCTCTTCTTGCTTTGACTGCTAGGAAGCTCAGAGTCAAAATGGAAGCGCAACTTTGTTAACTCTGATGCTGGAACAGTACATATTTCTCTACACAATCTCTCCCCAGACCTCTCACTATTCTCCCTTCACCTTTTACACTGATTTCTTTATATTCATCTTGTTTCACGGTTATGTATCCTTGTCAATCTGTCACAAATCCTTTCCAGAAGAGGAATAAAACCAATCAATGAAAAGGTCTGTTCCAGAAAGAAAGGAACAGTGTAAATACATCATTCATAGGAACACTGTGCCCAGATATTCTCACAACCTCAGGGAATAAATGCTGCCCCTCTGTTCCCTGCAACATCAGAGGCGGTCCCTCAAACCCCGAGCCACAGGATAATGGAGTTTTTCCAAGGCCATCCACAAATCTAAGAGATGACTCAGGGATGGTGTGATGGTCTCCTTCCTGTCACACTCAACTGCTTCTCTCTCTCCCTCCATCGCACCATTCAGGGGCATTGCATCCTCTTTGGATGCATCTCCCTAATAAGCAAGGTTCCAAGGCAGCCCGGGTTGACCCAACCACAAAAGCAAGATTCTCAGGGCTCATCCCCAACTTGCTTCAAGCAGCCAGACTAAGATCCCCAGGGACACAGAATCAAATCTTACTCAAGGGCTTGGCTGAGAAGTTAGCACCGAAGTCAGGCAGAGTCAAAAACTGAACCTGGCCATCCCTTAAGTGACTCACACAGTACAGGAAGTTTTCCGGCTACAACCTCTAATTTGTCCTTCGGCAATGTTTCTCCAGGGCCCTCAATTAATTCTTCATTATCTTTCTGGGGCCTGTTGGAATCCCCTCACACCCACTTGCCAAACCAAGTGAAAAATGTGCTGGCTGCTCTGTCAATGGACAGGACACCCTTCGAATCCTTCACACGCTCCTTCTGGAGGGTCTGCCCCCACGCCAGGCCATGGCAGGCCTGAGGGCGGCCGCTGCCTGGTCGGTCTGTAACAGCACCATGGAGACGCAGACAGAGGTTCTCCACCAGGGGGATGCTGCCTCCTAGGGGACATGGGGCAATGTCGAGACATTTCTGATTGCCACACGGGGCAGGTGCTACTGGCATCCAGTGAGTGGAAGCCAGGGGATGCTGCAAAACATCCTCCAGTGCCCAGGACAATTATCCAGCACAAAATGTCAACAGCACCTGGGGTGAGGAAACCCTGGACTCAGGTCACTTACTGCGGACATGGCGGAACACGAACTCAGGCACCCCCAACAATGCCCCTCCCATTTCTAGCACCCCGGAAGCACTCAGCGCTCGCACCACCTACCCAAACGGTGCCGTATTCTAGTCAGAAAACGCACTTTGAGATGCCTGGCAGCGTGAAGGCAGGAAAGGGAGGATGAAGTCCTCAGCAAGACCTTTGACCTGAACACTTCTAACAAGCTCAGCCTTGTCCAACGTCTAAACATGGACGAACCCTTTAGGGAAAGGAGTGAACACGCTGGGGAAGAAGGTGCTTAGACTAGAAATGACTTGACCGCTAAAAGCATCAACTATTTTCTAAGAGACCTATTTTTTCTGGGCTCAAAATCAACCACGTTGGGTAGCGGGCAGGTGAAAGGTGGGCAGAGGCTCAGGTTAAGTCCTGGTCGTGTTCAGTAAGTAGCTAGGTGACCTGGAGCCAATCAAAGCTTTGCAGTGCCTCTCCATGAAGCTAGAGGGTCACACAACTTGTGATAACACAAAAGCAAGCTGGCACTCTAAACCGAATTGAGAAACTGGAAACCGGTACATCACTTACCCTCCTGCTTGGGAGATGATTCTTTGGGCTCCTTCTTATTTTTTCGACCCTCCCGCCCAGAATGGTCTTCTCCTAAATCTATGACCAGTTCGCTCTCTGAGTCGGAGTCCAGGCCCAAATGTACTGTTGGGGAATCCGTCTCATCTTTCCCCTTCAGTTTATCCTTTGTGGGATGGGGCGAGGGTTTTGCTTTTTCTGCAAAGTCCTTCTCGGGCTGGGGGCTTGCCTTTTCCTTGACCGAGCCCGGATCTGCCTTCTCGCTGGCTGGCAATGTGCTTTTCAGCTCCTCTTTAGTCTCCACTGGGTTTGTCAGTTTGGGCTTTTTTTTGACAGATGGCTCTTTGTCCATCCGACTGCCCTCTTTCTCTTCCGCCTCTTCCGGCTCGTTCTTGGACTTCTGCTCCTCGTCACTGATAAACTCACTATCGCTACTATCGGACTTCTCGGAATCGTCCGAATCGCTGTGCTCTACGGCCGTATAAACATCTTCCGAGATTTCATTTATGCCTAAATTCAAAAAGAAAACCCAGCATGTGGCGTAGTCACAAAATAAAGAGCAGGACCAAAGACGCAAACATTTTCCACGCCAAACGCTGGAATCAAAAAACACATCTCAAATCGCATCACGGTGGCCTAGCAGGGTCAGCAACAGACTATGGGGGCAGCTGACTACCGCTGACAAGGGAACTCAGGCTTGGAGAGCTGTTAACATTCAAGGACGACATGGGACCCAACAACATAAATTTTAAATTGACCCTGAGCTAAATCTCTGCAACACTGCTAACTATCAGGATGCAGAGGAGGGGAGGAGTGGATGGCAACACTAGAGATGAGCTGTTAACACGGATCCATTTTAGAGATTAGAAAATAGAGGCTCAAAGAAACCACTTGTCCTAGGACACAAAGATAACCAAGGCAGAGGGAAGGCCAGAACCCTGGGGTCCTGACTCGCCCCCGGTGCTCGTCCCACGTGTTCCCAAAGCATTCAAGTCCTTCACCCTTCGTGTCCAGGGCTCAAAGAAAGAAGCCACAGCCTCAGAGCAGAGGTTGCCAACACAGCCCACAAGCCACATCTGGCCAGCGGACACATTTTCTTTGGGAAGCAATGATTTGGCCCACAGGCTATTTTGTTGTTTAATTTAGAATTTGTTGCCCAATACACAAATCAGGAAATTTTGCATCGAGATCAAGATGGCAGGCTTGTGAAGAAAGAGTAGATCTGGCCACTCTGGGTCAGAGGCCTGCAAGGCCACAGCTGGCTGGGGCCGAGAAGGCACCGGCCCCTTTAGGCGAGAGAGCACCGTCTCCAGGAGACCCGGGTGCCCGGCCCCCTCTGGCTGCCCGCACTGATGCAGAGCGTCAGCTGCCATTGTGTTTGCATTGTTCCTCCATTTATAAAGGAGTCAGAGGAAAGTCACACATTTCCATGTCTCTAAAAGGGAAAAAGACAAAACAGCAGGAGTTTCATACACACACTGACAAAAATGGGCAAAAACCTATTTCCAACAATAGTTCCACTTAACTCATTTATGTTTCCTGCTCCCAGTAATGAGTATCATCCGGCTGTAGGTAAATGATACTTTATCCTAAAATTTTGAAGAAGAAATCTCAATCGATTTATATTGTCTTCATTCTAAAGCAATGGCCACCATGAGTGGACAAGAGCCACCAACAGCCCAGGGCACTGGACACCAGCAAAATCATGGGAGAATTTTGCCCATTGCCACCAGGGCTCAATCAAAAACAGGAGAAGTCAAAATACAAAAACCCAGCTCTGGTATAATTTCTAAGTACTAGAGCTGGTGCTACTGGGAGCTGATGGCTGGAAACAAGAAGGACAAGCATGAGCAAAGGTGACAGGAAAAGCCTGGGTCCTGGAGCCCAAAGGAGATAAATTCAAATCCGGCTCCTCCACTTTTATTCGCTGTGCAACCCTGAACGAGTGACCTACCTCTCTGAGCCTCAGTTTCTTCATCTGCAAAATGGGACTGATAATAGTGTCGACCTCCCAGGACAATCTATGCATGGTGCTTGGCACAGTGCGGGGTGCCTAGGAAGCACTTGGTAAATGGAAATTTTAAAATTCTTATTAACAGTAGTTAATAAATCAAGGTCTTGGACCAGCTGTGTGGAAGGACCCAAGAAGGATATTTAAAGGACCTGCAAAATGTCATGCATGCCACTCAATGTCCTAACCAAACAGGAACCCCGACAAGGAATGCTCGCCTCTGGACACCCCTTACAACTCCTAACTACAGCTCCTTTCTCACCCGAAGGTCCAGAGCACCCACTGACATGTAAACCTCACTTTGGGGGGCTCTCTCCTGAGACCCAGCCATCCCCTACTTCTTTATATATGCCCTCTTGGCTTTGTTTACTTATTCAACAAAATATTCCAGAGCATCTACTATGTGCACAAGACCAAGGACCTTGGAGAAGGCAAATCCTTATAAGGCAACCTCCCTGCCCTCAAGGGTCTTCCAGTCTAGATTGGGAGGGATACCCCCACACAAAGGGACCACTGATGCTGCCGGGCAATAAAATACCAAAGGAGGTGGCAAGATGGGGAGGGCAATCAGAGGAGACTTCCTGGAGGCAGTGAGACCCAAGCTCAGCCTTAGGGACAGGATTCAGGAAGGCAGTGTGAAGGCAGGCAGCATGGGGAAGAGGGAGGGAGGCAACAGGTACAGAAGCAGGATGGGTTTGCCGGGTGGGGAGCGGCCCAGTCTGGAGGGGAAGGGGTTTGTGTTGGACATTTGTGGGAGAAACTTGATTCTGATGTTGAGACACTGACGTGGACTGAGAGGGAGCACAGAGGCGGACTCAGGAGGACCCTTCTGCTTCCAAACGTTCTCACAACCTGCACCTCGAGTCTGCAGGCTGCCACAACCAAAGAACAAACTCTGAGGAACTCAAAGAGCCTTCGGAACAATTAACTAGCAAGCCGGAAGTATTCCGCCACGAGTGGAAATCTATTTGAGTTCAACAATTAATTCAAGGTTAAACCAGCTGCTATAAGCGGCCAGGATCCAACTCTTATTTCATCCAGGCAGTATCTCTACAAATGATGCTGCTGCTGCTGCTGCTGCTGCTGCTGCAAGCAAACCAGAAGACATACCTAATTGTGCTTTGCAACTTTCTATCGTCTTGTCCAGGTTGAGCTGGAACCTGCTGCGGATCTGCCGCTTGGGGGAGATGAGCGGCACGGGCGTGGACTGCTGCTGGACTGACTCGCTCAGCTCCTTCAGATCCATCTCGGCCTTGCTCCGATCTGGAAGACACCAGCACACCCTCGTGAGCCCAGGCACCGGGTGGGGGAACAAACAATGCCCATCACTCACAGCTTCTGCCTTGCAGACACACGTCTTAGAACACCAGGGGAAAATCTTAAAGCGTCTTTGTTGTTTGTCCCGGCAACATCATGTGCGCGACGACACGGGCTGACTTGGAGATAACAGCCCGAGAGAACACTTGGCAGGTTTACTCAGTCTACTGAACAATCGCCTGGGTGGCTTTCAATATTTAAAATGCACAATCCCAGCCAGATGGCTGACTGTGGAAGTCAGCACCATCAGGGATCTTGAAAGCCAAAGGTTACAGTAATGTGATCAATCTCAGTATGAGCCGAGAGTGACACTGAGTCTGGCCGGAGCGTGCTGTGAGCTCCAGGCCTGGGTGTGGGAGGGCGTGGATCCGAGAGCGCTGAGCCCCTCGGAGAACACGCTAACTGCGGGCCCCGGCTCCTCATTTATCAGGAGGCTTCGTGCTTCATCCTCAGTCGACCCGGCCTGGAGCTCCAATTAGAAAGGGCGGGAAAATCTAAGAGAGGCAGACCTTGCGGCCAGTCTGCTGCACCTCTCTCTGGCTCACAGCATCTATCTGAGAAAAGGTAAACAGACTGGCCCTGGATGGGAAATCTGCATCTCCTCGCTCAGGTGAGACTCCAAGCTTCTCACCGGAATACAAGCAAAGGCCTCTGACTGATGACGCAGGCCCAGGGTCCTGCCCCAACTTCCGCCGCAGGCTCTCTGTATGGCCACCTGAACCAGATGGCAAAGGGTCCGTGAGCTTGCATTCCTTGAATTCCTTCCCCACCTCCCCTGCTGCCTCCTCCAGGGCCCCAAAACAGAAGAAGAGGACAAAATGAGGTGGCTGCAGAGGCCCAGAAGGCAGGGAGCACTGACTTTCAGGCTGCCTGCCACCCTCTGGCATCCCCTTCATGGACCCCAAGCAGAGAATGTGGGGCATCTGCCCTACGCTGGCTGGTCCCACAAAGTCAGTCAGAAAGCTTGCAGCATCCATCAAGGACAAAGAGAAGAAGCCAGCTCTGCGCCTGCTCCCACCAGCTGTGTGCTCACTCCCTGACCTTCCTCCACCTCCCTGCTCTACCCACCCCGATGTACCCCCGCTGCCCACCCTCCCCCAGGACACAGGCCAAGAGCCGCACTGCGGGGCTTTCGCAGCCTCCATGCTCTCTCCTCGTTTGTTTCCGTTTTGTTTTCCAACATGACCCACACACCTTCCCTTTCACCCAGGAAGCGGCGTTCTCTTACGCTGCACCTAGAGATTTGTTCCTTTAAAATGACCGGAGGTGGCCTCCCAGAAACCCCACTGAACCCACTCAGAGGTGACCAGAGCAACAAATGGCTCCAACTTAATTCTATCACCATAATGAGGTCCCCACCAAGGTTAAGACTTGGAAGGGCCCTTTCCCAAAAACACACTCAGGGTTGCCCGCCAGGGCAATTCTGGAAGTGAGTGCTTAAAGGAAGCAGCGACAGCATCCTTGCCGTTCAAGAAAAGGCTCTAAAAAACATATCTGTGTATGTGTATGTGTGTGCGCACACGTGGACATGGTGCGTGCACGCGTGACAATCAGAGGCTCCTCAAAGGGTCTACCAGGGCCAGGACCAAAGACGCTCCCAGAGAAGACGGTGGGAATGCACAGCCACTTGAGAGGCAGGAAGAACGTTCATGCAAATTGACGGGAGAAGCACCTTACAAAGAGAACAGAGAGTGAAATGGTGATAACACAGTAAGGGGAAGGAGGAGGGGGAGGAGGACCAGGGGGACAAAAAGGAAGATCAGATTAAAGGGGAGTACAAGCAGGACTTAAGGACGTCAACGGCTGAGCTGCGGCTATGACAGCAAAAGGGGAAGGCTGTGAGGCCTGTCTCGTAATTTCTGCTTTCAGAAATGAGGAACATACTAGATTCCAGAGGGAAAAGGCAGCCTTTTCAAGCATAAAGTTGAAAAAGAAGCATCTCACAAAAATACTTTCCACGAAGGGGGCGGGGGGCTGCCCAGGCGATATGCTCACCAGGGTCCCCAACAACATCCCCATCTGGTTAATAGATTCCACACAGCACTTACTGAAACACACACTCTACTATACCAGGATGCAGCAAACTGTTTCTGTAAAGGGCCAGAGAGTCAATCAGGCTCTGTGGGCCACGTAGGCTCTGCTGCAAAAGCAGCCATAAATGGTATGTTAACAATGGGCGTGGCTGTGTTCCAATAAAACTTTATTTACACAAACAGGTGGAGGGCCAGATTTGGTCACAGGCTGCAAAATCTGCCATCCCCTGTGCTAGTTCAGTGACTGCTAACCTCAGCTACACACCGAAATTGGCTGTAGAGCTTTAAAAGAATCCTCATGCCTGGGCCCCACCCCCAGAGATTCTGAATTAACTGGCCTGGGGGAGGCCTGGACACTGGCCTTTAGAAAGTTCCCAGGTGAGTCTAATTGGCGTTTCAGGCTGCAAACCTCTGCACTGGACCAATCTTCCACATGAGTACAGAAAACTCAGGATCTGCCTTAACCCTTGTGTATCCGTGTTAGCATCTCATAGGTCATAAAAAAGAGACCTTGGGGCCAGCCCCGTGGCAGAGTGGTTAAGTTCACGCCTCCGCTGTGGCGGCCCAGGGTTTCACTGGTTCAGATCCTGGGCATGGACACGGCACCACTCATCAGGCCACATTGAGGCGGCGTCTCACATGCCACAACTAGAAGGACACACAACTAAAATATACAACTATGTACTGGGGGGCTTTGGGAGAAAAAGCAATTAAAAAAAAAAAGAAGAGACCTTGGGGCCGGCCCGGTGGCACAGCAGTTAAGTGCACATGTTCTGCTCTGGCGGCCCGGGGTTCAGTGGTTTAGATCCCAGGTGCAGACATGGCACCGCCTGGCACGCCATGCTGTGGTAGGCATCCCACATATAAAGTAGAGGAAGATGGGCACGGATGTTAGCTCAGGGCCAGGCTTCCTCAGCACAAAGAGGAGGATTGGCAGCAGATGTTAGCTCAGGGCTAATCTTCCTCAGAAAAAAATAAAATAAAAAATAAAAAGAGACCTACACCTCACCAGGATAACTGTATGTGTGTGTGTACACCTGTGAATGTATACAGGGAAGGCAATCTCAATTTTAGCCTAAAAAGACTGAACTTTGGAATATTCATAATCAAGAGGGAATGAAAAGAAGGTAAAGCCCTTCATGTTACAAAATAAGGTTTCTCCCATCAATAAGCCACCGTAATGTTTATTCTAACAAGAAACCACCAAAAGCCAGGGGGCTGGGCTCACAACCTGGGAGCCGACCTTCAGGAGTTTAGCTAAATGAATTATCTTCCTCACACTCTCAGCTGCTTTTTCACTCGCGACTCCTCCAGGGAGGAGAGAAGAGCTTCTCCTTCTCATTTAGCTCTAAGGAGCTGATCGGGGCTTCCCCCTCCCCTGCCCGTCTATATCGGGAGTTTCTGCAGAACCCACCCTTGCTGCCAACATTTTGAACTTTTCAGCTGATATGAAGACAGCTTAGGCTATAAATGGAAACCATGGACAAAAAACACCCACGCAAGGGAAAGAGGCACGAGCTTACATTTCTGAAGGATGCGTAAATCAGCACAACCCCCTTACAGGGCAATTTGGCAGAATCTCTCAAAATGTCAGCCGCATGTGGCCTCTGACCGGCAATGCCACGTCTAGGAATTTATGCCAGGGATGTACTCCCTTGTGGGCAAAAGGGTCTTCACTGCAGCTGTTTTCAACAGCAAAAATGGAAAACAACTAAGTCAGTAAATAAGGTGCCTGGATAAATAAGTTAGAGTTCACCTCGAAATGGATTAAAATACAGCTGCTAGAATAAAACTGCAGCAGATCTTTATTGCTGATATAGAAAGGCAACCTGTTAAATGAAAAGAAGGTGACGGGGTCGGCCCGGTGGTGCAGCGGTTAAGTGCACATGTTCCGCTTCGGTGGCCTGGGGTCCGCCAGTTCAGATCCCGGGTACAGACATGGCACCACTTGGCACACCATGCTGTGGTAGGCGTCCCACATATAAAGTAGAGGAAGATGAGCATGGATGTTAGCTCAGGGCCAGCCTTCCTCAGCAAAAAGAGGAGAATTGGCAGCAGTTAGCTCGGGGCCAATCTTCCTCAAATAAAAAAAAAAGAAGAAAGAAAAAGAAGGTGACACTTGGTAGAGCACATTAGCATTGGTGTGGAGGAGAAAAGAAGGAAGTGGAACATAGATACGGATATCTGTGCTCCTGGGGTTTCTCAACGTCAGCACTACCGACATTTGAGGCTGGCTAAGTCTTCGCTGGCGGGGGCAGAGCCTGTCCCGTGCACTGTAGGGTGTTGAGCAGCATCCCTGGCCTGCTAGATGCCAGGAGCACCAAAATCCCAGTTGTGACAATGAAAATGTCTCCAGACATTGCCAAATGTCCCCTGGGAGACAAAAATCACCCAGGGTGAGGACCCCTGGTATTGATCTAGAAGTTCTCCAAGGAGACAAAAGAGGCAACAGCAGCCGCCTGTGGGGACGGGGCACACAGCCAGGGGATCGGGGTTACAGACAGACTGGCTTTTCATTAAATGTCTTTCTGGACTTTGGAATTTCTCTCACCATGTGCCTTCATTACTTATAAAAACAAAAAAACTTTTAAAAAAAAAATATTAGCACTTCTTTTTCAGTTAAAAAAAGTCAGTCTCCTTTGTTCAAAAGCCGTAGGCAGACTATAACGGATGGACATCCAGGAGCCACAACATGGCAGCTCCTTCAAAGGAACAATATCCTTCAGACAAGACACACTGGCAGATGCTCTCTTACCAATCACAGCCAAGCAGAGACCTTCCTCACCTCACTCACTGTAAACAAAAAACAAACAAGACACAAGACAACACCTGGGAACCCTGGGCGCCCAGCTCTGCGTCCACTCTCAAAGAAAGTCTGCCTTTCAAAGTGTGGCTTTATTCAGAGAAGGGAAGCAGGCCTCCCGTCAGCAACTCAGCAACTCGAGAGGAATACAAGGCGCAAGGCCCCGCATGTGACAACTCCCCATTGCTGTCTCGGCATCTCTGACGAGTATCAAGGCACGTTCTTGACACTAACAGGACTACTGAACTGCCGCATCTGTTCGGCCCAAAGCAACGGCCTCTGTGAGATAAGAGGAGGTAAGAGGATTCGCAGAGAAAGCAAAGAGGAGTCTAGAAGAAGAATGAATCAGGCCCTCCCCTCTCTGCTAGTCTCATGAACTCATTCCTACTCATGACATTTCTAACTGCTGGAGTCACGGAAGGGAGCCGGAACGATCCACCTTGTTTCAGAGCAAAGAGGAGAGGCCCAGGACAGCAGGTGAGCGGCCCGTGCCTCAGCCGGCAGGGCGACAACGGTCTGTGTCATGCACCAAAATTAATTACGAGTAAAGTATCCAGCTGATGACCCATGGGCCGGTTTTTGTATTTTTGACTGTATTTGTTTGTGTGGCCCCAAGTAGAATTTTTGTTTGTAATGAAATTGATGCCAAATTTTAAAAATTAGGATCGTTCACATAAAAATCTGGATTTCTGTTGTTCTTGAAAACTCAGAGTCTGACAACACAGGTGCACAACTGGTGGGAGCTGCTTCTTTCAGAAAAGCACTTTGACCTCCCCATGATGGCCCCTTCCAAATCTGCACCTTACCCGCTGACCCCAAGGGCCCGTGAAAGGCAAAACACGGCCCCGCCTTGTAGCATTCCAGCTCCTGCATCCGGGTGAGGAGCCCATGCTACGCAGCAAGCACACAGGCCTGCGTCTAAAAGCCAAACTTGACCGCAAAACACGTGTGACCCTGGGTCGCTAACCTGGCTTCTCTCCGCCTGTTTCCACTTCTTTGAAATGGGCTCCTATTACCTACCCTGAAGGTTGCTGTCCTTTTTTAACAGTTTTCATTTACAGGGAGTAAAACTCATGTTTTGGGGAATAGAGCCCTGTGAGTTTTGACACCTACCTGGATGCATGTAACCACCACCACCACAAACAGAACGCGGAACAGCTCCACCTGCCAGACAACCCTCCTCAGTCTGTGGTTAACCCTCCCCCAGCCCCAACCCCAGCAATCACGGCTGTGTTCTCCATCTCTATAATGTTCCAGTTATTCCTTTTAATGAAATACTGTTTTGTAATGTCAGCATTATCCCTGACACTCTGTCTCGTTTCTGTCTGCTCAGAGTAGTTACACGGATGCCAGGCATCATCGAGCCACATAAAGCCTTTGCCCCATCTCTGGGCAAGCCCTGGAGAATTATTTAGCATTTCCCTCCACTTGGCAAAATTTCTACCCACCCATGGCCCTTTTCACCAGTCCCTATCTGATCCTCTTGCTATCAGGTAATTAAAATCCCAGCCCTTAAAAGGCCCACACTCCCAACGCTTTCATTCCCACCAACAAAACCAGGCGGGTCACCAGGAGGGGAAAAAGCTGTCAGGGAGCTTCCACATGGAGGAGTCTCGGGTCCCGCCAAGGCCACCCGCCGGGACACGCAACAGGAAGAGCGCTCTCGTGCCCACCGTGGGTCCAGACAAACAGAAAGACCCCCAGCACCACGAGGATGCCCAGGGACCGCCCGGTCTAGGAAAGGAGCTATTCTCGCCACACATGACTGGCAGAGAGGAAGCACGACCGTGAGAACGCCCCCGCACAGCAATTCCTTTCAGGGTGGAGGTGGGAGGAGGGTATGAGAAAGCAAATCACTGCTGAGAACACAAGTGTTCCCCAGGCCAGCAAAAGAGTTCCGTTTTGTTCAAGTGAGGAAGCCTGGAGGCCCCAGAACTGCCGGCCTGGCTGCCCCATCACAGCCAGGCTGCACGAACAGGGGACCCAGGGGGACAAGATGCTGGCCTTCCTGGAGACACAGGCTCGCTCCAGTCCTGCCACCTTCTGGCTCTGCCATCTTGGGCACCTGGAGCTCCCCTCTAGGCCTCAGGTTCTCCATCTGACAATGGGACTGCAGGACAAGATGAACCAGGAGGGCACTGACCACCAGACGCTGTGAACTCACGCTCGAGCATCCCTCCACACAGGTGGCCGGGCCGGCCCTCCCTTCCTAAAACCTCGTATACTCAGGCCCCCGGGACAACATATGCCCCTAGTCTCGCTTTCTCCTTGTCCACTGCTCGTTTCCAGCCTCCTTGCTCACTTCTCTTCTTGAAGTCTACTTGCTCACAAGGTCCAGGCCCTCACTCTTTCTTTATGCTCCACACCAGGGTCTCTCAACCTCAACCCTACTCCCATTGAGGCCGGATCATTCTCTCTGGTGGGGCCGTCCTGTGCATTGTAGGATGTTCAGCAGCGTCCCTGGCCTCCACCACTAGACGCCAATAGCACCCCCACCCCCCGCCCCCCACAGGCCCCTGTTGGGAGAACTCCTGCTCTAACTCAACCTTATACATGAATCAAGATCCCCAGAATTACACCTCCTGCCCCGGCCTGGCCCCAGGGCATCCTGCCTCTTTCTCCAACTGCCCTCTTGACCTCTCCACTTACCAGTCCAGCAGGCATCTCAAACTTACAGAATCTAAAACTGAACTCTTGGCTCCTATTTCTCCTGCCATTAACCAAATCTGCCAAGACAGTTATTGGCACAACCCAGTAATCTTCGTTGTGGGGACCAGTTCTATGTACTGTACCCACTAGATGCCAGTAGCAACCGTCCCCCCAAGTTGTAACAACCAAAACTGTCTCTAGACATTGCTAAGTGTTTCCTAGGGGTACACGGACAACTGCCCCCAGTTGCAAACGGCTGGCAAAGGCCATTCTCAACCAGCACTCGGCGAGATCCTCCTGAAATGCTACCTCAGTTCACATGCCTCCTCTGCTCAAACGGCTCCACACCCGAGCCCACTAGGTCCTGTGCTCTGACCTCATCTCCTAACCTCTCCCCATCACCCACCGGGTGGGTGATGAACACACCAAGTTCATCTTGACCCTAGGGCTTTTAATTTCCTTGTCCCTTCTAGAATTTTCTTCCTCCTGATGCTAGCACGGTTGGTTTTTCCCATCATGCAAATCTCTGCTCAAATATCACCTCCTCAGAGGCCTTCTTCCCTAACCAGCGTCTCTTGGCCGCCACGCCCATCCCTTATCACATTAACACATTTTCCCTTCTGTGATGGCATGAACTGTCTTGTTTATCTACCTTGATTACTGTCGCTCCCCCTCTAGAACCAACCTCCATGAGAACAGGGCCCTTGCTCACCACTTTCCGCTCCATGCCTAAAAAGGACACAGCACAGAATAGATGCTCAGTAAAAATCAGGGCTCAGGATGGAATGAATCAATAAAATAACTTCACAGTTGGCTAGTTAGCATTTCTGGTGCCAATTTTTGCTGAAGACTTTGGCCGAAGGTAGTGCTTTTAAAACAACCAAGTGAAACCCAATGGGTAAAAAACAAACAAAAAACCTACTAAGTCAGAGGATGAAGAGCAGCATTAAAAAAATTAGGGGCCAGCCCGGGGGCACAGTGCTTGAGTTCGCACATTCTGCTTTGGCGGCCCAGGGTTCGCCGGTTTGGATCCCGGGTACGGACATGGCACCGCTTGGCAAGCCATGCTGTGGTAGGCGTCCCACATATAAAGGAGAAGAAGATGGGCACGGATGTTAGCTCAGGGCCAGTCTTCCTGAGCAAAAAAGAGGAGGATTGGCAGCAGATGTTAGCTCAGGGCTAATCTTCCTCAAAAAAAAAAAAATTAGAAGAAGAGAATTAAGGAAACAATACATCAGAATATACTGCACATAGGAAAGGTCAATACTGATTCATAAAATTTGATATGTATCATGTCTCTGTGTGTGTGTGTGTAACTCTAAATATGCATATATTTACGTACAGAAGAACTGGGTGACAGTGCTCAAGGGCAAGTAAGACTGTAAACAGTGGCCTAACGGCCTTCAAATAAACAACTCGGCATGCCAACCAGCACCAGGAAATCCCTTACTTGTTCCTTTTCCTGATCTCTCGTCATCTTCATCCACTGTACCTTCTAGCAGTTTGCACAGAGAAAGGACTTCAGAGTTCAAGAACCACACACAAAAGGCAACATCACAACCTGCAAAAATGTTCACACTTGCCACAGAAAGAGACTTCCAAAGATTCCAACTGACCCAGGTTAAGATTCAGGATGCTTCCGGTGGTGGACGTTTTGTCCGTTTTCGTCGTGATCGGCGCTGCTGCTTGAGGAGAGAAAGGTTTCGGGCTGCCAGATAAACTTCCTGCTTGTCCTGTCTTCGTGGAGGCTGGTGAAGCTGAAAAAGTAGGTTAATTGTTAAAAGACAAATTTACAAATAAATACACAAATAAAACTTGTGGGTGTGGGCAGGGGGAGAGAAGAGAAATTGTATTTGATTTCAGCGAGGCCTGCAAGGACCACAGAGCGGGTGGAGCGGGAAGGGCTGGCCATTTATTTCCAGCAAAGGGCTGTAACCCAACGTGCAGCAGTTACAGCCACAGAGGAAGAGGGTTCCCCAGTCATTCTATCAGACGCAAAGCTCTAAGACAAATCGGCTAAGCCGCCACTGAAATTGGTTTGGCCCATTCACGGGTGTAAATCTCACAATAAACACTGATTAAAACCAGCCTCCACCGCGGTCCAGATGCAGAGACCGGAGCCAGGCTTCCACATGGCATGTCATCCGTTGGTGGGAGACACAAGGGCCGGCTCACTCAGCCACTGCACCTGCCGGAGGCCAACTCGAGCCCTTGGGAGATCTCGGGCTTCCCATTTCAAAGGTCCTGCAGCACTGAATGAACCAACTTGGCACCAGAGCGCCAGGCAGTAAGGGGACGGTGGTAATTACCTCCCTGCTTACTGCCTTTCAGACTTTCACAGGAGGACAGAGAGCCATACCTATGGCTGGGTCTTTTAAAAATGCGTTAAAACTACCCACATAATGCTCCCCTGAGCCTCGTCCACTGGCTGGGGGAGAGAGGACAGAAACCAAACTACTGAACAAAACCAAGTGTTCAGACGGGCCACCCGGAGCCTCCTGGAGATCCTTCAGACCCGCCCCTTTGCCTAAAGGGCTCCACATTCTTGGGACCATACTGTTACCAAACGCACGACAGGCAACAAAATGGCCAGCTCTCCTCAGATGCACAAGAAACTTGACTCTGAGGCGATCTGGTCCTTAAAGCTATGTGTGGCAAAGGGGTCAGGAATTCAGACTTCCTGGGATTTCAAAGTGCTGACACTTCATTGGGTGCTCGCCTCGGTTTCTCTACCTGCCAAATGGGGGTACTGATAGTGAGGATTCAATGGGTGGAACCTGTACACCAGCTCAGCCAGTCAATATACATGAGCAAACCTCAGGACCTGCCAACGCTACTTTAAATGTAACAGAGCAGGAAAGACTGTAGACCTGGAGAGAAGCAAATTCAAGCACAGATGGGGAGCCAGGCACTGGATTCAAACCTCAGCTCTGCTGATCACTTGCTGTGTGACCTTGGGCAAGTTACCTGACGTCTCTGAATCTCCTTTCCTGGTAGCCACAAAGAGGGATACTGATAATACAAAAGGGTGGATGAAAGTACCTGCCTCATGAAGCTGTAAGGGCCAAATAAATGAAGCAATCATCTAACAGTGCTGGCATCTATCAAGTGCAATATTACTGTTTGCTATTAGTGCAGTATTATTTTGTATTTCCCAATTAACCTCCAGGGTTTTGGTTTCAATCATCTAAACCAGTGGTTCTCGGCCAGGAGGGACTCTGCCCCCAGGGCACGTTGCACAACGTCTGCAGACATTTTTGGTTGTCACACTCGGAGAGGGGGGTCCTCCTGGCATCTAGTAGGCAGAGACCAGGGATGCTGCTCAACATCCTACAATGCACAGCTCCCCACAACAAATAACTATCTTTGGCCCCAAATGTAACAGGGCTGAGGCTGGTAACTCCACAAAGGGATGATGCAGGCGTGTCTCTGGGCATCCCTGACCTCACCTGCCAATGAGGAGAGGAAGTGGGATGAGATGAGCCAATCCACGCCAACCAGTGCTTAGCAAGTGCTCAACAAACGTAAGAATTTTTTTTTTTTTTTTTGAGGAAGATTAGCCCTGAGCTAAAATCTGCTGCCAATCCTCCTCTTTTTGCTGAGGAAGACTGGCCCTGAGCTAGCATCCGTGCCCATCTTCCTCTCCTTTCTATGTGGGATGCCTGCCACAGCATGGCTTGCCAAGCGGTGCCATATCTGCACCCAGGATGCGAATCAGGGAACCCCAGGCCACCGAAGTGGAACATGCGCACTTAACTGCTGCGCCACCAGGCCGGCCCCAGAAATTATTTTGAAGAAATGAGTTTTACTGTAAGGTTTAGCAAATGCCTGGCCCAGCATACAACATTCTCGCAACTGAGGGCTGTTATTATAATTACTGTTCCTACCACTGATATCATAACTTGTCCACAAAGAAACAAGAATAAAGACAAAGCCATTTCAAAAAATTTAAGTATCACCAAGAAAATCTTTAGTATTAGGAATTTTTTTTTTATTATTATTCACTCATTTATGTTTTACCTGTTTCCAGGAGATCTGCAGTGGCTGAAAACATGGGTGTCATGCATTGCCTGCGAGGATTAAAGACCAGGGCCTTTCTGATTGTGTTCTCTTTAGCAAATGAGCAGCAGGTGTGGGAGGGAGGGTCTCACATCATCAAAAGTGCCGCCTGGGGGAGTGCAGGGACCTTGGACACTGAAGCCCGACCCCTCCACGTGCAGAAAGAGAACCACGTGGACGTGCTGTTGCACACAGAGCCCAACCACGCGAGTCACATCCGCCTGCCTCATGGGTCATGTTAGAAAAGTAAAAAGGCGAGGCCGGCAGGTGGTCTAGCCGAGCCCTGGCCCACGTGTCCTGCAGGGGACTTTAGCAAGAACACAGGGAAAATCATTATTTTTATAATGCTGCATATATATATTCATCTGTAGTTTAAAAAGAATAATTGGGGGGCTGGCTCCGTGGCCGAGTGGTTAAGTTCACGCGCTCCGCTGCGGCGGCCCAGGGTTTCGCAGGTTCGGATCCTGGGCGCGGACATGGCACCACTCATCAGGCCATGCTGAGGTGGCGTCCCACATGCCACAACTAGAAGGACCCACAACTAAAAAATATACAACTATGTACTGAGGGGATTTGGGAAGACAAAAAAAGCAGAAAAAAAGAAGGATAATTGGAACAATGACTCTTTAATTTCACAGACATATAAAGTTTCCTTTGTTAATAAAACTTAAGTATTGATGGTTTAAGAAATACATTCTAAATTTTTAAAAAGTTTTTTTTTTTTTAAGATTTTATTTTTCCCTTTTTCTTCCCAAAGCCCCCCAGTACATTCGTTGTGGGTCCTTCTAGTTCTCGCATGTGGGACGCTGCCTCAGCGTGGTTTGATGAGCAGTGTCATGTCCGCGCCCAGGATTCGAACCAATGAAACACTGGACCGCCTGCAGCGGAGCGCGCGAACTTAACCACTCGGCCACGGGGCCAGCCCTAAAAAACTTTTTTTAACATAGCCCTTGGATATGGCAAGAATAAGAGCACACTGGTTTCCGGTGCAGACGGGTCTGGTGCCCTCTCCACGCGGCCAGCAGAGGGCAGGGACCACCCTCACAGGCATCTAGGATGCAGGGCTTCAAAAGGACAGCAGCTCGGGGTCACCTACAAGCCCGGGTCCCACACTGCCAAGCTCTCCTCTGAGAAGGCGATGGCCCATGCCCACCCCTGACTGCCACCCACCCCACCTCCCCCATTTGTGGAAGACCCTCTACCTGCCTCGACCTCCCCATTATCAGTTACTGCTATAACACTCACCCGGTTGTTCAAGGCCCACCACATCTAGACCGCCTCAATTCCTCCTTTGCTCCCCTGCCTCAACTTACCCTACTCTTCAGCAAGGCGTCTGCACTCCACTTCCAAAATACATCCCCAACCTCACCACCGCTCTCCCTCTCCACCAACATCACCCGCGTCCGCACATTCTCCACGGGGGCAACATGGCCGCAGGGGCAAAAGGGAGTTCTTAGGGCGTGAAACTAAAAGCTCACTCTTTTCATGTCTAAAGCACAGATACACATGCAGCACAAAAACAGATAATACTTTTCAATTTCATGAGGGTCCACTGCCAGGGACACACCAAAAAGAACCGAAACTGGACACTGCTCAAACGAATCCTATACATGAGCGTTCGCAGAAGCACCGTCGCAGCAGCCCGCAGCGGGGAACAACCCACGTGCCCATCCATGGATAGACAGACTGTGGTAGCTCCACAATGGGACGCTACTGAGCCAGAAAAAGGAAAGACCTTCTGATGCATCGCAGATGACCTTGAACTCATTATGCTAAGGAGCCGGACCCAAAGGTCAGATTTGGCATGAGTTCACGCCAATCAGATATCCAGAATAGGTAAATCTATACAAATAGAATGCAGACTGATGGCTGCCAGGGGCGAGTGGTGCAGCACAGACAGGGGTGGTGGGGAGCGGCTGCTGATTGGGTACAGCGTTTTATTTTCAGTGATGGAAATGTTTTGGGACTAGATAACGGTGGTGGTTGCACAACATTGTGAATGTACTAAATGCCACTTACCACTGAACTGTTTACTTTAAAATGGTTAACTGTATGCTAGGTGAATTTCACCTCCATTTAAAAAAAAATTTCATGGGAGGACAATTAGGAAGAAAACATCTAAAATGGCTCCTTAGTGGAGAAAAATGAAAGAAAAAGGTTGAAAAACACGCCCTCGCCCATCATGTCCCATTGAGACCCTGGAAGAGCATCCCACGGCCCCCTGGCGTCTGCCACAGCATCCCACGCCCGAGGACCCTCGCTCGGCAGCCAGGAAGGCACCGTAACACAGAAATGACAGCACTTCACTCCCCATCTAACACCATCCGAAGGCGTCCCATCCCCCAGAAGAAATACAACTGCACGGCCGACCTTTCCTTGCCTCACTCTGGAATCTCCAGCCGCACTGACCCTTGTGCTGTTCCTCCCAGATCAAGTCTGCTCCCACCTCCCGCCTTTATACCTGGGATTCAGGAGGAAGGGCCCTGCCCCACCCGGATCACACGGGCTGGCACTCTCGGTGTTCAGGCCCAGCTCAAACACCACCTCCCCGGAGCCCTCCCCACTGGCCCCCTCTCAGGCGGCCCAGGTGCCTGCTGTTTACTGTCCCCCTTCTGCCACGAGCATATCAGCTCCAGGAGAGCAGGGTCCCTGCCGGCTCAGACACCACGTAGGACACCTAAGACATTCACAGCGCGAGCAAACGCGCAAGATAAGTAATTGAAGGATGAGATCTCCATTTCTCTTCTTACTGTGGTCATGAAAAGCAGTAACGAAATGACAATGACAATCAAAATAAATCTTCTTCATGCAAAGATACCAATTTAAACGATCTTCTCGATATTATGCCGCAACTAGCAACAAGGTATGCTAACAGAGTGATTAACAATCCAAAGGAGAGAGATGCATAGGCAGCTCACAGAACAACACTCGTGGGCCATGAACAGGTGGAGAGAGATCACTGAGCTCCACGGAATGAATGCAGATAAGGGGACACGCATCCTCCATCCTTTTCACCCGACCGGTAAACTTGTTTCATAAACCACCACCTGGTGTGGAGGCTGGTGAGACAGGAGCAACACTCAGGGGAATTGTCGCCCGTCAGCAGAGCACTTAGGTGATACTGAGATTATCCAAAATTATAGTGTACAGAACACTCGGACCCCAAAGTCCCACTGCTAGGAATGCCCCCAGAGAGCCACGTGTAAGTGCCGCCACGACACAGTACCCGCACCAGAAGTTTCGCTGTAACGATACTTATCATAGCAAAGGACTGGGAGAGGGCTGATAAATGTCTGTGAACTAGAGCCTGGCCAAATAAAGTACGGTGTAAATGCTAGACACACTTTAAAAAAAAAGATGCAGATCTGTATGACCTGACAAGGTGTAGTCCCCACAAATACAGGCATGAAAAAAAGAAGTTAAATAAAGTGTGTATAGAAATGCCCCTGCATGAGTAAACGTTTCCTAAAAGCATATGCACTTCTTTTCTAAGAAGATTCCATAAACTCTCAATAGTGGTAAACTTTGGGAAAAAACTGGAGCTCAGAATGTGGCAGTAAAAACACCTTTACCTTTTATTTTATACCTTTTTCTACTGTTCTAATATTGCCTGGGGTTTGGTTTTGTCTTCATTTTAACCATGTGTATGTATTACTTCTACCATTAAAAAAAAAGGTAACTAAAGGTATTTAAATTATGGGCCATTTTGCCCTTTTAAAAACACTTTTAGGGGGCCAGCTCAGTGGCACAGTGGTTAAGTTTGCACATTCCGCTTCAGTGGCCCAGGGTTCACAAGTTCAGATCCCAGGTGCAGACCTATGCACCGCTTATCAAGCCACGCTGTGGCAGGTGTCCCACATGTAAAGTAGAGGAAGATAGGCACGGATGTTAGCTCAGGGCCAATCTTCCTCAGCAAAAAGAGAAAGACTGGCAGTGGATGTTAGCTCAAGGCTAATCTTCCTCAAAAAAAAAAAGAAAAGAAAAAAGATACAAAATTAAATATTGAAGAGCTTCAAAGATGAATGTTAAGCAAACAGAATTTTGTCATCAGTGCTAAAATTCAAAAGCATAACACCTTAAGTCGATGGTTCTCAATGGGAACTGGGGGGTAACTATGCCCCCCAGGGGACACGTGGCAAGGTCTGGAGACATTTTTGGCTGTCATAATTGTGGGCAGGAGTGCCACTGGCATCTAGTGGGTGGAGGCCAGGGATGCTGCTAAACCTCCTCCAGGGCACAGGACGGCCTCACCGCAGAGAATTATTAGCCAAAAATGTCAACAGTGCTGAGATTGAGAAACCCTGTTTTAAATCACACCAGACATTTTCAAAAGCAAAAAGACATTTAGAAATGCTAGTTTCAATTAAGCTTTGAAACAGATGCCAATCCTTTTAGAAAGCCATAAATCTTGCCCAAAGGAAGAACTAATTGCCTTTGAAGTCACAAATAATTTAATCAGATTTTATACTCTGATGTACAATGCACAAGTGTGGGCTAAAACCCATCATTTATTTAACTACATTTACAAAATCCTAGCCGGTGCTAAGTGCCATTCTGACTACATGAAACACATCTAGGAATTAAATCAGAAAAAACACCCTTCCCTCCACACACAGTACTCAGGGTGGGCTGGGGTGGAGGAGTTAATGATTCGTGCTAAATTTCCTCCACTTATAAAATCTCGGAAACCACCTATACGTTCAAAGGGCTGCGTCTTGCTCAACGCTTGGTGGCCCACACAGGTGAGCTACAGAGTGGAGAATCGCTGGAGGGTCGACGACAGGACGGAAATGCTGTTTTGAAGGGTTTTTATTAACATGGAAAAGTATCCAGAACACAAGGCTAAGTTAAAAAAGATAACCCTGGAGGGGCCCACCCCCATGGCATAGTGGTTAAGTCCAGCACCCTCCGCTTAAGGGGCTCAGATCCCAGGTGTGGACCTACACCACTCATCAGCCATGCTGTGGCAGCACCCTACATACAAAATAGAGGAAGACTGGCACAGATATTAGCTCAGGGCTAAACTTCCTAAAGCAAAAAAAAAAAAAAAAAAGAGGAAGATTGGCAATGGGTGTCAGCTCAGGGCAAATCTTCCTCAGCAAAAAAAATCCCACAAAAAACCTAGAGGCTACACCAGACATGAACCAAGTAGTTCATAGATGCATTTGATGCAATATATAGCTGGGGTTTTTTTTTGAAGGAAGATTAACCCTGAGCTAACATCTGCTGCCAATCCTCCTCTTTTTGCTGAGGAAGACTGGCCCTGAGCTAACATCCATGCCCACCTTCCTCTACCCTATACGTGGGATGCCTGCCACAGCATGGCTTTTTGCCAAGTGGTGCCATGTCCACACCCAGGATCCGAACTGGCGAACCCAGGCCACTGAGAAGCAGAACGTGCGAACTTAACCGCTGCGCCACTGGGCAGGCCCCTAGATTTTTTTTTTTTAATTTGAGCCAATAAGTAAACGTTGGGGTAGTTGGCATTTTAAAAAAATATTTGAGACCTCTCCTGAACTACCAGAAATCTGGCAATACTGAGCCCACATTCCCATGTGGTTCGAACCAGCAGGAGGAAAAGGCCCCCAGTGCCCTTCAGAAAAGGCACACTTGTCTCGCTCAGTGCATCACGCAAAGGGTGAGTAAGCACTGCTTTGGGAAGTGTTACGCACACGGGCACACGCCCATGTGCAATCGGTCATGAGGAGGAGCGCACTTCTGCTCTAGGTCACTCCCGTCCCTCCCACTTCCCAACCTCGCTCATTCCCGTATCTGCCTGACCTCTGAAGTGGCTGGGTTTCAGCTGGAGGGTATGACGTATAAACCAGCACGGAAGTCCTGGAAACGGCATCTAAGGGCTGACTGTGGGAGGTGGTTTTTGTAATTAACAATTATTTTACGACACATCCGTATTGGTTTCACAGCAAAAAGGGAGTATACAAAAGCGTTTTCCCCTCTCCTTAAACAGTAACCCACACGGAGCCATAAGACCAGAGGATCATTAGCTCGGGGGGGGAGAGGGGGGTGAAATGCAGGCCTCAGGGGTCTCACCCCAACATACATTAATAACTTAACTCAGGATCCCGAAAGCCAAAATGGGCAAAGGCATCAATTCCGGCCAGGAGGTCTGGCTACAGGAGCAAAGAGTAACATCACTGAGCACATCAACCCCTCTGACCATGAAGATGACAGGGTTCCAGGGCACCACAAGCGAAAGGCTTCTGGCTGAGAACAGTGCTTCTCAGAAAGCTAACTCCAGTTCCAAGGACCATAGACCCATGATTCCGAGCTCTCGATCCCCAAAGGAAAGTTTCTAAACTCTCGTAAAAGTTTTATTCAATAACTTACCTGGTTCAACTTGTAGTTTCATGTTGCTGGCTACAAAATTCTCATTGCTGACACTAACAAGGTTTTCCCATCCTATGATGATCTTTTCTCATACAATCTCATCCCAATTATACTCTCCCTGATTGTGGGGAGAGAATATTATTATTATACTAAATTTCAATAAATATTCCACTAAATGCTATGATCGCTGCTAACAGCAGAGGGCAGTAGGGTGCAGTGAAAGAAAACAGGTCCAGATTCAGGTTCTGGCTGCTCTGGGGACACGGGCCCCTCCCCACATCTTCACAGGGTTCTCAACTTGCCTTCTGTAAAATGGGGAGGCTGACTTGGCGTTTCTTCTAACTCTTAGCCTATAATACAGGTTGGCAAACCAACCTATGAGCCAAGTCTGGCATAACCCTTGTTCTGGCATGCCCGCAAGCTAAGAAGGGTATTTCCCATTTTTACATAGTTGAAAATAAAATGAACAGTTCACGAAATAAACAAATTATGTGAAATTCAAATTTCAGAGTCAGCCACATGCTGCCCATGGCAATATGCTTTAGTAACAATGACAACAGTGTGGAATACCTGCACAGTGTGACAGAGACCCACAAAACTAGAATATTTACTATCTGGCTCCTTACAGAAAAAGGGCCATGTGTAAGATTAAAATAATTTTGAACATCACCCTCTCTTCCTATACTACCCATCGGACATCTAACTCACGATTAGCAAAATGACCCCAGCACATACGGGCAAAAGGATTATATTTTGGGAAGACATTAAAGTCTACTGAAATGGGGGATCTAACTTGTAACCTAAAAAGCCACTCAAATGATAAGGGATTTTGTCAGGAATTCTGACATCACTTCAACCTCTGTACCTCCCGAGGGAAGACAGAAGCTTAATTAAACACATTATACGTGTTCTCATATTCCTATGAAACTACTTCCTGAAATATGGTGCAAGAAAACCAACAGTGGTTCACAGACCCACACGTTTTATAAGTTATGTCTTAATTCCACGAATATTGGAAAAAACACAACAAACTATTTCAACACAGGAGCTGACACATTTCATTTAGCTTAGGATAAAGCTAAGTTGCAGATTTAACATCTAAGAATGTGATAAGGTAGGTGGTACTAGAATTGGCAAAAATCACAGCGATGAAAGCTGAGGCCACAGCGATTCCTGCCATCGCTGCCACTTTCTCGCAAGCGCGTCCTCCACGGGAACTGACTGGCCAAGGAATCTGTGTGACTACACCCCAGGCTTTGTTAACTCGGCTTAAATGGAACCATGTCATGGAATCAAAGTAAGCTTTGAAGTTAGAAACCAAGGGACAAAAGGGGGTTTTTTTCCTGAAACGATGTCAACACAAGTTACAAGTTACGGTCATCCCAGAAGAAAGCTCTAAACCGCGACTGTGAGGAGCCAGGACCCACGCAGCTGTGATCACCCTGGAGAAAGAGACCGCGGCCTTTCCTCTGAAGAACCAAGAGCCACGGGCACTTCACTCTCCTTACCCACCGACAGCCATTTGGGAGCAGCTACAACTAGTTCCTGAAACTAACCAACCAACCGGAAACAAGAACTGGCACAATCAAAACGGGCGGGATTCTTTGAGTTCACAACTAACCAAGTTCCCATCGTTTTGTCTTCTGGGGGCACTGATGGTCTCTGAAAGCACTGCCGCCTGCTCCTTAAAGAGTTCTTATGTGAAGAAGGGAAGGAGCGAGGAACAGAGGGAGGATGGGAAGGACAGAGGGAGTCTGAAAGGCTCTCCAAGGTCAACGCTTTGGCCAGAAGTCTAAAACTGGTGGTTCAGGGGCCAGCCCAGTGGCGTAGTGGTTGAATTTGCGCCCTCCACTTCGGCAGCTCCAGGTTCACGGGTTCAGATCCCAGGCGTGCACCTACCTATGGCTCATCAAACCACACTGTGGTGGCATCCCACTTACAAAATAGAGGCAGACTGCCGCAGAGGTTAGCTCAGGGCCAATCTTTCTCAAGCAAAAAGAGGAAGATTGGCAACAGATGTTAGCTCAGGGCCAATCTTCCTCTCCAAAAAAACAAAAACAACTGGTGGTTCAACCTACAGAGATGCTTTATTCATTCAAGAAAATATTCTAAGACATTTTGAGCAGACATTGAATAACTGGAGATTTTATATAAAAATGCAGATTTCCCATCTCTCGGAAAAACGTTAAGATCTGAAAACCATGAGTCCACAGCGCTGCACAGTGAACACGGGCTGAAGCCCATGAAATGGAGCAGCAGCCCCACGGCCCACCAGTCGCTGGCCCCTCGACAGTCTCCCCAGCCCAGAGCTGGGAGTCGGACGCCTTTATCATCACGTTTCGTGTGTGCGCAAGCTCTTCTGTGACTCTCAAAGGCAGAACAACAAAGAACCAACAGTGAAGGCCGTGTTTCAGGAAATGAGCGTAAACCCATTTCCTTGTAGAAGGAGTCAAGTTCTTAAGTGTCTAACATGCAACCAAATTCTGTTGGGGCAGAAAGAATTCAATTTAAGTCAGGACTGCTTTCTTACACTCGCCTGCATCCCTCATTTGCATCAGCTCTCTGATCCGTGCAGGCATCTGACCAGCAACCATCATAAGACAGAACGTAGTAGCTGACATTTTTGCAGCTTTATTTCAGGCACCGCTCTAAACCCATGGTGTGCTGATCCCTACAAGAACCTATGAGGCAGGTCCTATGATTATGTCATGTCAGAGAAACTGAGGCACCAAGCGGTTAAGGAGCTTGCCTAAGCCACACGGCCGGAACGGCTGGGCTGGGACTGGAGACCGACATCTTCGCTCTTCACCTCTCTCCCATGGCAAGTCTCAAAATGCAACACGCTTGTCAAACAGGGTGACCTTTAAGAAGGGAGACTGCTCTAGGGAGAGACTGTTTCCCTCACGTGTTGCTCTCCTATTTAAGCCTTAAGTAACGTGAATGTACAGTTTTGACAGAAAAATAATGTTTCAACTAAAATAAAATTCCTGAGAAAGAAAAAACTGTTACAGGAAACTGTTGGGTTCTAAACGGTTTGGAAATAAACTCTGCCCACTGCTAAGCATGACCTCCCGCTGGCCTTGGGGGACCACTTTTCTCAGTTTTTGGTCCCTAACACCAAGAATCCCATTGGGTTACTCGCTGAAAATTTGAATGTGCCCCACCGGAACAAAAGCCCCTGCATCTCCCTTTGCTTCTGTGATGCTCGCCAGCCAGGACCCAGCAGGTGTGGCACCGATGGGAACCCCGCGTCCCAGGGGCCTCCTCCACCCTCCCCCGCCCGGGGCTGACCTGTGCTCTTGTCCAGGAAGTCCATGGACTCCTCGCTCGCACTGAAGTGGCTGGAAGTGGCCTTCTTCTCCGCATCCTGCTCCACGTCGGAGCCCGTGTGCACAGAAGAGTTTGTGCTCATGGGGGAGCGAGGCATGTCCGACAAGGAGATCCTGCGGCCCGTGCCCCCGCTCAGCATGGGCTTGCTCATGAGGATCTTGGGGGACGCCGTCATGTCAAAGTTGAGCTTGACCTTTTCCTGTTTGTCGATCTTGGCGGCGCCAGCGCTGGGGTTGGTGGGGTCGAGCAGCATCTGGTGCTGGCTGTTGGGCGTGTAGGGTGTCCTGAACGGAGAGTAATTAAACACCCCAAACTTCCTTCGGATGTTGTCCACATAAACCTCCATCTCCTGCATTGCACTGTTGAAGATGCTTTTAGTCTTTTTCACAGAAAAAGGAATTTCTTTAGACATGAGGTAGCAATTATTTATTGGAACCCAGGCCCTAAGAATACAAAAAGAGAGACTTTAAGTCAACTTTGGTCCTTTCCAAGATTCCTCTTTTTTTTTTTTTTTTTTTTTAATTTTGGGGCCAGCCTGCTGGCATAGTGGTTAAGTTCATTCACATGCTCCGCTTCGGTGGCCTGGGGTTCACAGGTTCGGATCCTAGGTGCAAACCCATGCACTCCTTGTCAAGCCACATCTTGGTGGCATCCCACATAAAACAGAAGAGGATTGGCACACATGTGAGCTCAGCAACAATCTTCCTCAAGCAAAAAGAGAAAGACTGGCAACAGGTGTTCCCTCAGGGCCAATCTTCCTCACCAAAAAAAAAAAAAAAAATTATTGTGGTAAGAACAACTTAACATGAGCTCTACCCTCATAACACATGTTTAAATGTGCAATAGGTTATTGTTGACTCTACAGGTACAAGGTTGTCGAGCAGATCTAGAACGTACTCATTTTGTTTAACTGAAACTTTATGCCCGTTGATTAGTAATTCCTCATTTCCTCCTCCTATGAATATGACTATTTTAGACACCATCTCGTATGAGCGGAATCACACAGTATTTGTCTTTCTGTGACTGGCTTATTTCACTCAGTATAACATCCTCAAGATTCATCCATGTTGCCACACACTTTTTAAGACTGAACACTATTCCACTATATGTACACAGCACACATTCCTTACCTATTCCCCTGTCTACAGATATTTAGGTTGTTTCCAGAATTGTTTTTTCCTTAATGCAAACCAAACTAGCCTAGTTATGTTTACCAAGATTCTTAAATACATATTCCATTTTTTAAAAATGACTTGGTCTGGGGGCTGGCCCCGTGGCCGAGTGGTTAAGTTCGCACGCTCCGCTGCAGGCGGCCCAGTGTTTCGTTGGTTCGAATCCTGGGCGCGGACATGGCACTGCTCATCAGACCACGCTGAGGCAGCATCCCACATGCCACAACTAGAAGGATCCACAATGAAGAATATACAACTATGTACTGGGGGGCTTTGGGGAGAAAAAGGAAAAAATAAAATCTTTAAAAAAAAAAAAATTTGATTTGTTAAAAAAAAAATGACTTGGTCTGAATGGTCAATAAATGATTAACCATTAACACGTAATGGGCACGTTCTGTCACAGGGACAGAACATGAACAACAAGCTTAGCTAAAACATTAAAAGTTTCAATAGACTTTAATGAATTCAACTAAATTAAATTCAATAGAATTTAACAAATTAAAATACTCACTTAATTCATTAAAAAAAAACAAATCTCCTTTGGCTTTGGGTTGGTAGAGACTAAGAAAAAACAGTGCACCCTAGACCACCCCTCCAAAAAGAGAATTAGTCCCCCAAATCTCATTCTTCTGCGCTAGACATGAAGAGCTTTTCTCTTTTCATTCTTCTTCGTTTTTTTTTTTTTTGAGGAAGACCAGCCCTGAGCTAACATCTGCCACCAATCTTCCTCTTTTATTTTGCTGAGGAAGACTGGCCCTGAGCTAACATCTGTGACCATCTTCCTCTACTTTATATGTGGGATGCCTACCACAGCATGGCTTGCCACTCGGTGCCATGTCCGCAGCCAGGATCCGAACCACAAACCCCGGGCCGCTGAAGCGGAATGTGTGAATTTAACTACTGCGCCACTAGGCCGGCCCCAACTTTTCTCTTTTCAAATTGGGATTCTACATGGGACTAGGAGGAAACGTTGGAAACCCATAACTCTAAAAGGAGGCGCGTGGTTTGAAGGCGAGATCATTCACATGGAAAATATCCAGACAGGCCTTTGGCAGTGGGGTATGCCCTGCACCTCCCAATGCAGGCTGGTTCCGTCTTCCTGCCTTCCATACCCCACGTCCCAGCGTGCTTGCCAGAAACCCATGAGAGCAAAGACACCAGTGGCTGCTTTTCTGGAATTAGCGACCTGAGCAACTGCAGGCAGGAGATGAGAACACAACCAACCACCACGGGTGAGGGCAGAGCAGACACAGGACATCCAGGACGCGGCCTCATCACATGTGATCCCCCGGCCGCAACCCAGTTTGCAGCTGGGAATCTGGTGGGAAGGAGCTTTCCCAAGGACACCTTCTGGACTTCACAGACTGTCAACTCAAGCCCAGTATAAAGGATCAGGGAGCAAAGCGGACTGTGGGGAAGCAGAGAACTCACGGCCACTCTGCTCCAAGCACCGTCGACGCGGGCGCTATCAAAAGTGCCCAGGGAGGAATCTGGACCCAACGCCACCAAGTCTTCCAACGTTATAAAGAACAGCAGAAAA
Source organism: Equus quagga (assembly GCF_021613505.1). Lineage (NCBI taxonomy): Eukaryota > Metazoa > Chordata > Mammalia > Perissodactyla > Equidae > Equus > Equus quagga. The sequence goes on from NC_060278.1 coordinate 97,986,041, forward strand.
CACGGACTTCCTATATTATGTTTACATTTTAACAATTGGCATTTCATTCCTATTTTTAAGAGAAAATGACCCAGGAGAAATAAGGTGGGGCCACGGGGCAGAATTCAGGGCACGGGCTGGCTGGCTGCAACTCTTGGTGACACTAGACTATGACACAAAGTAAAACCAAACACCCTCAAAAACCTGGCTGCTCTCTCCGAGTGCTGGAAATTCCGCCTCTCCTCCACTCCGACTTGCTGCTGTCATTCTGCAGAGACCTGAGCACTCACATCTGCAGCCAGAGGGAACAGGGCTGAACAGGAGCCAAGCGCCCTCAGGGGAGACTCCGCGGGTCACGACTGGGTAGGCAGGAGCCCAGACTAGACAGGGCGGCTCTGAGGAGCCGTCAGGGTCCCCTGGCTCCCCCAAGAAGTGACTCCCCCCTTCCTGAGCCAGCCTCAGCCCTGTCATCGGTGAAATGGAGGATGGGCCCCAACCTGGAGGGTCGCCAAGGGGGGCAAATGAAATGCACCGAAGCGAGTCTTGGCACCAGCAGGAGCTGGTCGGCCAGGCACTGCTGCGAGCACCTTTCCCCTACACACTTGTCTGGCATCCTCCACTGCTTCCTCCCAGGTTCCCAAGCGTCTTCAACCAAGTTGCCTGGTGAGAGATTTCAGGAAAAGTGTTCCTCTTCCTTAAAGCGGGCCCAGAAAACACTTACAGGGAAATCAGATTGGCTTTATAATATAAATCGTCTGGGGGACAGTGTCAGGAGAGGCCACAGAATCACGCAGGTGAGCTCCTTCCTAGCACTGGGCTTCAGTTTTCTTATCAGTAAAATGGGTATAAAAGCAGCTTCTACCAAAAGCCCTTAAAACAGGACCTGCTGGATGGCAGGCACTCAATTAAGGCTACTTCTTTTTTAGCTCTGCAGGCATTTAGCAAAATATTTTCCACATTTTTTATTTATGTGTGTGAGCAAAATAAAGCTTCAAAAAAGCAAAATCTTTCAAAGGACAAAAGCACGTGACGAGACTCTTTAGAACATGCCTTGACTTGTGCAAGGGCCTCCCCGGGCTCTCTCTAGTATTTATGAACTTGACAACGAACATGGGATGGTCTGTGGTATTTCTCACTCTGCCGTCCTGACCTATTTCGCTTACACACGTCCAGGCTCGACTTCTGGCTCTACGACCCGGAAGCGAGTCCCGGAGAAAGGGACAGCATATTGCAGCTCCCACAGCCTCCCTGTAAATCGCTGCGTCACATTCCCGGGTCTGATTCAGAGCAGGTCGTCAACAAACCTGGCCCATTCCGCTTTAAGAACATCTCCAGGGAGGGAGGGACACTTCTCCTATTGGGAGTGCCTTCCGAAACAGCTGTCAGTGACCGCCTGCCCCATTCCTACAACTCCAAGGTAGGTTTCCTCGGCCACTGGGGCACATCCTTAACAATTTCCCCCAACGAGCAGCCCTCCCCCAAGATGAGCCCAACAGCTTGGCACATTGCCTGCAAGGGGACAGAAGACACCAACGGGGGTTAGGAAAATCTCCTGGGCAGGAGACTTATGCTGCTGTCTTTTTCAAAACACAAGGGGGTCCAGCTTCCAGGACGGCTCGCAACCAGAACCAACCTACACCTGCATGCTCAGGGGAAACAGCCTCTGGAACCAAGGCTAGCAAAGCGCGTGCCCCTCAGCCGCCCCCAGTGGCTGTCAGTCAGGTGGGAGGACGAGGTCGGTGCGGAGTGGGCACAGCTGAGAGAGCAAAATCAAAGACTGAGGGTCGGGGAACAGCCGGTGACGAGGCAAGCACTGCCTGCCCCCAGCCACCCGCATCCTACGTATAGCTGCAGTGTGACACTACAGAATAAAAACAATCCCGAATCATCGAGATGGTTAACACGGCCCTGCTCTAACGAAGAGGCAGGAAAATGTACAACCTGCCACCAATTCCTCCTGCTCTTCAAATAAAAGCCAGCCTCCTGCACAGCCCCTGCGATCCGGGTCCTGCCCGGCATCCTGACCCCATCTCTCACCGCTCTCTCCTCCCTGTTCCTGTTCAAACCACACTGGGCTTTTCCGGAGCATGCCGGGCCTTGGCCCTCCCCTGCCCAATCTCTGCTCTCCCTGGTCCCTCTACCCACATCTTCACTCGGCCCCACTGTCACCTCCTGACCCAAGATCAGCTTGCCTGCTTGTTTCCTTGTATTTAATCTTTCTTCCCTACTAAGATGTCAGCCTTCCGACAGGCAGGGGCAGCGTCTGCCTGCTTGCTCCTGTGTCGCCAGCATCTAGCACACGGCCTGGCACCCAGCAGGCACCAAATACATATTTCTTTGAATGAATGAATAAATGACTTTTGGAGAGAATTCCAACAAAAGTGGTCAAAATCAAATAAAGCGTAAAATTCCTATTGAACCCAGGACCATCTCAGCTAATTTCCATTATGTCTCCTGACGATGGATGGGGTGCCAGGATTCCTGGCAAATGATCTGGCAGATTCCTTTGGAATTCACTCTCTTCTTGATTTGAAAGATGACAAGCAAAATTTAACAGAGAGAGCAATATTTCAGCTTCTGGTGTTTAGAATTATAAACTGTGGGGCCAGCCCAGTGGCACAGCAGCCAAGTGAGCACGTTCCACTTCAGTGGCCCGGGGTTTGCCAGTTCAGATCCCAGGTGCAGACATGGCACGGCTTGTCAAGCCATGCTGTGGCAGGTGTCCCACATATAAAGTAGAGGAAGATGGGCACGGATGTTAGCTCAGAGCCAGTCTTCCTCAGCAAAAAGAGGAGGATTGGCAGCAGATATTAGCTCAGGGCTAATCTTCCTCAAAAGAAACCCTAGAATTATAAACTGTATTTTCTGTATATTCTCTGGGTGTGTGTAATTTTTAGAATATGTCTTTTAAATATTCTCCTCTACAAACTAACACTTTCTCAAACTGCTTGCTTGGTAGGGCTTCAAAGATGTTTTGCCTCATTTAATCACAATGTAACTCGTGAAAAAGGAAGTAAGATATTAACTACTGCTCATCTCCGTTGACCTGTGGTTCTCAGGTACATGGGGCTACAGAAAAGGAACCGCATTAGCTGGAATAATTCACCTGGCTGTGAACGAGGAAAAGGGGAAGGCAGAAAGGCTGCGAGGGAGGGCTGGCAGCTGTCAAAACAGCAACCCCTTATAATTTCCCATTTTAGCTTCAGAGAAAAGGGAACAGGAGGGAACCCAGCACAATGATAGGAGATTCATTCACCGGCAATCTGGGAAAACACTTCTGATCCCGGAAAGCATTATTTTTGAAAAGCAATTTGCGTGGCGGTTTAATTTACTCCAGAAAACCCAAAAAAGGAACAGCAGCACTTAAAATAGCCATGGAACCTGTTCCGAGGCTGGTTTCATCAACAAAACCACGAAAGCGAGATTCTTTTCTAACATACCTGAAAAACCTGAAGCCGACGCATTATCAGGCTGCACAGCACAGGAAAATAGTTTTAAATTACAAAATCACTGGTTGGTATCATGACAATAAACAAAATAATAGCAATACCCTCCACCCCATCTCGTACCCAGTGACAGCATCAAAGGTTCAGTTAAAGCCACACGTCTGAAGCCTGTTTTAACTCCCACCTGTCATGTTGTCCAAAGAAACGGGCATCGACCT